>NW_023494808.1:17098328-17832078 GCF_904425465.1 Colossoma macropomum
TGAATTGGAAGCCAACTTCAGCCTCGTAAACAAAATGCCGGGTGTCAGCAGCAGCACTCGGGTTAAACGGCGGCATTATCAGCAGGGGAGAAAAGAGAGGCTAACACGCTACTGTAGTGAACTATATTCGTGACCGAGAAGTGGAAAACCAAAAGTTTACTCTGTCCGACCTGACCACATGAATATGTAAAGTAGCTGCCTAACAAGTAGCCAGCTAATGTGAACTTCATTAAGCCACTTGTTCTAATTTTGCCCCGCGCTCTGTGAGAGCTGCAGCCGGAGTTGGAGTGCAGTTAGCCGGCCAGCTATGCGCAGAGAACCCGCCTCACAAAGCGGCGTGCTAACCCAGCTGGCTAGCGTTTAGAAGATATTTTGGCTAACGTTACTTTCCTGTTACTGAAAAACAATTTTAGAAATTAGTAAGACCTCTCCTAGCGCTTTAAATGAATTAAACGAAACGAGCTCGTCACGTAGCTAAATATTCGCCACAGGCTCAGAGTTTGGGGCTCTTGCTAAACCTAACGTTACAGCAACTCTCGTCTGGGAGCTAACGAGCTAGCTAAAGTAAGCAAATGTTGTTATTGTTGGAATAAAAGTCTCTCCGTCCGGCCGGTTGTAAGTTGTAAGCCGTAACTGGCCGTCCGTGCACGATTTCTTTGCTCCTAGAAGTAGAAGGTAGGGAAAGGAAAAGGAATATGAATATGTAAAATGCAATGATTACCTGCTCTCAAGCGCTCATCTTGACTCGCTGATCCTCTGTCCGCCATTTTGAATATTTAGTGCAAGTCACAACCCATCCCGACGGCAAAACAGCGGAACATTCATAAACTACTCCCCCCATCCTGAAGAGCGGAGTCCTCTCTTTCTCTCAGGCACCTGCTGCACTGGTTTCACAGAGCTGGTGTGTTTATTCGGCTGTTTGGTTTGTTTTCAAACGTTTCATAAGGTGCCACAGAAAGAACTGCCCTGCTGAAAATTATTAAAAGTTTGTGTAGGTTTCTCTGATGGTATTTAGTGTTTGTTCTGATGGTTGGTATCACAGTGTAAAGGACTCCAACGGTTTTCCAGATGCATTTCATGGCTTCCTCATGGGATCTAAAGGTGTCCTACAGACAACCAGTGGTCTAATGACAACCATGAAAGGGGAATGCTGCCAGTTTTTCAAAGTTTATGTGTAATTCAGTCACTGAGATGCAGTCAGAGTCATTCAGAGTGATTTGATGTGAAACGATTTATTGTAGAGAAACTTACTGCCCTCTGAGTTCTTATTTGTAATGCTGACGGAGGTAAAAAAAATAATTAATTCGAGTGAACGTTTTGCAGTTCGTACGCACGTTTTTTTTAATTCGTGGTCACGATTTCTTAAATCGTTCCCTCATTTTCTTTTAAACGTGCGCACGTTTTCTTTACTTCGTGGGTACGTTTTTTTTATTCATGATCACGATTTTCTAATTCGTTCTCTCCTTTTCTTTTAATCGTTGTCATGTTTCATTGTTTTTTTGTTTATTTTTTTGATTCGTGTTATTTGTCCTGTGCAGAAGTAACTAACAGCTCCCTGAGACTGTCTGACGGGTTTTGATGAGTTAGACTGATAAGATAATGAACAGAGACGCTCATCAGGTCTGATTTGGGGTGAGGAAACTGCAGCTCCTCTTCACAGCAAACGGCCTTCAGATTCATCAGTGCAGCCGCAGTTTGGTGGTGAAATGAAGGAAGACAACAAACTACAACCACAGTCTTCACTAAACTGTACTTTATAATGATCATATTTAACAGAGATATAGACGCTTAGCGCTGTTTCTGCTCCCGGACAAACTGCGGTGTTAGAGATCATCACACAATTACAGTAAGAAATGATCAGCGTCAACGTTTCAACAAACTCAAATTAAACACACACAGAAACATTCATGTGGGATGAGGTTAAATGGCGAGAGAGTTTAATAGATCTATGGATTAGATATAGATATGTTAATGTGAGGATGTTGAAACGCTGATCGTTTCTTCTTGGAATTGTGTGATGGTCTCTAACACCGCGAATTATTTTTTTTACCTCCGTCCCCTCCGGGGCTCCATATAAAGTAGTGGTAAATCTGAAAAAATGTTTTCTTTGAGGACTATTTCGCCATAGGTTGCCCGTCATGCACCTCTGCCATGAAATGATTAAAATAAATTGATTAAGATGCATTTTAAACCAAAACTTTATCACAAAACTATCATAAGACAGTGTGTGGGACATGAAGCATTGTATATCAAAACTTTTCATGCGATATTTTCCGTGATGTGTGTGAAGCATTTAACTCTTCAGAGGTCTGGTTTCGTCTGGTATCACCACCACTCCATTCTGACTTGGCAAGTTTCTCTGGAACAGAACATTTCACACCAAACCACTCTCAACAACTTTGTTTACATCTCAACCATTTAAATAAGGGGATTTTTTGAAATGTCAGTGGAGTTCCCCTTTAAGTCAATTTCCATTAAAAAGCAAAGCCATCAGGTTTTAATCATAATGGTTCTAATTGTCTTTTTTCAGCAGGGTGTATTAATACTATCGCGAACTTTAAGGTGTCTGTGCTGTTTAATATTTTAATAGTAATTATATTTTCAGTGGCATAATCAGGATTGTATGAGCCCCAGGGGGTATTTCACAAAGCAGGATTTCTCAGGTGGCCAAAGAGCAAGCCTGTCCAATAAGAGAAGAACTAAGGAACATTCCTACTGGACAGTCCTCAACTTTTGGCTTATTGGGTTATCTGAGAAATCCTGCTTTGCACCACCCCACTCCCAGTGCAACCCCCTTTACAAAAATTACAATGTAATTACCTTTTTTTATTTGCTATTGTCATGTCTCAAACAAGCTGATTCAAGTCAACCTAAACATTTACCTTTTACCAGCCACTTACGATTTTAGAATCATTAAATGTGAATATATCATGATACATGTTGTGAAGGATCTATCTGAAAATTGTTGCCAAATGTTTTATGAATTACAGGGAGATAAACAGGCATCAGTTCTGTCTGTGCATAGTTGCGCCCCCAGTAGTTAAACCACTGCTTCTATGTAATATTCCTGTAGTGCTGTCTTATGGGAATCTGTAACATATGTGTAATATAAGATGTGTATAAGATTATAGAGTTCCTGTAGAGATTTATATTTCTACAGGTTTTTCACAGTGGAAAAATAAAATTTTTGAGGACAAATAACACCATGATGGGAAAATCAAAGGAAACATTAATCCCTTTGTTCATTTGGTATTTAGTCTACTTAGGCACTGTTGAGGAGACGGCCGTTTAAGCAGTTGCTTAGTGCCCCCGACCCACCAGCGAGCACCAGTGAGCATGTAGTAAGTATTTATGTATGTATGTATGTATGTATGTATGTACAGTTTAGTGAGTGAAGCATTAATTATTTCCCATTCAACATAAAATGACTGGGTTGAATAGGGACCACCAAGTAGGATGTTGCTTAGTGCCCCCAAACGTTCAGTAATGACCCTGCATGTAGGCAATTTGTCACAGCGTTAACACAAACCGAGCTCTTGTAGTCCTGTTTGTTGCAGTTTCCACACAAAGGAGCTGTAATAAGAGTGGAAAACTGGGTTATATTCACGAAAAACAATCATTATTTTTCAACATTCAGACAGTTTTTTGTCCCCAGAGACAGTTTCTTTTAAATTACATTAACACATCCTTTTATTTTCTTGTTTGTGAGGCTGACGTTGTGGCCAAGTGCTGTAAAGTGTTTTAGTCGATTCCAGTGGCTCATCATCGCAGTTTATGATGTATAACAGCTTGAAGGAGTCAGACAGCTCTTTAAGATGTTATCAGATCCCATTCTGTCAGTTAGTCCAGCATTTTTTATTTTACAAGTCCTGTGCAGCATCTTAAAAGCTGCTCGTCATTTACTGATTTCAATCCATGCCTGAACCAAGGTACATCTTGTTTGTTAAAGTGTGTGTTAGGTAGATAACCAGGCCTGTTTTTGGTGTTGCACCACACATCAGGCTACCTATGCTACTATCATCTATAACAACCTCTGGTAAATAAGTTACAATTAACAAGTTTTTTCCTTGAAGTTACCATTTTCCATATACAAGGTTTTGTTCTGACAGCTATAGATTGGAGCAAATTACTAATTCACAAATGGTAAAATTCTGTAGTCTATGTGTGTGTCAACATATTATTATCAAACCAAACACAACTGTCAGATATAATAGCTTTCCAAATATACTGCGTAATTATGTTAGGCCTACATACAGCCTAAGTAAAAAGAAACGGATTTAAACCTTTTTAAAATTTTGTTTCAGTTTAGTAATGCTGTGTCACATGAATGGAACCATTAATACACTGGTTCTGCTTAGACATTGTAGTGAACATAGTATGTAGTGAGCATATTTGTTTTTTATTAGATTCTGGGTCCTGCTTTCAAATGCTATTAAAATACATGGTGATCATTTAGAATGCAATTCAATATCATTGGTGTTGTTCAATTTTTTGTCAACAATAGAATCAAAAACTGCAGAAACAGACTCAGACTACAGCTCAGTTCTTTAAGCTTTATAAGGCAATCGTTTCAGGAAAAAAAAACGTAAGGTATAGCAAATAGCATACAAGAAGGATGAGATAAACAAAATAGTTTGAACAAGTGTTTTATATTATAGTATCATAAAGTATAATAGTTATACAAAGTTGGAATAGGAATAGGCATAGTGGAGACTGTTGATAGTGGAGGGATGTTGTTTCTTAGTAACAGCACTGTACAGTGGCCCCAAAAGGTATTTGGACATTTGTTCCATCATTGTGTTAGGAAACAAAATATCATGTGGCATTTATTGTAAATAGACCATTCCAATTTGGCAAAGTATTCTTTTTAAAAGTTCTGTGTAGACTTATGCAGATTTGTGTCCAAAATGCCTTGTGCACTTATGAGTTCATGATCCTATCAATACACACAAGCCCACCAAGACCACTGTAAGAATAAGCACCTCTGTGCTTTACAGTACTGTTAGTGCAGTCTGGTTGGAATCCTTCTTCAGTCTTTCTCCACACAGGACACACTCTGATGTTGTGCTAAAAGTGATTTTTTCTGAAACAAATATAATTTTGTTTAAATATTTTATGAGGTGACCTAAAAACTTCATCAAGGAAAAACATCAATGGTTACTGTCCAAATGCTTTTTGGGGCCAGTGTAGATGTTAATACATTGTCTACAACACTCTTGGACATTCTGTGCTTTTTAAACTACAAATTTCTGCCCCTACAATTAAGAGGATGAAATCGAAAGCATTAAATTATGAATTAAAATTAGAGACTAGCACTGTTCCAAATTCTACTGCCTCCATCTCATTTGTGAGATTTGGATCCAGTCCTCTACACAAAAACAGCAAAGTCTCTTGTTAGGAGTTGTTGCCATTATTAAGAGATTTTGCTTCTGCTTGTTTCCTCCATGCCAAAAGGACTTCATCATCCTCTAACTCCTCTGCTACACGGTCTCTTGCCCTCTGTCTGATGCGGTTGATAAAAGCAGATACCTCCTCATCTTCATCATCGTTCTGTCTTGTTCTTGTCCGTCCTGTTATCTCACTGTCATCAAATCGCGATGTATGAGTAAATTTCCGCTTTGCTGAGTGCTCCTGGAAACTATCCTCCTCCTCTGTTTCCTCATGTCTAGCATAGCGTCTCCCAGTTCTGTGATGACTAGACTCTGATGTTCCATTCCAGGAGGACTCTGCCCCAAGAAGCGTCCTCCTTGATTGATAACTGAATTCTGGACTGGGATCTCTGCTCAAATCGCTGTCAACTTCATATCGGGAAATATTGTTCGATGCAAAGCCATAGTCCTCCTCATCACCTTCCTGTGCTACAATTGAGCTTCTCCGGCTCGGAAAATCAAACTCTGCAGGCTCTGGGGGTTCTCCGTATGTTGGCCTGGACATGCGAGGTTCAGCTGTATCTTCATCATACCCTCTTACCTTGCTTGAGGGGGGTCTTACATTTTTGAGCCATTCGTCAATACTGCAACTGGAGTTTGCTGAGGCAGGAAGGTTGAGTATTCCAGAACGACCAAAATCTTTTTTGGGTTTTGGTTTCTCACAGGGGCTGGTTGATAATTCATTGCTGCTAAATCCACTTGACTTTCCAAGGGTGCTTTCATCCTCCTTATCTTCGTCCTCATCCTTTTGCTTTTTCTTCTTGTACAATGTACTGCGCTTGTTGTCTTCTGCAATCTTCTTTATCTCATATGAGGCCATCTTTTGTCTCATATCAGACTTAATTTCCTTCTCCATGGTGTCAAGTTTGTGCAGGTTTACCTGGTCTTGGAATAAGCTGTATAGCGGTACACTGGTGGTGGTGATTTTGCTCCTACGAGAGCCTAACCCAGAAACTGAAGAGAGACTAGACGCTCCTCCAGCGGATAGAACAGACTCTGCCCGTCCACCTGCAGAAAGTACAGACGCAGCCCTCCCGCCAGCCGAAAGCACAGATTCAGCCCTACTGCGAGGTAACGAGCTGGAATAGGATGATCCACTAAGAACAGAGGACTTATCATCATCCACTCCGCGTCCCTGTCCCATCCCTGTGCCAGCACCCAGACTGAAAACAGACCCTGCTCGAGATGGTGGAAGACTTCCTGTCATCATCATTTCGGCTTGCTTTTGCATGAGTGTTTCGTTAACTACGTTTGCAATCCAGTTCTGAATGTTTGCTATGTTCACCATTGGTTCTCCATTGGGTCCCAGCACTGGGACAGGAGGTTCAGGTGGGGCAGGTGGGACAGAGGGTTGGGAGCGGGTGCTACGGCCTGAAAGGACAGATGATCTGCCACTCAGCACGGACATGTTATCATCACCTGCAACACTTGCAGAAGGAAATGCACCAGCACAGAAAGCAGACAGAGGGATACTTCCACTGAGTGTGCTTTCAGTTTCCCAGCCACACACAGATTGGCTCTCCTCTAGCGTTTTCCTGGAGCGCTCCAAGAGTTCTTCTCTCCGCTGTCTCCTCTTGATGGTGGCTGAATCCTCTCCACGGCTTATCTCCAGAATCTCATCTTTGTTCTCCTCACCCCCATATTTCTTCTGCTGCTTCAACTTCCATGTCTGATAGGCTGTTAAGTTGACGTCCTCCAAAGAAGGAGCAGGGCTCTCTGCCTCACCTTCCTTTTGCTCCCCACTCTTGTTCTCTGCCTCTTGTTCTTTCTTGTTCCACCCAAACTGTATTCTCTTAATCTTCCACCGCTCCAGGGGAGTCAGTTTGTCCTTGTTTTTCTGACAGAAATAGTACATGGAGCTTGAGTCAGAGAGTACACTCTCTAGATCGTCATCTATCTTCTTTTGGCTTGCCTCGCTACTTGCGTCCTCATCTCTTTCCTTGAGACGATACCTTGCAGCAGCCTGCTCCTCAATCTCCTTTAGACGCTGCTTCCAGAGGTCAGCGTAACTACTGCAGCTAGTGGTAGACATTGAGTCTGAGGGGGGTCGGCGAGGCTGACGCTTAACCTGTTCCTTCAACATCTGCACATCTTCACTGGTCACACTCTCCAGATCCTCTGGCCGAGGAACCGGACGCTTTCCGGCCTCTGCAAGAGACTCTGTATCCTCATCATCACACATTAGCTGGGCTTCCCACCAGTCTTCATTCTGGTACTTTTCATTCCGCTTCTGCCACTCCCGAATCATTTTGTTCACATGTTCATCCTCATCCTCGCCATCTTTCCCAGGGAGAGAAGGGTCCTTGGCAGTTGCTTTCTGGTCAGGTCCATTGGGGCCTCCGACAATGCCTACTTTCAGGGCAGCAGCAGCTGCAGATGAAGCAACACTACTCATAACACTCGCACTGTCCTCCTCCTCCTCCACCATGATGGAATTAGCTTTGACTCCAAACATGCTTTCTTCCTCATCGAGGTGAGCCCGAGCGTCAATTACGGAGCATTGACTGAGAGTGTCGTCATCATCTTCGTCTCGTTCCTCCATCAGGGTTTCATTGAGCTGACGCAGCTGCTTCAGGAAGCCCTCATTGGGGTTGATTGCACGTTTCTTTCTGATTTCCATCAGTGCCTCCATGATGGACATGTTGTGAAAGATCATTAAATAAGCAGCAACTAACACCGCTGAGCGGCTTACTCCCATCATGGAATCCACCAGCACTTTCCCTGTGCACAGAGAAAATAGATCATAAATGTGAAGTGTTTTTCAATGTCTAGTATACACAACTGTTCATAAGTTTGGAATCACTGTTGAAATGCTTAGAATGCTAATCTCAATAATATAAAACTATTTTGTTGCAGATATATGTATAAAATAATTGTAATATGATGGAAATATTCTATTTGTTTCAAACAATTTGTAGGAAGCTGCAAAAATTAATAATTGTGGTGATGTTCACTGTTAAAAAAGATGGCTTATTAAGGGTTCTTTAGTAAAGAAAATGGTTCTGTGAAGAACTATGAACACTCAAACAACCCTTTGCATGATTAAAGGGTTCCTCAGAATGTGTTGTAGATGGTTCTTTACAGAACCTTTTTGAACAGAGTTCTATATAGCACTCAAAATCTTCTGTTTTTGCAATGTCAATCTTGTAACTATAGCAGAACCCTTTTTTATATAGAACGCTTTTCAAAAAGGTTCTATATAGAATCATCTATAGCACATTCTCAGTCAGTCTGAAGAACCATTTCATGATGCAGAAGGTTCTTTGAGTGTTTATGGTTCTACATAGATCCATTTTTTTCGTAAAGAACCCTTAAAGAACCACCTTTTTTGAGCATGAGAGCTGTAGATTCTATGATTCTATGTTGACCCATTTGTGAAATTTTCCCTGTGATTTAACACTCTTTAATAAACTAACAGTGACCCATTCAGTCAGGTTCAACACTGATTTTCCCCAAATCTATAAAACCCCATCTTACATTTATACTCTTTCATGTGTGAATATTGTGAAAATATGTGTGAAAAGTTTACTACTTAAGATCATTTGCTATTATTTTACCATGTCACTTTTGAAAAAAGACTGATAGTTGGAAACCTGTCATTCTGCCCCCACCCCCCTCCCAGCTTCTCATATCTGGATCTTCTTGGTCACCCATCAAAATCCATTGCTGTTAGTCCACTGAATTTAAAAGCTTACCCAACGGAGATACTAATCCTTACAATGGTTCGGCATTCTATTTATAGCAGTGTTGCAACCACTTCGTAAAATCTTCTCATAGACTCATTGAGGTTACGGTCACAGTTGTTTGTGTGTGGGTGATCCCAGAAAATGTAGAAGATACAGTCGCATGCAAAAGATTGAACACCCCTAGTCATTTTTTAAGTGAAAATAAGCTACCACATTCTGTGACCAGCGCAAAACTTATGGCACATTTGATATTTTTTCCAACTAGGGATGTTCAAACCTTTGCATATGACTGTATGTATACATTTTCTATATGTTTGTATATGTACATATCCATGACTGACATACGATGGCTCTTTCAGTTCATTCTGTCCTTATTTTTCTGTTCTTTGAAGAATTTAGTCGCTATGGTTGCATGAACTCCTACAGTATATCGTGAGTAAATTCAGCACTGTAGTGCTAAATTAATGCTAACCTTTCTAAACAGACTTTTGAAATGTCCTTTTCCTAGTTTGTGTTTTGGTCAGACTTATTAAAATAATTAAAATAATTAAAATAAAATTTAACCCACTACTACACTGGGTTTGCTATAAACCCTATGCACCATTACAAGAGGTTTCTTTTCCCAAAAGAATCTTTAGCTTAGCTCACTCACCACAGGACTACCTCTGACTCATCTCCTTGAGACATACTACAAATCTATGGCAGTGAATTGGCTGTCTAAAATGGATTAGCCAGTCATTTTCAGTGAATTCTGTTATTGTCTAGCTGTTTCTACTTCATCAGATGACAAGAAGCTTGGGCCCATACATAGATTCAGGAGTAGTCACATATCCAACAGTTCACTTAAGCTGCTGCTTTTTTTGTGGCGTGATAGTGATGTTTGATAATGAGCCATTTGTGATCCATACTGAACTGTAATGAGTTTCCTTTACTCTCACTCACCCCTATGAGTCAGCAAAGCCTCATCGAGAAACTCGGCACATGTTCGGAAATGTGGTGAGATGTCTGCATCAGAGAAGTCGTCAACCTCGATACCCATGTAAGTGATGTTCATTCCCTGGTAGAAGCTGTCGCCTGTGTAGACTCCTGTGCCATGGCCTGCGTTCAAAATGTGAGTGATGCCAAGACGCTTCAGCCGAGCCTTGTTCACTGCTACTGATCTGTGGAATGTTGATGGAATTGCATTTAGTATTAGACAGAACTTCGAGTCCTTCTCATCAAGAGTTTCATAACAGCTGCAGATGGTGTTGTGCACTAAGTGACACAAATGTGTCTTACTTTTCACCAATGAAGATGTTAGGCCAGACTTCATCCACTGGGTTCAATGGGGCCTCCAGGCGGTCCTGAACCAGAGCTCTTTGGATGTCCAACACGCAGGGTGTGTTATAGGGGCTGCGGTCATCGATCATGTCCTTCACACGATTGTAAAGGTCCTCCACCATTAGTTGCTCTGCTGTCTCCAGCATGCTCTCTGGGGTCGATGCCAGCTTTAGCTCTTTGGACTTCAATTCTGAGAAGAAATAATGAAGCTTACTCTAACCATGACTTATCTTTTTTGCTGTGTGTTACAAAACATGTCAACAGGTTTCGAAAAGATTTTACGGTGCTTACAATACTCTATAAATATGATTGACAGTAATTACAAAATTCATAAGTTGCTCTCTAACACAAGATTTACCCACCCTCATTGATGATCTGTTTTGCAGCAATGGCTGAGGAGAGGTGAATGGGTTCCATGAAGATGCTTTCAGCATCTGACCCAGAGATCATGGAGAACCGGTCAGAGATGGTAGAGAAACGATCTGACATCATGGAGAAACTGGAAAAGTGAAGAGGCTCTTATTATCATAATGCGGTGGGTGTAAGAAAGCAGTGTTCAAGCAAGTTTGGAGAAAATTAGAACAAGCTAAAACATTAGAACATTTAACTGCAACAGTGCCTCGACAGTGCTGTAGGCTACCTACACATAGCATTATGTAACCTATTGCTGCTGTCTGAACAAAACATCATATCTCTGAAATGGTTACTTTACAGGAGAAGGAAAAAACCTGCTTTACTTTCAATATAAGTCAATGAAATCAGACTTTTTTCCAAGCAATTTTGGGCCGTTTCTTTTGGCCCATTCATCATGAAATTTTCAAATTATGACAAAAACTGAAAAACAACAAAAATGGATATACAATGTTTTGTTCCGACAGGAGCAAGATCATCACTGTCATAAGAAAACCTTATAACTATGTTTTTCATTTTCATTTTCACTTAAAAATAATTGCATAAACAGTTCATGGCGGGTGGACTAATGGAAATGGTCATAAATTACTTCAAGAATGTTTTTCCCTTCTTTTAAAAAGCTGCCATTTCTGAGTTCTTCTGAGCTTTTACTACACTGACAATATATTTGCAGATTTGGATGCTGTGCGTGAGTTCGAGAGGATAGATGACCTTGGAGAAGGGCAGCGTAGGTAATGGGCTTGGACGTCTTTCACTGCAGGAGTTTCATCCTCATCAGGAACCTTTTGGTCCCCCTCTGTGTTGTTGTCACTTGGCGAGGCCATTGTCACACAGTCCTCTTAAGCTGATTAACAAAGAAATGCACACATACTGAATCAGAACCTCAGGGTTAATCAGGTTCACTGTATGAATACAAGCACAGAGTCATATGGAAGAAGCAAAAACAGAGTTAGAAATATTTTTAATAGTATTTCCCCAGTTAGGCCTAACCAAGAGAGATGGAGAGATCATACATTGCGAATATTTACATATCAAAGCTCTTCGAACAAAATCTTGTATCTTCAAAATAGTATCTTTAAAGAAGATAGTAAAAACATCCTTAACTTAGAATGGAATGTAAAAAGATTTTATTCCAAGGAATTTTGGCTCATTTCTTTCGGACTGTTCATCCTGAAATATCCACATAATGTAAAGGACAGCTGAAGATGGAGATACTAGGTTTTGTCCCAATAGTGATGATATGAATAGTAAGTATAAAAATTTCTTCAAGTAGTTATAAATACTGAACATAGTCCCATACCAATTTTCCACGTAAACAGCCCCCCCAAAATCAAATAACAAGTCTGGAAAACAAACTTCTTATTCTACGAAATCAATTCTGATTCCAGTCTCAGAGCCGAGTGCTTATGTTACCAGCAGCATGGTTTTAAATCTGATGCAACATTCTATAACTTTACTGTCTCTCATCACTTAAAAACTGTATGTATAGTCATACGCACTCACCCACCAGCAAAAGAGAGCATTCATCATGGATGAAAGCGTTTTAATTAAAAACACATTACGACAGCACCTGGGAAAAAGAAAGTGTCTAAGGAGCGCTTGAGTGTAGCAGCGCTCCAGCTGATGACAGGCATGTTTTGACAGTCATGTCTGTAGCTCATTAAAGCTGTTGAAAAAACCTAAAACACACTGTTGTCAACTTTTTTGTTCATTTTGTAGGTACCAGGTAGAGCAGAAAGTTTACTCTCACATGTCAATACTTTAAAATAGTTAATCACTTTTTTGAAAACAACACCTTTTCATTAGGGTAGTTTAATCATGCTAAGTGTTTCTTCTATAACTAAAACTTTCAAACAGACGCTTCCATTTTCACATAGATCAAAAACATGTATGATTTCTTGTGTAAGCGTCTCTCTGTGAGTTCGTCAGTCCTAGTGGCTGAGTTATATTTAGCACAAGGACAGCTGAGAGGACCCTTCTGGAACAGAGGCCTGAGATAGGAGCCCATGATACATTGGGATCGGTGGAAAAAAGGAATAACATGAATCATCAAATGATCAACAAGCTGTGTTTTTACCTCAAGATATTTCAGCCTTGACATATAGCACTGTCTTTATTTCATAACGTAGATAAAAGCCGGTCTCTTACCTGAGAGGCTGGAACAGACAGCAGTGATCTCAGTGAGGAAGTGAATGGAGCTGGCAGTAGAAGTCTAAACTTAGAGAGCCCCTCACTCTAATGACTGACAGTCCACCACCCCCACCTCCACCCTACTGGCTGATGTCCCACCTCTGACATCATCTTGGGGGGCAGGGGCAGTGTGGTGGGGAATGGCTGAGTGTTGTAAACCCAAACACAGGGACTTCTATAGCAGTAGCACCAGCATTAGACAGGTTAGTGTTTGAGCATGTGTGACTGATAGATATAGTAGTTTTGCAGAAGTTTGGGTGCCCCGAAAAATTGATGTTTTATCGATTTTTTTAAGTGAAAATAAGTTAAGACACCTCTGCAGAGAACACCCTACTGCACATTTTAATGCACAATTACTGTTTATTTACTGAATTTAACATATTGAAAAAAATGAAAAAAGCAAAAGTTACGGCACATTCTATAGTTAATGTTTTATTTTTTCCAATATGTTAAACTCCAAAAAAGGTGGGACGCTGTGTAAAATGTAAATAAATGTAAATAAAAACAGAATGCAATTATTTGCAAATCCCATAGACCCACATTTTATTCACAATAGAACGTAGAACACATATCAGATGTTGAAAGTGAGACATTTTACCATTTCATGAAAAACATTAACTCATTTAGAACTTGATGGCAACAACTCACATGGCTGGGTATAAAAAGAGCATTTTAGAGAGGCAGAGTCTCTCAGAAGCGAGGATGGGCAAAGGTTCACAAGTCTGCGAAAACTGCAGAAAAAAGATTCAGAGAATCTGGAGAAATCCCTGTAAGCAAGGGACAAGGCCGGCGGTCAGTATTGGATGGACGGTCAGTATTGGATGTCTGTGACCACAGTTCACCATGCAATCCACAAATGCAAGTTAAAGCTGTATCATGCAAAGAAGAAGGATATACAGGATCCAGAAATGCCGCTGTCTTCTCTGGGCCAAAACTAATTTAAAATGGACTGAGGCAAAATGGAAAACTTTTCTGTGGTCAGCTTAATCAAAATTTGAAATTCTTTTTGGAAACCAAAGACGGCAAGAGGAAAGGGACCATTCAGCTTGTTATCAGCGCACAGTTCAAAAGCCTGCATCTCTGATGGAATCAAGTTGCATTAGCGCCAGCTTACCCTTCTGGAAAGACACTATCAGTGCTGAACAGTATATAGAGGTTTTAGAACAACATATGCTCCCATCCAGACTATGTCTCTTTCAGGGAAGGCCTTGCAGATTTCAGCAAGACAATGCTAAACCACATACTACATCCATCACAACAGCACTTCCCAGACATTTACAGACTGTTGATAAAAGAAGAGGGGATGCTACACGATGGTAGACATGGCCCTGTCCCAACTTTTTTGAGATGCGTTGCTGTCAAGTTCTAAATGAGTTAATGTTTTTCATGAAATGGTAAAATGTCTCACTTTCAACATCTGATATGTGTTCTATGTTCTATTGTGAATAAAATATGGGTCTGTGAGATTTGCAAATCATTTGATTCTGTTTTTATTTACATTTCTTTACGTTTTACACAGCGTTTGAAATTGGGGTTGTAGAAATTGTGCACTAAAATTAGTAGAAAAATGCCACATTTAACTTTGTTCTCTGTAGAGGATCTGTTAACTTATTTTCACTTAGAAAATCAACAAAACATCATTTGACCAGAGGTGTTCAAACGTTTGTGTGCGGCTGTGTATAAACAGATATTTTTGTTTTTGTTAATTAATATAGTTTCAGTGCCAATTCAGATTAACACACACACTGTCTTTTGACTTCCTTCTTATCAGCATGAACAGTTTTGGCGTTTGTGACCATGTGGTTACGGTTGCGCAGCAGACCTGTTTTTAACTGTTTTCATCATCACTGTTTTGGCCTGAAGGCTTTCCATGTTTAAATGGTTGCAGCTTGAAAGCAAAAACCCAGAGAAAGCTTCAAGAAATGTGCTCCTATATCTAGAACAGATTAGGAATCTAATGAAACATGAGGGGGGTCAGAGAGATCAGTGGGTCGGGGATGTTGTGTTATCTGCAGCTGATAGTGGTGTTGGGTTGTTGTTGAGAGCTATTTATAAAATGGAATGCAGGCAGACAAATACTGCCAAGCTGTCAAGAGTGTTAACCCATTCTCTCTCTCTCTCTCTCTCTCTCTCTCTCTCTCTACATCTCTACCACTCTCTTTCTCTTCATCTCTAACGCTGATTCTCTCTCTACCGCTCTCTCTCCCTCCCTCTTTACCGCTGTCTCTCTTTCTCTCTCTTTCTCATCTCTAACACTGTTTCTCTCTCTCTCTACCGCTCTTTCTCTCCATCTCTACTGCTGATTCTCTATCACTCTCTTTCTCGTTCTCTCTCCCTCTCTACCACTGTTCTCTCTCTCTCTCTCCCTCTCTCTCTCTCTCCCTTTCTCTCCCTCTCTACCACTGTTCTCTCTCTCTCTCTCTCTCTCTCTCTCTCTCTCTCTCTCTCTCTCTCTTTCTCTTTCTCTAGCACTCTCCCTCTATTGCTGGTTCTCTCTCTCTCTTTCTCCCTCTATACCCCTTGTTCTCTTGCTCTCCCTCTCTCACCCTCCCTACCATTCTCATTCACTGCCTTTCTCTCTCTCTCCCTCTTTCTCTCTTCTTTCTTCACTCTCCCCCTCTCTCCCTCACTCCCCATCTCTCTCTGTCTCTCTTAAAATATATTCAGAAGTGAACTTTTTATTTTTTCATAAACCTTCAGTAAACTAGAAAGTCAGAACAGAGATAACCTCTAAGTCAGCCTAACAACCTGCACAGAAACGCGGTGTTGGCCGCAGACGTCACAATAAGACCAACTAAATGTCACAATTCAGCAAACCGGCCATTATTGAGCTCCTTATCTCCTCCCTTTAACACCATCTCCATAATTAAATTGCCTTTGTCTGTGGCTCTGGATTAACCGCAGAGCTCCAGAGGCCAATTTAATTTGCTCATTGTTTAACACAGTCAGGGCTAATTAAGATAAACGAATTTCATTCTGTTAGATGACGTTTTCCATTTTTATTTTCAATATTACATGAAAAAATATCAAATACCATTACCTACATTTACAGCGTTAACAATATAACATGAAATAAAAAGTTTCACAGGTTCATAGTAGAAAACTTACTGACACAGTGGTGGTGACGGGAACCAGGGGTCACAACGTCTACAACACAAATATAGACATTTTATTAGCTGTCCAAAATGACCAGTGAACCTGCACATGTCGTTATATGTAACGTTGATCATTTTGATTAAAAATACATTTTCTTTGAAGACTATTTTGCCCCACAACACCTTGCATGTACCTCTTTGCTATTAATGTTTTTTTTTTAAAAACCACCACTGTGAACAAATCTGACTCGGTAAGTTTCTACAGCGGCACATTTCACATCAAACCACTGACTGATTTTGTTTATCAATTAAATAATGCAGAAATAAAAAAAATCTGTGGAATTGTCCTATAAATGCCACTGGCTGTGGTTGCAATGCTAATAACGTAATATAAAATAAATATCAAACATCATTACTCACGTGATCAGTGTTAAAATAATATGACACTTGCATACAGGCTTCATATTAGACTGAATGTTCCTCTGTTATTAGGCGGTAAAAAATGTGTGTGGCAGTCAGACTTTATCATTTATTCCTTCCATATCAGTCATTATGTGACCTACTGTGCCATCTGCTGGTGGGTACAGAAACCGCAGGGTGAAGGCACGAAACTACAGGCCTATATGTGTGTGTGTGTGTGTTTTTATACACATACAACAGTAAGACGATAACTTTTGCAGGCCATTTGTTGGCTTTATTCACTACATGGGAAAGTACGTTTCCAGCTGGTGGCAAAGCGTAGAACAGAGAAACAGGACTCAACCCCACAGAACACCACACACAAACAAGAAAGCACACAAGAACATTTGATACCCCATTTTCAACCTAATGTCTACCTGCTGCATGTCTACTGTATGGTTGTTTACCACAGAAAACAATTTAAAAACACAGAAAACCAGCTGACTCAAAACACACTGATAATGAAAGTCAGTGAGCAGGTGCTGAAGGCAGTTCTTTTCCAAGTACAGGGAAACACAGACATTATTGTCCATGGTAATCAACCATATGATACAGATGCACCAGATAGACACTGGGACAAGTATTCCTTTAAGATATGCTGTGCCCTTCACTGCTGGACTCAGCTGGAGTTTGTATTGATGAGTACTGTGCAATCAGAGAGCACCACTCCTTTATTTACTTTCCTTTCAAAACGGCCATTAAGTACATTAAAACACTTTTAACACAACTATACAAAAGTCTCGACAGCTAAATTTAATGACTATTACTAATAGTTACTAATACTATTCTTTTCAGAAGACCTGCTTTCAGTTTTTCAAAGAAATTTGCACATATTTTTCCAAAGTTTAGTCTTAGAAGTTGGTCACATTTTCTGCTTTCTGGAGCTGGCTTTTCATCCAGACTCTCAAAGATGAAAGCATTGGTGGTCTGCGTTGATTTTAGGAGTCCCATTTTTTGAATTCCAGTGTTGGAAACTCCTGTTTTTAGAGCTTATTTTCTTTGACTTTATGTGAGTGGGTTATCTTATATATGATCTGATCAGAAACATCTCCTCAAAAATGAATAACTTGTACTTCATGGCTGTTTTGGCTGGAAATTAGATAAATAAAAGGGAGGTCTCTGAATTTTGCACAGCATTGTATGTGATTCGATTAGAAGCAGATCAGGGTCTCATTATTTTGTGGCTCCATGTCCCTGATCATGTACAGCACTGTGCAGTGTTACGCATCTGAGAAAATTACATTTCAAAAGCTTTTAACTGGAAGTGTTTATTTGCTCAGAGATACACTAATATTAGAACAAACACAAACAACATTAATATGAAAGTATTCGTTTTATGTATGTCAGTGTGTTTGTTTATTAATTTCTCACCCTTTCCTTTATGGCAGTCAGGTGTTCTGTGCAGTTACGATCTGGTAAGAGTAATCAATACTTCATTATAGTAACTCAGGTGTGCTTCTCACCAGCTCAACAGATATCAGCTTTTTTTTTTCTTTTTATTGTATCAGTGTTCATTTGTATTTACTCTGTTTTATAAAACACTTCAATAAACACAGCTTTAATAACAGTTTGCTCAGGTGCTAAGACCTTTGCACAATACTGTACATGTGTGTGTTGCGCGTGCGAAAACACTTGTGAAGAAGACGGGAAAACCTCACACAGTTAAGGCACAGACATCTCTAGAGCAGCACGACAGAATAATACACCACAGAGAAACACTGCACACAACGCAAGAGTGGCAGAGAGACAGTAACAGAAACAAGAGGAGAGAGAGAGAGAGAGAGAGAGAGATTAAAGCATTAAAGCATATTAAAGTGTAACGATCAACTCACACATCATTTCAAAGCTTAATTAAAATGTGCGAATAAAACTGTTGTACAAATAACACAGTGTTTCAGTCTCTCTCTTTATCACACACACACACACACACACACACACACACGCTTACACTCGACCTGGTCAATGTAACTGAGTAAGTCATTATTGTCTATATGTTAAATAATCTATACTGAGAATCTTTAGTATTGTCTTATAGTGAAACAAACAAACAGAATGGAAAACAAACATTTGCCTGTCTTGTTTACACAGCGCTTTGTTTAACAACTCACTTAAAATAATCGCAAGACAATAAAATATGCGCACAGCCTTAACAAACAAGACGGTCACAGGCCTTCTCGTGCTCTCTGAGGACGGTTACCTAGCTTCATTTAAAGTGGCCATCTGTGTTATTGTTTTGTTGATTTTCTAAGTGAAAATAAGTAAACAAATCCTCTATAGTTGCATTTTTCTGCAAATTTTAGTGCTGAGTTTAACATATTGGAAAAAATAAAATAAAATATTAAATGTGCCAGAACTTTTGCACAGACCACATTTTATATTTTACTTTGTTCCAGTTTGTTAAATTCAGCAAATAAACAGTAATGGTGTATTAAAACATGTTCTCTGTAGAGGATGTGTTAACTTATTTTCACAATCAACAAAACATCATTTGACCAGGGGTGCTCAAACTTTTGCATATGACTGTGTAAGATGGTGGTCACTGGAGAGCCACCTTCCTGAAGAGTTCACTTCCAACCCTGACTGACCACTGAATTCCGCATGAAGGTCTTGCAGAGCGGTGTTGGTGACCACTGGTATGACAGGTGACATTGCCATCTTTTTACAATACCGCTCCAAAAAGTTGGAATCACCTGTCATATTAGTAGTTATTTTATTCATAATAAATCTATACAGTGTAGATTTAAATTAGATTAAGATTAGATATTATACTCTAGTGTGTGTTAGTGTGTGTTGTGCTGGTACGAGTGGATCAGACACAGCAGCACTGCTGAAGTTTTAAACAGTGTGTCCACTCACTGTCCACTCTATTAGACACTCCTACCTTGTTGGTCCACCTTGTAGATGTAAAGTCAGAGACGATAGCTCATCTGTTGCTGCACAGTTTGTGTTGGTCATTCTCTAGTCCTTCATCAGTGGTCAGAAGACGCAGTTGGCTGGATATTTTTGGTTGGTGGACTATTCAGCAGTGACACTCAAGTGTTTAAAAACTCCAGCAGCACTGCTGTGTCTGATCCACTCAGACCAGCGCAACACACACTAACACACCACCACCACGTCAGTGTCATCGCAGTGCTGAGAATGATCCACCACCCAAATAATAACTGCTCTGTGGTGGTCTTGACCATTGAAGAACAGCATGAAAGGGGGCTAACAAAGTAGGTAGAGAAACAGATGGACTACAGTCTGTAATTGTAGAACTACAAAGTGCTCCTGTATAGTAAGTGGAGCTGATAAAATGCACAGTGAGTCTCGAAACAAGCAGGTGGTTTAATGTTATGGCTGATATATTGTTAGAAACACTGATTCTTTGGGCAGTGATTCCAAACTTTTGAGCAGCAGTGTATCTGAAAGTAATGGGTGCATCTTGTTTATAATATTATTATACTATATTAGGCTGACTGTAGGGCTGGATATCAATTGAAAATTTCAATACTATTATTGATGCCTAGACTTCAATATCAAGATGTATACTCGATACCTTCTTTCGAATTACTCACTGAAAGTGGGTGTGGCTTAAACCAGATGTGAGTGTGAGGTGCAGGAAGTGGGTATATTTACAAACTACAGTGGATTACAGTCTAAATAAAAAGAGCTGATGTTAAAAACTTGCATACAGAATGGAATTCAGACAGCCAATCAGCAGTCCAGATTCTGGGACGTGCATGCCCATTGGCTCAGGAACACTGAAAAGACTTTATATTGAATGAAGGTAATTCAGTTGCAAACATAAAAGTATTGAAATCTCGATACCCAGCCTTAGTTGACAGTCACAAATCAAAATGTTAACGATTGTGTTCAGCTGGCTGGCGATCCTGCATAGTCATGAAAACCTTTTTACATTGAATGAACAATTTAGACCTCACATTCAAATCTGTATACATACAGTGGAGTCCAAAAGTCTGAGACCACTAGTGAAAATGCTTCTATTTTGCATTTCTTTCTAATGCAAAGTTTTCCATCACTAATGATATTATAACCATAACGATTAGAATGAAAAGTAGAATTTTTGAATGTTTATATGAATTTTAGTATGTCTTAGTATTTGGTCCTACTTTTGCTTTAATGACAGCGTGCACTCCAGCTGGCATGGACTCCACCTGAGAGTTGTCTGAACACGAGCTTCAGTGGAAGGAATAAGACTTAAAAACTCTGACCTTTCTGTAAAAAGGACTTAACATGGTCACTTTCACAAATTTGCTCTAGTTTGAATAGTGACCTATAAATAATTTTAAAATTTTCTGTTGTTTATTTCCAAATTTTCAATGTGGTCTCAGACTTTTGGACACTGTATATTAATAGTGCACAGCCCCACTATTACTACCATTTCCATTATATGTTGTGCAGTTATTGCATATGTTCCTCTGATGACTGTATTTCTGTAAAACGACCCCCAACTTTACTGACAAAAGCATGCCACACTGCATCACTGCTGTGGACTCTTTGGTGCATTTCCACTGACAAAACAATGAGGCCCAATTCAAAGCCAAAGACATGAAGCCCTGTTTCCACTAAGCCCTCCTACAGGAAAACTGTGGTGCAGCGACTAAACGCTATGCTGCTAAGCACTGACTGTAAACGGAAAGGCATTAATAGAGACAGAGGATGCTATATAAAAAAAGCATAACGTCCTATAACGTGAACTGTGGAAGTTGCTACAGGAAGTGAAGAGGGCTTGGAAACGGACCTATATTTGCTCCGTCTTGATTAGTTTTGATCTCATAACGAAACTTTTGGTGTTAAACTTTGGGTGCTGGATTGCAGCTAAATACGTGACCTTAGAATTAAAGAGGCTGCAGTTGATTACACAAGTGAAACAAGCTAGCTAGCAAAACTGAAGTGTTTTTCTCTTGCAAGAGGTAATGTTTACTTTTACTGCATGTAATATGATCTCTAGACACATCTCTATAGATAATTTGATTTTTTGGGAGACTTTTTAGCAATGCTATCCTACATTACATTCATGAGCTAACAGGCTTGTTGTCCATCAGACTATGTTAACAAGCACACCATTCATTTGAGCGCTGCCTTCATGAGGTTTTGAATTGGTTTACAAATTTTACTCAGTTTAAGTCCACCTTAATAGATCTACATCCCACCAATATTTGGTCCAAAACGTTTCATGGTTGTCCCCAGACGTTCTTGTAATGAGATCACAAGGCTATGCCCATGAATGCACTCTTTCGTAGCAAATGTTTTTTGTTTGGACAAGCTTTACAGAACGTTGGTAAAAATCTATTCAACCTAAAGTGAAACTGCAACTTTTTAAACTGAAAACTCAACATTATGTATTGACTCTGCAGTGCTGAACACTGAAAAACTGCTACAATTTCTCATTAGGTTGAATAAAATTTTTGCCAACATTCTGTAAAACTTGTCCAACTTTGCAACAGATGCTAAGACTGAATGCATTTGTGGGCGGAGCATGGAACGGTCAATTGGTCATTATCCCCAACACTTGAACTCAAGCACAGGATAATGACAACCGGTGCTGCAAACTGTGTTACGCTGTTTGTATTGAGAGAGAAACAGTGGAACAGTGTACATACTGGTTGTAAGGGGTGTAGGGTCACAGTGATCTAGAAAGTGAGGAGGTACTCTTGTGTCACAAAATAGACATCTGAGAACACTAAGGAAACAGTTTATATGAAAAATCATACATGTTCTGTCCAATTTTCTCACATGATTTGTCCTTCTGATTGTCTTCAGGATTTTAGTTTTCCTTAGATTAGATTTCCTGGTGCAGTTCTGTGTGCTGTTCTGGTTTGTTCCGGGTCAGTTTGAGGTTAGAAACTAACCGCAAAGCAACTAGCAGCCAATGAAGGTCTGTCTCTAGATCTCAGGTCAAAAAAGCTCCAGAAATGTTCTCCAACAGTGTTACAGGAGCACTGCAAAATGTTCATGGCAACTGTGTCCATTTCACTGTCGTTTGGCAGAAGAGGAAGAGGAGGAGGGGGGAAGGTTGATCTCGTTGAGTTTTCATACTGTCCTCTTCACACAAACTGTGTGTTGGACAGACAAGCAACGTCCACAGAATCAACCTACTGATAATCCTTGAGTTCAGTTCTTCGTCATTAAGTATATTAATCTGGTGTCAGTGTGCGCATTATATGTTGTAGGTGTTTGCGTGTGAGTGTTCTCCGAAACAAGTGATATATTACATTTACTTGATTTCAAGGTTTCCATTATTTCCACATGAATTAAACATGAGCAAAATTTGATCTCCTTTGGTAATAACTGTGTAGATGTACACTGCAACAAGACGATATCTTGACAAGTGAAATCATCTTAAACATAGTCAATATATCTAATATGTCTTATTACTGTGAGAATACTGTAAGATCATTCTAAGATTTTTATAAGATTTTTTTTCTTTTGAGGTCAGTTTATGTCTGATATCAATAGACTGATATCAGTAGACATGCTCTGTTTTGATTGGCTGCCCTGTATTGTGCCTCACCAGAAATGCACTCAGAGGTGAAACACTCCTTATAACTTCAGTGTGAAATGGTGGAGCTAAACTGCTGTATAAATGTATCATTACACAAAATGGTGACATCAAAATGGGCTATTTTTTTGCAGCTTAGTTTCCATATATGAACTGGAGAGTTTTGAGACTTAAACAGTGTTTACAGAGTACATCAAACCCATTTAAAATAGTGAGGAAAATTCTACTATGTTTTCCATTATATGGGCCCTTTTATCTAGAGAAGGTGTCTTATTCATTATGTGTCAAGCATTATTTCTTGCAACAAGCAAAATTACCTACCAATAGAATAGACCATAAAATACATATATGATATAATTTATAATATTCTTACAAGGATTTCAAAATATGAGAAATATTAGCTATATTGCCTAGAATTACGATGATTTCACTTACCAAAACACTTTTGCAGTGTAAATTATTACATTCATGTTGAAACGATAAATCAAGTAGTCTGAATGTATCACTTTTTTTCAGTGCATGAATGTATGTGAATGATTAGTTTTGTACTACAGGTAATATTATGTCAGTATGCGTGATTGTACTTTGCAAGTGTATATAATGTTTTATAGTGTACACACTGTCCTCATTTGTGTATTGTATTTGCACAGTACTTAGCTCCTATCTGTCAAGTGGGGCAATAAAGGCACAGCAAATTCACTCTGCTCCGTTTCCCCCGTTGTTACCACATTACCACTGCCTGGAGCTTCCGCCTGTTTCTCCAAGTAGACTACTAACTGGCTGCTCTTCTCTGAGTCCTCGTCCTTGTCCTCCCTCAGCTGAAGATAGGGGGAGCCCTTGAGCGGGTTTGAAACGCAGGGAACCAAATGGACGGCCCCGCTAGGAGTCACTCCATTGACACAAGTGTAGAAGTCATGAGAGGAGGGCGGAGCAGCGGTGGTTAAAGGGGCTGGGTTTAGAATCATGCTGTAGTCCATACCTGGGAATGACACCAGCTCTGGCTGGGCATGGCTCGATGCTGGCCACGCCCATGGCTGGCTCTCTGGAGGCAGGGCCACCTCCAAAGCCTCTTCGCTATAGTAGGTGGGGCCTTCTCCATAGACAACAGGACCTTGGCAGTAGGGGGCGGGGCTATTGGTGGTGTGAAGTAGTTGCTGAGTAACGTTAGGGTAGGCTGGGCTCTGGGAGCTGGAGGTACCGTTGCCATGTTGCTCCTCTTTGGGGTTGGATGGTGGGCTCGGCTGAGAGAGAGAGAGACCCTCATCCATGCTGACCTGATACCACGTCTCTTCACAGTACTGAGGAGGCTTATAGCCGTGTAGGGAGGTGAAGTGACGATTGATCTCATCCATTTTCCCCTTCTAGGAAGAACGGGAGGTAGAGAGGAAGAGATAGGGAGAGAGAAGTGGGTGAAAGAAAGAAAGAAAGAAAGAAAGAAAGAAAGAAAGAAAGAAAGAAAGATCAATATCACACAAGTCTGTTCTCACATAAAATACATTGTACATACATTACAGAATATGCAAACAATGATATAGTTGTCCTTTCTTCAGCAGCAAGTTTGACAGTTTTAAGTATTGATTGGATTGACCTATAAATTTTCTTAAAGGTAGGCCAAACCAATCAATACTTAAAACTGTCAAACCTGCTGCTGAAGAAAGGGCAACAGACCATATTTAGGCTTAGAAACACGTTCGGAACATCAACATAGACCCTGAAACCAATGTCCAATTTACAGGGTGATTCAAAAAGATTCATCAAATTTCAAAGCACCATATTTTTTCAACCGTGAGGCACCTGGGAACCAATCACATACCAATGGAAAGAGGGGGTCATAGAGTTTCTGACTGTCACCGGAAGATGGCTCCCTTCAGTCTGAGAGGAGATGGTGACTCCTGAGCAGAAAACGTTTTGCGTTCTCCACTTTAATAAGAGTGAATCTGTCATAACTGTGCAATGTGATTTTCGTCGGCAGTGAACCTCTAACAGCCCAGAGCGTTCGTTGTTGGTTCCACAACACTGGATGATCTCCGAAATCGCATTGAAAGAGCCGTGAGTACAGCGACACCCGACATGCTCAATCGAATATAGGATGAATCTGACTAGGCCGTTGATGTTGTCTGTACAGCTGGAGGAGGTTCATATTGAGCACTTTTAAAATTACATAATAAACTTTATGCTCATTTAAACCATTCACAATTTACCGCATTGTTCTGTAATGATTTACAAGTGAAATAAATCATTTTGAAATCGGATGAATCTTTTTGAATCACCCTGTATGTTACACTTACTGCAAGCAATCTATACTTATAGCCCATGTTTATCCATAGTTTACCACCTCCTCTTCTTTTTCACCATAAAACTAATTCATGAAATATGAATTGTCTATATTTTCAAGCAAAATTCATTGATAGGTTTTGCTATTCTTTCCATTTTAAAACCAATGATTTCAAGCATATTAGAGTCAAGGGTGTCGCTCAGGTGTCAATAAGATTTTCTTTCTTTTTTAGCTTTTATGACATGTTTAGCCCTCCTGGTTATATATTTTTTCCCTTTATCTTGTGCTCTTTCCAAGGTTTACAACCATGAGGTATACGTATGCACTCAGTGCACTCTATTCTAGTCTGGCTGACATGATGATGCTAATAAAGCAGGCAGGGAGACTAAGTGTGTTTGTGCGGAGGTTTATGTGGTTTTGCTGCGGGCTAGTACCTTCAGAAGAGTGGGATCGATTCCTCTGATGCGCGGTTTGGGGATTGGCGGCAGGAGAAAAGCTTTAATCCTGTGGAGAGGCCAAAATCAAAGGATGTCTTTAGAGAGACTCACTCTCATACTGATGGATGTACATGTGGCATATAAACCTCAGTGCACTCTATTAGAATGTATAATTTTTTTGGACAACGCTGGCCGAGCTTCACAGAAATATTTGTTTACAGAGGGGAATGTATGTACTGGGTCTATCACTACTGTAATCAGCAGATTAGTTTGATGATATGTTGAGTAATCAGGTTTTTAAAAAAAAGGTCAAACAATAAAAGCACTTAACTCACCAAAAAAACAAGCCATGCATAGATTTTTAGAATTTCAAAATAACGGTGCAATATGTTGAAATAATTTTCTTGAAATTTTAACATTATCTCCGAATAATGGCATAATGTGTTGAAATAATGACTTATGTTCACAAAATTTAAACTTAGTATCATGAAATAATGACTTACTGTCCTATTTTTTCCTATTATTTAAATTTCTTGAAATGAAGTTATTATTTCAACATAGTAAGTCATTATTTAGAGAAACTAAATCAAAATGTCAAGAAAGTACATAATTATTTCAACATAGTAGTTCATGATTTTGAGATACTAAGTCATAACTTTGAGATAGTAAGTAATTATTTTGATATAGTCATATGCAAATGTTTGGGCACCCCTGGTCAAATGACTTTTTGTTTCTTTTGTAAATGATAAAAGGTAATACATCCACTACAGGGAACACACATTTTAATGCATAATCGCTGTTTCTTTGCTGAATTTAACATGCTGAAAAAAATAAACGTAAATGTGGCCTGTGCGAAAGTTATGATACAGTTTATATTATACGAACAAACAAACAAATAAATAAAAAGAAACTGTACGTAAAACATGCAGAAAAATGCCATATGTAAGTGTGTTCCGTGTAGAGGATGTGTTAACTTCAGAAAACATGTCATTTGACCCAGAGTGTTCAAACTTGTGCATACAACTGTACAAAGTACATAATAAGGCATTTTTTCCCCTCTACCTAGCAGTAATAGGCCTCCATATAAAATCCTTTAAGACTAAGAAAGCTTCAAAAAGTTACAAAAAAAATGCACAGAAATGTGAGTCTATCCAGCTCCGCTCCCTGCTGAGAATGTAAGATATGTATTATCATAATACTAATAGCAAACTAATGACTATTTTGAATATTCTGAATATGACTAAATGAATATTTTAACAGATTTCATAGATTTTTAAAAGTAGTTAAGTTTAACTGATTAATCATCAGAGCACAGGTATTTCTCTCTGATATTTAGTCCCTTGTTTAATTACTGATCTCACACAATAATTATCAAGAAAAAGCAGGCATACTAAAAATAGTAAGAGGAAAATAAGTGCTTGTGTTTGTAGGCACACAATACACAGCATTCACTATCACACACTTCTCCTAATAGTTAATGAACAAGTGCGCGCACACACGTGTGGATTCATGACCAGTAAACCTGCTGTGCTAAGAGTGAATTTCACATAAAAGTAGGGCTCATTGAAAAAAAAGCAGAGAAAAACTAAAAACTATCAAAAGTGCAGATCATAAACATTCAATTCCATTCAATTAATGCTACATCTGTGTTAATAAGTAGGAGATATTTTAGGATTTTAAACTGATAAAACATTAATATCTCAACTGAATCTAATATCTCAATCGTCACACAGATAAACAATATTTATATGATTTAGCAGATCATTTGAAGCTCTATATGGTACAGCAATCTGCTACATTCTTAATTTTTCTATTTTAGAGATTTTGGACTTTTTTAAACCTAATTGACATTACCGCAACTTGGTTGCCTATCTGATATTAATTGTTTTTATCCTTCTTTTCATTAGAAAAAATAAGTCACATTTTTTATGTGGCACAAGCTAAAAAGAAAAAACTCAATGGCTATCAATTTGTTGCGGTAATGAGATAAAACTGCAAAATATATTTTATAAGGCATATATGTGTTAATAATAAGTACTTAGTCTGACAACAGTATACAGATTATTAAAAGAAAACTTTTAAAACAGTTTTTACTTACTGTGTGGCAGTAATGACAATTTGGTCATTTAAATTGGAAAATGTTATCAATCTATTTAAAAATGTATTAAATCAAGTTTATTTTTGATTATTCAACCAGGCATCATTGTTTGTATATTTAAAAAAGTGATTTTATTTTTTTTTTCAAGTTGAGTCCCAGTGTATAAAAAACCTTTTGTTTTTAATTGACAAACAGAAAAAAGTCAGAACTGCAGACTCAAAACTGTTGATATAGAATGTAAATCAAATGTAAATGTCATTCATTATAGGTGTATAAGTGTAAGTACATCTCAACTGTAGAGCTCTAAGAGTTCTAAGGGTTCGTTTAACTCTGTAATCTGTAACGTGCCTGCAGACTGTATCAGACTGTATATCTGTACTCAATCCTCTTTTTCTATTAGAGAGAATGAAGAGTCTTGAGCAGGAGTGCTAGGTATTTATCTTTCACTGACCTGTATTTGAATTTGATTGATTATGGGTGAATTGTTGAATGGGTGCTTATGTATGTGTGAGAGGCGGCCCTGACCTCTTTCCCTGCGGAATGACCCCAAAGCCAATGATGAGCAGAGTTGTGACGCCAATGCCGGTCACTAGAATGAGGGCATACAACATACGATCTGAAAGAAGGAGAAAGAAAGAGAGAGAGAAAGAGGAAACGAATAGCACAGTTACCATGGATACACTGACACATACTATTAAAGCCTTTCAGTTCTAAAACTGGTTCCGCTGATCACTGTAGGTATGACAGGATCCTGAATGAAACTTCAGATTTAGTGTAAATGAGCAATTACAGCCGAAGAGTAAGCTTTACAGCTGAGAGGTGAACTCAGTAAACACCTTTAAACCTTAATTAGTGAAACTGTCGAGACATAAATCCATCGTTTTCAGACAATGTCAGGAGTTCAACTTGTGTCTTCGGTTCGTTTAACAGTGGGGAGTCGATGACTCATTTTTTTTTCCACATGATGATGCACTCTTTGTCCCACTCTGCTGAGTGATCCAGGTTATGTAAAATTAAAAATGGATTAAAGTTCAACAGGGTGCAAAGTAATGTTACAAAATAATGAATCAGGGCTACATAACTGATCTAATTCATGATGTTAATCGGTGCAGCGCTGCTTTATTTAGCTTCCACCTGAATGAAGATAATCATGTCCAGATTTTACCGGTTATTCAGTAAATGCACCGTATTTAGCTCATACACAGTCTGAGTGTACATTTGTGTGCTTGTGTTCATGTGTGTGTGTGTTTATGTTAATGTAAATGTATGTAACAGAATGGGTTTTATATGCATGTCTGTGTGTGTACAGCACTGTGCAAAAGTTTTAGGTACCTGAGAAAATTAAAATTGAAAAGCTGTTTATTTGGGCAGTAAGCATTTATTTGCTCAGAAAAAAAACATACGTTAGAATAAATACAAATCATCTTTACATAATAAGTAGTAATTTTACATTTGTCAGTGTGTTCTTTTAACTGTTCCAAGCCTCTTCTTGTGGCAGCCCAGTATTATTTATTGTTATCATCCAGTACCTGGTTTAGCTGATCAATACTTCAGTAAGTTAAATCAGCTGTGTTGGTGATGGAATTCAACAAATCCATTCGTTGGTTGGGGGCATTCAGGAGAAATCTGGAACCAAACTTTGTTCTTCACCTAGCTTACAAGATATCAACTATGTTTTTGGAAATAAGAAATTCGTGTTACTTTTTACTGTATTTATGTTTAATTGTATTTATTGTACTTTACTTTTAATGTAAGTCAATGGAACCAGACTTTTTTCCAAGTAATTTTGAGCTGTTTCTTTTGGTCCATTCTCCATGAATTTCACACACAACGTAAAGAGCAACAGGTATTCAGCAGGTATTTCAGCAGCGATATGCTTGTGTTTATGAGTTTTTGGGTGTTTGAATGCATATAAAACACATCATTGAGGTCGTAACAAACCAAAAATGGTGACTTTATAAGAGAAGGAAAAAAAGTTCTTCGCTTTATGGAATGAGAGCTTATTCTGAGTTATTATGGATCATTTCTGTTGGTCTACTCATTATGAAATGTAAGCATGCACCAATATGGGAATTATGGGCTGATGTACATATTTGGTATTGTCAACGCTGATACCAAGGGCCATAGCAGCCATTTTGAAAGTGAGGGGAACACAGTTATGAGTACGTAACCCCACTCAACTCTGAGAGAGCAGAATGTGTAGGTGGGCTACTGTGCTAAAAAATCAGCATTTTATTTATTTTACTGTACCTGTAACTCTACAGAAATAAAAGTTAGATTTCTATGTAATGCTAGAATTGGTACGTTTAGTCCCAGTTTCTACATTTGGTCAGCTGACACAGGTAGCACATGCATGCATTTGCAAAATCCTGACTGCCAGTCATAACCTCCATTCATGGCATGTTTAAAGTGTGTTGGCAACATCTTCTACACCTTTGTTGATAGCATAACAGAAATATCATTTAACATATAAGTTTTATTTCTACAGAGTTACCTGTGCAGTAAAATGAATAAAACATTGATATTTCAGCACAGAAGCTCAGCGTTGCCTAAACGTTCTGCTCTCCAGGAGTACAATAAATATATAATCAAATGCTGGTTTGAAATGATGGTCAAATCTAATCACTTGTCCGTTGCTGACAGTTTCTTTTAGCAGTTATCTTACTGATACTGATATGATTTGACATCTTCATGCATCACTAATATAATGTTCAGTGTTGAAGGACAGCTGGTGTTTTCAAATGGTGTGAAAAAATAAACAAAAAAACATGATGTTATGATACAACAGCATGGATATATACCTTTTTAGTATGTATGGGGGTTTGTTATGTGTGTGGGTACCTGGCAGGCGTCTGGCAGGAATAATGATGGTAAGAGGTGAACTCCATTTGCTCCAGAGGTGGTTATTTTTTGATCGGCAGCGCACCTGCACCTCGTAACTCCCCACTGGCAAGTCCAACAGTTCCAGATGAGGCTCACGTAGCCGCTCTTTGACCTGCAGACACACACACACACACCATGTCAGGGTGAATCTATCTGTGATTTCAGCAGCATTTTCCTTTTCAAATCCATTTTAGTATTGCTCAAATCCATGTAGTGGAGCTAAGTAGTGCCATTCTGTCCTTCAAGCTAAACCCTTAATCTATTACATATATATACAGTCAAGTCTTCATTTAGTGTTGATAAAAGTGATATAATTTAACAAGTGATGCTTCGATTGAACATTTTTTTTCATTTTGAAAGAACAGTAATGCAATATTCTTATGTGGAAATCTTAAGTACACCCTTACATACATCACTGCTTCAAACATGTCAAACTTAAATCAGGAGCACCCAATCAGATGCTAATGATTAGAACACTGTTAAAGAATATCTTGTCACATTTAAACCCCAGAAATCTGGTCTAGTGTGGTCTTTGTTATTGAAATGTGTGGTATCATCATGCCTAGATCAACAGAGCTCTCTGAGGCCTTCAGAAAAAAACGTTATAGATACCAATGAGTCTGGAAACAGATTTAAGAAGATATCCAAAATATTGGAAATCAATCATTCCACTGTCTGGAAGATCATCTCCAAGTGTTTAAACTAATGCCAGCTTGTTCAGGCCTGGCTGCACCAGCAAATTTAATCCAAGAGCAAAGCATGAGATGCTAAAAGAAGTCTCTAAGAACCCCAAAATTTCATCACAGGATCTGCAAGTAAACTCTTGCCACTGTGGATGTGAAAGGGCATGCATCTACCATTATAACAAAACAGCTCAGGAAAGGCTTTCAGGGGAACACTAAATATAATAATGAATATCTAGGCAAGGACCAGGACTTCTGGAACAATGTGCAATGCACAGATGAATCAAAGAGTTGTCTGGCCTTTGCTTTGCTGCTTCTGGGCCTGGACAACTTGCAATCTAAGAATCGACTATGAATTCTCTTTCATACCACAGAGTGCTTGAGAAGAATGAAAGACCAACAGAAGAAGCGGACCTTCCAAAAGATAATGATCCCAAACATACAAGTAAATACCAAGGAATGGCAAGAAATCAGCTGTCCATGCAAAAAACCCTTAAACATTTGACACAGTTGAAAGAATTCTGTCTGTAGGAGTGGGCAAAACTTCTCCCAGTAGATGTCGGAAACTGGTAGACAGTTACAGGAAACACCTACATAAAATTGTTTCTGCCAAAAGAGGCAGTACCAGTAACTGAAGCAAGGGGTGTATTTACTTTTTCATCAGACAAAATGACATACCATTTTTAAATAAATAATTGCAAAGTCAAATTTGACTTCATGTTGTCGTTGTTGGAACATAACCTTCTATCTCCATTTTTCATTATTTAATAATATTTGAAAATGTTTTATTCTCTCCTGTAAAGTTACCAATTTGGAGATACAAGGTTTTGTCATGACACCAACAATATGTATAAATGGAGTCTACTGAAGTCTATGTTTAGTCAGGTGTCTATACTATGTCCTTTTTTCTGAATCTCCCATTCTGAATCTCCCATTCTGTCCTTAAAGCTGTTTGCCTTAAAATACAGAAAAGCTCCAGATCAGACCCATATAAAACATAATGTTCAGTGCCTGACCAAAACTATCAGGACATCATACATATGGGACATACGTCCTATATACAGATCAAAAATTAAAGTATGAATTAATGAGTGTCGAAACATAATAAGTGCAGGTGCTTCCAGACACGTGTACTGCATGATGCAATTAAGCAATTAACATCCTACCATGCTCTGTGGCATGTATAAAATGCTGAGCAGATCCAGTCAACCTCAATTTGTCAATCAAGATGGCAAGAAATCTTAGTGACTTTGAAAGAGGGTTCATTATTGGTGCACAGATGGCAGGAGCTTCAGTCACAGAGACTGGCTAGTATTTCAACAGAACAGTGACTAAAGTGAGATCTGCATTTAGATCTGTGGGAAAGACATCAGTACATAGGGTTGGAAATTGTGGGTGAAAGCACACATTCAGTGACTGTGGTGCTTGTGCATTAATGCTGTATGTATAGAAAGAGCAAATGGTCCTCAGGTGACTAACAGTGTCAATGCAGGACGTGATCAGACTGTCAGCAAGAACAGCCCATCCATGACAATATATAGAGAGACATATAAAAATAGGGTTGTAGTGCATAAAACCCTCATTCCATTGGGATGTAATGGAAAGTATCTGAAATACAGAAATTAAGGATCTGTATTTAGTCCATGTTACAATTTGAGAAGTATTCAGAATAGAGTCCGTTTTTTTATATTTTTACAAGAATACTTTGAGTATTATGCACAAATATAAAAAAAATACATGTTTAAAAGAAATCTATAAAAGAAACACTGTCACTGCTTGTTTATTAACTGTTTTAAAATTAATGCATGGCATATAGAAAGAAAAAATCTTCTTAACAAACACTAACACACAAATCAATGTGATGATCGGTTATTAATCTCAGGGTTAGTGAGCTCTGCTAAAGCCTGAGTAGACTGATAAATCAATGTGATGATCAGTTATTAATCTCAGTGTTACTGAGCTCTGCTAAAGTCTGAGTAGACTGATAAATCAATGTGATGATCAGTTATTAATCTCAGTGTTACTGAGCTCTGCTAAAGTCTGAGTAGACTGATAAATCAATGTGATGATCAGTTATTAATCTCAGTGTTACTGAGCTCTGCTAAAGCCTGAGTAGACTGATAAATTAATGTAATGATCAGTTATCAAAAAAACCTTTAATGGAACACATTAACAGAAGAATTACATGAATTACATTCTTGTTGTCTTGAACAGCTGTATATGAAATCTGTTTCATTACCTTCCAGTTATTGGGCTCAGACAGTGGCCTGAAACGCAGCTCGTAGATGAGTGTAATCCACCCTATGTGGACCTGCTGGGCGATGGGGTACTGCCAGGACACCAGCGCGGTGCGACCTGATTCATCATTGCTTATGTTCATCAAAGTGTAGGTGAGATTAAAGGGGGGGTCGATCTCCACTGTGGACAGAGACAAGCAAACGGTCAAAGGCAGGAAGCAGAAAGTGACAGTTTGATCATTAGGAGCGTTAATATCTCAGATGCTTGATTTTAATTGGCAGCATGACATTTAGCCTGCACTGAACTGAACTGTCTTATTCTGACCTGAGGATGGCCATCTTCATTGAAACATTCAAAAGGAAATTACACCAAAATGGCCGCTGTTTGTGAGGGGCCGGGAGCTAAACATCAGAAATGTTACAGGTTATTTGTTGGAAAATGAATGGGAACATTTGTAACACTCGACATGTCTGTCTACAGGTAAATAAAAAAAAATTTAAATAAAAGAGCCAATCAGTGTAGTGGTAAAACAGCAAGCAGGAAAGCCCCCCTCAGCTATGCAGAAGCCGCAGTAGCTAGAACAACCTAAAAAAAAAAATTCACATGTATTTTTATTTGCCTCGCCACCCAAAAGGATAAGCGTTTTAGAAAATGTGTGTGTGTATTTTAACAGATAAATTCACAACATAAAACTAATGAACCCGTTCATGTTTCATGTTTAGAAGGCTGCTGTATGAGGCATGACAATGAGTAAGAAAAAGAGATCTACCTTGCGCTGCTACAGAATGTTCTAAAGCCTGATTCAGAGACAGAATATGTGAGTAGAGTGTGGCGGCAGATATTTCCGCTCCGCTCTCAAAGCGCTTTGTAATCACTCCGGTCCATATGTCCAATCCATATGATTCATTCTTATTAAATTTCTTTGTATTGAATGTACAGACAAGACATTACACACTTCATTTCAGTTGCAATATCATTTATTGCCGTTATTCACTGAAAAACTAGTTAAACCTTCTGCGCTACACAGACTTTTTCTTGGAAGTTAGGCTTGAAATGATCAATGGTCTACCCAATCACGTCAGACAACCACAGAGGGTAAACAAATAGATGTGCTTTTAAGACCTTCTTCTTTACTCGTGAAACAAACAGAATTTATTTTCTGCATCTTAAAGCTGTGGATGGCATTTTCAGGTATTTTAATCGGCCAATTTATCGTCAATCAGCCCAAGCCTATCTCAGGCCACAAGCTTTGCGTTTGAAGTGGTATATACGGTATATACTGTACAGATCTAATGAGTATTCAGACTTGTGTGCAAGAACAGAAAAACACAACAGGAACTATGCTGAGCTGACCGATGGTGCACAGGAAGAGTCATATTAGAGAGTCTTGAAACAGGAAGTGCATATACAGACGCAAAGGAACACAGGAATAAGTAATGAGTTACGTGTGTGTGTGTGTTGTCTTACCAATATCAGCCACGTCTAAGCAGTGCTCCTGTGAGGTGAAGGCTCCTCTGTGGCTGCGCGCCGTCACATTCATGCAGTAAACCTCCCAAATCAGTGTGTGCTTCATGTCAAAGTAACAGCTGTTTGGTCCTCCACTCACATAGTCCGGACACTCTTTCGGAGGCCCCTTACTGAAATACACAACAATGTTGCACATCAGTGTGATGACGTTACCCAGATGTTCAGACACACTCCTAACAATAAAGGTGACAAAAAAGGACCCGTGGAGCTAAAGCTATTTAAAAAGTTTGAAGGCCCTCCGTCAAATTACACATTTTGTTGATTTTCTTAGTAATTTTCTAAGATTTTCTGAGCATTTTCTTATTTGCTGAGTTTAACATATTGGGGAAAAAATAAAATACAAAATACAAACTGTACACAAGCCACATTTTATTATGGCTGAAAAAACTAATATTTTGATAGTTAATTATTCATATGGATAACAATAATCGATTAATTGGCTTAAATGTGGATTTTAAATGTAAAATTGTATTGTAGTTGTGCACATGTTGTATTTGACTATTTCATCTTTAATCTTAAGAAAACACTTTTTCTTTCGTTGTCTGCTCACATAAGTAGGATAAGTGAATTGCTGCCCTCTTCAAATTAAGTCAATAACTCACTCTATGTTGCATGTTATTTTGAAAATGTAAACAAAAAATCAACAATGGAATTTTTTGTTCAAATATTTTTTATGGATAATGTCAGTTGTTTTGTGGTGACAGTTTTGGTGGCTTGTCAGGTCTTATATGGTTCTTAGGAGTCCCATATATATGTAAATAATAAAATTTTACAAAATGTGTAATATATATTAAGGTAAACTATTTAAAATAAAGGAACTGTAATTTTAGTATAATGCTTCCACTTGCCAAATGTAACAAAACCATCCTTTTTTCTGGGACATCTAATCTAGCTTTCTGACGATATCAGCACATCTCTAGTTACAAGAACAAAACTCATGGTTTCTCTAGAGTACTGTAGGACAAGTTGGAGAAGGATAGTTATAAACATCTAGAATAGCTATTATTGTGAAAAACATGCAGTTAAATAACTCAAAAGGATTTCTCTACAAAAGGTTACTGTGGTTTAACTGGCTCAATTGCAGGATTAGTATAGCTTATATACTCATTTCCCAATCAACTGAAAAGCGGTCTGTCACTCACTCACCATAGCAGCACTGATGCTTCAATGGCAACAAAATATGTGGCTAAACAATTCTTCCTCTGGAAATGCTCTTTTTTTAGTTTGGTAATGAGGTCTTCTACACATTAATGGAGATCTTACCCAACCCCTCTTTTGTCTTCGGTCTGTGAAATGAGTAACAGTTCACTGTTTCCACCAAAATTGGGAAATTGGGCAAATTTTCAGGTTTACAAACATGCTACAGCGTATTATAACGTTTTTCAGAGGTATCCTGGGCATAGTTACAGTTGCTAGTCTATAACAGTTTGGTACAGAGTCACCCTGAGGCAGCGCAGAGCTGCATCTCTAGCTTTCTGGCGATATCAGCATATCTCTAGTTACAAGAACAAAACTCATGGTTTCCCTAGAGTACTGTAGGACAAGTTGGAGAAGGATAGTTATAAACATCTAGAATAGCTATTATTGTGAAAAACATGCAGTTAAATAACTCAAAAGGATTTCTCTACAAAAGGTTACTGTGGTTTAACTGGCTCAATTGCAAGATTAGTATAGCTTATATACTCATTTCCCAATCAACTGAAAAGCGGTCTGTCCTGCTGCACTAATCATGTTAACTTGATCAGTGCCCTTGGTTTAAATGTCACGCCATGTCTTACCCAATGGTGTACATGAGGCTATAGGTGACGTTGTCATCGCCCTGGGAACCGTTGTCAAGGGGATGCCACCAGCAAGTAAAGGTCTCCATGCTCGGAGAGCGGCAGTAATGGATGTACGGCCTTGTGGCATCTGCAAAAATAATGAAGAACAAATCAGTCTTCAGAGGTGTAGACATTCTGAACAGGCAATTTAAGACATCTTCTAGGGACTGGCAAGTGTACTTCATTTTCCATATCATTTTTTTATGTACCAACTCCATTCCAACCTGTTCAAAGATCAAAAAAGGACAGTTTATGACAATGAAAGAGTTTAGAATCTGTTGATGATGGTCTGAAATATGGTTCTACTTCACGTCTTCACATCCCTTTGCTTTGTGGGGTGAAGATCAACAAACCTTTGAGGACGTGGTAGATTAAGTAATGGTTCTGCAACTTTCTTGTCCTAAAATCAGACAGTGCGTCTTTAATCCCTTACAGTAAAAGATGGCCAGTGAAACCACATTAGGTAGCTGTTTTACCAGACAATCTCCTCAGTCTGCTTCTTGTGGCATGTGGGCTAATGCTAGCAACAATGTTAATCTGTTCTGGAGACTATGAATTCCTAGAATAAAAGAAGGAACAATTCAGAAAGGGAGCTTTAACCTCATTGTGGAGCCATGTGCAGCACAAATAAACTGTATATGAGAGTGCAAACCTTCAATTTAGCAATAAAAACCACCTACTCTGGCTAATAGAAAAGCCAAATCTAAGATTAAGCTCTGGTATCTCCTAGACACGTTTTTGAGATTTAGGGCCTTTTCTCATCCATCTTATTCATTCTCTTGAGAAATAATCTCTTCGCCTCAGTGATTAAAATACAGTCTGTAGAAGAGAATTTTAATTTAATCTAATTTAATCTCATTTGATCGCATTGCACACCCCTACTGAAGTCTGTTAGGTTCTACACAGCTTCAGACAGGGAGCCTTTCATTCTAGAAGAACCTTCAGTCTGAAGGACAGAACTGAAGCGCTACACACAGTAAATATGGTGTTTGAATGGTTGGTGAAGCCTCAGATACACTTTATGACTTAAAATCCTAACATTATTAAAAAACAGACGTTCTCCGACTGACTTTTTGCTGATTTCTTTGGCTTTTGAAATATTGGGGATCACGCAGTACCATAGGCGCCAACAACAGAGGGGCATTGGGTTGTTGGCCCCCCGAAAAATACAGTGCTGCTACAGTGAAACTGCATTCAACAGCAGGGATTTTAAACATGTAAAGTAGTTAGGTTCTTTGCCTTTTACGCAGTGTTGCCAGATTTGTGGTTTTTCCATCAAATTCGGCTAGTTGGAAGTGCAGCGCAGGTGGAAATTACACAGTCGCAGGATATTTTTTTGGACAACTTTCAAAATGTGTCACGGAAAAAGGTTTGAAAATGAAAGGGAATCGTCTGATGAATTTATATTGATCCTACTGATGAATAGCTGGCAACTAGACGAAAGAACACACAGTCATGCACTGTAAGAAAAACATGGCTCGTTTGGTGGCATCGCTGATAGCTCAAGGCATCCTGACCATTCTAAATTTGATGGAGGGCAAACATGCATGTGATATCACAAATAGAGAGATCTCTGTAAGACAACACTGGCAACTATTAATTAAAAGACTCATAAAAGATCTCACATGAACAATAACAGTATTCATGATTTGTGATGTGAGTGTATGTAAGATTTGTTAGATGTAGAGATTATTTTAATAAACATCATGATTTTTTACACCCTGTGTCAGACGGTGGGTTTTAAGTAAAGTCTTGGCTGCCTGTTCTGTTTTACACTGCTGGGCCATGAGCAGCGTGGCCGTGTGACCGCTACAGCTCGCATGCACTGCCCATTCACACATACAGCATTTGTGCGGTAGGTTCTAACAGTTAGCCTTTTTCTAAACAGATAAATAGTCAAATCAGTCACTTTGCTCAATAGCAATTTAATTCTTAAAAGAGCATTAATTTACCCCAGTGTGTGAAATACCCCCTGGTATTCGGGCAGTCCCATGTTGGATGGCTACTCTAGCACTGGCTAGCTGCTAACTCACTCACCATAGCAGCACTGATGTTTCAATGGCAACAAAATGTGTGGCTAAACAATTCTTCCTCTGGAAATGCTCTTTTTTAGTTTGGTAATGAGGTCTTCTACACATTAATGAAGATCTTACCCATCCCTCTTTTGTCCTTGGTCTGAGAAATGAGTAACAGTTCACTGTGTCCACCAAAATTGGAAAACTGGGCAGGTTTTCAGGTTTACAAACATGCTACAGCGTATTATAAAGTTTTTCAGAGGTATCCTGGGCATAGTTACAGTTGCTAGTCTATAACAGTTTGGTACAGAGTCACCCTGAGGCAGCGCGGAGCTGCATCTCTAGTTGGTCAAGAATACCAAAGAATTCCAAAGACAGAAACTCACACATTGTGGGTGAAGCAGCTAAACAATGAATTTGCCTTTCCCTGAATTTGTATTTGAGCGTCTGTTTTTCTCTAACGGACAGCATAGCATCACAATAACTTTATTTTCAGGGACCCCTAGAACTTAAATTTTAAGACATTTGGGGGTCCAGGAGCTTAAAAAACATTTTGCCAATGTTTATAATGAATTACTGGAGGTTGTTGATTATTGAATTTCCTGTTTTAGTTTGTAATGTGTTATTTGTTGGTGCCTGTCTTGGCCAGGACACTGTAAAAGAAATTTTAAATCTCACTGAGATTCTTTTCCTGGTTTACCCTATACAGCTTTCTGACTTCTGATTAATAAGATTAATTAAGGCAATACAGTTTCCAGCCTGGTGGAGCCAGAATGTTTAACTAGTATTTAGTTGATAAATAAAAGAATTTGCATTTGTAAAAGTTTTTTTCTGTTTCATTTTTATTCATTCTTATGGCTTATTTCACGGTATTTTGCTGCATGGTGCACGTCTTTGCAACATTATCCATTTTATCACAAGTGAACGCTAATTACAACAAAATAAATGATCAATTTACAATATTCACCCATAATTCCTGCTCTTTATTCATCCTTCCCCCGAATGAAACATCTGACATCAGATTAGGATGTTTTAAAATTCACACAAACACACTGATAATGTTTGTGCTGACACAGTAAAGAAGAAACTGGTAAAATACACTGAATGAGGGTCATGGATGCAGGATATGGTCGGTGTAGTAGTTTTTAGAGTTTTGATTTACATTTGATGTGTTCATGCCTTAAAATTAATTCATTAAAAAACTCAGACTTTATTTATTTGCTGTATTTACTTTTTACACTCTCTTTGCACTTTCACTGGCTGTTACAGGAATCAGTTCAGACTGAGTCACTGACTAGTATACACTACCTTACAACAGATACAATAGATTATGCCGAGATTAGAGCTGGGCCGAGAAAAATCAAATGTTTGACTTCCTCTGACTGCTCTGATGTTTTAGCTTTAAAGGAATGCAATTTGTAACTTTCTAAAACCAGCCAGATCAGCTGACAACTTCAGCTCTAACAGCTAGTGCATACTTGCTGTCCAAACTGTGTGCTACAGTTTCAAGTGGGTTTGTCTCTTTCTTTTCAATCCACATTCAATGCATGTAATACTTCGTTCTGACCTTCAGACTGAATGTTTTTCTGTAATGAAAGGCATGTTATTTCTATAATGATAGGCAGTCACTGAAAGCTGGAAATGAAAGGTTTTATTAACTGATAACCGCATTAAGGTTAGCGGTTCTAATTTAATCAATTTTGTTCGTGTCTTCTTTTCTCAGTCTGAACTTTCACAACTCTCCAGTCCTCATTTCTGCTATCCAGTGTCAAAAAACACACAAGCAAGTCTCTTTGAGGTTTCTTCAACAACCTGAGACATTTTGAGGTGAGTGAGTGATTTAGAAATGCAGTTTTAACGCTACTGCTTGAGCCGCCAAATAATAATAGTAAGCTTCTGTTACTTGTTAGCTACATTAACCTTCTGGCTCCAGAGCAAAAGTAAAGAAACAAACTGTGTCTGATGGAGTACATTTAGAGTAAGTGGAAAACTGTGTAAATTAGATTTTTTTGCTAAACTGTTGCTTTATGATGACTCACTTAGACTAATGGCACAAGAATGTTTGTAATGAATTTTAAGAATGTGGCTTGCACTCTTTTAACAATAAATTTATTCATACAGTGAAGGCAGTTCCACTTCATTGCTAAGTCATTATCAGACCACGAAAAGTTAGTGTAGGCCATTCCGCCCTCTGATAATGCGCACAGCATTCTTACACAAAACATTTTGTGTTTCCCATCATTAGTGACTGCTGGGCAAGTTATATGTTATAAAAAAGAGAGGAAAATATCAGGAGGTTCTCAGAGTCAAAACCAACAGCGTGAATGCATACACGCGGGTGGGAGTGTGGGTGTACAGGCCTTTCATTAAAAAATGGAAAACTTATTCACATGCCTGAGGGTCATACTGATGTGAAAGTAGAAGGGCAAATAAGAGATGCAAGTAATGTGAAAGTGAGCGAAGCTTTTTTTAATTTACAAAGACCAGTCTCTCGGGTCATAATGACCCAAAAGTAATCTAATATACATGCTCATTTATTCTTTTTCATATTCATTCAAGGCCAAACTGATTACCTGTAGTATTTCCCACTATGCTGTACAAAGCCCATTGACTTGCGCTTCTTCACAACTAAAATGTAAACACGCTGCTGCGGAGGAGTGATGAAGGCCTTCTTCTGTAGGTATCTTTGTCTGTAGCTCATGTCATCAATATACCATGAAAAGCATTGAGGCCAATTGTTGTGGACATCACAGCGAAAAACTCCAGGAAAAAAGGTACTAAACTGTCACTGGGGTTGGTACGTCTTCAGTAGCTTTAGTTAGGGAATGTAACTGTACCATAGTGAATGGCAGTTATATTCTTAAAGCTGCACTGTGCAACATTTTTGTTAAAATTGAAAGAAGCAGAATTACAGGAGAAAAAAACATGATAAAATATGGTGTGTGTGCGCTGCTGCGAGTTGCTCAGTAAAGCCTGAACTTATAATTTAAAAGTCAGAGGTGTCAGGTCAGATTTTTTGGGAATTTTTCAGACCACGTCATACGTCTTTGCAGATTAACGTCACACACACAGCCTCGGCTCTATGTTTAGGTCTCAAATGCAAAGTCGACTATTGATGATGTTAGTAGATAATTTATTCACATCCTCGGAAGACACATCCTTCACCAAGCTTTGACTGAGTTTTTCAACATACTTGCAAACATCAGATTCAGCCACTCAGGGAAGGGGTCCAAACTTCACTAAATGTTCTTGCGTATGTTGTGTGCAGTCACACATTTCCACAGAGAGGTCCAAAGGTCCAAATCCCCAATTCTTACATAATGTAGCTTTAAGTTGCACAGACGTACAACCTCTCTTCACTCCAACCTTATTTTATTTTTCTATTTTAAAACGTTAAGCTATGAAAAGGTACATATATGCACCTCCCCTGGAAACATGAACGCAGTATACCTTTAAAACCCATTTAAGGTGCACAAATAGATCTTAAGATCATTGGGCCTAATTCGCCAAGTGTTCTCAAGAAGAAATTTCTTCTTAAAACTGACTTATTTTCACTAAGATTCTGACATCCACCAGTGTTTACTTATTTGGGATTTGTTCTTAGGTAAGAAAAGAATCTACACACACTCAAGAGCACAAAGGTGTGACCAATTCTGTGGTTTAAGAACCCGTCATGAATCTGATGTAGACTTTTCTTAGGACCTTTCTCAAGAACACATTTAAGAAGAAACTTAGAAGGACATTGCTAAATGAGGCCCATCGTTCTAGCTTCATGCGCATATTTACACTGTCTGTACCCCAAAAAAGTACCTGACAGTACCCTTCTTTTCAGAAAGTGCAGTGTTAAAGAGAAAATTCCAGTTTTTTTTTTTTTAAGATTTTGAATAGTTTAATCACTGAGATGTAAACAAAGTCATTCAGAAAGGTTTGCTGTGAAATGGCTCACTGTAAAGAAAGCCTACTAGCTCAGATTTCTTCACAGTAGTGGTGATAAGAACCAGGCATTGAGATGCCTAATAAAGCCATAATGCAAATATAGTGATTTTATTTACTATCCAAAATGACTCGTGGACCTACATGTGTCTTCATAGTTTTTATACATAATGATGATGATGGTAAAATAGTGGTAAATCAGAAAAAAGTCAGAATGTCCTGCATGTAGCCCTCCAAAATATAACAAAATATGTTTTAAGCCAAAACGTTATCTCAAAACAACTGTAAAGCAAGTCAGTGTCACGAAGCAATGTATTTGTAAACACTTCATGTGACAACTTTCTGGGAGGTAGCTTTAGAGGCACTGATCTCTTCAGACTCTACAAGCTTCTTTAGAATGGAGCATTTCACAGCAAACAGCTCTGAATGATTTTGTTTACATTGCAATCATTAAATTATGCAGAAATTTTAAAAAAATGGTGGAATTCCCACTTTTCCCACTTCTTTAAGCTTAACTTTTTTATTAGTTTACTTTTCTCGCTTACTGATACATCAAATTCTTAACTGATTATTAACTTACAGACAACAAAAAATCAGAGAAAAAAAGAATAACTTCTATCCAGGGATGAGGATGTATCCTAATTTAGTACAGATAAAAAAGTATCTCTGCAAACTACCCGCAGACACAAACAGACCGCACCACTGGCAATGGACTGTACGGACAAATACTTTAAGTCTTATGACTATCATTCAGGACAATTGTAGGAAATTGAATTGGGCCCAATATCAAACACAGAGAGACCTTGTGAGAGGGATTACATCTCCAGCAGCAGCACACCGGAGGCAAAAAATAAGCAGCTACGCTTTAACCCACTCATCTCTCTAGCCTTCTATGTGATTCTGGGCAGCTTTTGGAGATGGACCGTTGATCTGGGTATATTATGAGAGAATGTTAAGCCTGATTCAGGAACCGCACATTATGTTTGGATGAATGGAACTGTTACATTACACATCTTACATGATGCAATAGAGTCAGACTGACTGAACACTCGGCTCTTAATATGCACATATCAGCAGTGGGCCACACTAACGCTGGGCGGTATTGCCTTTTTAACACCTTCAAACCGTCTCCAAATATTACCATGGTATGCATTACTGAAGTTGGGGGTATAGAAAGTGATGTAAAAGCTTTTTTCCCCCCTCATCCTGAGTTATTTCAATATCGAAAAAATCAAAAAGAGCAGTTCGCTTATATGGTCACCAAATAAGTGAGCATTAACATTAGCTCAGCTTGCATGATAACAGCTCTTCTCACCACAGAGCATATTCGATTCTGGGTAACTAAAGCTAACTGGCTTACTCGGTTGGCATGGCGACAACCAAGATGACTGATCTGCTGTGTCACAACAACTGGAATTTTTTTGCAAATATCACAAGGATTAGACTTGCCAAGTGCAGCTCAGTCAGGGCTCTAACCGGACTACAAACATCCAAAACAACGTTAAATATGGAAGCACTCAAAGTTTCAGCCACTGAATGACGTGATAAAGCTCTCTGTGCTGCTTTCACTTAAAAAAAGTCTCAGTTTGCCCATTCTGTCAAAGGGCATCTTATTTGCACTTGAGGACATTCAGCCCGTTTGTTTTGTGCTTCGTTCTGCATTTCCAAAACTTTCGTTTGTTGAAAACAATATGGCAAATTTCTCCCAAAACTGCATCACAGTCGGTCAATTTATCAATTTAGTTACATTTCCAAAGCTTCTGACAAATCTACATTCAAATCAAATGAAAACAGCTGCTTCTTGTTCCCACTTTGGCAAAACCATAATCACAAAGGGTCTCATTCCCCAACCGTTCTTAAGGAGAAATTTCGTCTTAAAAGCCACTTACTCAGTTTTCACAAAGACTTCGAGTTAAACATTATTAACTTAACAAAATAATTGTCATTTAAATGACAAAATTCTTGGATCAGGGTATTTTACTTTGCCTCATTCAAATATAATACCTATTTAAATTACATTTTAATCATTAATTCTGTTGCTCCTGGAATTGAAACTGTTCCAAAATACTGAATACACATACACCCACACACATTAACTGAATTCTGTATTAGTGTGTTACATTATTAAAAAAAACACTGTGCTGGTCATGGAACTATCTTCAACCAGTGCCTGAGTGGGTAATCGGAAGAGTCAGGAAAATTCCCACTGAACGAAGAAAGAAAAAAGAAAAGGAAAAAAAATATAAGATTTTGCATATGTGTGTGTGTGTGTGTGTGTTTGTGTGTGTGTGTCTTTGTGCGTGTGTGTGTGTCTTTGTGTGTGTGTGTGTGTAGCAGAAGAAATATAGTTAGAGTTTGGGTTGGGCTGGTCTGTTGATCTGAAAACAAGCCCCACTCCAGCCCTGTCTTTAACTGTTATGTTGCTTGGCAACCACTACTTGCTGTTAATGAACTATGTTGCTTGGCAAAAGAACTACTTATTGCGATTATTGTTAATTATTTACAGTTTTTTTTATCACTGCTAACAAAACATACATGCTATACAAAGGACTGAGTTCTCTTTTTTAAACTCTTCACACAGAACGCATTCAGTACCATTCAGTAGGACCACACTTTCCAAAATTCTGTAATTCATGCATTTTCACTCTTCAGCAAAACTATATTCCTGTAATGTACACTGTTACAAAACTTTTACTCTTAACTCCAGAATCTAACAAATAAACTGGATATCAACCTGCTAAATCACAACTATTACATTGGACAACAGTCCAAAAATCATAATGTTTAAAGAGAAGAACCGCTGATTGAATGTATGTAAATATATGTAAATAGACAATCAACTGCTAATAGGGAATCACAGCTGATTCCCATCTGAGCTGAAGTTCTAGGTTCACGCTGCACAAATAAATATAAAATACTTTCATATAAACAGCATCAGTGTCTTCATAAAAGTCACTGCCATTGGTTGGGATGATTTTATGCAACAAGTAATTACAGTGAAGGTGAGCTTCCTAAAGATCTCAGGAACAACATTATTAAACACTTAAATGGAACAAACTACAGAGACATAGCAAAGATAAACATATATGACAGAATGGTACTGGGGCATTACACATCACGGAAGGAACCATGAATGGCCAAGAAACGGGAGAACAGGACATCATACAGCCAAAATAACTCAAGTGGTTTCTAAAAAAAAGGTGAATGTGCTTTCATGGCCTAATCAACCTCCTGATTTGAATCCTATTGAAAATTTTTAGAGGACTTTGAAATTGCAAATCCAACAGAGGGACGTTTGTGATGTTGGGGTCAAGAGGAACAGGGCAAAATTGAATCAATGATGCAAAAAAGCTATTTATCTCTTACTGTACATGTCTCAAAGTCCCAAAATTGAACCAAAATGCTGCAAAAAGCCATTTATCTCTTACTGTAGATGTCTCAAAGTCTCAAAATTGAAGTATAATGTTATAAAAAGACATTTATTTCCTACTGTAGATGTCTCAAAGTCTCAAAATTGAAGTATAATGTTATAAAAAGCCGTTTATCTCCTACTGTAGATGTCTCAAAATCTCAAAATTGAAGTATAATGCTGCAAAAAGCTATTTATCTCCTACTGTAGATGTCTCAAAGCTTTAACTGCCAAACATGGCTTTGGAACAGAGAACGAAAGTTATTAATTATGTGATGTCTGAATACTTTTTTTCCATATCAGTTTCGGTTTTTAAACATACCTTTGGTCATACCTATGAATACATGCTTTTTTGCTCATATTTATGAACATACTAAAACATACTAGGTGTGTAAATTTCAAGAGGGCATACGCACTGGAAGTATATAATATAACAAAAACAAAAGTGTCTGAATACTTGTTTCCTGTCACTGTTTATCCTTACACCAGTACCACTGCACAGCTGTATCATGTGCTACTACGACACGTGCCATAAATTCCATATCAAAACTGCCAAAGCAGCATGTGAATATGTAACTTCACAAAGTAAGACATTTGGCCTTAGATTAGGGTTTGTTTCCCTTCATATGTATGTAGGGGGCTGATCCTGGATCAGCGGTCTTACAATTTTCCTGGTCAAGGGTGCTTCGCAGAAAACCGCTTCTATGAAGAACCAGAACAGTTAGGGTGGGGCTTCAGAGTGAGCAGATTGTTATATAACCATGCGTGAGGAACAGTGAGTATAGATAACCATAGAACTCACTATCTACAACACATGGAAGAGTTGTAATTGGCACAGCTGATAAAGGAGAAGTGTATGTGTAAGCATATCTAGACAGAGTGTGCACATGTGCATGTTTGAAAAAGCAACTGCACTGAACAAAAAAAAAAAAATGTGTGAACTGACAATTCAAAAGTGCACATCATTTCCACACAAATAAAATATATTAGATAAAACACAAATATGGCAATAACTGTGGTGGTGTAGTAGTTTATTATGTAACACATTTGAATCAAGTAGATGTACACAAGTACGCCAGTACTCAGTAAGCTATTCGAGGCATTCTTTGTTTTATCTTGGTATGACAGAGAAAATACACAGGCCAACAATTCAGTGAAATGACAGTTTAATGTTTTAACAGGACTGTAAAATGTGGAGAGTTTGTTTGTATTTGTGAGTATTATGCTATACTTTGCTACTGTGAAACACAAGTGCCTGAATGTGAGCGTGCTGCCAAGGATGCATTGTATAAGGATGGCAGAGATAGCATGGCTTTATCACTAACTTGTAAATAAATGACTCTAGCTGATGATAGCTAGGTCCAGAAACAGTGAAAATACACAGTGATGAGCCAAAACATTTATGACCATTTCAGATGAAGCAAATAATGTCAATTATCTCATACCAACATGTCATGGGATATATTAGATGGGAAGGGAACAGTCGGTTCAAGTAGTCAACGTGTTGGATGCAGCAGAGATGAGCAGGTGTGAAGACCTGAGTGACTTTGACAAGGACAAAATTGTTATGACCAGACGACTGGGTCAGGTATCTCCAAACGGCAAGGCTTATGGGGAGCTCCTGGTCAGCAGTGGTGAGTACCTACCAACAGTGGCAAGCAAACTGGCGACAGAGTGTTGGGCATCCAAGGCTCACTGAAGTGTGAGGGCAGTGAGGGCCATCCTGTCTGGTCTGAACTGACAGAAGGGTTACTGTCTACCGTCGATCGACTCTCCTTGGGATGAGCTGGAACAAGAAGTTAGATTTATGGCGGTTCCACTTTGCATCTTACATGACTTAAAGGATCTGCTGCTAATGTCTTCATGCAAGTTACCACAGGGCACATTCAGAGGTGTTGTAGAGTCCATGCCTCCACGTGCCAGAGCCGTTATAACGTCGACTGAGGACCACTTGTAAAAAGACAACGCGCCCTCATCAGCATCCAGTGTTGTGCAGCTTAGCTGCTCATTAGCTCATCTAAGGAGGCAGTCTCTGTTACTCATCAGACATGAAAACCTACCCATTTCCTTTGGCTATTTCTGAATAATAAAACAGGTTTTCAAGTGTATTCTTTTGTGTGCTGCTAATTGTTTGAGCAACACCAGTGCTGTCACCTAAAATTGTAAGCCACAGCTCAATATTCAGCCAGTCTGTTTTGTTTTAGGTCGTTTTGTCCATCCCTGTAGTGAAACTAATTACTCGTTCATTTACTGTTAAGGTTACTCAAAGTTAATCGCACATCCCCACTTTATTCTACAGTGTGTATGTTTGTGTGAATGTGTGTGAGTAACCATGTGAAGCCTGTGTGTTAGAGTATATAATTGAGCCACTGTTTGTATAAAGTCCAGTGGGTCTGGGTGGAAGATAGATTGTCTGAGAGAGATTACAGACATTCTGTGTATTCTCAACACAGAGGATAATGTCCTGAAGCATGTGCAGCTCCCTTCAGCAACACGCCACTGCACAACGCTTAACCCTTAGAAGTCTACCATTGCTTTTCTTTTACTATTTAATTACATAGATACTCACATGAACTACATTTATATTCATTTTTTTTCATTTACATTAAATTTTTTCCCATTTGTTTCTAACGAACAGTGCAAAAGTCAGACACCACTGTTTCATTTATTTCATTTGCTGTCAAAACAGCCATTAAGTACACTTATTTGTTTTTCAGTGTCAGGAAAAGCAGGCAATATATTGTGATATTAATATAATATAATATTTGTTGGGACCTCTTTGACATATTCTGTTACAGTACTGTGCAAAAGGGGACCTAAAGGTATTCAAAAAAAGTAAGCAATTACTTGCTCAAAAGAATCAGAATCAATATGTTTGTTTAACCATGTTCAAACTTCTCTTCGAGGTAGGCCAGTATTATTTGTAGCTATCATCCAGTACCTGGTTTGGCTTCATTAAATTAAATCAAGTGTGCTGCTGATGGAATGTAATAAATCCACACAGAGGTTCTACAAACTAGCTCACAAGATATCAACTATTATTTTTATTTGGACCTATTCTAACATAATACAGTGTTTTACAAGCACAAACACACTTATTGCCAAAATAAATGAAAAACCTGCGTTTATTTCTTTAAAAAAGACTGTATGCACAGTCTTTATCAAATTCAAATCATAATAACATTTGTGCTCTTCTGCCTATGAACACAAATCTGGTACTGATTAAACGAATCTGCACTTTCAACAGAATTTGTCTGCTTGTTTTAATGAGCTGTAAGCAAGAAATAATTCATGTTGAATTTCACAATGCTTTTGTTATTGATAACAAACAACGATAACAGTGCATTCCTAATACAATAAAAAAGACTGACCAAAAACAAAGCAATAAAGTAAGAGGTGCCATTGTCTGTATATATATATATATATATTCAATATATATATATTTCCAAAAAATAGCCTACACACCTAAAAAGATGCTTCTTCAGATTGTGGTGTATATGGGGTTCTATATAGAACCTTTTTGAAAATGGTTCTACAGTACACCAAAAGCAATACACTTTAACTTTCTGGTTCTACATAGAACCATAAACAACTCATTACCCATGAATGTGAAGAACTATTTCACTATGCAAAGAGCTATTTAAGCATGCAATGGCTCTATATAGAACTCATGGTTCTAAATAGAACCTTTTCCCTTTACTAAAGAACCTATGTTGTTAAACGTGCATTTTCCCTGATAGATAGATAGATAGATAGATAGATAGATAGATAGATAGATAGATAGATAATATGGTCAAATATTTTCTTCTGTCAGAAAATGAAGGTTTTTTTAAATCCATTGCAGAGCCCTGTTTTAATAAGATCTAGAGGGAGATTTTTCTACTTCTCCTAGATTCGTGATGTTAAATAAGACTTGGCCTCTGGCCAAGCCACTAAAACCATACCCAATCACATAATGCAGAGAACGGCATCATGGGAGATGCAGTGGCACTCACAAATAAGGAACAGAGGATGTTGATTTGTTAGGTAACAGAATACAAAGGGCTTGATTCAAGGACAAAACCTAAGTTTAGTAACCAGAATAAGGGTTTATTTCTTGGTACTTGATGCATCAGGATATTTAGCATGTTATGTTTTCTACTGCGCTGTCGTCTCTCTGTGTCGTGATCCAGCTCTGAGGAGAGCCCCACACAGCTATGTCTGTGGCTAACTTTAGATACGGGTTGCCTTAAGCCGCATTACTGGGCCCTCTTCAAAGCCTCGGTGCTGCCTATCAAATGAGCAACATCTTGACTCGGCGACAGTGGTACCTTTTTCACCACATCTACAGCCTTCAGCCCGCTCTATGTTCTCTTATGTCTAAGTTAGAACAGCATGTGCTTTGTCTCTCCTGTGCTTTGTGATGCATAATTCAGGGCAGATGGTAAGTGTAAACATGACTTATTTACAGACAGCGAGGAAGATCTCAGAACGTCGAAAGCCGCAGAGAGTTTCCACGTGACCGGCAGTGTTTTGGTTCACTGTTGCACTCTGCCTTGCTTAGAACAAGTCACTGAAACTGGAGGAGGATCACAACAGATTTTCTTCACATCATGAAATATTTTTCATAATTAAAAAAAGGCCACGTTCTGAAAACGGTTAAGAATCCCTGTCATAAATAATCCCGCCACATCAACAGTTTTATGATAACTACAATAACTAATATTCAATAATTATCAATTATTCAGTAACTAATATAAAATGTATATCTATCATCACTGTCAGAACAAACATTTGTGTTCTTGTATGGTAACTTTACAGTTATAGTTAAAACTGTTCTTAACTTTAATGTGTGTTAATATAACAATTTAATAATATAAAATATTATTTTTGATCATTTCTATAGATTCATTCATTATGAAATGCAAACGCAATGCAAAAGGCTGCTGGCATTTTCAAATGGTGAGTAAAATAGAAAATAATACAAAACATGTGTGAGTTATGTAGGCCCTCACAGTTTACAGGATTAAAACCAGATGAGAATGTGGGGAGGTGTTTTAAGCTGGGGGTGCTGAAATTTTAAGCAGCATATATGTGACATGAACAATGATGTAATGCAAACTATTTGCCTTTTTTCCATTAAAATATTTTTAAAACTTTACATTAAATGTGTCATACTGCACTACAATGATTTTATGCAAATGAACTGAGCGGCGACCAATTGGATTGCTGATATGTGGCACAGTATGTCACGCCCACAGTCACACAGTGAGATTCAACACTGGAAAGCACACCGAGCAGGAGATGTAATGATTGATAAAACATTATTATTATGTAAGATGATTTTTTAACAGTTTAAAAATAGTATTATGATGCTTTGGAAGTCATAACTGGCCTCTATTTCTACACTTTCGCTCTTTGAACCTCAACATGCTTGTGTTTTAGCAACGTGCCCCTAAAGTGGCCAGCTCTTGTTGAGGGAAGCGATTCAGCTCACTGTAATGAAAACACAGCATTGCACTCCTGAAATCTGGGGGTGCTGCAGGCCCCTCAGCACCCCTAATTCCCACATCCATGAAACCAGAAGTGGCAGGGCTGTTGAAGCAGAATGTTTCCACATTTTCAGCTGGCTTTGCTCTTGCAAATTAAAAAACGTAGGGTGAGTGTATTTTGTGCATGAGCTCTGGAAACTTGTAGTTGTAAATGATTTTATGTTGCATGGCTTATATGTTATACTGCATGGCTTACTTGCATATTGGCTTATTGCCTAATGCCATGTTTATTAACAAATCAATGACTTTGAGTTGAATTTGCATTAACACACATTCCATTTTCCAGAAACATCAGCTGCAAAACTGATGACAAATTTATGTCACATACAAAAAGAGACATCAGATGGATGAGCTGTTACACAAGGTTCAGGGAACAGATGGGCTAATCGTACCATCTTAGCTACATGTAACAAAAAAAAAAGTGGTCAAGCCCTTCTGGTCACTGTGACCAAAGAGAAAAGACTTAACAAATAACTTTGTAAGTTGTTTAGAAGTGCTTGAAAAGATCACAATGTCAATTAAGGGACAATAAATGAAAGCTTTCAGAAAGTCTCAGTAGGACATAGGTTATAAATGGGCTTCCACCACTGAGTCCATTGGTGCTTTAGTTCCAAAATAGCAGCATAATCATCAGCTGCTTAGCTAAAGCGTGGCAGATTGATTGAAAGGGTCTACACACTTAGTGCATTGTTTATACAGCATCAAGAACAAGAGGACATTCTCTTTACACAAATCTCGGAAAATGTACTGGGCACACGGTGAAGCCAGATGACGGAGGGATCACAAGGGGAAATGTAATCAGATTTTGTCTCCACTGGGTCTGCCATGCAGATTACCTCAACGTAGAATTTTTAAATGCAGTCATCACTGTTGTAGGGTTTCTCCCTACATATGATAAGTTGCTTGAAACTTACAGGAAAGTACATTTCATTTGCTTTACATACTGTAAAGCCTCCTGCAACTCAGCTGCAACAGTTGCCAACACAAACAATGAAACAGTGGATGGTCTTTGACTTCACATACTACTACATAGTGTTTAGGCCTTTTTGAGCTTATATGTTTCAGGTCACCCTTATGTTGTGTTCTATTGTACTACTGAACGTTAGACAATCAGTCTGTGTGAAGTAAAAAGAAAGTTAAGAAACTTAGCTTTATCTATAATCTTACTGACAATCCCAGTTATCTTAACAATCCATTTACCGCCATCCAGACCGACCTCAGTCTATCCGCTAACCCATCCACTCCAATACATTTGCACCCAGTAAAGCTTGGTGAAGCGTGAGAGTGGCCCATTCAGCTGTCCTAGCTGCAATCTGACCTTGCGGTGGGCTGACTCACCTCCCTTGTGGGCTGCAGAGTGTGAGGTCTCCTGGGGAACTCCGGTGACGGTGGACCAGCAAAGTGACACGAACAAGAGCCGCAGCATTGCTCCTCAATCACCGGTCCAGCAGCCCTGGAAAGGAAAAGCCAATATAAGTTAGCAATGCCACATAACAGCCCTGCAGGCATGCAGGTTTAATTCTTTAAATGTGAGGAAAAAGCAGCCTTTTCTGCTTGTTCTCCTTTAACATGGGCTTATTTTGATATGTAAAGAACTTAATTAAGAAAACAGAGTCGACGAGAGACGAAGAGAAAGAGAGAGAGAGAAGAAGAAGAAGGAGAAGAAAGAACACTGTTCTAATGTTCTGCACCATCCGTGGCAGTCATGGGACAGATCACAGGACAAGTCCGTCAGTCCCCTCCAGACACAGTCATTAACACAAACACACATTCTCTCACGTAAACATCTCTCCAAACCTCCAAATTAGCAAGCACCCTGAAACGCAACGGTTGACTCAGTTTCATTCCAGTTCTTCATTGTTTCAGTCCATTTGGGTCTTTGGTACCAACACCAGAGCAAAACTGCACAGCGAGATAAAGCAAAAGCTAATATGTTTCAATGCAGTCATACAAAGACAAATTCTGCTTTAGACAAACTAATATGTGTATATAAATGTGACCTGACCCGATAACGAGCAGAGCTTCAGCAGCACGGCTGAACGACCACATGCGAACGATTAATCACATCATTGTGGTAACAGAATCAGTCTGGCTATGCAAAGGGGTCAATGAACGGCTGTGTACGTTATGCGGTAAGGGAGAACAGGGATAGATGAAGCAAATCAGATTCGAGTCAGAATCAGTGTTTTAATGAAACATTAACATCAATATAAGCCATGTGCATACAGTACTGTGTAAAACAGAAACCCCTCCATTTATGTCATTTCCAGGGAAAAAAAGCAGAAAACATACACTAAAGTTTACTTTAAAAAAGTTTGGAAACCAATTGCCTCACAAACACATTTACACATTTATTTCAAATTAAGTCTACAAATTTCTCTAATGAAAACGTTCTTTGAGTAAATGATCAATTTGCTCTAAAATAATTTGACTTGCAGCTTTGTAGTAAAGTACATTACTACCATTTATAGCTTATATTTAACAGAAGATTACACAGAAGCCTCAACAACTAAACACAATATCTAATGTTTCAGTATTTACTGTGTTCTCTTTTTGCCTTTATACAGTTTCCAGTCTTTTCGGGAGTCTTGATTTCATTCTTTCAAAGAAATCTGCAGTCTTAAAAGTTGGTTGCATTTTCTGATTCTCACAATCCACATAATTAAATAGAAATAGGAAAATGACTGATACAAAACCTGTCGCAAAAAACTTTGAGTGCTCCCCCAAGCCCCCCTCACACACCTGCAACTCCCCTCACTTATTTCAACATACTTTTCCTTTTATCCCAGCATTTTAATGTTTAATGTCAAACAGCCCTGACAGCTCAGCTTAGACCTGACAGTTATAATTTCTACAAAATACATTATTCCCTTAGTGTTCATTTCTCAATGCAAATTAATGTTGGCTCCACTCAGTTAAACACTCCTTGATGAGTGTCACCTATGTCAGTGTCAGCGAAAACCACCAGGCTTTAATTTGATGGCTAAATCTACTATTGGCTGTTTTTGTGATGACACCGTACAGCATGCAGTAAAACAAAATTTTTTGAGAGTAAGAAAACCTGTGAGATTTACGTTCATGGCTGTCAGACCGCAGTAAAGGACAAAAAGCGTGACTCTTGACAGCTATGCACTTACTATGCTGCATTCCAGTGGTGTCAGAAACTGGGGGAATATTATTATATATTTTCCGACCTGTAAATTGCACTCAAACAGCCAACAAAGTCACACTCACTTTGTTACATGAGTTAATTAGTGATGTATAACATAACTTTTCACCATTTCTGCCAGTGAAAAACATTAACCTTGGCGGTGAATGTGAAAAATATACCTGATGCGCTTCTGTGTGATCTATGTGCTGTTTACTGTGAGAGAAAGCTCCCAAAGACAGAAAGGGCCAATGTAGCAGTGACAAGTCTGGCTAGCTGTGAGGCCTTTTAGAGAAACCCTTGTGGATGTTAGCATCTGGGGTCTGCTAACAAGAGCTTTAGCTAGCTAATCACTATCAAACATTTATACAGTTACAGCGGTTTCAAGCAGTTTTTATGCCACAGTCCACTGGCACACACATGTACAAAGCTTGCACACAGCTTCCAACCCTGGCCTCTGTGTATGTGGGTATTAGCCTTTTTTAATTAACTGATCCCTGAAACGTATTCGCCTGCACTGAGAGCTGGACCATGCTAAAATGCTTTATGGCAGGACTAGAGCTTGCTTTCATTATGAATGGCAGTTGAAGAGTATGAGTAGAAAGTGAGGCATAATTTAATGGATTTTAGAATATTCTAAAACACTCCAGAACAAGTCTATGAATATTTAAATAGTAATAAAAAAGCTTGTGCACTAGGTTTTACTAATGTATTTACTAAGAAGATAATGATGAGTACATTATGATTAGTGCCGTTGCGAGGTTAGTACTTCTTTGAAGTCACATTTGGGCCAGGGTGCAGTGCACATATGTTCTTCCAAAGCTTGGTTTATCTTCCGCGCTTTGAGCTGTGAGCTGTTAGTGCCTTGTGAGACTCTGGTTGTTGTGCCGAGAGGCTTAAGAGCTTAAAAAGAACAGTAAGAACGACAAGAGATTTGTCCTCCATAATGTCCCGCTCTGCTATTGTCATTAGATTGTGCAGACATGACGGATAATCTTCTCCTCGTCTATTAGTTTTGGGCATTAATGGAGAAACCTTCTAATCCTAGTACGAGTCCTGATCTGGGGAACCATGCTATCGCTCCCAAACGCTGTCACCTTGAAAGATCTCACCATCTGCAGAGCTATCTCCTCCCTGATGTTCACTATGTGTCCTCCTGTTCACTTTCACCAGTTCCCACCTCTACACCCCTGTACCCTGCCCATGAGGAATAAAGGATACAGATGAGCTGCTTTCTTCTTATCTCTGTCACTAAGCTAAATGCCTGATCTTGGCTAAGCAATAAGTGGTCGTCTTCCCCAAAGGCAATGCTAAAAGGAGGTACTCACTGGACTGAGATGACTTCTGGCCTTTCCAAAAAGCGAGCACAGAGCAACTCAGATATTTAGATGGATGTTTTTAGGGTTAGTGATCTCATAAGAGACACAGTTAGAGGGCTAGTAGGCACCTGACTCTATAAAAAGAGCTTCTTGGCCATAAAACACAGGTAAACACTGGTTCTTAAAAGTTTTTTTGTAAATGAGATGTGCAAGTGTGAACCTGTCTAATGTTTAAAGAATCCTTACAAAATGAAAAAATTCTACACCAAATAAAGTTTTTCCCTCGGACTGTAAAACTTTAACTAAATTTTTAAGAGTGTAATTAGGTATATTTCCAAGCCACCATTGCTGCGTAAGTCCAACAAACCGTTTCCACATTTGCAAATAAAGCATTCATGGTTGTTTTCTTTGCCCCTGTCGGTCCTGTTCAGTCCTTCAGGTTAGTAGTTGTCAAAGTCAGTGTGAATTCCTTAACATCGCATATTTCTGAGTGAAACAGGCTATTTTGGCAGGAAATAATAAAATAAATAATGGGCGGGATATGATTTTATTCTTCAGAATTTGACTGAATCGTGAAAAGCAGGCATTCCAGAATGAAAAGCGAATTATAACAAATAAAAATAATCAGATTTGGTCAAAAATGAAGTACTAAAATATTTTGATTTTGATGTTTATTTTTTTTTACTTTGTAAAACGTAGACTAGGCAAAATGCCAGTTGGCAGGTTAGCCTGTTAGCATCCATGTTGCTCACGCTTTTCTTACATTTTCACTGCAAAAGCAAGACTTCAGGAAAAAAGTAGTCAGATTAAATAAATCGGTGTGTGACTGTAATTACCTAACATTCTGACAAGTTTTCTGCCAGATATCTGAACTAAATTTAACATTAATGTGGGTTTTCAGCATAAACAAGCTGAAATAACTCATAATTGATTATTTTATAACCAGTGTAAAAACCGAAAGTCAGAGACTAAAGTGAGGAGATGAAAGGAGACCGTCTGCCAACATACATGTACGTGCAATCGGGAGATTGGTGTTCTCGCTTGATGATTGATCAGGGGATTTGGGGGAGTAGGGAAAAAATGCTGCGATATTATTGGTTAGTATAATTTTTAAGCCTGTTGGAACACAGGTTCAAAAAAACAGGTGCTGCAGCCAATCGTCAGACGGCATTTAGAGGCAGGCAGAAATCACTACACATGAATCAAGGACTATGGAGAAATAAGAATAGTGTCTTTTAAATGAAATGGCACAATGGATTGTGCTTACTGTGACCAAGGATATGAACTAACAAGGTAAAAAAAGGTCCATTTTGATTTCAAACTGACTCAGAGATATGAACTACATGAATTAAGATGGAAAGCCAGAATTCTGAAATGATTCACTTCCTGCAATATATAAAATATATCAAAATAATAAATCTTCTTGGCCAAGTACGACCAAAAATATTTCAAATGGCAATCAATGGCACTGCACTACTGGCCAAAATTCCAAGCACATGAAAAGCGCTAACAGAGTGGGCTGAAATTTGACAATAATGTATTTAATTGGATATTGAGTTCACATGAGGCCAACATAGAATAAAGGCTTGGTACATTTTTGGACATTTTGCCATGACAGAGTTTAGAATGAACATGAGCATACGAGTCCAAACAATTCTAAATACTTATTTAATGGGTTCACTTGCTTAACTTTGTTCACAAAGCCTAATTAAAGGGCTTCACCAAGATTAAGGAAGTTTTGGTTTCAGACTTATGAGGTTTCAGACTTATATCATGCAATCCATCATTTGGAGACTTTTGAGCACTCTTTATTATCCTTGAGAAGCACTGCGCAATAGTCAGTGTGAGGCACTTCAGTCAGCTTTTACATTTATGCTGAATAAATAAATCGTTCAATTTATATTCATTCAAGTCAAATTGTATTTTCACAGAGATTAACATGAACAGTGTGAGTTACAAATCAATTCGATTTACATTCTGTATCAACAGATTCAAGTTTGCACTTCCAGCTGTTTTGATTAAATAACCCAAAAATGCTCCAGCCAATAAGAGGCAGCTTTGAACTATTAGAAAAAGGGCCAAGCTGTCATATGTTTACTGCCCCTCCTTTCAGTGTGGTAACCTGAAAAATTCTGATACATTTTTATACCTTTAGTCCTTTAGCCTGATCTTCCATTACCAATCCCCTCATCTTTCAGTCACCATGCTCAACGGCCTCAAATCTCCTGCGCTGCAGTGGCCTAGATAAAACAGCCATCCACTAATGGGTCTTGTATCTGTATTGACCCCTTGCAGTCACTGCTTACCACTTACATTATTTCATTACTTTTGGTCTGATCTATATGGGCAAAGAAAATGGACCATTCAGCATTTTGTGAAGTTGATACCGATTGGTGATTGTCCTTCAGTACAACTGACTGATGTCGATTTCAATTGAGGGTGGAGATGAGAAAACATAACACTAACATACCCAGGCAAAAACACCAAACATCATTTAAACTGGTTTGACAAGCCTAACACTGCCACAAACCAACCTGTAATGGGTGCAGTCTTACAGCTTCATGGCCAAATACTTCCCTCAAACCATTTTCAACTGTATCGTCAGACAAGCAACAAGTTAAACAAGTTAAACAATGAAACGATTGTTGCAACAAGCTCATAAACAGGCATACTGCAATCCCACAAACTTCAATTATTTTCAGACAAAAAAAATTCCAGCAGCAAATTAAAATATGTTTTTAACACAGAAAAATGCAGGACTGGCGTATGGCTGTGCCACCATTGAGCATCAATGACAGATTGTGTTTCATGAAGAGTAACGTTTCAGCCTCAACAGATGACAGTCTGTTCCTGTTCTTGTTTAAGATAATTGAAGCAGTGCTGAACAATCTTGCTCTGCCATGTTGCTCTGCCAGTAATTCAGTGCATGTGCGCTCTGTAGAGTGGCTGCCTCTGGTAGTTGGTGTTGTATGATGTTAAAAGTAAATAAGGTGTTTACTTTGCTTCTCTCACAAGTCACGTTAATTTTTTTAGACTCTGCACGCAATATTGGTTTGGTGTGAGCCAGACACTGTAAAAACCAGCCAGACTGACTAAATGTTTCCTTTCAGCAATCTTACTGATCGGCCGATCGGCTTTTAGTAACAGCTAAATGAAATGAATAGCATTCGACTACTGATTGCCTACTTAGGCTCCAAACTGGCAAATTCCGATCTGTAACTGATCAATCTTTCCTTATCTTGATGCTGCCCAAAATCTTCTTTAAAAATACACATTTCACATTTGGCAGGTTCGGAATCCCGGTGCGATTAGTCAGTTAGTGCAGGTCATTAGAGCAAGCGAGAAGGCTGCCACTCAAACCCTGGTGCACAGCAAATAAGAGGGCCAAGACTTCCTGAGGAGGTCAGTCTTGGACTGCTTCCAAAATGACCTCTGGTACAGTTGGTTTGAAATATGAACACAAAACAGACCAAAGAGGTCTAAACTGACCAAACACAGAATAAACCTCTGTCTCTTACAGAACAAATAGTTTTGGTATGTTCAGAGCCATCATAAAATATTTGATATTCGCACATATCACTGAACGCACCAATTATAGTATCTATTAATATGACAAGTTTTCAATGTTTCATTCAACCAGTAAGATGCTCAAGGCTGTGTTTTCACAGCGATTTCACTGCTTTGCATTGTGGGAAAATCACAGTAATGTGTGAATGGCTTATTGCCACAAGACAAAGATAAAACAAGACACGTCTAAAAACCTCACGCTCAGTTTAGCCTGAGTACAGCATGATTCAGAGTGCTTGGTGGATATTATTCCGATTACTGTCACCAAGTGTACATTATAAAACCTGACCAATCAATTGTGTCTTTTCTGTCCATATGACTTCTGTTTACATCTTTTGGTTTAATGTTAATACGTCACTGTGAACGCTAAGCAAACCACAACCAAAATGAAAGTATGTATCTTCTAGTTTGGTCTGGATCAAGGGAACCCAACTACAGATGTAATTGCACCATTAAAGCTAAAGGCTGGCACAAACTATAAGCATTTAAATTTACCCATTTTACCTGGGTCTGTGCCACTAGCTGAAGTCTATCTCATCAAGGGCTGACGTAATAAAGAATGTGTTTTTATGAAAAGCTTCAGTCAGCAGCCTGTGAATGAGATCATATAAGCTCTCCCAGTATAAATATAAGTACTACAGTACATTACAAAGAGGATGGTAAAAATCCCCTTACATGAAATGTAATGATCATATTAAATCATTATATTATATCATAAGTCAAATAGGAAGATTTCAGCCAAGGCTATAAATAGTGTAGAAAGCCTGTAAGAGTTAAAATGGTGGTTAAGCTACTTCTACATGATATCAACAGTGGAAAGTTCTTTCATTAATAACACTAACCTTATGTAAGCTAACTTCTTACCAGTTCACATGTACATACTGTGTATCGCAGGGGTGCACAACTCCAGTCCTGGTGGGCAGATGTCTAGCACGGTTTGGCGGTTTCACTACTCAAAACACATCCACTAAGCCTGGCAGTTAACAGATAAGTGTAATCAGGTGTGTTTGAGTAGGTAAAACATCAAACTGTGCAGGACGCTGGCCCCCACTACCGGAATCGTGTATCCCTGGTGTATCGTATTGTGACGCATTTTTACCCTTTGTCACGTTACCCTTCGTTCCGGGTCATTTATAGGTTGTCTTATTAGGATCAGGATGTAGATAAATTAACTACGGAAGTTATGAAGACGTGACAAAACTTTTCACTTTTCTCTCTTTCTCTCCTTTACTCCTCTTCTTCATAGTAAGTTTTACAAAAAGCCAAATAATCAATGCTGATCCACTGATTAGGATGGGTATCGAGAACAGGTACTAAATTGGTACCGGCTCCTGACTGGTCCTGGAGCTCCTGGATAAATGGTGCTGCTAGCAGTATTTATTCTGTTTATCGACAAACAGGTGAACACTAGGAGGAGAACCACAGCCTTTTCACATCTTTTCATGTCTTTGTTTCTGCACCAAATTATGGAGAGTAGTATCAATAAGAGTACTGATAATTAGCTGTATCAATAAGCAGCATCAGTATCGATATTGGTATCGATAAAATCCTAACGATATCGTTCCCTATTGAGTCAGAAAGTACACTTTAATTGATATATCTTTTAAATCCAGTTATCGTGACCTAAATTATTGTATTATAGTATATGTTAAAAATAAATTCCTAAATATATAACTCTGAGAGATGTGTGTACTTTAGGCATAGCAAAATAAGCAGCTTCGCTATTTAGGAATTAATGGATTTTCTTTTAAACCTCACAAGAGAACTGAAGGAAAAGACACCGACGTGTCTGCCAGAGGCACACACATCACACTTGATAGTGCAAGCAAGGACAGCAGATATAGTAATTTCTTTTTGTTTTATGCAAGCCGATCTCATCTGGACAAGCAGCAAGCTGACAAAAAGCTCAGGGTCAGATTAAAACAACCCCGCATATGATTTGGCCTCAGATCTTGCAGAACAAAATGTACACACACACACACGCACACTCAACCAGGCACCACCTCTCCTCTAACACACATCTGAACGATTTGCATCTTCTGTCCACAGCGAGTGGCATTAGACTGCACTGGACATCAAGGTACATAAAGATTTACATTAATCTAGCTTTAGCTCCACTGTTTGAAATGCAGCCATATGTTAGAGGGATTAAGCTGTGGTCACCTCAACCTGTGTAACACCGTCAGTTAGATCACCAGTCTATTTGTTGTTGCTATCATAAAAAAAAATAAAAATAATAAATAAATAAATAAATAAATAAAAATAGTAACTTTAAAGAAGAAAGGAAAAAACTGTGATGTATGTTAATGTAACAAGACTTCATTCCAAGTAAATATGTTTTGGTCCACTTGTTAGTATGTTGTAAAAAGCAGCTTGCATTTTCAAAAAATGAAAAAAAAATTAATAAAAACCTAAAAACGAGTTACGAGATAATATTCACCTGAAAGTGGCAACCGTTCAGTTGCCACTTGTTATACTGTTATACTATAAGTTTGGGCATGATGCATCATATTTTTAAACCTGTACAGAGTCACCATCACAAAGGAGCTCTGAGGATGGTGCTGGTTAAAAGGGCACCGACTGTAGCTGCAGTGCACTTGAACTGTCATACAAAATCCTTGGCTCCATGTGAAGCTTAATGCCAGATCTCAGCCCTGATCCACTTTGTGCTTAATTGTCTTTGGAGTGTGGGTTACTAGGACAACATCTGACATGGGGAATCTTTGAAAAAGCCAATGCTCTCTGATTTTTAATCCACAGCAACATATGCATTAAACGTCATATATGTGATCCTAGACACAGCATTAACCCTCAAAGGAAATCAGAAAGTAGATTAACACCGCAGCTGCAGGTTTACTAGCATAAGCCAAGCTGAGCATAGGTTAAACCGTCTATTATAAAGTGGCACTGACCTTGAGGCAGGTTATCTCCAGACCAGAATCTGGGAGAGTTACACTCACAGGTTCAACAATCCATTTATTACAGAAAAACCTTCAGTGCGAAGGACAGAACTGAGGTGCTACATGCAGTAAATGCAGTGTTTACAGGAAAGAGGCAAAACAGCTTGCAACAGTTGGTTAGTCTTTAGTATGTATAGCAAAATATGCTAGTGCAACAGCTATCCCAGCTGAAGTTTTACTGAGTTTTGAAGCACAGGTTCTGCACACTGAAGTGCTTTCCCTGCTTCCAACACACCCACTTCAAGTCATGAAGGCCCTTCAGGACCAGGATTGGGAACCACTGTTTTAAACGAATGTGATTGTATCTCTATCAGCTGACAATATCAACTAAATTAGCTATTATACTAGCTAGCACACTTCCTATCCAACTTTATGTTGTTTTGCTTCTTTCCTTCAAACAGTGCATTTCCCCTACGTAGTGCTTTATTCTGTCCTTCAGAATGAAAGGTCTTCTGTAATAAAAAGGCCCATTATTTTAAGCTGAGGGAGAAAAGCACTGTATAAATGACAAAATGTTTTATTTATTTACCAAATTAATTAAGGTTGGTGGTCCTAATTTCATCAGTGGTGTTTTCATGAGTCTTTAGACTCTAGTCGAGTCTCAATTCAAATTAAGGACAAGTCAGAGTTGAGTCATGAATCAGTTAGCAAGAGGCTTGAGTGTGATTTGAGTCCAGTTTGCTGATTCGAGTCCCCATATCTGATGCAGAGTTATATCGTCATTTTCAGGACAAAATCTTGTGTCTTCATTTATGTTTTTTTACACACTTCGTAAAAACATACGAATTGAGTAAAAACAGTGGGGTCCAAAGGTCTGAGACCACTAGTGAAAATGCTTCTATTTTGCATTCTTTTCTTAGAACTATTATCAGTGTAACAAATTGAGCAAAAAGTAGAATCTTTCAAATTTCAGTCAGTCTTAGTATTTGGTACAGTATGTTGCTCTTTTGCTTTAATGACAGTGTGTTAAGCTGGCATGGGCTCCATAAATTTGTGCAAAACTTCTGATCAGTAGACCAAATGCACCTGAGAGTCATCTGAACACAACTTTCAATGACAGAACAAACATCTGACCTTTTTGTTCAAAGGCCTTAACATAGTCAATTTCACAAATTTGCTTCAGTTTGAATAGTGATCTAGAAATAGTGCAGAATTTAGAGTATTTTTTCTTTCTTTTATCAACCTTGAGACAGTATCTCCAAAACTACTTGTGCAGCTTTTCGCTCCTGTACTTCCATTCCAACCCCAGTCTAATACACTTTAAATATACTAATTAAAAGTGCACTGAATTGACCTGTTGGGCCTGTGCAGTGTGTCAAGGAAAAGGCATGAGAGCACATGCTCTCTTCCTTCCTCCACACACTTTAAATCTCTCCTCATTAACTTTTGATAAGGAATGGAGGTCAAAGTTCCTGCTGTGTTGGGTGGTCCTAACAGACTGATGTTCTGAAGCAGGAAGCAGTCAATGTAGGACACATTCCCAATCTCTCTGCCTCTTGTGCCTTGCACAAAACTTAAAATGATTCTGCTGTTACTAACTGTAAACTGAGTAGACTGTAAACTGATGAATAAATTTCTCTAATATAAAGCTTCCAGAATGATTGGACATATTCGCTTTGGCATTAAGTTACACCCTGGGCAAGTTCAGCTAACTGGAATAAGAACAATGCTATGGACTACAGTAAAAAAGAGCACATCAGGATAAAGCATTGGGTAGCAGTCTCCACTCTTAGCTCACTGTGTAATATCTGGTCTGTTTCAGGGACTTTTTTAGTATAGCATGACATAGCTTAGAGTTGGGAGGTACTATCTTTGCTTCCAGGAATTAGAAAATATAGGCTTTTCTGAACTTCTTATGAGACTTCTTAGCTACTATTTGGAAATATTTTGTTGCTTTTTTTTATTCTTGACCCAGTTTTATTTTAACTTGAGTGCTACTTGAGACAGACCTCATCAAGCCAGGCATGAGAAAAAACTACCTTAGCCAGAGATACATTAGCTAACTTCTACATGTATGATTATACACAAGAATTCACCCAAGAATTCACAGGTGTATATTTTTCCCCCTTGTAAAATGGATAGTTCCAGTTCTAAAATCTGATTTTGATACTTGATGCTATTTAATTACTAAATTTAACGTATTGGAAAAAAACACCATGAAATGTGGCCTGTGCAAAAGTTATGGCATTTATTTTTCCCAGTATGTTAAATAAATTTTATTAAATGAATATATATTAAATAAAATAAAATGTTCTGAAAAATGCCAGGGGTATCAAACAAGTGACATAATTAGCACATGACTGCATGTATAAAGAACATATATAGTATATATATAGACCCCATGCTTCAGATTAATTCTGTATTAATGCGTTGCGTTATTAAGAAACACTGTGCCACTCTCAGAATATGCTTTGATTGTTATGTTGCTTAGAAATTGTAGCTTACCATTATTGAACTACACTGCTTGGCAGAAGAACTGTTTACTGTTGGGGTGTAATGATACACAAAATTTAGACTTCAATTGGATTGATTTGATACGGTGGTGTCTCTACTGGATACACTTCACTACAGCAAAAATAAGGAGTGGCTGAAAATGTGCCTTATGTCTCTTTAAACCCAGGCAAAATAACGGTAATGCATGGCTTTCTGCTGTACTGTTGTATAACCTTTGTTCTTGGCCTGGTCTGTAGTCAATAACACATGACAACGAATCAGGCAGCAGCTTGTGGACAGTTCCCTGCTGAACAAGGGTTACCATGAGGGTCCAAAGCAGAGATATATAGAGAGCGATCACACAACACTTGTCTGTTCCATCTCCCCCCAGAGTAGAGAGTGAAGTTCAGTGCTGACAGACACTGACATTTGTTACCACGGGCAGCAGCGGCCAGCAAGAAAGAAGCCAGTGGAGTGAGGGCAGACACAGCAGATGTGTGACACAGATGAGGAGAGTGGAGGAACGCCAAGGGTGAGGAGGGAAAAAATGGCATATGGACCTGTGCTGGGGGCTACACGTGTCTCTGAGAGATAGCATATGGACCGACTCTGGAGGATAGCTGCTGCTGCGATACATGGACAGAGATGGTTAGATGGATGAGAGGATAAGAGATAGATAGATGGACCCTTCACCAAATAAAAAAAGGGCAGAAAAACATCCTACTTTTAGCCAAATGCTCACCCTGACCTTTAGTGACTGTATTCAAACCTGTGCTGGGGCTGAGGGTGGATGAAATAATGATATATTATTGTTTTTGTAATAAATTGTCATAATACACTTTTCTGAGTATATCATGGGTGTCGTCAGTATTAATAGATCACTGCAGGTACATTTAAAAAGAACAGATTTGGACCAGGTATCGAGAACCTGTAAAACAACAACAATCAACAAACAACAACCGCATAAACTGCACAGTAACAAGTAGCTGATTAGATATAATTACTGTAACATCCTTGTCTGTTTACCCGTGTTGTTTATCTTCCCTCAGGTCCCAGGCCATGTGCTTCTGTTTCTGTTTTGTTTTTCCTGCTCTTTCCTTGAACCACCCCTCTGCCACGCCCCTCACCTGGGTCTGATCTGTTGCCCCCATCCTGTAATCGTTCCCAGACGTTTCTTATTTGTTCCCCCCAGTATTTATACCCCCAGTGTTTGTCCTGTTCCTTGCTTGGTGCTGTTCGTTGCAGTGTGTTTTCATATTCTGATTACTTTCTCACTCGGTTTTCTTCTCTAGTTTTTCTTTGTTTCAGTTTTTACCATGGACACCAATAAAACTCCCAGCTTACACTTGCATTCTGCTTCCTTGTCTCCTTCATCTCCACTCATGTTACAATTATATCATTGTATTATTTTTTTTAGGGTTTTCCACAGCTTTTTTCCACCAACATCCTGCTTGTGAATTCTGTTTGCAAACATCAGAAAAACTAAACAATGTGATACATACTGTGTATTATGAAAATGCCTTCAAGTATTGTGATATTATATGTTTGCCATGTTGTCCAACCCTTAACCTGGGCTACATGGTTTGATTGGCTGTCTATCAAATCCCAACAACACAGTGCCGTACTGCTACTATGGCAACCATTGACATAAGGAAGCACAAAAGAGCAATCATCTCCAGGTCTCAGAAGCATAGCCGAGGGTGAATGCACAGCAGTGAGGGCTTGTTCTTGTCAATGCGATAGCGGACGAGAAAAATCGATCTCTCTCGCCCGCATTTCACAGTTCACTGAGGCATGCGGATATGCCAGTGGACAGTCCACATATGCATCTGGGTCATCAAGGACTGCTGAACCATTACAAACACACACTCATACACACATAGACACACACATACACTGTTCAGCATGAACCTCTTGCTAATGGAAATATCTTTTCACTCAAATGGCTAATAAAGGCACAGTCACACTGATTAAGTGACTTTTTAAAAGACTCATTCACAAGCAGTTTAACTAGTTTCGCTCAAGTCAAATACATCCTCTGATTAAAGGGAACACATAGTGTTAGGACATACACCCATCAGCCATTACACTGAAACCAACTCCTGTATCTACACTCTTTGTCTATTGTTTGATTAAGCTCCTCTTACCATAGAGGAGTGCTTTGTAGTTCTACAATTACAGACTGTAGTTCATCTGTTTCTCTGTATACTTTGTTAGCCCTCTTTTCAGCTGTTCTTCAATGTTACAGACTGGAGTCCATCTGTTTCTCTGCATGCTTTGTTTGCCCCTTTCACCCTGTTCTTCAGTGGTCAGGACCCCCACAGCACCACAACAGAGCAGGTATTATTTGGGTGGTGATCATTCTTAGCACTGCAGTAACACTGATGTGGTGGTGTGTTGGTGTGTGTGGTGCTTGTAGGAGTGAATCAGACACAGCAGTGCTGCTGGAGTTTTTAAACACCTCAGTGTCACTGCTGGACTGAGAATAGTCCACCAACCAAAAATATCCAACCAACAGCGTCCTCTGACCACTGATGAAGGACCAACACAAACTGTGTAGTAAAAGTTGAGCTACTCTCTCTGAATTTACATCTACAACGTGGAGCAACAAGGTAGAAGTATCTAATAGAGTGGCCAGTGAGTGGACAGAGTGTTTTAAAACTCCAGCAGCACTGCTGTGTGACTGATCCACTCGTACCAGCACAACACACACTGACACGCCACCACGTCAGTGTCACTGCAGTGCTAAGAATGATCACCACCCAAATAATACCTGCTCTGTTGTGGTGTTGTGGGGGTCCTGACCACTGAAGAACAGGGTGAAAGGGGCAAACAAAGCATGCAGAGAAACAGATGGACTCCAGTCTGTAATTGTAGAACTACAAAGTGCTCCTATATGGTAAGTGGAGCTGATAAAACGGACAATGAGTGTAGAAACAAGGCGTATTGCTGATCGGTGTATATGCCTAAATCATTGTACATGTTTAATACTACTAAAATATGATGTATAAACCAAATGGAAATGTTTTTGTTTACTATAAACACAAGACAACTAGGCAAAATCCTTCTACTAGTAGGTTGCCACTGTCACACAGTTGCTGCACTGGACTCCTATGGAAAATAAGACAATCAATAAAGTTTTTTCTCTTGAGTAATGCCACGCTGTAGCTAAACTGGAAATGCTAAATGATGTATTCCAGTTAAATTAGATATTAGCTCACTGGTCCTCACTCAGTGAAAGAAGAAGGAAACATATGATGCTGCAACAAAAATGGAAACATACCAGTAGAGGATTTTTTAATCATAAATAAAGTACTTTGCTTGGATTATACACCGTATTTCAATTGTACCTGGCACGTACACCACACTGAGACATATTTTATCAGTCATGGTTCCTTTTAAGAGGAAAATTACAGTTTGGTGTTCTTCAACCCAAAATTGCACAATCACTTTAAATGGACCTCTGCCCTTTTCCATTTTTACAGCAATGGGCTACTGTCCTGCTTTCTACTGCTAATCCTCAGTCATACCATTTACCCAGCATCAAAATCGATTTATTAGTACATGCACACAGAGAGCGTCTAGCTCTAACATACAGTCTGTGAAATCAGGACCACACAATCTGAGGCCTGAGCAGACCACAGTCAGTGACTTGTTTAATGAACTGACCCTTAACTGCTTTTAGGATTAATGTTCACCCTAGAACCCTAGCCATTTAATTGGACAATCCCTAATTAGTGTAAGAAAAACAAAAACATGAGACTAGAGCGTTTATAGCAGGATGCTGTTAAAAAAATCACATCAGTAGGAAGCCCTCACTCTTACAAACGCAGAGGCTGCTTCAGTGATTAGATTCATATCTTTCACAGTCTCTCTATAAATTAGACTTTAGACCTTCTCCCGCACATTTTATTAAGAAATACCAATCTGGAAAGTTTCTCCTCAACACAATGCTTCTTCTCTCTGTTCAAACTAGGGTTCTTTCAGCTCAATGGCCTTTTTCTTACAGTAGTTCTCTGATTGAACAAGTTGAGCCTTGACCTGTGCTTTTCTTCCAATATCACGCTGACCCTCACTCTGATAATGGGGAGTTCATGGCAGTGATGATTAAATATTATTAACAGTCACTCTTGAAAAACTATTGCAATTTTATTGCAGTGCTGCTGACATGGAAACTGAACAAGAAATATGAAAGAATAAATGTGCATCAAATCTAAATGTGTTTGCTCATTGAAATTTAATTTGTTAAAATAACAACAGAAAATGCAGGGTTCTACATTTTTAAACTGCATTTTATCTGTGGGGTAACCCAAAAAAATGCTTCACTGTAATAGTCTAGATAAAAATGCCATGACAGTGCTGCTCCAAACCAGCAAAATTTGTCTATTACATTATCTTACGATAGAAAAAAATTGTACTGAGAGGCAGTGATGTGACGGGTGATTTGAAAGGCAGGTCAGAATGTAACACCCAGATTGCTCACTAGGTCTGAAACCAGATCCCCTAAGTGGCTTAAGACTTTATAGACAAATATACAAAGTGTGCAGATATGCAAATAGACTGAGTCGTTACAGTTACCCATTTAGCCTAAGCACTAAAGCTATTTTTGAGCCTGGTAGTCCGTGTCTTAACAGCGTGATACCCAATTGTGGAGCTAAGAAGCTAATGTTTAAGAATGAACTGTGCTTTATTAAAATCCTGTGAATGTCATCGATTGTCACTGACTGAATGTCATTAATTAAGGGACAAACGCATGTTCTGTGGTACAATTCTATCATATTCTGAATGACTGCTATACCATACTGTGATTCCAATGGCCCTGAGTCTTTCTGCTGCAGTAAGACTGAACTGTAAATTGTACATTGTTGACCCGCATTCTTTAATGAGTTTTATTGCACGTGCTTTTGTGCTCTTTTGAGTGGCTACAGATTTGTGGCACCAAGACAGGTCAACGAAGATCTAGTATATTGAAGAAACCAAAACAACTGACTGCTCCTACTGCTGTGCCATTGGTGCTAACTGAAGCATAGCTCCATCTGGATCTCCTGAAGTTCAAAATGAGTTTTTTGGTTTTGTTGGTATGCAGGTCCTGGTTGTGTTCTGCATCTCATCCCTTTATGCAACTTTATTCCTGTCATTGATCAGTCCAATAATATTGGAGCCACCTACTAAGATAATCAGTGCTGCAATCATGAACGAACAGCTTCATAACACAAGTTCCTTCATCTGTCTGGATGTCCTAGTGCAGAACATATGGCATGGTCAGCTGACCTACTCGGATGGTAAATGGACAGTATCCGAGACCAAAAAAAAAAATCACAATTTTCAGTATCATCATGGTATTGTTAAAATATACTGAAACATAACGAAAGCACTACTACAAATAGAAATCATATCACAAGTATTGAACTGATTTCTTTTTATTATCACCAGCACTACTACTGTTTACTTTCTCAGATTATAACAGATTGTAACATGTGACACATGTAAACATGTTGTCCTGGCACATGCTTTTCAGGGAAACTGTATCAGTAGACTGTTTACTAGTAAAAAAAAGACAGCAATCTTACATGGTTATCGGAATTATTCAAATTTGGAACAATATAACAGCCAGGTTTTACATTATGGTATATTATTCAACCCAGTAAGCATTGGATACCTAGTGCAATATGTATTTGACAGTATTAGGCCTTCATGGCACTTCATGATCACTGTTATGAATGCTATGGCATGAAAGTCATATTAATAACTTGACTTGGTTTTTGACTTGGACAGAGAGAGGCTGGCTGACAATATTGTCCGATGTCAAAGTCCCATGCATTTATACCTTATCAATATTTACTGGCTTGTTTAATACTATGTTTTACATGAGGAAAATGGAGCACTATTTAACTAAAACTACTGACATCTGACCACATTATTAGCCAGTATTGTGGGTTATTGGTTACAATATTTTAAGGCTCTCGTCTGTATACACAGGAGAAAGCTGCAGTTCCTAAAGCTGTTTCATTTCCAATCAGAACAGCAACTCCTGCAGCACAGCTAAAAACTGTACATCTACATTTCCATGTAGAATTAACACTTACATTGTTCATTTATGTCAAGCTGGGCTTAAATAAACACTATGGGTGTTAATTCAACAGTGAGGATTTCGCTGCACGTCCGTCAATAGAGACAGTTGCTACTGTCGATAACCATATTTAGCTTTTATTTTTAGCTCTTGCTTAAGAGAAGGTTTTTTAAAAGAATGTTTTTTTCAAACCAAAATCCTTTAACAGTTCTTAAAGGGGAACTCCACCAATTTTTCAAAATTTCTGCATAGTTAAATTGTTAAGAAGTGGTTTGGTGTGAAATGCTTCATTCTAGAGAAACTTACCAGGTCAGAATTGTTCACAGTGGTGGTGATAGGAACCAGACATCCACCTCTGAACGCTCCCTCACAGAAAGTTCTTAGATGAAATGGTTATGAATACTCAGCCTAATGTGAGAGACATTGTTTTATGTAGTTTTGGGATAAAGTTTTGGCATAAATGACATATTTCAATCCATTTATTTTAATCTATTCATGGTGGAGGGATACATGAAGGGTGTACTATAGCAAAATAGTCCCCAAAGAAAACTCCTTTTTTCCGATTTACCGCAATTTTACCATCATCAACAATACATATAAAAACCCCAGAGGACATGTGTAGGTTCACTGGTGGTTTTGCTTAGTAAACAAAATGGCTGTATTTGCATTGTAAACATTGTGACCCCTGGTTCCTATCACCACCACTGCAAAGAAATTCAGTCAGTAAGAGTCAGTAAATTTCTCTACAATAAACCAATTCACATCAAACCACTCTGAATGACGTTGCTTACATCTCAAACACTGAATTATGTAGACATTTAGAAAAAAATCGGAGGAATTCTCCTTTAACTTCACACCAACTCTCTATTAATGTAGCCGAGCACCACACATTGTCTACATTAGACGCTGAGGCTTGAAAAGTAAACACTACTGTGAGTGGAATGTAGTCTTAGATTATCTATGAGCGCGTTTGGGACTGTGACATTGTGTATAACAGACTGAACAGACAATGCTGTGTGTATACGTCAGTGTGGATGTGTCTTTAGCACATTGTACTGTTTGTACTGTTGGTCTTTCCCACAATGTCAGGATGTTTAACTGCGATTTGTGTTATCTCTCGTGGCGTGATTGCTCTCAACTCCTCAGCAGTTTTAGAGGACTGTGGGATCTCAACGTATGGAAGTGTTTCCACATGTGAGGCCTGATAGAGCTGGTGGTTGATCTCCCCACTGAAACTGTCGCTGCCGATCCCAGGCTGATAAGGGTTATCACGCAGAGGAAGAGGCTTTGTGTTGCATGGCGTTTTTAGCAAACAATCAGTTGTGGGGCTTCTACAAAAAGGCTGGAGGTAATGTTCATGGCCAGAGAACACACAAGCATATGAGACACTTCATAAACCAAAGCTCTCTCTCTCCTCCTCCTCTCTCTCTCTCTCTCTCTCTCTCTTTCTCAAATGTGCCCCCACTTTTATCTTTGCGGGGTATTTCCATTGACTTCTGTATTTCTGTACACTCTTCAAGATTTTCAAGTTCTTCAAGGGTTCTATCTAGAACCATGAGTTCTGTACAGAACCATTTAATGCTTAAATGTTCATCGCATGGTGAAACGGTTGGTGAGGTTAGAAAGCTCCAAAAAGGGTTTTTCTATTGTCACAAGCTTAACATTATAACAGTAGCAGAACCCTTTTTGGTGCTCTATAGAACCTTATGCTTTATAGAACCTTCTCAGTATTTAATGGCTTGCTTTATACCATGTTTTACATGAGGAAAACAGAGGACTGTTTAAGTAAAACTATAACATCTGACCACAACATTAGTTTTCCATACAACACATTCTCCATCAATCTGAAGAACCATTTCACCATTTAAAGAACCACTGAAACATAAAATGATTCTATACAGAACTCTATACATACTATTCTATACAAAACCAGTCCATTTACTAAAGAACCATCTTTTTTAAGCGTGTTAGCTAAACATTATACCCTTCATTCAGCGAAAAAAAATGTTTGGCCTTTTCAAATACATTTTTATTATTCCTCATGATGACCAGCCCTGTGTCCCCACAACGTCTGATTTTCATTTCTTCCTGTCATTCTGCCGATATTCCCCACTAAGCGCTAAACACATACACTGCGAGCTAAACACACAGGCGGGCGCTAATCTGCTCAACGCAGGCGTCTGCAGCGCGCGCGCCTCCACACTGAACAAACGGTTTAAATTTACTTTTCGCCCATGTAAAGTTTGGAGAGATAAACTGAGGTAAATGTTACTTCATTTCCCTCAAATCACTCCAGCTGCTCGCGGCCGAGAGATATAAGACGTGTCGTCTCATTTATCTAAAAAGTTTTTAAAGTGAACCTCAACTGTGGACTTTTATACACGAATTAACTGCTTTTTAAAGGCTCAAACGTTTCTGCTTCGAGGCGGGCTGTTCCTCGTTTCTCACGGCGGGTAAATCCTTGGTGGCTGTAAGTACAAATCCGCGAGTGACGTGGAATTGCAGGACTGACTGCAGCAACCAGGCAGACATAGCCGCATATTTCCCGCTCCAGAGAGAAGCTCTCGTGAAGTTGTCGTTTCGAGGAGCAACATGATACTCACGGATAATTCCCAGTTCATGCACTTATAAGCATGAAGGGGCTCCGGTTACTAATCCAGAGTCCTCAGCGCTGAAGGTCTGAAGGCGAACTTCCCTTCATAATTCAGCTCTAAGATCAAGTTCAGCTCAGCGTCTCCGCGGGTTTTGCTCACTGAGCGTCTGGAGCGCTCAGCACCCCGCGCAGCGGGACTACAGACAGACAGACACAGACAGAGTTCTAAACGAACTCGGAATTCTTCATATGTCACAGTATGGAACTTCATATTCTGATTATGACATTCATTGTGACGGATGTAAACACACTGTTTTCTAACGGATACCTGAGAGAGCCGTGCAGACTGGCTCTGAGAGAGGAAGCCGTTCAGTCCGGGCTACACACTTAAAAACACAACCACAACAGACTCAGTGTACACAGTATGTACAGAACACTAGACTTTAAAAAGTTATTCCCAGCGGCTCCAGCTAACGGACACAGCCAAGCCAACGCACAATGTCCAGCAAAGCACCAAGCCTGTCACTGGAAGTTCTGCTAATCCACACGCACACCTATCCCCACTTCACCAAACGAGCCAGGGAAGGTGCCAGCTTTTCTTTCCTTTTTTGAGAAAAGTGTGTCTTTACCTGCCGGAGTGAGCGCGTCACAGAGCCGTCGGGACTCTTCCCTTCAGGTCCTCACAGGGTCCACTCGCCTCCTCCGCCACCATCAGATTTATTCTGGCTTCTGAGCTGTAAGGTTTCCTCGCAGGTTTAGCTCCGGGAGAGAGAGAGAAGAGAGAGAGAAGGCGGGGAGACAAACTCGCCGCAAACGGCAAAAATCCCGCCGCGGCGTCACGAATGATTGAAACAAACATACAAACAAATAAATAACAACTGCGCGTGACACCGTGAAGGTCCAAGGTGTCTCCTCCTCATCGCCTCTGCCTGACAGCGGCTGCGAACCGGCGGCGGTAGAAGAAGATTCGCCTCTCGCGCGACACCTGACTCGGCGGCAGCTCGGTGAGGGTGTTTAAAGCTCTGCTGTCTGAACGACGAGAGGGCGTAGAGATGTTTCATTTCGATTCAGTCTAGCGAACCGATTCTTTCGAACGGTCAGATTTAATGAATCGAACGTCCGACTCAGCGATTCCCACTGATTCCCAAATTTCTCTTCGTCGCCTCCGTTTGCAGTGAAATTCGGTTCATTATCGCCACAAGGAGTTAGATTTTTAGCCGTAAAACTTTAGCAGGCTAATGAGCTACAGCAGTGTAGTCGTTCCTGATGAAGCCATTCTTCCGTCTGATTTCAACGTTCTCAAAAAATCACCTTTTATTTCCTCATTCCTCATGAAAAAGCACAAACGTGGACGGAAACAGACTCAGCTAGTCTACAGACAGAAAGTGATGCTCCCTGGCTATATTGAAAGGTGTCAGTTAGTGCTGTGATTTCTGACTGTAAGACTGTGATCCATGCCACGTGTAAAAGCTGCATAAATGCTACAGAAAAGGTCGATTCGGTTGGGTTTCGTTCGATTTATTGAATCGGTTATTGGTTCTTTGCGCTGAATCAGTCTGACTGATCTACTGAAAGGAACCGGTTCAAAAGATTCGAAGCTTTCGCGAGTCCGACAGCTCGCGCTCTTAGTTTTCCCGCGAGTTTATGAGCTGCAAATGTAACGGTAAATTTTACTGAAGTCATCTGGCTATTTGGTTTATGATTTAACCTTAATTTATTAATTCACTAACAAATTCAGCGAGTCCACAAAAGCGAATTATCACAGTTATATAGTCTAAGTAATATGTATATCAGACTCCACCGAATTTAAAAAAAAAAAAATCTACATACTTAAATTGTTAAGATGTAAACAAAGTCATTCAGAGAGGTTTGGTGTGAAATGCTCTGTTCTAGAGAAGCTTACAGAGTCATAATTGTTTACAGTGATAGGAACCAGACGTCTGAAGAGTTTAATGCCTCTGAAAGCAACAACACAGAAAGTTATTACATGAAATGGTTATGATTACTCAACCTAATGTCTGACACATTGTCTTATGATAGTTTTGTGATAAAGTTTTGGTCTAAAAAGTATTTTAATCAGTTTCTTATAATCCATTCATGGTGGATGGATACTTGCAAGGCGTTGTGAGATAAAACAGTCCTCAAAGAAAACGTTTTCTTTTTTTCAGATTTATGACAATTTTACCATCATCAAAACTACATATACAAACTCAGGATATACATGTAGGTTCTCTGGTGGTTTTGGATAGTAAATAAAACGGCTATATTTGTGTTGTAGACATTGTGACCCCTGGTTCCTATCACCACCACTGTGAAGAAATCTGAGTCAGTAAGTTTCTCTACAATGAACCACTTGACATTAAACAACTCAGTGACTGTTTACATCTCAAGTACTGAATGCAGAAATGTAAAAAATGGTGGAATTCCCCTTTAACAGTTTTTGGTTCTGCTGTTTTTCTGAAGTTAGTCTAACTGGCTTTTGGGCAGTATAAATGTAAAATGACCTGAGTCCTGAAGTAGCCCTGCCCTGCACCTCTTAGCATTTTCCCAGCTCAAACCCAGAAATCAAGAGGTCATGGATGTGAGAAAGCAACACCAACACAGAAGCATTTTTCTCTTTTAATGTTATTAACATTGAGTTAAACTGCAATGCTGTTAACCGAGTACACTGGCAATCAACTAGAACACACTTTTGTTGGTTGAAGTAGACTTGATTTGTTTACTAGTGACAGCAACCTTCCACATCTTTGCCTAGCAAATCAAACGTTGACCCTGGAAATATACAGTTGCTTCGGCAGAGGAAGGAACACAGTGTTGGCCTTGATTCTGCTGCGAGAAATGCTCTCTATTTGACACACCAGCAGAAAACGCACATACATGACACTGAAACCGCGGGGGAGGTCACCACCAGCCACATACTTCACCCTGACGGTGACCAACCCCCAATGCAAAACCCCCCTACAAGAACCTAAACTAACAAACAACAGCATTAAACAACATAAGCAGTGCCTTTTTTGGAGGGCACACGCTAACATGAGCCTTAGCGTGTGGCTGTCTGCGTAGCCACACCTTCAGAGTCTCCCAGTAGCCAGTAGCGGTTTGCTACAATACGTTACACCACTTTTATTCATGCTCTGAAATATTTAAAGAAAGCTTTATGTCGGTGTTTAGGCTCAATACTTATATATATAAGTATTGGATCCCCAAACGCTGTCTTGAAACTTTTCTTCACTGGTTATGTTAAAGTTACCTTATGTTAGTTTGATTAAAGCTGAACTGAACTGAAGCTTTTAGCATTTCACCACTGTTTTAAGGCATGTTAAAGAGAAATTCCATTGATTTGCTGCATAATTCCACGGTTGAAAGTCAATCAGAGGTTTCAGAATCAGAATCACTTTATTTTGCCAAGTATGTTACACATACAAGGCATTTGTCTTGATCAGTGTACACAAGTATGACATACTGAACAGACCAGTCAGCACACTATTAAGAATTGAACCAAGCTAAAGGTAAAATAAAATACAATAAATAGAATATAGAATAAAGAATAATAATAAAAAAAAAACAGTAATTGGCAGATGTACATATGAGATGTGTGGGTATGCAGATCTGTATGTATGCAGGTCAACTAGACGTGCTATAAAATGCACTATAAAAATTGTTATATACAGAATATTACAGAGTTATATGAATATTTGTAATATGTACTCATACAGTAGTGCAAATAAGCTTTTTGCTAAAGGAGGAGTTGTACTGTAATACTTTAAGGGAGGTTTGTTGGTTCAGTTTAGGTTTAATGTGCGACGTATCCACTGTAGCTTTAGCTCTGTACTGTTAGAAACAAACCATTTTTCCAGGTGAAAAGTACGTATTTGTACCTTTATAACCTAATGTTTTAAAACAGAACAATAAAATAAAAAGCCTGGAGACGAGACGGGGTGAGTGGAGTCAATACAACTTAGAAAATATCATTTCAATGAATTATGGTGCAGTTATGTTCCCTGACTAAAGTTACTGAGATGTACCCTTGAGGGTCCCGCCCCAGTGACAAGAGGGCTACTATACCAGTGATAGTTTCATACCTTTATGTCTGAGAGTGTGGGGAAAAAGCTGTTAGCACATCTAGTTGCGCTGGTTTTGTTGGCCCTGAATCCTCTAGCAAAGGGAAGTGGCTGGAAGAGTTGATGTCCAGGATGAGAGCAGTCAGCTGTTATTTTGCAAGTGCGCTTCATCACTCTGCTGTTGGCAGACTACATCCAATGATCGTCTCCGCTGACCTGATCATGTGCTGGAGTTTGGCTTGTTCTCGTGAGGTGGAGGAACCAAACCAGATGGTTATGGATGATGTAGGGAAGAATTTTATTTACTATCCAAAACCACCAGTGAACCTGCTGTACATGTGTGTTACGGGATTTTATATGTAATGTTGATGATGGTAAAATAAGGGTAAATCTGAAAAAATAAGTTTTGTCTGGGGACTATTTTGCCTTATATTTAAAAAAAAAAATAATGTGTTAGGAAGTGTATTCATAACAATTTAATGTAATGACTTTCTGTGAGGGAGCTTTTACATGTGGACATCTTGTTCCTATCACCACCACAGTTCTGACTATAGAACAGAGCATTTCACATCAAACCACTCTGAATGACTTTGATTACAATAGGAATGTTGAAAAAAACCTTTTACAGCATTCTTTTGGTAGAAAGTTGTGGAGTGTGTGATTTCTAATGTATTCCGTAAGGGTTCTGGCAGTTTATGAGTCTCCTACTTAAACGAAAAATGCACTCATTTATCAAAATGTCACCAATGTGATCCCTACATAAATGTGTGAGAATGATGGGAGCCATATTTTTACCAGGCTTTGCTCACAAAATTGTAACATGGTGACATAGTTTTTGTAACCACAGTGAGTCAGGGCAAGATTTAAAGGGCTGCTTTCATTTATAGCTGCTTGATTTATATCCTGGAGCATGGGAACCCTGATCTGCACTGTACAACACGTGTCCGATATATGTGTGTAAATCATATGGTACAAATAGTAGAAGAAAAAAAACTTTTAACCTTTTAACCTTAACTTTTAATGGAAGGTAATAGAGCATCACTTTTTCCAAATTATTATTATTATTATCATTGTTGTCATCAGAGCTACATTTTTTGTAAAGGAGAGGGTGCATGTTCTTTATACAGTCTCATGCAAAAAGCCTAGGCATTTTAATGCAAAATTATTTTATCCCAATATTTTAAACTCAGCAAATAAATAAAACCTGAACTTTGATATTTACGTTTGTTCCCTGTAGAGGATGTGTCATTATTTTTAATAATTTTACTTATTTTCATTTAGAAAGTCACCATAATGTAAAATGTAATTTAACTGAGGATGTTCAAACTTTCGCACACACCTGTATGGAAATGGACCGCTTTCAAATCGCCATGCCTTGTTGTCACTCAAAAGTACAATTCTCTTCTGGAAAGGGTCCACTTGAGTATCTTTCGACACACCCCTGCTGAAGGAGACATCTGAGGGAAATTTTAGCATCCTCCATCCACTCCGTCTGGGACAGAATGTAACATGGCAAATTTGGAAATATATCCATGTTGAGAGGAAAGGAGGACACAGTTTTAGTACACAAAATGAGACTTTTGAGAAGCAACCTGAGAAACTCTTGAGGAGGACGTTACTCTCTACCCAGGCTCAAATAATCTACAAAATATTTTCATGTTTAATTAAAGTAGTCAGAAAATTTATGAATGGCCACACAGTAAAAACAATAACGAACCTTTCAAAGACTTCAGAAATATGTGGAGGTTCAGAAAGAAACCTGTAGATATGCATATAATAGATATAAAGGGGAGTCTTACTATAACAGAGACCAGCAGGAGAATTTAAAATATCGTTATCACCTTGCAAATTCACAGAGAAGTTCAATTTTAATAAATTTTAATCAAACCTTCTCTTTTCACTACATCTTGAAGCAAAAGCTTTGGTGAATATAAAAGAAGATAAGCTCCCTGGACAAAAAATTTGTCCCCTTACATGTTTTAAGTGGTAGTAACTATAAATACCTGTGGGGTGTGCGACAGGATTCATGGATTAAGAAGAGGTGGGGTACAGTGCAGTGAATGTCTCGTTTGATGTGTGGAAAATGGTTCATAAAGCAGATGTTAATGATTGGCAGAAATAGTGATTGCATTTAGCCGTGCCAATCACTCCTTTTTGCCAAAGGCCATAGTATGAAGGAAGTAGCTCCATCTGCAGGTGTATCGAAGCGTACGGTCATATGGGTCTACCAGCAGTGGCAAAAATCCCAGTCTACAGGAAATTCTTGTCAGAATTGTGACCGAAAGACAAAACTGACAGACAGGGACCACCAGCCTGTTTTACAGTATATGAATAAAAATCGCTTTGCTTCCAGGCAAGAACTGCTTCTTTAAGTCAATACAGGTCCTTCACAACAAATTTCTGAAAGAACACTCCACAGGGAACTGCATACCATGAATATTTGGATATATGGAGCAGAGTGGCACGCAAGAGGCCTTTGCTCACTTCTGCTCACAAAAGTTGCCTAGTTACAGTGGGCGAAGAGACTCAAAAATTGGACTGTTATTTGGTCAGATGAATCTCGTTTCTGCCAGTGTGTGAATGATGCTGGGTGTCATGTTCATCATAGACCTCAGAAAGCCTTCAATGAGGACTTCAGTGAGGCAAGGTGTGGTTCAAACTAGAGTTAATTACTTGAAAATGGGCCCTTTGGTTGAGGTGACAGTACATTTGAACCACAGTGCCTATATTGAGCTGCTGGACAACCAGGTTTTGCCGTTTGCTTATCATCTTACCAAGGAACATAACATTCCTATCCCTGTATTTTAAGATGTCAATTATCGCAATCACAAGGCTGCAAATGTGACTAACTGGCATGAGGAACATTCAGGAATATTCACACATCTGGACTGGCCCGCAAAATCCCCAGATTTGAGTCCTCTTGAAAATCTGTGGATCTACCTGGAACAACGAGTAAGACACCAGGGAAGGCATCCACAAAATCTGGCCCAACTGCGCAATTCTTTGATGCAAGAGTGGCTGAACATTGGTATTGCCTACATCCAGAAACTTGTCCAGTCCATGCCAAACTGAATCGCAGCTGTTATTTGTGCTTGTGGAGGTATTACATGCTATTAGGAACGATTCAGTCACAGGTGACTAATTTTTGGTGAGCTTATTGTTGCTGTTGTGAGAAAACCTTGTATCTGCAAAATGGTAACTTTACAGGAAAAGGAAAAAAACATACTTTGAATGGAAGATAATGTGATTTTTTTTCACAGTAATTTTGCAACATTTCTATTGCTCATCATGAAATTTTAACTCACTTATAATGTCAACTGACATTTTTAAATTCTGCCCAACAAGAGAAATGGAGATACAAGCTTTTGTTCTGACAGTGTTGATATGCTACTGGACTTTGCACCGTTTGGCACGTAATTGTAGGTGGAATCTGGAAGCTTAGCCACACGTGACAAAGTGAAGTCCAAGTCCATCAGAGTCCACAAGTCTGCATATGAGCCTACCAAATATGAAAATCCATTAGTGCTGAAGTATCTGCAGCTTAGATCAACTTGTGGGTGCGTTTCACAGGTTTCTCATGAATGATATATTAAATGAGGAATGAGAAAACTGTGATCTATTTCTTATCGCGTTGGGCCTGACTGATGCTGGCATATTCATGCAGCAAGTTCAGCGAATGTGCTCTGGATGAAGCTTATAATACCTACAATAATACCTTCAAAATAAAGGTTACATAAGTTAAATAAGTTATTTCAGATAACCTTGAGGTAACATAGCCCTCCTACATTCTTTAAAAACGGTGCCAAACAGGTTCTTTTGGATTAATGTGGTAGAAGAACAATCTTTTGTTCCCTAAAACAGCGGTTCTCATACCAGTCCTCAGGGCCCTCTTGATTAGTATGACTGTCTGGGGGGGGGCTGAGCATGGGTCTGAGAACCATGCTATCCTTTCAATGGATGGTTTTTTAAAGAATTGTAAATGAGATATGTGAGCATAAAGAACTTTTTTAACATTTATAGAACCTCCACATACTGTAAAGGTTCTATTCTAACTAAAGATTTTTCTAGAACTGCACGACCAAACCAAGAACCATTTAGGAACCTTTATTTGTAAGACTGCACAGCAGAATCTGGAGCAGTAGTGGAAGGAGGTTGTAAAGGATTGGAGAATAATTGGTCAACACTTAATTTCATTGAATTCCTATTGTCATTGATTGTTCTCAGGGCCACACTGGTGTGGAAACTCGCGCACGCGAATACAAACATACAGTACTTTTGTTGGATAAACAGGATTCTGACGTGAAAGCCTGGCCAGATTTATTTACTCAGTATTGTGTATGCAACCAAGAGCTAAAAACACAGAGTGGATTTTCCCCTTAATTACATTTAGCTCTCCACCATAATCTGATTTATCTGTTTTAGGAGAAACAAGGATACTATTGTGTATCAGTGCAGTGCCACAGTAGACGAGCACCCTGACCAGAGGGAATTGACCACGTACACCCACACAAATGCGCACACGCACACACAGTCACACCCTCAAAGAACACCTATTAGTGCCCGGCTTTTCCAGCCCACCAACATCATTATTATATACATCTGATTCCAATCAACAAGCACTATATGCAGCCTGTGTTTTTGCCAAGTTTTGCTATTTTTACGCACATGAACAAGCTGCAGCCTTTTTTTCTAGTGTTTTCTAGTTTTCTGGATTTTGATCATCTTGCCTCCTTCATAATTTAGAAAATTAGATTATATTTTGAAATGCTTTGCTCAAGCTAGATTTACTACATATGTAGACTTACATCATACCAGTTGGGAGTCTTGTTACACAGCTGATCTATATGTGTTGTGCAGTAGATATCTAAATATCTTTTCTCAAACACTATATAGTGCAAATTACTGTCAACTACTATGTTACTTTTCTCAGAATTTTCACTTTGTCTTTAATATCCAGAGTTTATTTTCATTAGATATTACACTATAGAGCTTGTTAGGTTTGTAATACTAACTGACTCTGAATGAGATCGTACTAGTTCAGACAAGCCTTCAACATGGTTGCAGAATGACTATGAGGGGAGATGAGACTATGAGAACTTGGGCTGGAGTTCTGAGTGGCTTTTGCTTTGAGCTAGAAGGCCAGACCCCCCCTTTGATGGACAGAGGTAGGAATGAGAGATAGGACTGAGAAATATGGAGACGATAGGGAGATGGTGGGCTGCTTAACTGTGCCAGTCAAGAAACAAGAAAATATTATAAATCAAATACCATAATTTTCCAACAAATATCTACAAACAATACACAAAAACAAGAACAAGTGTGAATGGAGGAGAACATTCTAGAGAGTCCAAACAAATACATGCAGCTATGACACGCAAACGGAATGCTCAGGTTTGTTTCTAACACCAAAAAATGTCCAGTCAAGACAGACTCTGTGGTCAGATGATGAAGGGCTAGAGGATGACTTGCAAATTGATGGGCTGTAATTTCTACTGTGCGAACATCGTCATCATAGCTTCAGGCATCTATTTACTGAAAATAAAGGTACCTAAATGGTTTTTAGCTTGGTTCTAGGAGAAATGTTGACTCCTATAGAACCTTTACATTATGTGGAGGTTCTTTAAAACTTCAGAAAGGTTCTTCACACTCACACGTCATTTAAAAAATCCACTGTAAGGGTTCTAAGGGACCTGAAAGTGGTTCTTCTGTGGAAGGGGTGGGGAACCGAGGGCCAAATCCCAACAGAGTTTGGCAATTTTTCTACTCTTACATACCCACTAAACCTGACGGTTAGCTGCAGCGTTAAATCAGGCATGTTTCAACAGGAAAATCACCAAACTCTCTCCAGGACAGGAGTTCCCCACTATTATTCTGTGGCATCACTCCAAAGAACCTTTTCTGGCACCTTTTACTTTAAGGAGTGTATACTTTAAACTGTCTAGGTGCTAAACTGTCACTGGGGCGGTGCCCCTCTCGTCACTGGGATGGTACACTCAATGGTATGTCTTCAGTAACTTCAGCTGGGGAACATAATTGTACCATAATCCATTGCACGTTGCCTTGAGTAAAAACTCCGGCCTTTTTTTATTTTATCATTTTCTTTTTAAACACATTAAGTTATGAAAAGGTACAAAAACATTCCTTTCCTGTGGGACAATCTTATTTAAGGTACACAATTGGGCTTTAAAACCATTATAGCTTTGAGGGTACATTTCCATTGTTTGTACCTGAATAAAAGATGAAAGATGTACCTGAACAGCACCTTCATTCTGACAATTTAGGGATTAAGAATGAATATCAGAGCTTGTTCAAAATAGAATAAATGGTGGAGGAGGCTTCAGCAAATACTGTTCAGCATTTTGTCCTAGCCTATTCACAGTCTTACCCTGTAAATCACTTGTAATCCAGCAAAATAATCTCCATCTTCTCATTCAAATGTACAGAAGGATAAAGTGTTCCAACCTGAGATGCTGAGGTTTATCTAGTTCGGCATGTGCTTGTCTGCCATGAAGGCTTATTTATCGTGTAGGGAGCCAGGCAGACACAGAAAAAGGGGAGAGTGCACTGATGTGATGGCCAGTGCTGGGTGATTTCAATATCAGTCATTAAAGCACAGGGAATTATATAAGCCGTTATGCAAACATTACGCAATTCTGCACTTCAGCTAAATTGATTGGAAATTGGATTTTGGCTAACAGCATATTGAACACAGCGTGCCCCAGTGTGCTCTCAAATGCTTTAACCATTAATGTGTATGTTGTTCAAGCTAAATTCCTCTACTCTACATTTGTCTCTGCATTTGTGTGTTTTCAAGCATTGAAATGGCACGGCCAGTCAGAACACACTGACGGACACGTGACTGCACACGGATGCATTATTAGTGGCCGTGTGGGTGTTTTAAATGGTTGCACACGTCGTATTTTGTTTTGTCCATGTAGAAATTTTGCAATTTGTAAGCGAGACAAAGTGAGACAATCAAACGAGCTGAGATCAGTGCTAATCAGTGTTCTAACACACAAACATTGTCCATAATCCTGCTGTGTTATCTGTTATCCTTGCTGTAGTACAGGAGGTGTGTAGAACCATCAGGTGCCAGTTGCCAGTTTGCCTAACTTGTATCTAAACTTGGCCATTTTATCAGCCATATTGCACTTTGTAGGTGTACAGTTACTGACTGTGTTCCATCTGTTGGTGAAACATGAACCCCCCTCTACCCCATTTTTCAAAAGAAAGAGACCACCGCAGGACCACTGGTGAACCATGAGACCTTGAGTTTGGGCCATAAACATCAACCTCTTAAAACCCCCACAGCTGTTTCTTCAGGGGTATTTTAGTACAGAAAATTCTTCTATATAGAGCCATGAACACTTAAAGAACCCTTTGCATGATTAAAGGGTTCTTTGCATCATAAAAGGGCTCCTTAGATTGATGGAGAATCTGTTGTATGTGGTTCTATATTGAACCTTTTTGAAAATGGTTCTATGTAGCACCTAAAAGGGTTCTTCTAGTGTTACAAGATTGATATCATAACAGTTATGTAATATATTATGCAGAGGGTTCTTTGAATATTCATGGTTCTGTATAGAACCATTTACTTTAAAGAACCCTTGAAGAACCATCTTTTTTAAGTGTGCACCTCTATGATAGCGCTAATGCCTAGTGCTCCTATGACTGCTCTAATGGTATGTTAGCGCTATGCTAGCACTGGTGCACATGAATATTTGAAGCTTGTAGCAGTTCTAAAGTGACTCCTTCAGTAAAGAACCCTGGCATAAAACTGGTGTTTCCAGTTTCTAACAACTGACTGAATTTTCATTCACCAAACCTTCACTGAATATTCATATTCATAGTCAGTGGGTTCTACATAATACTGGAAAAGGGTTCTTTGACTGAGAGAACCCTTTCTGGCGCTATACAGAACCAGTTAAGTTTTTTAAAGTCATAAACTGCATCATGGAGAAGAACCATTTAACCAAGCAAAGAACCATTTAAGCACTCAAATGGTTTTTAAGTTGCTATGGCTTTAAACATAAACACTGCCTTTCCTAAATAATCCTTGAGGAGCCACCTTTTGTAAGGCCTTACTATGTTTATGTTTTTTTCATGAAATTGGTCCCACCCATAGAAAACCAAGACATGACCACAGAAAAAGTTCAGATTGAACAATCAAGAAGATTTTAACCTGTTGGTTTCCAACCAAAAACTTAACAATGAAATAATAGTATTATTACCAATACTCACAGAGTTAAATGTATGTGTGTAATATGTGTTGTAAACATGGACTGAACATGTTAATCTTGAACCTGCTCTTGTTGCGTCTTGTCAGTAAGGCATGCAAAAGTCCCTGCCACACATGACCCATCAAATCCTTCCTGACAAAGAGGCTCAGGAGCGAACATCTGCTCCCTGATGGGATTATGCACTACCTGTGTGCATGTGTCCATTTGGGGGTGTCCTCGCATGTGAGGCATAATGTGTCTGTACATTTTTTTTGCCTCAGATGTAACAACAAAAACCTCAGCTACAAGTACTACGTGATTTGAAAGTGATTTGGCTTTTATGTACATGTAATTACCACTGGCATTTAACGTGCTGCTGAAATCCTTTATATTCATGTTCTGGGACTGAGGGAGATATTGATTTAGGTGCTTTCTTATTAGAAACAGTTGAAGTGGAGCATTTTCAATATTTGATGGGAAAAGGCCTTAACAGTGCAGATCACAGATCGATTTCCTGTCTAGGATAGGCTTTTGCATCCTCGTTTTAATTAGTTTCTTTTCTGTTTTGTTTGTTTTTTGTTTTCTTTTGAAATAATATTGTGCATTTTTATTGCTGTTCTATACTGCTCAATGAGTACATTTCTTGATAATCCAGTAGACCAGAGGTATAGTGGGGTCTGGAGAAGTGGCTACACTGTGCCTCCTTAGGGACCTAAATGTGTGCTAAAAAAAAAAAAAGGCATGTTAATATAAACTTAATATAATGACTTACAATAAGTCAATATATGCTATGAAAACAGCACTGAGTTATTTTACATAAGTGCATTCACTTGTGTGGAAGTTGAAAAATCAATATGATTAGTAGGACTGGAATGAAGCTCGTCATTTTTTTTATAAATTCAAATAACGTGATTTGATGTTTTCACAAACTGTCATATATATACTGCCATATATTAGCTTGCATCTAGCTAGGTAGCTAGCATTTCATTAGCTTTAACAGTGACTGCAGAGCGACAGCAGAAACATCCTAAATAAAGGTGCACTGGTCTTTGCTCTCTGCAGTCACACTCAAATCAAACACTTCCATACCTTTCAGAGCAAGATATGGTAACCGTAGTGACAGGTGATAGCAGAGGGGGGTATTATGTACAGAATCGATTTGCAGTTGATTGTGGTAAATCTGCACCTACTAGCAACTGGCAAACACCCACTGGAAACATTTATATGCTGGACATGTCTTTGGCCATGTGCACACGCCAGTGAGTGGTCCACACCTATGTCCAAAGTGTGTATGCATGTATGTGCATAAGCAACCAACATGACCCAGAGCCTCTAGCATCCAGCACAATGATTAGCAAGCACATGCGCAGTCATACAGGCTGGCTTATACAGGCCTGGTGGGTGCTAATTAAACATTGATACAAAGGGGCCTAAAAAAGGAGATAGGGCAGATGACTGGAACGAAAGGCCAGGCAGACCAGTTTTTTGTTGAATGATTGATGGGGCATTAATTCTATGGCCGCACGCCAGCACAGCCAGGGTCTGCGGGCGGATGCGCTAATGCTAACTGGAGATGTCATTTGCTTTAACACGCTGCACATGACATGTCACATTTCCTCCTGCTACGCCTCCTCTTCGCAAGGCTGTACAGTTAGCTCTAATTATAAGGAGCGGGAACGTACAGACAGTGCGTGTAGCCTGGGCTCAGCATGGGGGCCCAGGCTAGAATTACATGATTATGACAAGAGATATCATGAAATCATATAACCATTATGAGCAGTTTTATTATTGTAATTGTTAAGCATGATTAAACAACTGTCACATTTAGGAAAACCTCTATGATTTGGATACCTGTGATTTGTTGTTATGTTCAGAAAACATATGAGTGCATCATAATTCATGGGCTTCTTTAGACCATAATAACATCTCAACAGTCTGGATATAGAAATCCTTGATTGTGATGCAGTGAGCGTGCTGCTACTATATCAAATACATAAACTGGCTTTTGCACTTAACTAATTGGATCTGGCTTTGATTCCATTACTTTTGCAGGCCCGGCTCATTCCTTCCTTGACACGCATCTAACACCCATATCAGTGGAATTAAGCCAAGTGGGATGCAGGTGTTTGTAGTGCAAAGCAAACTCCACTGTGCTTGCGTCTGCCTGGCAAAGTTGTCATGGATACAGATCCGTGAATGAAGCATCAGAGCAGATTGTATTTGCAGGCCCGTTAAGGTGACTCTTGACAGATTTATTGTGCAGACCCTTGGGTTTACAGCCTGGTGCTGCTGAAATATCAAGATCACAAACTCATAAAGAACTGTGTTAGCTTTGGCTGCTCAGAACATGAAGTGTATGCATTCCTGCACTGGAGCTGAAACACCAACTAATTTGTTGAAGGTAAATATACCTTATTTGTAGATACGACTGGCCAACAGTCATGTCAGGTAGGACTTGATCAGTATGAAAATGTTGTGGCCACTATAGTTTTATGCCAGCACTTTCTCAGTCCCCTAAGTCCTACGTTTTAACCAGGTAAATGTAAGGGCCAAACTCCAACATACTAGATACGTATTGTGGGTGAAGTAATTGACAATTTATGTAAATTACACTAAACTGCCAAACAGGCTCCAGATACAGATGTCTGCAAAAATGTAAACACCCTCTGGTTAAATTGCATGTTTAGTTAATTTTCTAACTGACAATAAGACACATTCTCTACAGGGAACTCACTTAAATGTGGCATTTTTATACAACTTTTAGCGCACAATTCATATTTATTTTAAAAAATAAAACATAAAATATTAAATGTGACATAAGCATTGCACAGGCCAAACATCGTACGTTTTATTTTTCCCAATATGATAAATTGAGCAAATAAACAGTAATTATACATTAAATATTTTTGTTATCTTGAAATCACCAAAACTGAATTTTCCTCACTTTTATGAAGCAGAAGAGTTTTATGTAAACACTGTTAAAGTTTAAAACGTAGTGTTCACTTCTCAGTCCATACTGTCCATATATGAAACTAAGCTGCATGTTTTGAATTTATTGTTTCAGTGATGTTAAGAAAACCAACACATTTACTTATGTACACATATTCAGCCTACAACAGTTTTAGTCCCACCCTTAAGTTAGAAGGAGTGTTTCGGCCTGGACTGCTTTAAGAATAAGGCACAATACAGGCAGCCAATCAGAACAGAGTTCATTTATCTTGTATCAGTCTGTAAAATGTACACTCTCAGAAAAAAGGTACTAAACTGTCACTGGGGCAGTACCCCTCCTGACACTGGGGTGGGACCCTCAAGGGGACATGTCAGTACCTTTTCACCTGAGAAACACTTATTTAAGGTACACAATTGGTCCTTAAAAACACTGTTGTACTTTTGAAGGTACATTTACATTGTTTGTACCTTGATGACTGAAATGTGTACCTGCACAGAACCTTTATTTCTAACAGTGTGGGATATGGGCCCATTAAAATGTGCATAATTGTGTTCTCTGTAGAGAATGTGTGCTATAGTGTCCCGCTACTGGCTCATTCGACCATGAACACTCGGGAGGCGGGGCCACGCGGAGCGGTGAGCACAGAGCACTATGTATACCATTGTGGCACTGGCGAGAGAGATTTAAAGACTGTGAATAGTTAGTCATGTTAGCATAAAGCTGTGTTTGTGTTGGTATTCTGTGCTGGGCTGTGGACCTGGTTGGTGGGGTTGTGGGAATGTGAGGCTCTTTATGACCTCTTTATTATGTTTATTAAAATAAATGACTGAATATTCCATTTTGTCAGTACCAAAACAATCATAAGCTACTGAAACTTTACCAAGTGTTTCAGTCATGACTGTTTTGATAGTGACAATTTTAGCTCATTTTGAGCCAAGAACACTAGCCAGCATATGACTAGCAAACACAGTTTTGAACAGTTGTGCACACATAAAATCATGATATTTCTATTAAAACAAAAAAGTTAACTTTTTTTTTGCATAAAATATGTGTTTTGGTAGCAGCAATTGTTAAGGATACACATTGATTGTCTGACCGTGGGACACATTTACTGTTCACCATGTGGCCATGAGGGACAGGGATACAGTCTCACTTCCTGCTCTAAAATGCACGATAAATCTACATCTTTCAACTTCACTTTAAAAGAAACCAAAAAGATCTTAAAAAAAAAACATCAAAAAACTCCCCCGCCCAAGAAATGGTAAGTATTATTTTTACAGGTTAAAAGGGACAGCCACCTCCCAACAGAAAGTACCCTACAAATGATAATATGATTTTCTATATATTTAGCTTATTACTATCTTTATTAATGCCTTGGCGTTAAACAGGTTAACATAACAGGTTAACATAATCCTTGCAAATATCTAAGGTCCGAATACTTACTGTGGGACCTTTTTCTCGCTCTCTCTGTCATGTTTTTCATTTTTCTTATTCTCTTTCATTAAACAATAACCATAATGCTGCAGATTTTAAATAAATGTGTCAAAAGCATTAAGGTGTATGAAGTCAGGCCCCAAATGGTCTAGGCATTTCACTGCCGATTTGCATTTAAGTTACAACAGCGTAAACATCTTGAGGGCAGATATCCTGAATCTCAATGACATTAGTGTAAACATTGGATCTAACGTGCAGACGTTGTTTCCTCGAGCAGGTAAAGTCAATAATGCGCACCTTTAAGTCAACCTGACAGAAAAACCTGAACCTGTTGCTTTGTGAGTTGTTCAGCCTTCCCTGCATCTGTCACTGTTTAATGAATGTGTTCTAGGTCAGCATTGAAAAGGCATGGGGTGCCCTCTGCACAGAGTTTCATCATCCTCATTGTTTAAGCAGGCCTTAATCCACAGGGATTTGCAGCGATTACTCGAAGTGCCCTTTGCAGCGTTGCCACGGCTGCTCTCCGCACTGGGGCAACTCAGGTGAATAAGCCGGAATGAGCGGGACCTTTTAATTACCCTGCTTCTTCTTGCCTCTCCATTTCATATGCCTCTGATTAAAAGAAATGAGGTTAGAGGCGTCAGGGTAGGGTGGCCAATGTGGGAGAATGTTTTTTTTTTTTTCTATCAAAACCAGCTTAAAAATGTAGTTCTCAGTTCTCTGTAGGGCTGCATCCTGCTGAGCGATTACACACCCAGTGTTTAAAACCATAAATGTTGCTGTCATCATTTCAACAATAATGATAAATTGACCTACTTGTAGATCACAAGATAATTAAGTCGTATTCCCAAGAAAACATTTGTTATCTTGAGATCACAAGACAATTAAAATGTAATCCCTAGAAAACAACATTTATTATCTTGACATGCAACCATTTTTAAAGGTTCTTTTAAAGAACTCTAAGCATCAGGTTTTCCATTATGGAGAAGAACCATTTTACCATGCAAATAACTATTTATGCATTCAAACTGTTCTTTGAGTGGTCACGGTTCTATGTAACCATTGCCTTTACAAAAGAACCCTTGAAGAACCCCTTTTTTTAAACTTGTAGTGAATATCAAGGGAACTGCAGTCCTGGGCTGGTATCCAGCACTGTTTGGTGATTTCTCTCTTCAAATGCACCTCATTCAACTCCTCAGTTAATGACCTAGTTTACAAGGCATGTTGGAGCAGCAAACTGACCAAACTCTGCTGGACTCAGTTCTCTGAACTGAACAAAAATGCAAAATGCAAAAATGCAACACATCAAGTGTCTAAAATTAGAATCATGTGCACTAAAACAGGTGCAACTGATTAGACTATCATTACAGAGTAACTTAGATGACATGGCCTTCAATAAACATCAGAAACCTGTGGTCTGGTTTGGTCATAGTAAATGAGGTGTGTGATAACATAATAACAAGATCAAAAGAACTCTCAGAGACCTTTAGCATAAAGACATTGATGAAAGCTTTCACTCTACTGTCTAATATATCATCTACAAATGGAGAAACCACTTTCAAAACACTGGTGTTTTATTCAAGCCAGGACATCCCACCAAATCCTGTACAAGGGCTGACCAAAAGGTGATGAAGGAAGTCTCCAAAAACCTCAAGATAACTTTCAGGAATTGACCGGTGAGTCTTGCCACAGTCTATGCCAAAGTGTATGAATCGACCATCCGAAAGAGACTTCACAACTTAGTCCTATATGCGAGGTTGAGAAGAAAGATCCCTACGATCTCAAAGAATACACAAACCCAATTCCAAAAAATGTGGAACAGTATGTGAAAGACTAAATTCTGTTTGACCTGTATTAAGTTGAAAATGGCACAAAAACACAATATTTTATGTTTTGCCGTATGAACTTATTATTTTGTAAATAAACACTCATTCCAAATTTGATGCCTGTAACATTTTCCAAAAATTGGGGACAGGAGCATGTTTACCACTGTGTTACATCACCTCTCCACTTAACAAGACTTAATGATTGTTTGGGGACTGAAGACACAAACTGATCCAGTTTTGAAAGCAGAATTTTTTGCCGTTCTTCTGTTACACAAGTCTTCAGCTGTGCGACTGTGCAGGTCCTTCATTGCTGTATTTTGCACACATTTTTAAAGAGAGCACAGACATGGACTGCAGGCAGGTCAGTCTAGCACCTGTACTCTCTGATTACGCAGCCATGCTGTTGTAACATGGAAAGTGGCTTGGTGTTGTCATGCTGAAATCTGCCTGGATGTCCCTGAAAAAGACGTCACCCAGAAGGCAGCATATGTTGCTTCAAAATGTGTTCAGGGTTATTGGTGTCTTCACAGACGTGCAAGCCATGCACATTGTAAAAGACTCTGGCTTTTGATCTTTGTGCTGGTAACAATCTGAATGGTCCTTTAAAATAAACAATTTGAAAGGCTGACTCATCAGACCACAACAGACATTTCCACTGTGCATCAGACCATTTCAGATGAGCTTGAGCCCAGAGAAGTCACCAGCATTTCTGGATGCTGTTGCTGTATGACTTCAGCTGTGCATAGTACAGTCTTAACTTGCATTTGTGGATGCAGAGACAGACAGTGTTTACTGACAACACTTTGTCAAAGTATTCCCGAGCTCATGTGGTGATATCCATCACAGAAACATGCTGATTTTGAAAGCAGTGCTGCCTGAGGGATTAAGGGTTATGGTCATTCAGTTATAGTTGTTGTCCTGGATCTTTACGCACAGATTCCCTGAATCTGTTGATGCACTATAGAGGATGAACTACCTAAAATCCTTGCAATCAGTCCCTTGCTCACCGAGGAACGTTATTCTTAAATCGTGTGACTATTTTTGGATGCATTTTTGGCAAAGTGCTGATCCTTGACACATCTCTCTCATAAAGGAATAAGCCTTTCCTGGATGACCCTTTAATACCATATCATGATTGCATCATTTGTTTAAGATGTTTTCTGAACATTTAACAACATTCCTAGTCTTGAAATGCCCCTGTCCCAACTTTTTTGGAATTATCAGTTTAAAATGAGCTTGTGTTTACAAAATAATGAAGTTGATAAAACTTTACATATATGTTGTATTTGTACTGTTTTGTGTGAATACAGTTCAAAGCAGATGTCTAAATCACTGCTTTCTGATTTTATTTCCATTTCACATGCTAATGGTTCACAGTGTTACAAATACGCTGCCTGATGCTTGAGGCATTGTTTTCTGATGGTTTTGAGAGGTTTTGGGGCTACAGTATATATTTTTTTAATCCATTAATAATGGAGAGAGGATGTTCTAAGGCAAATGATCACCAAAGAAAACAATTTTTTAGATTTACCACAATTTTACCATCATCAACATTACATTTAAAAACTCAGAAGACACATGTCGGTTCTCTGGTAGTTTTGGATAGTAAATAAAATGGCTATATTTGTGTTGTAGACATTGTAATCCCTGGTTTCCATCACCACCACTGGAGAAAAATCAGAGTCCCCTTTAATGATCAGGTTTAGGTGTGTTACAGCAGGGAAATCTGTGTTGAAATGTGGGGGCAACACCAATTAGTGAAGGCAGATAGCTGCAATTAATGTCAAACATACATACATAAAATTACATTTAAAAACATGTCTTTCCTGGGGACATCCTTACTTTCTCTCAGCACTACTTAACCTGTGGTAAAGGTAGTTGGTGTATTGTGCTGGTATGACTATATCAGGCACAGTGGTGTTTCTGATGTTTTCACACATATTAGTGTCATTGCTGGGTTGAGAACAGATTCCCACCAAGAAAGAAATACAAATCTTACCAAATGTTTCGGTAGTGACAGTTGTAGCTAATTTTGAGTATAACTCAAAAATGCTAACCAGTACATGACTAGCAAAGAAAGCACTGAACAGTCACACATAAAATCATTCAATCTTTTTATTTAAACAAAAACAGTTTACTTAATTGCAGAAAATATGTGTTTTGTTAGTGACAATTCTTTATGTTACACATTGATTTTCAGACTTTGGGACACATTTATTTCCAATGGGATCTAACTGCTCACCATGTGGCCATGAGGGACAGGGATGCAGTCTCACTTCCTGCTCTAAAATGCAGGGATGTGATTAAAATGAGGCTCTGCCTATGGTCCATATATTTGTTTTTATTGGTACTTTTGGGTGACTGTCAAAAAGTCAAAGAATAAACACTACAGTATAAATCTGTATAATAAGTTTTTCTCTTTCCCTTCACTTTTAAGTTGTTCTTCTCTCTCTCTCTCTCTCTCTCTCTCTCTCTCTCTCTCTCTCTCTCTCTCTGCCACAGGCTGCTGTCTTATTGTGAGTAGAATTACTCTGGGTTGATAAATGATCAAAGGTCACATACAGCCATGAGACATAGCAGCAGTTCAGCATGTACCTCCCCACTCTTGATATGTTCTCTTGTTTTCTGTTCTGCCATCCATCCACTCTATGGAATTCTGAATGCCCCCTCCTACAGGTCACTTCACTGATGAGAGTTCAAAGGCAAATATTGCTGAAACTGGAGAGGCACTGATATGGGAGCTGTGGAGGCGATGCTAATATCCTCATATCTGCTGATGTATATATATAAACATTTTTAAAATGTAGAAATTGTGACATAATCATAATAATAATAGAAGTAATGTTAATTCATATAGCTTACTTAAAATTGAGGTTGTCTTATAATTCCAACAATAGAAATACAAGAACACAAATCATACTCATCACACAATACATTTCCAGTAAATTCATATCATATCATATCATTTCATTTTCTACTTACAAGCACACATTAGGCTTCGACTCCACACTTTTGAAAGAATTTCTCCCTCTTTTTAAATGAGCTTTAATGAGTTTTACTAAGTTAGAAATAATTAGTATTACACTGCCATCACTATGACTTCTGAAGGTCAATATGTGGACACTGGCGCTAAGAGTAAACAACGTCTAGGCTCATGCAGCAGAATCATCCACAGGCAACGGTTAATTAAAACCTCTAAATGGCCAGGGCCCACCAGCAGGCCCACACATTTTTATTACCCAAGAATAGCTCAGCCAGTTTGCATTGAAGTCCCTGTAGTAACTGATTAATACACCTTAGTATGTAATAATCCTGGGATTTTAAGGGGGTAACTTTGCAGGATCTTATTCCTTGGTAGAGGTCTATAATAATATTGAAAAAAGAGAAAAGGTCAGGGTTGCTTTTGTAATTTAAGGTTTTATAATTTCATTGATTTCAGATATAATTGCTTCACTCCTCAATTTCCGCTGCCAACATCTGCTGGTCTATCAAACACAGCAGCCATTTAACAAGATAGGGAAGCTGCTTGGCGTGCGACAGAAAGTGTCTCTCTCTCTCTCTCTCTCTCTCTCTCTCAGACAACCCCTTGGTTGCCCCCCTTCCCTTGTGCATAGCGCCTGTGCCCTGCAGTCCTTGTCTGAATGGATGAATCTCTCGCACATCAGAGCGAATGTTCCGGGAGGAAGGAAGGAAGGAGGACGGATGTAAGCGGCATATGGGGAGTCACAGCCTCTCATTTCAGGCCCAGCATAACTGAGCCAAGTGATGGAAAAGTGGGGGGGGTGGGATGAGTAGAACACAGCGGGGAACAAGCAAGGGGTGAGGAGTGTCCCTCAGTCAGCTTGAGAAGGGGAAATGGCAGAAGAGGCCTTCACGCTAATCTCTCTCTGGTGATCAGAGTCATGGCACGGCTCAGCGCAATGAGTTATGTATCTAATGGGCTGTGCCGTAGGTGTTGGTACGGGTCGTCTTTTTATGCTGTTTGGAGATAATTGCGGTCTCTCTATAAATAGCCAAGGTCAGGACTTACAGTGTTATGGCAGTGACATCATAACCCATCAACAAAAAAGGGTAAATCTTATATAATGATCGAGTATGCCTAGGTCTGTCACCACCATTAAAATTTAGCTGATGTCATAGTGCTTTAAAAAGAATAATAATTAACAATTAAGTTATTTATTTTGTTGTTTAATGTTGGCAACTATTAAAGAACTATTAAAGTCACCCTTAAAGGCGTTTTCAACAAAAATTAACATTTCACATTCCTATGCGTAACAAGAACCTGTGGCAGGTGTTTTTATAAAAAAATATTCACTGATATTTTATAACATGATCATCCTTCTAAATTTGTGATATTGTAATTTTTACTGTAACATTACTGTACTATGCATGAATGCTAGGTATAGAGGCAGGGATTTCAATGTGCACATATTTCATATCAGCGACGAATGCTTTGTGACCATAAAAACACTTTACAATGATGAGTGTAATTTGGATTTCTCTCGAGTAGGCTTGCAGTGTGTTTAGTATCGTAGGCTGTTTACACCCTGAACAGATTTTCATATGTTAATGATCACATTATGAAGTATACACTATGTGTGTTTTCAGTGCATTGCATTATGCATTATATATTCATCACTCATTAACAAATGTATTTAATAAATGTTTCATAATGATTATGTAATTGTAATGGAGTGTTACTGTACTGTTAATGAATATGCCATCAATGTTCATGTTCATGTAGTTCCTGTAAAGCATCACTGTATAATGTTTGTTGCTTATTGTTTGACCACTGATACCCTTCAACTCACTGCTCAGAATGGCTGAAATAATTGACTCGGCCTCACAGGCAGTTGTTTGAAAGCCTCTGTATGTTACTCAAAACCAGCCTGATCCATGTAGTCATCCCTGACTGGCTTGTGAACAGACATTTCCTGTCATTTTTCAAATGCCATCATTAAGCTATAGCCCAGAGACGTGCACTCTTATCACTAGATCACTAGAGCGGAGGAAATGAGTTCAGATTGTAGCTGGTATAATACAGTACTATAATAGTGTGTCTGACAAAAGCAGACAGAGGCTATGTATAGCATCTGGAACATTACATAAAGTGAAGCATTCTTTAAAACCAGTTTGATTTTGTATAACACAAGTACTAGCTGAATTTTACAAATGAAATATGAAGAAAGCATTATTTAAATAAAGATTCACAAAAATGTGTTTCTGGTACTAAAAGAGATTAATGTACAGAAAGTTTGAATGCAACTACTAAGGATGAAAGGAAGAATAACACTCAGAAATTATAATCGGGATACTAACAACATCAGGGATAACACTCATGCAGGAAAATCACCTAAAGGAATGGTGCTATGAGAAACAACCACAAATAAGATACCTGAAAGCATTCAAATGGTCCATAGTTACAGTGGCCCCAAAAAGTATTTGGGAAAAAGAGGAGAAAAAACACTTGTAGCACAAACTGATGGTAGACTCTTTACATGGAGAAGAATTGAACCAGACTGCTGTTAGCATCTGTAGCTCTGATTCTGAGATGTTTGGGTTTTTCATGTAGAGTGTCCACACACTCTGTGCACCAATATATTAGTTCATTACCATGTCAGTTTTGAATGGCATATGAAAATAAAACAGGAGTAAGCAAAGACCAGCGCTCTGATCCCCGCCACTGTCATTTTTTGAATAGGGCTCATTTTACGTGGCAAAGCACAGTCACTGCTGAGTTTCATGGATCTGGAATATTTTTTGGATATTTATCCCTTGTAAGTGCAGAATTAAGTGGGAGAAAGTGTTCAGAAACTCAAATTAGAATTCACTTTTCATAGCATTTCATAGCAACATAATTAGCATCCAATCTAGACAGTGATGAATTAATAACTCCCCACACGGACACTAAATCCACTGACATGCACACTAAACCCACTCACAAGCCAACTAAACCCACACACACTAAACCAACCCACAAGCACACTAAACCCGCCGACACGCACACTAAACCCACCCACACACACACTAAATCGGCCGACACGCACACTAAACCTGCCCACACGCACACTAAACCCCCACACACACACACTAAATCGGCCCACACACACACTAAACCAACCCACAAGCACACTAAACCTGCCCACACACACACTAAACCCACACACACACACACTAAATCGGCCCACACGCACACTAAACCCACCCACAAGCCGACTAAACCCACACGCACACTAAACCCACCCACAAGCCCACTAAACCCACACGCACACTAAACCCACCCATAAGCCTATTAAACCCACCCACACCCACACTAAACCCACCCAGAAACCCACTAAACCCACCCACACGCACACTGAACCCACCCACATGCTCAATAAACACGCCCACACGCACACTAAACCCACTCACAAGCCCACTAAACTCACCCACACACACACACTAAACCCACACTCACACACTACACAAGCCCCCACACACACACTAAACCCACACTCACACACTACACAAGCCCCCACACACACACTAAACCCATCCACAAGCCCACTAAACCCACCCACACACACTAAACCTGCCCACACACACTAAACCTGCTCACAAGCCCACTAAACCCACTCACCCCCAATCGCTCCCCAGGCACCGTGGATAGGGCTGCCCACCGCTCCGGGCAAGTGTGCTCACTGCTCCCAAGTGTGTGTGTTCACTAGTGTGCATGTATATGGGTGTTTCACTGCATGGATGGGTTAAATGCGGAGGTCTAATTCCACAGTGTGCAAACACAGTTGGCAGATGGTTCTGAATTCACTAAATCTGCCCTTACGCACACTAAACCCACCCACAAGCCCACTAAACTTGCCCACACGCACAATAAACCCAACCACGCACACTAAACCTGCTCACAAGCCTACTAAACCCACTCGCACGCACACGAAAACCTCCCACAACCACACTAAACCTGACCACACACACTAAACCCACCCACAAGCGCACACGACCTGCCCAAACACGCACACCAAACCCACCCACAAGCAAACTAAACCCGCCCACACGCACACTAAACACACCCATACATACACTAAACCTGCCCACACTCACACTAAACCTGCCCACACGCACACTAAACCTGCCCACACTCACACTAAACCTGCCCACACGCACACTAAACCTGCCCACAAGCACACTAAACTCACCAACAAGCACACTAAACCCATCCACAACCTCACTAAACCCATACACATGCACACTAAACACACCCACACTCACACTAAACCCACCCACAGGTTTACTAAACCCACCCACAAGCACACTAAACCCACCAACAACCCCACTAAACCCACACACACATCAAAGCCTCCCACATGCTCACTAAACCCACGCTCAAGCCCACTAAACCCACCCACATGCACACTAAGCCTGCCCACACGCATACTAAACCTATCCACAAGCCCACTAAACCAACCCACACACACACACTAAACCTGCCCTCACGCACACTAAACCACCCACACGCACACTAAACCCACCTTTATCCACATGCATACATGTACCATATGTGCCTTATTTTAATTTCAACTGCCAACGTTACCTGTTCCCCATCACAGAAAAAGCAGGTACATCTGTACCGCTTCTCTGGCTTCTCTTTCCTTTTTCATTTTCTTTTTACAGATGCTCTAGATGCGGCCGTACGCTATTTGTTGAAAACTTCCCATCAAATCTAGTAAGGAGCTGACAGAAAATGAGACCTTCACACCAATAACATTTCTGAATTCATTTAAAAATCTATGACTACACTTTTGTTGGCTGATGTTATATCAACCAGATGGGGCCCAGTATGCCTGGTGGAAAATAGCAAATACATGCAGTACAAATAAAGGTAAATAATAATAATAGCATAATAAGGAACTATGACATCTGAAGTTAAGTCCAAGGAGATATCTTTTCACAGTATTTATCCCACTAATGCACCATTGCATTAAGCATAACTGTTGTAATAGTTCTGTAGTTGTGTATGTTGATGAATAATATAAAGGAACCAACTGCAATCTTAGAATGTGAACAGGTCAAGGCTTTTCAGTGTTTTTTCCTAACCAAGAGGTTTCTTGTAGAAATAGTTTTATTTAAGTGCAAATTAAGAGCCTGACTGATCATGGCCAACATTAGAGCTAAGGTCAGACTCTTTTGCTTAGTTTCTAGTGTCCACCATCAGCATACAAGTTGTTTCACTGATTTGAGATTTTAAAGATGAGGTGATTAACTATTAATGACTAGACTTATTTTAGTCATTTTCTTCAGATGTTGCATACACTAAAGGTACTATGAAACGTAGATTTTGGATGTCTTAGTATGTGTATAAAAGGATGTCCTGAGGTAACAGCATGACATTTCAGCCAAAATTCCAGGCCTTCATCAGATGTATAAAAAAAGAGGCATTTTGTTCTTGAAGATTATTATATGTTATGCACATGTACTATACACATTCATGTGACCTTCAAAAGCTTTACAGTATCTCTGCTGATAACGGCCCTATGCACATACTAACTATAGAAGCTTTTCTAAATTGCCCCTTTCAAGTGTACAGGCCAGCCTGAGACTATTACAGTAATTTACCAGGTCAGAGTCATATGTGATTGAAAGCCATAGTAGCTACACTCTGCAAAGTGGGCAGTTTGTTCAGGTTAAGACCTAATTAGATTTCGTATTTCTTCCATGTGGTGGTCACCGTGCAAATGCTATAACGTTAAGTGGTCAAATTGAGTGGTTGCAGCTGCAGGCTTAAAAGTAGTAACAAGCTGTTGAGCAGGCTTCCCCGAGGATAATAAAGGATAATAAGTGCAACCTTTTGGGGAAAAATATGGGCCTCTTTGAGTCTACTGCGTTCTCATCAAGGCAAAAGAATATTGATCTAAGCCGTTTAACAGTGTTGTTATTAAGAATGTCACTAAACTAAAGCTTCAACTGAGAAAGGAACCAAACTAAGATGAATTAGCAATGGAATTTCTGACTGCTAGGAAAGCCACTGGTGCACACTGAGGGGAAGGGGGTGGGGGGTGGGGGGTGGTCAAGCAGGGGGCTATGTCCTTCCTAGTTCTTGAAATCACATGAGATATTTTGCAGGGTCGTGGGATGGTTGTCAAAAAAATACAAGGCTGTGTTGCAAACTAGCTGTCAGATAATAGTTTTTATAAGTGTCAGTTACTCTCCAATTAAACTCTAATGAAACACAAAATAGATTTGTCTTTTTCTTCTTGATTATCATCATATTTATCATTATTAAGGTATTTATCTCAAACATATATAATGTAGATCAGACTAAGAATTGTAGACAATGGAAAGAAAAAAGGTGCCATGAAAATTTAATCTCTACTAAATACATACGATATTCTTATCATATAATAAGCAGGAGGGATCTACGCATAGGGCATTTGAACAATGTTTAATTCATATTAGAGTATGTACCAAGAAAATGCCCACTTCATTACACCCCTGCCAGCAGATTGGGTCCATAGATTCAGCTGTTTACAGCAAATTCCTACCATCTGCATGTCACAACAGAGCTAAACAGCTAAAATCATTTCTACCTATTTATTCAGAAACGTCTTTGATTTTGGAAAGTAGAAGGCTGTATTCCATTACAAAATTCTACCGCAAACAGGTTTTGGGCAGTCAGACGCTACATTTCTCTTTTCATGTGCTTATGACTTGCACTCTATTCTTATTGTACCTTAAATATGCTTTTATTTATGTAAAGCACATTGAACTGCCTGTGTGTATGAAATGTGCTATGTACACTCACCGAGCACTTTATTAGGAACACTATACTAATACTGGGTAGGGCCTCCCTTTGCTCTCAAAACAGCCTCAACTCTTTGCGGCATGCATTCCACAAGATGTTGGAAACGTTCCTTTGAGATTCTGGTCCATGTTGACATGATTGCATTATGCAGATTTTTCAAGTGCACTTTCATGCTGTGAATCTCCGGTTCTACCACATTCCAAAGGTGTTCTGTTGGATTCAGACCCGGTGACTAGAAAACCACTGAAGAACCCTGAACTCATTGTCATGTTCATGAAACCAGTTTGAGATGACTTTTGCTTTTTGACATGGTGCATTATCATGCTGGAAGTAGCCATTAGAAGATAACGTAAGATAAGTAAATTGTGGCCAGGAACAGATGCACATGGTCAGCTATAATATGTTAATACCAATCACAGGCCCAAAGTGTGCCAAGAAAACATTCCCCACACCGTCACACCACCTCCACCAGCCTGGACTGCTGAATCAAGGCAGATTGGGTCCATGAATTCATGCTGTTGGTGACAAATTCTTACACTACCATCTGTGTGCCTCATCTGAAATTAAGATTCATCAGACCAGGCTATGTTTTTCCAGTCCTCAAGTGTCCAGTTATGGTAAGCCTGTGTTGGGCCTCAGCTTTCTGTTCTTGGTTGATAGTAGAACCCAACGTGGTCTTCTGCCTTTGTATCCCATCCACCTCCAGGTACATTCTGAGATACTTTTCTGCTCACTACAATTGTACAGAGTGGTCTGTCAGCTCGAACCAGTCTGGCCATTCTCCACTGACATCTCTCATCAATAAGGCGTTTCTGTCTGCAGAACTGCCACTCACTGGACATTTCTTCTTTATTGCACCACTCTGAGTAAACTCCAGAGACTGCTGTGCATGAAAATCCCAGGAGATCAGCAGGCAAAGAAATACTCAAACCAGCACATCTGGACCAGCAATCATGTCACAGTCAAAATCACTGACATCACATTATTTTCTCATTCTGATGGTTGATGGGAGCATTACCTGAAGCTTCTGGCCCGTATCTGCATGATTTAGTGCACTGCACTGCTGTCACACCATTGGCTGATTAGATAATCGTAAGAATTAATAGGGGTACAGGTGCTCCTATGTGCTCGGTAAATGTAAATAAACCTGCCTTGTTTTGCTAGCATTACTGTATAAAACATTACTGTATACTAGCACTTTTCTGTATGAAAATGATTAAACATTTGCAAACAAAAGCTCCTTAGGAACCCATTCATTTGAACTTTGGAGCACCCTTTAGCATCTCACAAACCGGGAAGGCATTATCGAGTGGCAGTTCTCCTCATTAGAAATTCTCTGTTGAAACTGTGCAGTGCAGTGGGTTGCCAGATAAGATTAAGAAATACTGCTTTCAAATGTGTAAAGTGCATATGGGGACTGGGCTGTTAATGTCAGTGACTCGTAAATTTTGCATGCATCTGCAGGCGTGTCGATGCCTAAGGGTGTCAAAGTTTGGATTACAACCAGTTGCTCCTGGTTGTAAACAGCACTCAGATGGTAGGGTCAGAATTGGGTGTAGAATGACGCGACAGGAGATGAGCAGATTGTTAATGTCGCTATCATCACTCACACCTGATACTCCCTCTAGGTGTAAATTCTAGACCTACTGTACACACTGTAACATGTTTACTCTTGTACTGTCTCCGTACTCTTGCACAGTGGGGTTGAAATCAAACACCAAATCTATACTGAGTTGCCAGTTTACTATTAGGTACACCCACTGCACTCATTGGCCATTAATCCGAAACACCTACCATATAGATGCACTCTGTAGACTGACAATTGCTGTAACTTAGCTGTCGCTGCACAATTGATCACCGTCCTCTATCCATCCATCAATGGAAAGGGGCTATCATAGGACCCCCACTGACCAGATATTATTTGAGTGTAAATCATTCTTAGTGCTGGTATGAGTTTAACAGTTGCTGGAGCTTTTAAAACTTCTCAATGGGCCTGATTCACCAACCTTTCTTAACAAGAAACCATTCTTCGAAGGAAATTCAATTCAATTCTTCTTAAAACCCATATACACAGTTTTCACAAAGATTCTGACATTCACCAATGTTTTTTATTTGGGATTTGTTCCTAGGTAACAGCAATCCTGTGGTTTAAGAAACACGTCATTAATCTGACATAAATTTTTTCTTAGGACATTTCTCAAGAATAGATTTAAGAAAGAACTTAGAAAGATATGGGTAAATGAGGCCCAATGTTGCTACTGGGTGAGAGCCCTCTAGCCAAAACATTCAGTGTTCCTCTGGTCAAAAAACTGACCATTGCTGAATGCCTAGAATGTGACAAACAGAAATTTGATATAAAAAAAGATATAAACTATGAAACTATGAACAAGCTCAACGTTTCTAAAAACCTAGTGCTAGAGTGCTACACAAAGAGCAATTTCTTTATACATGGAAGAGGAAAATATATACACAGTACTGTGCAAAAGTTTTAAAAAGGCACCCAAGTTTAATTGTTTACAACCATTTGTGTGGACAGTCAATGTATATCAAAACAAACGTACCATTTAACATTAAAATAAATGCCAACAAACATTAATGCAGTAAACAAGAACAAGTAACAAAACTTTCTTGTGACATTCAGGGTGTCCAAGAGGTTAATTAGGAATCCCAGACCCCCTCAGAACCCCCTGTATTTTGTTGTTAGGCTCTACTCTACGGATCCTTTTGGTGAAAAAAAAAACAAACCTCAAAAATCTGAGCAAAGGCAAAGCACTACAGATTGTGTCACCAACATTACAACCAAATTAAACCAAAAAAAGAATTAGTAACTGCATAAAATGTGGACTTCCTTCCTCACAAATATAACAGAGTAGATTTATTACGATTTGAGAACACTCAGGAAAGAACAACCCACCTCTGCTTGTGATAATAACATTACCACACCTCCCTGTGTTAAACTAATCCTGTCCAAATAGTTCTTAAGTTCAGCATGAATCAGAAATTACACCCCAGTTAACTTACACAAGTGAAACACTAGATCAGGGAGGTACTGTGTGCTAGCTGAGCATTTTCTCTCAATGACAGGTGGGCGTGGTGGGGGCGTAGAAGTGAAATATGATATTACTGTTAATATTTTTTCCGACTGCTGATGCAGAGGCGGGTAAAAGTCCTTACATTTTGAGCATTGATTACAGCAGAAAGAAGGATTCTGCCTTTATATTATATGATATAATGAACATGAACTAACAAGAAAAAAAAGACTGCGATTTCATGTTGACTTTAAGATAAATCCTGGCTGAGATGTTTTAAACTGAAGTCTGTTTTCTTCCTATGTTTGTGTCCTTTTCGAATCTTGAGTTAGTTTATCTACCACACACACAAGCCTGTGGTGGAGTGCCTGCTGAGATCATGTGGCAGAGACTGCAGCAAGGCCTGCACAGTAATCCTACCGGAAAGTGGGTCATGCTGGCCAGCCGCTGCCACCGGGTGTCCCTCAAAGTGTGTCAGCACATCAGAGAAGTAGACTGAGTGTGTGTGTGTGTGTCCAAATATATGTTGCACCACATAAAGTTTGATCATGACACAGCTGTATGTGCGTATGGCCAACACATGCTGTACTTAAAGCATGTGGTATATCTTTTTTTTATTATTAATTTAGTGTTTAAATAAACAATATATAGGTTCAGATAAACTACTGAAAAGTGTTTGGACACCCAGGGGCAGATGGACAAAAAAATGTGCTCTAGCCACCCTGGCCACCAAACTATAAAATGTACATTTTCCCCCATTGTGCTCGACAGAATATCACATTCTTCTCAAAATAATACTCCAGCCATACCAGTTCTTTCTTCCATTCAACTCCGAACCTTCTAATTGTTTTTCTGTAGTAATCATGATCATTATCTGATTCTTGTCTACAGTCAGCACTGCTACTGTCGGAAAAGGCATATTTTAATAACCTAGCCATCGGGGGCAGACTGCAAAGATATGCAGGTAGTTTGAGAGAGAATTTATCACTTGCCGTCATGTTAGCAAATTCCAACAAAACCTCAGCTGAGGCAGTTGGCTTCTGAATCTTGTGCAGGAGTGTAAAAAAAAGTAGTAGTTTTGTTATTATTCACATATGTGAGAATGTGGTCATGTGGTAACGCTTTTACAGTCCCATGTGCTAACTTAGAGTGGAGTATAAACTCTATGTACTGGTTAATTAGGGTAGAATGATGAAGTTCCAAAACAGTTAGCAAGTAATTTACATTGAAATACCCAAGAGGTACTAATCGAGTTAGTGTGTGTTACAAATGCCAATGTGCTGTGTAATTCTTCTGGGGGTATGTACAAAGGCTGTCTAACTAACTTACATTGAAATGCCTAATAGATTCTAGATATTAAGTAGATACTAAACATAGTAAAATATCTCATAAATGGATAATTATTTGGAGTAACATGGTGGTCAATAGAAACATACTCACTCAGTTTTACTGTGATGTCACACGTTTAACCCCATAAATGGCCAGGGCCCACCAGAAGGCCCAAAGTTTTATTACACACTTCTATAACCTAAGAATAACTCAGCCAGTTTGCACTGAAGTACCTGGTATTTACTGAATAATACGCCATAGTATGTAATTAGCCTGTAATTTTAAGGGATTAAGCAGGAAAGTAGATTGGAAAAATCTCTAGATTAAACCATAGCATTATTTTCTTTTAGAGCCCAGATTCAGTGTAATATTCAGGTAATAGACAGATTCATAATTTAGAAGACATGCCTGTGCCACACCTATTTAAAAAAAGTGGCGAAACTTCCCTGTGTTGAAATAATCCTGTCCAAATAAGGTCAGCATGAATCAGAAATTACAAGACATTTAACTTACCCAAGTGAAACAAGGTATTAGGGAAGTACTGTGTGCTAGCTGAGCATTTTCACTCAATGGACGGCGGGGTGGTGGGAGGTGGAGGTGATGTAATCAAAACTCAGAAGCCGACCAAAAGTACATTTTGATTAAAGATTGCAGGAAAAGATTTTTGTCTTTTAAATAATATGGTATAATGAGTGGTGCTTAAAATGATGATGAACATGAACTAACAAGGTAAAAAAAGTTTTGGATTTCAATTTTACGTTGACTTTAAGATGAGTGCCGAGTGAGACTTATACACTTTTTACCCAATATAACTAGCCGAGACACAGAGGTGGTGCCACACCTCCAAAAGTGGTGGGGCAAAACCTATTGTTCAAAAAAATAAACAATAAAACTGCAATTGCCTGAGTGACAAAAAACAACTGGGCCACTACCTTTCATGTTATACTAATAACATTTCTATACAACTCTGTAGTTTTATTCATGAACAGCATCAGTGTAGGTTTTGACCCTGCGCTTCACTGGCTTCAGCCTCAGATGGCAAACTTTACTAGCTACAATCTCTGAAGAACAGCAGTCTGTTTTCATACTCAGTTCATTTCCTAATGTCTGCACCAGAGTTTGGGTTTTTGTAATATCGTATCTTTTTCTTTTGGTTTGGTTGGTTTTACTCTGCAGTTGCTAAACTGGACCAAATAAATACATGTGAGTGTTCGTTTATTGCTCACATTTTACAGGGATACAGGTGCTCTGTTACTCTTACATTCACCACCATGAAAACAGAAAAATAGAAAACAGAAACACTTATCATCTTTATCACAATCAAAGCAAGACGTCACTAATGCTTGGCCAAAAATAGGCTCCGGGATCCATGTGCACACCAAACTCACCCAACCATGCCTTTATGGATCTTTATGGATCTCTACCCACTGGGGTTCAGTCATGCTTGAACAGAAAAGGGCCTTCCCCAAACTGTTTCCACAAAGTTGGAAACATACAATTGTCCAAAATGTCTTGGTTTGCTGATGCATTAAGATTTCCCTTCACTGGAACTAAGGGGCCTAGGGCCAGAGGTGTAAGTAACGAATTACATCTACTCTCGTTACTGTAATTGAGTACAGTTTTCCCTGTAGCGGTACTTTTTGGAGTAGAATTAAATCATAGTACTTTCACTCTTACCTGAGTTAACTTTTAATGAAATAGTTTTACTTCACTACTTTAATGTTCATAACGTTACAGAGTTAAAATAAATTATGAGCGCATCAGCTCAGACACCAAGACTAACGACGCGCGGTTAAATTTAAAAGATTCACCGATCAAAAAATATCAGCTCCGGCAGGAAAAACACTACAGAGATGTCCAGTTTAGTGGAGAAGGACAGAGGAGAACTGAATCAGCACACGAGGTGCAGACCGCGTCCAAACGGTCTTCTGTATTCATTTCATCACATGAACTAAAGAAAACGGCATTATTATCAGCGGCCGAACACGAAACCTGCTGAGATCTGCTTTCACAACTCCTGAGGGAGAGTTAGCCGAGCTAGCTGATCAGAGCTAAACGGGTACCGTGTTTACGGTTTTCTTCTTTCTTTTGTAATGATTCCGTTAATTACACCGGAAATCTGTTGCGTATATTTTATTACAGTGCCTGTCGCCCACAGCCTGCAGTTTAGTGTTTAAAATACAGACTAATTTAGCTGCTGTTTTGGAGATAAACAGTCATTTACGGCTGTGATACAAGAAATCTAGTCTAATACAGGTTTTTCATAAACTCTGCACAGTGATTCTGTTGCGCTGTGGACTGGCGTGATCTGATCCCTCCCCACCTCCCCGCCCTCTCTCTCTCTCTCTCTCTCTCCCTCTGTCTCTCGCTCTCTCTCTCTCTCAGCATAATTACTAGTGAAATGTATTACAGTACAAAATCAAAGCAGGGTAAATTGCTGATGTTGCTGCTGATTTGTCATGGTAATCATGACATGGTAGATGTTTAATGTTTAATGTTATTATTCATACTGTAATACTCATTTACTCTTACTTGAGTATTTTATTTACTAATACTTTTACTTGTACTCGAGTAAATTATCACTACAGTAACAGTACTTGTACTTAAGTATGGATTTTCGATACTCTTTACACCTCTGCCTAGGGTAACCCCTCAAAAACAACCCCATAGCATTATCCCTCCTCCACCAAACTTTACAGTTGGCACAATGCAGTCAGGCAGGTAATGTTCTCCTGGCATTCACCAAACCCAGACTCGCCCATCAGACTGCCAGATAGAGAAACATGAGTCGTGACTCCACAGAATATGTTACCACTGCTCCAGAGTCCAGTGGTGGCGCTTTACACCACTCCATCCCACGCTTGGCATTGTGCTTTGTGATGTAAGGCTTGCATGAAGCTGCTCAGAAATGGAAACCCATGCCATGAAAAGGAGGTTTGAAACTCTGTAGTTACTGAGTCAGCAGAGCGTTGGTGACTTTAATGCGTGTGTCTCAGCACTCGGTGACCCGCTTTGTAACTTTACGTGGTCTGACACTTCATTGCTGAGTTGCTGTGGAGCCAATAACACAGAATCAAATTAACCCAAGCAGTACAAAAAAGCACTAAAAATGTCACACTTTCAATATCACACAGAGAGTAATTTTTCCAATAAGGCAGATGTATGTGTCCTTGAGCCTTGTTTCAGTCTGTACATTTAGTTCCAGAAGCTGCTGTTCTAAATGCCTGCAGAGAAATTCTGTGTTGTTCTGAAAATTCAAGCCTCTCTAAGTCATTTTCCTCTCCAATCATTCCAAATGTGATTCACTCACTGCTTCGCTGCCACTAACAACTGCAGTAATGGCAAGTAGTAGTAACTGAGCTGATTAGTGCCATCGTTAAAGTGGTGGTCTGGCCAAAAATCCTATTTATGCAAATTTCTCCTTACCCTTTATGTCATTGATAAGCCCAGACATGTTTGATGTTGGAAGTTTACTTTTTTAGTGTTGCAATAGAGCTTTGAAGCTAATGCAGCTAACAAGTAAAGCAAGGTTATAGCCCCCAATTAACATCATGAAAACTGCAGGCCTGAATCACATACCTTAAACAGAATCAGTCTGAGCCCAGTTTCCCTAAAGCATCTTAGTGTTAAGATCATCTTAAGTGGTAGAGAGAGTGTCAGTGTAATGCTCGCTCTACCATTTGAGAATTATCTTTGTATAATGATGCCTTTGGGAAGTCTAACACTGGTAATAGACTTGCATTTGGGGTTTCTGATATTGTAAGGAATACTGTTATCTATATAAATTGACAAAAATACAGACAGGTTTAAGATGGCAGCTAACTGTGTTAGCTATGCAATGTGCTATTGTCCTGTTTCTGTTATATAAAAGCAAATTTTTGTGAAGAGATAAAAGTAAAAAAACTCAAAAGTAGCGGTGAAATGACAATGACAAAAAAAAGGGAAAAAACAGACTTTGCCAAGATTAAGGTTCTCATGTGACAGCACAGGAGGGGAGCCAAATATTATTCAACTGAGAATTAACAAAGCGTGAGATTTACAGCAAATTTCCCACAACATACAGCACATCGCTGTATCGTGGCTGATAAAGAGTAATGCATTCAAACCGTACTGTGTTAAGCGATGTGGCCTTTAATGTCAGGAGTGCACGGCAAGCAGATGCACTGTCCACAAAGTTTAACTTCACTTTGTTTTTTGCCACCTGCTCTTCTATAAGCATGTACAAAAAGTAGTGTGTTTGGTGGGAAATGATGATTGGCTAATGGAGCACTGCCCCACCAAATGACCCCGATACCAGGCCTGGGTTTACAATTCTATTGAAACATAATCAGTGTTTCACTGATTTATTAGCCTGTATATTTTCTCCATTTCCCAGGTAATTAAACATAACTAATAACCCAATAGTGATATCAGCGTTGGAATACTAGCACAGCAAACGTTTAACAGAATACTCGAGTACCCTCTCTAGTGACAAAGCATCATGGACAACATAGTTTAAACACCAAAGTTTGCAAATGGTCAACACAATCATAAACTCTGTCCAGCACCCCTCCTGACCACCAGCTCAGGTGTCGCCAGTAAGCTGTGCAGCAACATGACTACGGTCGTCATTGTTTTCACTCGAATTTTGTTCAAAGTATTGTCAGAATATTGAATTATGGACCCAGTAAATCAAATCAAATCACGGGCTGAGTATATTGTTACACCCTTAAAGGGAACCCTGACTGTTTTGACTGTTAATAATTGAATGCTTACTCACCTCATTTTAAATTACGACTAAAAAGCAATCAAGAATGTCATCATGGTGTATAAATCATGTTAACAGATTGTATTGTGCATTATTTTATATGTTGTCTTGTATTGCTGTCTGTATAATTTATGTTTTATGTACAATCCTAATTCCAAAAAAGTTGGGACGATGTGTAAAATGTAAATAGATGTAAACAAAAACAGAATGCCATGATTTGCAAGTCTCATATTTACCATAGAACACAGAACACATATCAGATGTTGAAAGTGAGACATTTTACCATTTCATGAAAAATATGAACTCATTTAGAACTTGATGGCAGCAACGCATCTCAAAAATCTCATTAATGCAACCCTGTACCATCAGAGATGCAGGCTTTTGAACTGTGCGCTGACAACAAACTGGATGTTCCCTCTCCTCTTGAGTCCGCAGGACATGGCATCCGTGGTTTCCATAAAGAATTTAAAATTTTGATTAATCTGACCACGGAACAGTTTTCCTTTTTGCCTCAGTCCATTTGAGATGAGCTTAGGCCCAGAGAAGACGGCGGCGTTTCTGGATCATGTTGACATATGGCTTCTTCTTTGCCTGATATTTGCATTTGTGGATGGCATGGCGAACTGTATTCACAGACAATGATTTCTGGAAGTGTTCCTGAGCCCAAGCAGTGATTTCCAGTAAAGAACCATGCCTGTGTGTTCAATGCAGTGCCACCTGAGGACCCGAAGATCACAAAAAAAATATATATTCAGCCGTTCTTACTTTAGCTAAAGCAGGATATTAGTACATTTTGAGATTTTGCCTGTTTGCCGTATTTTTACAATAAAACATTTTCATTTGATTTGTACATCATATTTTAATAGTATTGGACACTATTTTAAGGCATATAAGTCTTAGCAGTCAGGGTTCCCTTTAAAATCTCAGAATTTTCCTCACATCATGGGAACAGTCAACTCCCACAAACAAAATGGGCAAAACAGACTACATGCCACATAAAATACTCACACCCACCGACACCTACATGTATTTTAAGATGTGTTCAGGTCTGTGCCTATTTGACCAAAAGTGATGGGGTTATTTTGGAAGCAACAATTTTATTGCACTGATTTTTCAGTTCACTGAGTCTGGGACCCTGACGCTGACTCAGAGTGTCACAGATTGTTGGGAGAACAAAACACATACCAAAAAGGAACAAAGGGTGACCTTTAGCAGCTTACTAAAAGCCAGAGGGCAGTGGTGAAGACGCTGGGGCCGATGGACAGGCAGTCTCTGCTGCATCATATGATGGCTGATTACAACAGCTCTCATGCTTGGGCGCTTCTTAGGCCGCTGGCAGTGGAAAGGAAACACTGCAGGCTCTGGACCAGCAGCTAAATGATCCAGGATCAGCTCTGACACTCAGTCTCTCTGTATCAGGCAGGAGGGCTGCATGTTATAAGCCAAGGAAAAAGCCATTTGAGGCTGTGGGTTACACTGATTTTACTATCATTCAGGGGCGCTGCAGTACAGTATGGAGCGGATAAAACATTTAATTAATTAACTGTAATTAATAACTATTCACAATTAACAACCGATCGATCCATGCAATTAAATGCATTAAGTCACAGCTACTGTTGCTGAGTTTGACAAGCTTTATAAAACATTGGGAAAATCCAATTCAGACACTTTATACAGTGTAAAGAAACTGTATACCCTTAGTTTTACTTCAAGCTAAAGTTAGCACGGCGGCAAATTTGGCTTGGCCCTGCTTACATTCAATTAACTACATTGACATAGTACTCAGCAGTAGACTTTTTTGTTGTTGTAGGGCAGTAGCTTATCTTTTTTTTGTTTTGTTGTTGTGGAGCAGTAGGGTAGTGTTTTAAATTGGAAACTCAGTGTTATTCAGTACTCAATTGGGTAGCATTTTTCACTGGAAACTCAATATTATAAGTGGATGCTAAACAAAGATCATTACAGTTCTTCGTTTGGCTGAATGAGATTTTTGCCAGTGTTCAGTAAAGCTGGTCCAATTGTCAACAGCTACGAAAGAACACATTGGTTGGTGGAGCACAGTCATAGGTCAATTCTTCTACCAAGCAATTCAGGTCATTAATTTATGAAATAAATACTAAATGACCTCATGTATAAGATTATGAGTCCTTTGCAGCATTTCATCAGTTATTCCAATAAGTTCCATTTAGCTTTAACATTTCAACATTAGCTCACCTGAAGGGGCAGCTCTCTTCACTCAAGCTTCCTCCTTATCGCACATGAAACCCTGTTGCTTTGCTGTCCAGTATCTAGAAAATTTCCCTGGTTTGACTAATGTAAACATGGTTTTCTACCAGGTATCCTGAGCTGAATGTTTGAAGGATATAACAACAGTAACTAGGGGAGGCTGGTCATAAACTTGCGAATGGCCAGTTCAGTTCATTTAAAGTAGGCAAGCGAGTCAAATACTGTTTATTAATACCTTGGTGCATTAACATGGAATTTGAAGTTTACAGGTATATGTGCATATATGGAGTATTTTGGCTCAGCCAATCAGATTTTAGAACCAGAACGATCCATTTTCTAAAATTCTAAAAGGTTAGTCAGTACGACACTGATCCAGGAGCAGGGGGTGGGTGGGGTAAACTATGACTGTTAGCATCACACTGGTGAGGTCAGGTTTAAGTTCGAGCTGACACTGTGATTAAACACCGCTTATTTGATAAGTTGGACCACATCAGCTCATCAGCTGACTCTCCTGGAGGCCAGGAGCTCTGTGCACTGGAATGCACAATTATTCATGATTCACTTACACTAAAGCCAGTTAATATTGTGCTGCCTCAGAGACACTGCCTTGAGAATTTGCCTAAACATTAATTGGCATGGCCTACCAATTATGTAAATCTGAATTTCTTTCCTTTTTGGCCGTGACTCATCTGGCTCTCGATTGTTATGGACTGAAATCAGTTGTCACTTCCTGCTTCAGACTGTTTGATTTTAAAGCTGAAACTTGGTTTTCATCCAGCATCCTGTCTCCTGCTGTCCCACATGTGTCCCAGGGAATTAAAAAAAAGACTCCTGTCAGCTTTAATGCCCTTTACTGTAGCTTGAGCAGTTGCCACAGCAACAGTGAAAGCCCAGAAACCTTAAAATGAAGAGGGGAAAAAAGATGCTAACTGAACTGGTGGAACAAGTGAAATTGAATAGCCTTGGGCAATGCAGCATTTTTTACATTTTTTACATCTATTTAAATGTATTTGCATTATTTTAAAATGGATCTTACAATATTTTTGTTCCCGTGTTAAAAAGTTATATTTGTCTATGCTCTGACAGTTCTGTGACCTGAGGCACGGAATGTTCTTTACAGGTCTTCATGCTAGCAATAGTTATGATATGTTTAGATAATGGTAAGTAAAGGTGTGGCCAGTGTATTGGACTTATGTCTAATCTGAATGTCCAGAGAAGATCCAGTATGTAAGGGGTCCATTAAAACAGGTTGTGATCCAATTTAAAAATGAAAGCCAAGCAAGCGACGGCACTTTATGTACCTTGGTTCGCTTTATAGGTTTTCTGAAATCCCCTGACATCCAGACATTCCTCCTACTTAGTGAATTAGCTACCTTAAGTAAGTAGTAAGTAAGTAAAGTTTATTTATAAAGCGCTTTTTACAACAGGTGTTGTCGCAAAGTAGCTTTACAAGGAAATCAGCATTGCAGAAAGAAATCCAGGTCCAAGCCCCCATGAGCAAGCCAGTGGCGACAGTGGCAAGGAAAAACTCCCTAGGAACAGGAAGAAACCTTGAGAGGAACCAAGACTCAGAAGGGGAACCCATCCTCCTCTGGTTGAAACATTGTTAGTACAAAAAACAGGGAAAACAGGTGGAGCAATGATTAATTTGATTAAGGTGCACCGCTTGCTGACCCAGGCATTCAAATGTGTAAACAACTTGTGTAATCTCCACAGAAAGTCATTACCAATTTCCTCAGTTATTCTGACAAGTCCCAGTTAGCTTTAGCTCATCCAAAGGGCAGCTTTCTTTGCTCAAACCTCCTGAAGAAATAATGAAATAAGGATAAAAATGACCTTGCTTTGACTAATGCTGACAGCTGCTGCATTCAAATGTGTACACAGCTTGTATAATCTCCATAGAAAGCCATTCCCTGGAACAGCCGCACATCAGCCTGAGGTCACCATGCTCAATGCCAAGCACTGGCTAGAGGGGTAAGCCGTCCAGCATTGGGCTACGGAGCAGTGAATCCTCATTCCTTCTTGTTTGTGATCCAGAACTAATGATCCAACATCAGTACCTGACCTCACTGTTGGCTGAATGCAATCAAATCCTCACAGCGATGTTACAACATCTAAATGCTTCCCAGAAGAGTAGAGGCTGTTACTGCAGCAAAGATGGTCAAACTTACCATTAGTACCCTCAATTTCAGAAGAATCCTTGTATGAGGCTGTGTTTACAAACTTTTGCACATATTGTGTACCTCAGCATCTTTACCAGCTGGCATTCTAAGTGGTGCAGAAATTAGTATGTACTCTCATTTAACGTTCTGAATTCAATTCATGAAGTTCTTGCTAATTATCTATTGAGCTGAATCATGAGTATTTAATGAGGCAGTGTGCTGAAGTCTGCAGTGTTTTGGCCCACAAGGACTGGAGCCTGACACATGTTCTAGGAGAAATCTTTAAATGGTATAGAGGCTTTCAATTATGTGGAGGTTCTTCAAAAAACACTCATTTCATTTTCAAAAATGGTTCATCCACCGCACGCTGCCTCATTAAACACACCTGATTTAGCTCATTAACTAATTAACAAGGCCTTCATAAACTGAATTCAGAGCGTCAGTACTTTGGGTCGGAAGGTCCCCTGTTTCACATGCCTCATCCACTGAAAGTTTCTTTAGAGAAGCACAGGGGGTTCTTCTATGTCACTGCTCCAAAAATACTGTAACAAATGTCTCCCCCCTGGTGTGGGGACAGTTGTAATGCACTCATATTTTTGTACCTTCATTTTTAAAAGTGTAAGAGTTATGAGTCATTTATTCCAGTAGACATTATGTAGAAAAATCAGATGTCTACTAAGAAATTCAAAATCAGAAATGTAAGTACATAGTTCATATTTTCCAAAATATGAGCGCATCACAACTGTCCCCACACCGGGAACAGCTGTGACAGTGCTAAGGGACCTTTTTTACACTGTCAACTAGGCTACAGAAATAATAATAGAAATCTAATCTGTTCATGAAGTTTTATATTCTTCTGATCCGTTAGTACAAATGAAATGTGTATGTGTAAAAATGTTCCATATTTTTCAAACAAACCTAACAGCTTATTTTTAATGAGTTGCTGGATCTTCACTTGTTGCTCTGCTTACTACAGTGTAAAGCAGTGGTTACCAACCCTCTTCCTGAAGATCTACTGTCCTCCAGAGTTTAGTTCCAACCTGCATCTAACATGCTCACGTAACACTGATGTTTCAAACAGCCATTCAAGGACATCTGATTGCGGTTGGAACTAGGCTCTGCAGGAAGGTAGATCTCTGCCACCAGGGCTGGTGACCACTAGTCTAAATAGTCTAGGTTTCTCTCGTTTCTGTTTTATTTGATTTTTTTTTTAATAATTGCATGTATCAGTTCATAGGACAAATAGAAACCAAAATAATAATAATAATAGCAATATTAAACAGTGTATACATACATACATACATACATAATCTAAACCGCTTATCCTTATGGGTCACAGTGGGGTGCTGGAGCATATCCCAGCCATCATTGGGCGGAAGGCAGGATACACAGGATCACAGGGCAGACAGACAGACATACACAATCACATACACTCACATCTAGGGGCAATTTAGCATGTCCAATTAGCTTAACTGCATGTTTTTGGACTGTGGGAGGAAACCCACACAGACACGGGGAGAACAGGCAAACTCCACACAGAAATAACCCTGGTCGCCCAGCCGGGAATCGAACCCAGGCCATTCTCGCTGTGAGGCAGCAGAGCTACCCACTGCGCCACCGTGCTGCCCACAGCATATTATTCTTTTTAATTTTAACGTTATTGAATGTTTTATATTTTTTCAAAACTATTCAATGAACATGGGAGTTTATTCTGGACTTCAGGATCATCTGGCACTGTCATTTACTGTTCGGTTACGAGTACAACTGTGTTACCCTGTGTTACAACTGAGTATTTTTTAGTATACAGATCAATGATTTCAGTAATGTATGTTTTATTTCATATGTACTTACGGATGAGGATCTATCTAAACAGAAAGCAAGATAAGAAAGTGAAAAAACTACCCCTGAACATAGACATGTTGCTGGTATCTTTGTACACCATACATAACTCCAGTTTACAAGGACTTCTTTAAGAGAAGAAGTTGGCATCATCCCTTCCAACTGGGCATGATACTAATACAAGCCAGTAAGATGGCTGTGAGACATCAAAGCTAGTACTGGTGATAAAAAGTGAAGGCTAGTAGCCATTTATAGGCTGGGGCTGTGCTTTTCTCCTTGTGTGACAAAGCAGGTTACTACTCTGACGTCAGGATAAGCCATCTTTATCGGCAGTGTTGCATTAATATGCACCTACAGTGTGAAAGTAATGCTCTTTTAAAATGTCAAACACGGGTAAACCTGATAACGACTACAATTATTTGTCTGACATTTCTGTCACTGCCTTTAAAACATGAAGTTCAGCCTCAATTTCCAGACACTGTAACATTCATTGACAGACTTATGTTTACAAAGGTCAGGCCTGCTACTATGCAAATTTGTCTCTAGTTCAGCATGTTGTTTATAAGTGTTAACACACTCGACCTGCCTCTCTGGGGAAGTGTTCTACTTTGACTACCCATGCTGCATTATTCTGCTCATTTGCAAATTTGTAATATAGTCCCTAAGGCCTTTCCTCCAGGGGATCTATTTTGATGGGCTTTAAAAACTGATTGATTTACGAATTAACCGTTAATCTGACAAATAAACAGTTGCTCATCCGATGCTATTGATTAAAAACATTAATTTTATTTTAGTTTCCAATACCCCACAGTTCCTGTTTGATTAGGCAGGTGTATCATTAAATTTGAAGAACAGTTTTGAACTGCATGCATTAAAACGCAATAAACATGTGGTTCAGCTTGATTCGCCTACTAAAAGCATGCAGCTACAAATAGTGGTGTTCAGGACCATTTTTTCGAGAGGAAGACAGCAGAATAAGAATGACGTACCACATCGAAAGCAATCATCTGTAAAAGATAAGACAGATGTGGTTACTAGGACATGGTGGATGGTGATGGCGATGGCTTTTGAAAGCTAGTGAGGTACACTGGACTAAAGCTAGCTCATAGCATGTTGATTTTTATGTGGGCTAGAAATGAGTGGTAAGTATAACTTTAAAACTTCAGAACATGGAACATTTAGTAGCCTATCACTGTGTATTCCAGTGAACGGGTAACTTTTTAGTTTTTAGCTTTTGGTCACATAACCAAACTTTTTTATATACTTTTAAAGTGTCATAGGTTCAAATAGACCTGTCACAATCATAAAATATTAGCTGGTGATTGTCATGTACATAATCATGATTAACAGATTTATTGTTTCTTCTTGTTGATTGTATGCAACTACTAAAGTACAAGCCTAAAGTGTGCAAGCCGATTAGTTAACTTGCTTATTAGCAGTGTTTACAGAGTAGCTAACACTAGCTGTACTGTTGAAATGATACACTACATTTTTGTCTTAAGCTAAATAGAATCACATGCTGAGTCAAGCAAAGCTATGTTTTTTCTTGAGTGTGGGAAAGAACCCACTCATTCTTTTAGCATGCATGCTAAAAACATTAGTATTAGATATGTAGCTAACAAATAAACAAACATTACTCACATTACCTTTTAAATATATTAGATATATTAGAGCACCAACCATAGGAACCATGATGTGTCTCAATGACTACATTTACCAATTTCTTTTATTTACATTTATTTGTCTCAGCCCAACACATCTAATTACTATTCCTCTTATTGCAGCATAAAATAGTCTAACAACTGTGAAAAGTCAGCGGTCAGCTTAAATAATTGCAATCATCACAAATAATTGCGCTCATTTCAAATAAGTAGGATTAGGCAATTATGTCAGAATTGTTACAGGCCTAAGTTTAAACAGGGTATGTATAGGGTAATAGCAGGGTGTGTTTAATATGATTTCAGAACGTTCACTTCACGCTTATTTCTGGTCCCACCCATCAGTACTATGTTCCACAGTCCATCCAAGGAACACCTGTTAATATTTCAGTGCATTAATACCGAATTCAGTTAATGTGTGCACATATAAGTCTAAGTATAGCCAGCATTTTACAGCAGCTTTGTACGTGGCTCAGCCAATCAGATTTCAGAACCAAAATTATCCGTATAATTTTGATAGGTTGCATCGCCACCTTTAGGCTTGCCAGTTAAGGACTGACCACCAACTAATGACGGTCAGTTATTGGTCAAAAGAATTTGCCTCCCTAATTCAGTGTCAGAAGTAAACCAGGGGCAAAGGGCACAGATGTTGTATATACAGTACATGCCCAAAGTAATATAATGAAGCAAAATCATTGCATTGGATTGCATTCTTCTTCCAATGATATGTAAACCACACAGAATTTTTAAAGAATCAGTGGAATAAAAAGTCTGAATTAAAAGCTCCACAGTAACACATTTTTACCTCTCTTCTGCATAATTTACTGCCAGCACTGGTCTCACAGCAGGTTTGCTTTGAGGAGTTTAGTCGGTATTTATCATCACTTAACAGGGAAAATAATGCTTGGAGACGGCTGTGACTGACTGAGAGGCGTGTCAATCTTTATTCTGCAAAAAGTCAATTGCTAATTAGCATTCAGATGAAGTTAAAACTGTATTTTGAATATTTCACAAGGTGCTTGCATTTGTATAAAAAAGCCTCCTTGTGTTTCAGTGAGAGAACGTATTATTTCCCTAAAGACAGTATTATTGCCCACCTGGGTAGATTACACGTTGCATGTATGATATATAATTTAAAAAGCCCAATATATTTCTCTTGTTTTGCATTTCTTTCCTTGAGATCCACTTAAGACATTCATTTGGGTTTATGTATCAAAAAAAGTCACAGTTCACTTGTACAGTTGACCATTTTACGGCAAATTTAATGTGCCGTTTTTGTTTCTGTAGCGACCAGGGAAGTGAAAGATACATTTTGAAACTGTAATGCTTACATACTATATAAAACATGCTTATTTAAAAGAATTGAGGACAATTTGATTTTCCATGATATGGGCTTTTTAAATACTAGAGACATTTCAGTGGGGTTTACACTCCAGTTCTTGGCAGACACATTTTGCAGCATCCTATATTTTTGATGTCAGTTTCTGAGAGCACAAATTTTAGACTGAACACATGTAGCAATCAATAGCAAAAGTGGAACAAAATAACCAAATTGAGTGCTGGTCATCAGTCTAAAGCTGCATTATAAAGTCTGGCAATACAAAGACCATGAATCTGACATGTCCTTTCATGCTGTTGCAAACAATGTGGCTGCATTATAACCACAGGAGTACAGCAGTTCACATCCAGAGGAAAGTGCTTACTGACTCTGAAACTTTGATGCAGAGGTGCTTCAATGGCAGTGTTTGACAAATAGGCTCAACATTCAAGAATTAACCTTTACTTTATTGTCTATAAAAAGGACAGAAATTCACTTGATTGGCCTCCAAACAGCTCAGGCATTGAACAGTCACCAGGGGCCTCACTAGAGATTTATGGAGGGTGCACACAGCAGATCTGATCCTTCATAGGCATGGATCTAATACGACTTAAATACTTCTATCCACAGATTAATCAAGGTAGCAAAGTTAAAGGGGATGTCCACAGATTTGGTCCTTTTCTTCCTAACAAGCATAAAAAATCCCTAGTAGCATGCTGAGGTAGCTGGCTAAATGTCCCGTTCCACCTTAAACGGTGCAGCAGTAACATTCTGGCACCTCAGGTGAACAAGAAGCTGGCGAATAGCTGACTTCAGATTCATAACACTGAAGAATTAGGGGTGTGCGATAATAAATGATTGTTATATTCCCCCTTTTTGAAGGATTTGATTCTCTAAATGTAACTAAAGCACAGCAGCGAGGTTGCTGAACTTTACTGCTTCTCTGCTATCACTGCAGACTGGCAGGGTTGACTACAGAGCACCGCTTGTAGCCTTTTTTTTTGAGGGTTATCCCATTTCATAGAGCAAGATTTCAACCACTACCTCTTACAATTCAGTTCCAAGGGGCAAGATGACATTAAAAAACAAGGGGTAGGGGTAAAAATAAGAAATGGGATTTGGCCTAAGAGTGTTGAAAGGTAAAATAGTCCCCAAAGAAAAACATATTCTTCAGATTTACCACTATTTTACCATCAGCAAACTCAGAAGACACGTGTAGGTTCTCTGGTGGTTTTGGATAGTAAATAAAATGGCTATATTCATGTTGTAGACATTGTGACCCCTGGTTCCTACGTCCACTACTGTAAAGAAATCTGAGTCTGTGAGTTTTGCTACTATCAACTACTTCACATCAAACTTCTCAGAATTTTTCACATCTTAATGACTGAATTATGCAGAAATGTTGAAAAACTTGTGGAATTACCTTTTCAGTAATGCTATCTCCTATTTCTTACAGAAACTGCAGGGCCTAAATACGATATTCAAATGTGCAATCTTTAGATTGGTACAGTCTCGGAGGGTGCAAGAGAAAAAGTGGTCATAGTGACTTTTGACAGCACAAATATTAATTTTGATTTATGAGTATGTATGAAGCGAATAACATTTCTACAAATTCAGTATTTAGTCTTCAACTGAAAGCTTAGCTTCTTTCTCTCCTTGTCAGGGCTCCTTGTCAGTGTTTAGTAACGTTATTTTTATTAAACTCGTTTTAAGAAGAGAGAGAGAGAGAGGGAGAGACAGAGAGAGAGAGAGAGATAAAGAGACAGAGAGAGAGAGAGAGAGAGAGAGAGAGAGAGAAAGAGAGAGAGAGATTTTGGCCTACTTGATTTAAATGTTTAGTCGTGCCACTAAACTTCAATCAATAGTATTATTTTTCTCTTTTTCCCTCCTTTCTGTCTCTCTCATTCATTCACTTTTTCTCCTTTCACTTGTTCAGAAGTTCACAATAAATTTCTGAGGTGGAATCACAGCTGGTGCAGCTGCAGTGCTAACGTTTAGTCAAAGTCATTGAATTAAGGACTCTAACTAGCATGAACCTAGTCGTGCTTCTTAACTCTGTATAACATTGATGTTCTCAAAAAAACACACATGTATCACACATTGTGTGAGCAAGTGGTTTGATAGTCACTTTTTCAGCCACACTGGGTGAACACAGTAGGTAACGCAAAACATCCCTTCCTGGCAGATACAGTTACGTTGTGACAGCCTATCGTTTTGGTGCCCACAATGTTGAAATGTAATTCCTCAGAAAGCTGTGACAATGTTATCTGACAACATTGTCACAACATAGTGGCAACGTTGTCAGTATGCTGTTACATCCTCCAAGAATCCTCAATAGTTCCATTATGTTGTAAACTCCATGGAAATTTTGCTGAGCTGCCAACAGGTAGTCATAACCCCATTTACGGCAACCTTACTGAATAACGGGGTTGTGACACGTTGTGGCAGCCCTGTCCAGACAACGTAAACAGCACCACCTTTTGACAACGTTGTAGCAACATTGCGGGAAAGCAGACAAAGTTGTGACAATGTTGTGTGTTTGCTGATTGCTGATGCATGATTAATTAGGATGAACTAGGACTAGGATTAATACATTAAATGAGGTTTATTTTTCCCTACCCAGACTGATCACAGGCTCACCCAATCAAACGGTGAAACACATTATAATAAGCCATATTTGTTAAGACGTGAAAAGTGATTTGTTTCCTGTGAGCGCAGTCACTGTATTACAGCCAATCAAATCATACGCTCTCCGCCAAGCCCTGCCTTCTTTTCCTCAGCCCTCCAATCACTGCACAGCAGCCGTTGAGCCTTCAGTCCGTTATTAGCGCGCCAGTGTTTGAATTTAAATCTCCATTAACGGTTAAAAGACGAAACTGTGTAACGGTGAGACTCCGTCCTATAGAGTATAGAGTATTTTCTATACATCCAAAGGCAAAAAAACGCCGCCATTGCCAGTTTTCTGCAAATTGGATATTTACTGTGCTCTTTTACTACAAAGCCTGAAACAGACTAAGAGAAAATGCCGAAGCAAACATCTTACGTTAACGTTACTTCAGTGCATCGCAGGTGAGACACGAATGGACTATAAACACTATTCATGCCCGCCGTGGCAATATGTTATTGCCTAGAATAATTACGGTTAGGTTTTTAAGCTTGCTGTGTTGTTTTACCCGCCTTTGTACGTCTCAGCTGGCTGTTTGTAAATTGGCTAGTTTGCTCGTTAGCCTATGTGATCTGGGCAGATGTGTTAGTGGTGAGCGGACTCGTGTTTCAGGGTGAACGGGTGCTGCAGTGTTGGTTATTCAGATATCAATTTTGATAAATTTAGTGGATTTATCACGTTTGATAGCAGCTAACAAACTCTTCTCAACTCGTTTCTGAGCTAAAAGGCACGAGTTAGGCTGAAACTGGCTTCTTATTTGCCAGCATCTTGTTGGAATTTTCCGTTCCACCTTAAATGGTGCCGCAGTTATTGAAGGGTTTACAGGCGCCAGAATGCGACACAAGCACAGTTTAAGGTGGAACGGAAAATTCGGGAAAAAACTGCCGAAGTAAACTTCATCTTAGTTTAATTAGGATTTGAACTGTTCGCTGTTTGTAATCACTATGCAGGCGCCTCAGCTGCTCCTCTGCTGGGAAACAGTCACATTAAGGTAACTTTATATGCTGAAATTAGCATCATTTATGTGTTTCCTCCTTTCAAAAAACACATTTCGTTATTTGTAAACTAATTGGTTGGTGTGTTTGTTGTTTTTACCTTGTGTATTTACTCGTCTGATAAGCCTGCATGGCTTATACTGGTGAGATTATTTCAAAATACAAAAAAGAAATTTGAAAGCAAATAATATAAGGAAATGTCAATAATGTAATTTCTGTCTTTTTCTTGCACTCACTATTTGTGAAGTTTCTTGTTCAGTCCTCATCTGTGGCCAGGAGTCCAAGACAGCATAACTGGTCCTGCAGTCTCTGGGTGGGTAGGATGGCCCCCCCTCCCCATCACCCAGTGTTATGCTAGCCAGCACAGATGTCTGTTAGCTGACATAACAGAAATGATGGTCAGCATTCTCCTCCAAGCGCGCCGTGCTGTCCGATGACATTGTGTCAGAAGCAGTTGAAGATGCTGTGATGCTTCACATGACTCAGAGGAAGCATGTGCTAGCCTTCACCCTCCTTAGTGCTGGTAGTATCGTGTGACTGGGGCAGACCTAGCTACTGAGTGGAATTAGGCCAGACTAAATTGGGGAGAAAATTGAGAAAAACCTCCAATTGCTTTTCCTTACATAAACATAAAGTTAGCAAATGTGGCTAACAAGCTAACATGGCTAAAAAACTGATGTTACTTTGCATCGGTTTGCTTTGGGTAGTGTCAGAGAATTTCTAGTGAGGAGAACAGCCACTCAATGATGTCTTTTGGGTTTGTCAGACACTAGAGGGCGCTCCCTAGCGAGTCCAAAATGAATGGAGCCTTTGTGTTTTCCTGTTAGTAAGTGCGACTCAAAGACCCTGGGTAACAACCAACTCTGCTTAAAATAATTCTTCAAGCTGGGGCTCTGAGAAGTAAACAAACCATGAGCAACCATGATCTCTGTTATGAAAGACGGCATTAGTGTTAAAGTGTATGTTTTAAAAACTTTTTTGTTTTCATATTTGTTGCTCTCTGGCACAAATTTGTAGCCTCTTCACAAAAGGGAACTGTCCCAGATAAACACATGTGGTTTAAATAATGAAAAATCCATATTTATCAATAATTTTGTTTAGATTAACCGATTTTTGAACATTGCATGACATCCCTGCCCTAGATATAACGCATTTTAAGTTAATATATGCTGGGAAAGGTGCTTTGTGTAACCTTTTTAAAATGACTGGTTGCTGTTGGTACAAAAGAGTCCTTATTACACGCTGTCTTTATTAAGGGTGCTCTAAATATCAATCCTGAAGGGAGTAACTCAAAGTAATGGTAAAGAGGATGGGACGGGTCTTTTAAAATCTTATTAGCAACTCTACAAACAAATACAGCAGAGGTGCCCAGTCCTGGTCCTGGAAATCCAACACACCTGGCTGTGATATTCAGATGCTTTTGAAGGCCTTCATTACATTTACATTTGAGGTTAATCTCTTTAGAGAGGTCAATCTCCAAGACCAGGACCGGGCACCCCTGAACTACAGAATGATACAGAGATAGTGGTAAATTTGTTGCTGTTGCCCAACAAATTTACGTGCTTGGGTAATAATTCTTTATGAGTTTTGCTTACTCTTCACATTTCATAATGTACACTATAAAACCAAATTTAAAGTCAAAAATATCTCTAAAAAAGGTCTGTGCCACTCTCTTCCTCTTTACCGTGGTATGACACTAGTGGCCAATCAGTTGCATCAACAGTTCAATTAACAAAATACAGACTGCATTTTAGGTCCAGATTTGAAGACCTCTGCCCTAGACATTTAAAATATGTGTCAACATTCTGCCCTAATACCCACAGTGATCTTTTCCAGGATGGGAGGATACTGTTCACTCATCTCCAACAAGCAACTCTTTGGTTTTAGACATTCCGTTTGAGGGAACTATCCTTAAACCAGATAATCAAGGTTTTTAGTGATTATTATTATTATTAATAATTTTATTATTACTATTATTATTATTATTATTATTAATATTATTATTAAGTCAATTCTGACTCCTAGCAAACAAATGGATGGTGTTTCTCCAGAATATCCTGTTTGGGTCTTTAGGCTTCTTTCTTTCTAGTAAAAGTAATGGTTATAATTGAATTGACGACAAAATTTGAATGCATAAATGTTTCTTTGCCCGGTTAATTGTTTTTCTCTATGGTAGAAAACCCACTGTGTATTTTTCTTTAAAGAACCCTTAAAATGGTTCTATATAGGGTTCTAGAATGGATTCTTCTATTATTAAAAGTCATAGAGCCTTTTTGGTACTATATAGAACCCTTTTTGTTAAGAGTGTAAATATATAAAGAGTCCTCATTGTTCAGGCACGTCACTGGAGCCATATAATCTGTGTGTTTTCCTCTTGTTTTTCATATATGTTGACATGGTATGATATGGAAGTGATGCTATTGGTATTGGTTTGGAAGTGATGCTATTTGTATTGGTTTGGAAGTGATGCTATTTATCCCAGCTAAACAGCATGGAAGCATTCATCAAGATGTTGTAGAAGAGTCCTTATCCACAGTTGTGCTGACGAAAACCAAAACGAACAATACAAAAATGCAGTGAACTGGGACAGCAGTGTGCCAGAAACGTGACAATATAGTGAGAGTGATCATCCAGAAGGGGGCAAGACTAATAGAAGCATTAATATTCTCCTTCCATTTTTTCCTCTATGTTCTAATTCTGAAGCCTGTTCCACATCCTCCACCCTCATTACTCCAACAGTGCTCAATAATGCCTTAAATTCAGTGCAACCAGGGCCACAGCAGATCCTTAACGGGTGAACATGGGAGAGAAGGACATTAACCATCAGCATGGGCACAGCAGGCCGCCTGAGAGGACACTCATTACTGCCCCCATTACTGCCAATCATGGTAATCGAGTGCCAATTTAAATCCAATACCAACCAATCAGCTTTGATTTGATCAGCAGATGCCTCCATGCCTGAGAATCTGACTCACTCATTTAAAGCAGTCCTTCTGGAAGAGGCTTGTTTTATGGTGTGTCAGTTATAAATGATCCTTATGTTCCCTTGTAATGTCAAGCAAGATGATATTGGCAGATAATTTGTTAAATAATGTTTAGTGAGGGGTACTCAAAGTAAAACATCCACGTACTAAGGCTTTTTATTTTGTAACTACGTGGAAAACAATACAAAATTGTTGAATTTTTAATGGGGTGTTCTACCATTTTTTAAACTGTCTGTAAAATTATTTTTTTATGTAAACAAAGTGACTCAGAATGGTTTGATGGGAAGTGGTTCATTGTAGAGAAACGTACAGGCTCAGATTTCTTTACAGTGGTGCTGACAGGAACCGGAGGTTGCCATGTCTACAACACAAAGCTAGCCATTTTATTTACTATCCCAAACCACCAGAGAACCTACAAGTGTCCTCTGAGTTTTTAATGTTGATGGTGAAATTGTGTTAAATTCCACTAGGAATAAACACACTTCAGCCCAATCATTTGTGTCAGAGTGTCATAAAACAATCATCTCAGGCATCAGGCGGTGTATTTGCAACTATTTCAGTAATTTTTTATGATGTAGCTTTTAGAGGCATTCAATTCTTCAGATGTCTGGTTCCTGTTACCACCACTGTGAACAACCATCACTCTGTAAAATTCTCTAGAACAGTGTTTTTTGCGTCAAACCCTGAATGACGTTGTAACAATTTAATTATGCAGAAAATGGGAAAAACCAGTGGAATTCTTCTTGAAGTTGTAGTGTAGGACTGAGGAATAGAAGTCTGGACCTGCTGGTAAGTCCATGAATGTTAAATCTCAGAATAAGCACTTTTATACGACCTAATCTGATCCAGTGGTGTTAATATAACATGATATATCCTACAGGTCAAATACATGTCAGTCACAGAATTCTTTTTTCTTATGAAAGGAACCTACAGGAATGACGACAAAACCTCAGACGTGCAAAAAGTGCAAAAAGTAGTGTGATGTGGTGACAAGTTGTCTTTCACTCATTCAACTTTAGCACATCTATAAACATAATGGACATGCTGGGAGAAAGTCAGAAGGAATCTCAGCTCCACCTGGTTGCAGTCGTTGAAGGCTGTTCAAAGGTGTAATTTTGTTGCAGTGTCATTAACTGCGCCATATATAGTCTGTGACATTATGGCCAGCATTTCACCTCTGAAGTGAGAATAAAAGAAATGGTACAATTATCAATCAGTTATATATAGAGAGAGAGAGAGAGAGAAACAAGCTGACCAGCCACTTCATTAAAACCACCTCATTGTTTGGACGCTCCACCTACCATATAGGTGACAGTATCACTCACGTGGTGGTGGTGTGTTTGGATCTGAGAGAGCAGTGCTATACAGGATATAATTATAAAATATATAAATTACGATTACGTCAGCTAAGTCTATAGAGTGATAAAAAGATGGATAAGTGAAAATAACTATAACCAAAAAGTTATGCCATGTTAGCCATGTTAGCTGGATGTTAAAACAGCTTGCTAACAATATCTATGTGGCAAAAAAGGTGAACATGCACACATATCAGCAGGTGGATGTGCTGCTTCGTCATATTCCGTAAGACCACTGTAGATGTTTTCCCACAACCACCAGGTCCAGAGAATGAACATCTTCTCTCTGCCAAGCACTGAGCTCTCTCAAATACTGATTATTTTTGAAGGTGAACGTGAACTCTGTACCACTGAAAGCGGCTGCAAACATCACCAATGTGAAGCACGAACTGCCTTCAGGGTAATGTTAGTTGGCATCGGTGAAATGCTGACATAGAAAGTTTATTCCTTCGCCTGTCTTAATTGCACAAACCCATTTTCCTCTGCTCATCGTCAGCTGAAAAGCCATCAAAACTGGGGTAAAATTGTTTTTGCTTTGAGCTTGAACTTATATGAGCTGTACAAGCTCTACTAGACCATCGTTGTTATTGTTGTTTTAGCGGATGCAGCGTAACCCTGCAATGAATACTTCCAGCAGAAAAAAACACAGAAATGTGAAAAAGGGAAGGGCTGGTTTAAGGGGAGCCTGGCCACTTCCTATTTCTCCAGTTAGATTAAAGTATGACTGCAAAACACCAGAGGGCATCCACGGGTGAGTCCTAAATGAATGGGGGGGTGAACGAAGCTAAACAGCTAAAAATGAAAAGTTCAAATAGTTTATTAGGAGTTTCACTTGTCCAGGACTTTCCTTTAATTTTAAAAAGTAGACATATTTCACTAAAAAAGCCAATAAAATGGACCTGTAAATTTCCTTTTTTCAAGCAAACGGGTTTTGGACAGTAGGGCACTAACATTACTGCTACTGAGTGCTGATTGGTTAGCATTACTGCTACAGAGTGCTGATTGGTTAGCATTACTGATACTGAGTGCTGATCGGTTAGCAGTGCTGCTACTGAGTGCTGATCGGTTAGCAGTGCTGCTACTGAGTACTGATTGGTTAGCATTACTGCTACTGAGTGCTGATCGGTTAGCAGTGCTGCTACTGAGTGCTGATTGGTTGAGTGAAGCAGTTACGTCATGAACGTATATGAGGTGCCATTGTAAAGTCCTCTAATTGGAGTTCATAAACTCTCAAAAATATAACAGCAGTGTTAAAATGTTTTGTGCTGCTGTGTTTAGGATTTTAATTCTACATTAAAATGTTTAAGCATTTACAAAGTATGATTTTGGTCAGATGCTTCATATTCACTCATTCATTTTTGACTCGCTCAGGAGCGCACTCTATTATTAGACAAACCTGGAGGACGTTACTAAGTATCAAGTCTTGATACTCAGTAATGTCTTCCAGGTTTATGGTGTTTGCCAACATCCTGTAAACCTCAAACAGGAGTTTAAGTCAACATTAGGTGAAGATTTCTAGCACATTATGACTGACAAATCAACACATACCAGTGGTTCATCACTCAGTTTACTAATACATTACAGGCTCCTGTGCTAGCAGTCATCACTTAATGTTGACTTTAAAAAATCCAGTTTACAAGCTCACAGGATAAAAGGGAGCTGGGGTTTGCCGCTAATGGGAGACTATTTTTATTCTCAGCCAGAAAGCCCACTGGCCATCCATAAATCTTGTTTTTGTATTTATCTTGTCATGTTAAACAAATAGACAGGATAGCTTTCATTTGGCCAGGTGGCTATAGAGAAGAAAGATATGAGGGATGCTAATTACATACTGTATTTTGAACACATCCTGAATCAGACTTTTCTGGTAGTTTACATACATACATACATACATACATACATATATATGTATATATAACTTGCATGCTTGCGTGCTACCTGTGTCAGCTGACGGCTTGACTATGAATATGAGCAGCTGTTGTAACTTTGACGAACAACCTGTGGAAGCATCTGAACATGCTGATATAAAGTTGATGGATGAAGACCCCTGTGCTGAAGAAAAGAGAACCCTAGATTCACCTTAACAAGCCTTGACTGACATTCTGGAGCACCTCTGAGCTCATATGGGCAGCTGTCTCTGAACTGTTTCTACTGTTCTCTCAGCTGTTCATTGTTTTAGTCAGATTTGCCCGCTGTGTGCTGTTAAAAGGCAGCGATATTGACACGTCTTTTAAATGATGTTTACTGTGACTTTATTTCTCAAGATATCACTGAAAAACCTACTAGGTTTTCCTTTGTACAGTTGGTACAAGGAGATTTTACAGAGTATGATGTCGATATCTGGACTCTGAAGTGGCCAGTCCATTGTTCCAGCATCTTCTTTGTTTGAGTTGCAGATTTTCTTCTTTCTTGTTTTGTTGACAGCTACACATGCTTTCAGACTCATAGTGTTGAATTGTCTTCTCACAGTGGAAGGAAGGACAGAAACACCTGTGGATTTTTTCAGATCTGAAGCAGCTTGATTTTCTCCTTTCTCTCAAAGATGAAAGTGCTGTATCTAACAGAGACAATTTTGGTGGTCTGTCAGGTCTTGCACAGTTGTTAGGGGTCCCATTTTCTCTTCTAATTATCTTTTAATATTTTTTTAATATCCAGTTTTGGAAACTTTTAATGTGTGTGGATTATTTTATCTAACCTCCTCAGAAATATCTCCAGATGATGAATATCTCCAGAAAATGAATAACTTGTACCTTCATGCCCATTTTGACTGGATATGTTGGCTTGCAGGGTGGCGCAGTGGATAGCGCTGTCGCCTCACAGCAAGAACGGCCTGGCTTTGATTCCCCAGCTGGATGACCTTTCTGTACATGTTCTACCTGTATCTGTGTGGATTTCCTCCCACAGACCAAAGATGTGCAGTCAGGCCAGTTGGAGATGCTGAATTACCCCTATGTGTGAATGTGTATGTCTGTGTCCCTGTGATGGACTAGCAGCCTGTCCAGGGTCTCCTGTCTTCTGCCCAGTAAGCGCTGGGATAGGTGAATATGATGAGCAGCTTAGATGACGAGAGTATATTAGCTAACAGTATACTGTAAAATAAATATATTATAAATGTGCGTTCTTATTGACTTCCTTTTTTATACAAGCCCAGAGTTTGGTGGCTATCTTCATTTCAAAAGTCTATTTAATTTAAGGACCGGCGTGCGCTCATAAATGAATGACTTTTTATGATTTTATGATTAAGGTATTTTGCAGTAAGCCCAAATGCACACAGTCCACAAATGAATGTTAAATGACAAATTAAACTCCACTGGGGAATGCAGAAAAATTCTCAACTCAGCAGCAATATCAGACACTAATGGGCAGTCGGTGTGCTATCTGCAAGCACATGTTCACATATACATTATTTAATTCCATATGGCGCATCGCTGTGTTGGCCCACTGTACAGCTGATGGAGGCCGAGAAGGAGCACATTGATGGAGAAAGAAAGAGAAAAAATAGATGGTGATGATTAATTTAAGCAGAACAAGAGTCCATGACAGATAGCAACTCTGACAGAATGAGCCCAACACTTGCTCGGTACATAGTACACGTGCAGGCACATGCGACATGGTAGTGCGTTCGGTGTACTAGTTAAGAATTTTCTTAGCATGTTTACAGGACACATATATATGGGTCCCTCTGATTGCTTTTGTCAGCACTTGTTTATGTACGTCTAGTGTTATTTCACTCTGAGCACAATAACACAGTTTATCTATCGTACTCTATTCAAGCAGAACACAATGAGCCACACACTTTTTTTTAAATTTGTTTTCTCCTTCAGTGCAGCTCTTGACATATCTGAAGTAAATGTGAACAGATGGAGCTACCTTTCAAAAGATGGCTTGAGACGGTGAAGTTGCTAAGAAAAATCAATCTGTCAGAGAATTGACTGCTTGTCCTTCGTCTAACGTTCACTCATTCAGTCTCTCTCACATGTGTACAGACATTTGAATGAATGTCTTTATGGGGGCTCTCCAGTGAACTACACTATATGGCCAAAGGTATGTAAATACCTGACCATCACACCTATATGAGCTTGTTTGACATCCCATTCCAAAACCACAGACATTAATATGGAGTTGTCCCCACCCTTTTGTGGCTATAACAGGCCCCACTCTTCTGGGAAGGCCTTCCACAAGATTTTGAAGCGTGTCTATGGGAATGATGCAGTGATGTTGCATGAGAAGGCTTGGCTTGCAATCATTCATGCTGTGTGTGATCCACTCGTAGCGGTCAGTGTCACTGCGGTGCTGAGAATTATCCACCTCCCTGATAATACCTGCTCTGTGGGGGTCCTGACCATTGAAGAACAGGATGAAAGGGGGCTAACAAAGAATGCAGAGAAACAGATAAACCACAGTCTGTAATTGTAGAACTACAAAGTGCTCCTATATGGTAAGTTGAGCTGATGAAATGAACAGAGTGTGGATACAAGGATGTATACTTGATGAAGTGGCTGGTTGATGTATACCTAAACCTAACCTTAGTCACTGAAAGGCAAGTCATTTTTTTTTTCAAAATGAAAGCTGTATTTTATGAAAAGAAGCAAACATACAAACATCTTTTTCAAACATACACACATCACGAGGACGGAGCATGTGATGTGGTGGTATTTTGCGAGCGTGTCACACCTGTAACACATTGTGAAAGGACAGAAGGCTGTAAATGATTGGCTCTCTCCAGTGAAGAGGAATTGAATTGGACAGTGTGCAGCATTTAAATAACAGGGTGTCAGCGTGATGGCGCTCAATAAAGGATGTGAGTGGCTTCCTCTCCTCCCTCTCCCTTTCGCTTTTGGCCCTGAGGAGGCCGTCTTTGATTCATCTCTGTCACCCTGTTGCACAGGGGGGATTTTTACCCAATTTCCCCCCCCTAATTTAGTCATGGCCAATTTTCATCCACTAGTTAGGTCTCCCCTATCACACGATGCTACCAGGCTGGGACAGTGAAGAGTAACTTGTACTTCCTCCAAGTCACATAATCTTTTCAACCTGCCATGAACACAATGTTATTCAACAGCGTAACATTCTTGGAGAAGAATGCTAACCGCCAATTTTTTCACGTCAGCTAAAAGATGTCCTCATCATACTGCATGATGGGGAGAGAAAAAGGGTCATTCTACCCACCCAAAGGAGAGTGGGGCTGATTTTAATCTCTTGGACTCCTGATGATGAACTGCTGTGGCATTGCTGGGCAACACACCTGTGATTTCCTGACAATGGGGCCGATGTATTAAAGCCCTAAACATCTAATTTACCCAATTTTCCACTCACCCAAATGTGGTAAATCATCTAAGACATGTTTGGTGTCCACATTTTGCTGCTGTAGTTTTGTACTGGAGCCATGATGCTAATGTAGCTAACAATGTAGTGTTTTATGTAGAAACTTTTGCTTTATGAGTAGCTTTTGTTTATCCTAATACCACAACTACAATGTTGCTCATTTTCTCTGCAGAGTTTCCAGTGTTATATTAGTGCCAAGCTAGCGGTGCTGTACCCTGTGCCACACTGGGTCTGATACTGCTAGAGTAGCTCTTGCCTAAAAGTGGATATTTGAAGCCTGTAACAAACATTTGAACACTTTGCATGTTGCAGATTTGTATTTCAACTTAAAGGGTAATGAATATTATTGGAAGAGCCTGGCTAACTGTTGAGCTGGTTGTTAAAAAAAAAAAAATTGTACAAATTTGTAACTGAAAACTTCTTTGATGCGATGCCTAGTTTACTCTTTAGTTCTCAACAACCGAACATACAGCGCAGCATTCTGTCATTATCAATAGCACAACACAGCATTTAATCATACATTTGTTTGTTCATCACCCATAACTGTCTGAAGTGAAAGAAATGGGTCACTGTCCTGCCTAAAAAGCATCTTCACGGTGACTCTGAGCTCTGTTTGTGTGTCCAGCTCATTTGCATGTCCACTGAGCCCTTGTGGTGGCATCCATTATGGTGTAGAGCTGTCTATCTAGCTGTAACTGTCGGCAATAACTTTTTGCACTACAGGTCTTAAGTGATGTTAGAGCAAACAAGTGAGTTTGGCTGGTAATTGTTTTCCTCAGTGTTTACATTAAATGTAAGTGACTTTATCACCCTCTGCTGCTTTAGCATGGGTGGGCAGTTGTGTGGCAAACCACCAAGTATAATTGCCTTATGCTATAAGGGTTGAGTTGCCAAAAAGATCATTTCCATTGGTTCAAAATGCTTTCTGGTCATTCGGTGCTGACACTACAGTACTTCCACCACCATACTTCACTGTAAGGATGGTATTTGTTGGTATGGGCAGTGTTAGGTTTGTGCCCAACATAGCACTTTGAGTTTTGGCCAAAAAGCTCTATTTTGTGTTTTATGTTCACACTGTGGATAAATGTGGCACAATTTTTTTCCCTACATGTGAGAGATTTGTTTTTTTTTGTGTGTAACAATATTAACAGTTCACAGATCAAGTTTCTTGTCAGGTAACTTACAAACACTGTAAGTAAGTTTTTGGCACTGAGTTTGTTTCCCTTTGCTAACACTGTTCTTCATGGCAGGTGAATGAATGAAACATACCTTAATTTCTCTGTTTGATTATTGGAAACAGAGCTTTTTTTTTTTTACATCTATCTGTTATCTTTGTTCTTCATGGTCATTTTGGTCTGCCGTGTGTCCTTCATGTTTAAACGAGCACTTTGCTCGGCTGATTTTGATATCATGTTAAATAAGTCTATGCATCTTAAGGAAAATTGAGGACAGTGTTTGTTGGACAAGTGGAGCATTGTCCTTTTGCAGAAATGTGACCATGAACATTAAATGTAGGCTGCATTAAAAAGATAAAAGCAACAAAAAATACTACAGATTGAAGCAGTAAATTGGAGAGAAATTGCCCATTTTTTTCACCTGCCTATACAGCCAGATTTAAACACAACTCTACTGTGGACTGATGTACTCTACTTTCAGCCACTGAACTCTGTAGCTTCTTCACAGTGATTGTTGCTGTTGGCCTGCGTGTGGATTCAGCAAGTCTATGTCTCAATTGAAACCTCTTCAGGATTATGAACTGTGCACATTCATATCTCAGTCTACATTTTTTTCCAAAGGACAGAACATACAGGACCTTTGAAGCTACATTGTGTTAATGGAAAAGAGAATGGACAAGGCACATCAACCATTTCATAATACTCGGCTGACACGTACACCATGTCAAATAAGAACACTGATCAATTATTTTGTACGTTTCATACCACATGCTACTACTTTTCATGGCTATGAATCTGTTTTTCTGAGGTTTTGTATATTTTCTGCACATTTCTCAGCTGTAGACCAGCATTCAAGATCTGAGAGTTGTCTTCTTTGTTTATCTAATGGCACCCAATGGTGGCCCTAAACTGGTTTCACCACTGTCTCTGCTGCACATTTCCAACATTACAACATACTACACTGTCTGAGGAAAAATTAAACCATTTTAAACAGTGTTTGTGTTACTTTGATTTGTTGTTCATCTATAATAATGGACATGTCATTGTTTTGTATTGAAAGCATGTAGATCTTCATGTTTAGCAAGCTGAGTTTATTCCACAAGGGGGAGCTGTTAGCATTCAAGTCACTGTTGTCTGCTTCAGTGACAAAAATTAAGCTTCCACAACTTGATTATTGCTCTATTTCTGTTTTTTGTTTTGTTTAGAATATCTGGACAATTAACTTATATCGGATTTGAAAACTTCAAAATAAACAAACTTACTGGGAAAAGATTGAAAATAGTCATTTGTAATCTAGAAAGTATTGCTCACTTTCAAGGAGCTTGAATAATACCACATGCCATGGTATGCAACAACCATGGTCAAATTACATATTCTGTTCATTTTCTAAGTGAAAATAAGTTAACAAATCTTCTACAAGTAACAAATAAATATGGTATTTTTCAATACAATATAAAACATGCGATTATTTTGCACAGGCCACATTTGATGTTTTTTTTCCCAAATGTGTTAAATTCAGCAATAATTAAACAATAATTGTGTGTTAAAAAGTGTAGAAATGTGTTAACTTGTGTGATGTGTCAACTTATTTTCACATAGAAAATCAACAAAACGTCAGTTGACCAGGGGTGTCCAAACTTTTGCACAGGACTGAATGTCTGACACAATGTCACAATGTATAGCATGTTTTCATTATCATGAAAGCCATTACAGATAACTGTAAAACTTGGCATTAATTTAATTTGGTTGTGTGCTAGCTTTGTTGCATTTGTTTACAAATATATCATCACTTTTTCAAAAGAAAAACGTATCATTTAAGCACAGCAGCTGTCCTTTACATTGTGTGACAATTTCATGATGATTTGACCAATAGAAATGCTCTGAAATTGCTTAGAAGAAAATGTCTTTCCATTAAATTACACTCAAAGTAAAGGAAGTTTTTTCCCTCACCTGTAAAGTTACTATTGTTTTTCTAAGCGCACAAAAATTCAGGCACAGACATATCTGCCTATTCTTTTTGAGGGTCTTTCCAGAGGTGTTGATTGACAGCTGTTGTATGTATGATTCATCCAAAAACATTATGGAAATCATGACTGGAAACTAAGGGAAGCAAAATCAGGACTAGGATGTATGATTGGACTCCACAGCGCCAATCATAATCCTCACTCTATCCATATCTTTCCTAAGTGTCCTCTTCATTTTCTCCTCCAATCACTGCTTAGCAGAAGTTACCCGATGTGCGTCTTTACACGCCCGCCGTGGCAGTACGCTTTAGCTAGGACGCTTGGTGGTTTGGGTTTTCAAGTTTACTGCTTTTTCCGTCTTTATGTACATTTCAGCTGTCCGATTTAGCTGATGTCGTCTTTATTGGGGTACATGTGTTGCTTGAGAACAGCGGGCACATGCTTTATTGGGAAGTGTTTCATTGGTTGCTGGGTTTATGTATCTGTATCAGTATCTGTGCTCTTGTTAATATGTGTATAATCTTGCTATTGTTTTGTCTCGATTGGAAAAAAATGTGCTTACAGCTGTTAGTATGCTGACATCATGGTGCTGCATAGACCTTGTGTAACCTGCTGTGATATCATAAAAAAATTACTGACCTCCCAAAACAGGTAGCCATGTATGAGCCCAACAAACATTTGTGCCCAGGGGCTAATAACTTGATGATCTGAGCCTGATCCTACATACATTTTTCTCCGAAATGTCACAGGATCCACTGAACTACAAGGTCATTAAGGAGTCGAAATATGGCTGTCGCTACATCCATGGTACAAGGAATCTAACTCTCCTGCACATTGACTTGACACTGTTCTATAACACCAGCTCCTCAAACTGTATCCTAAAACTGCCAAAGCAACTTAAATACCACATTTGACAGAGCTTGCTGGTAGGTGTGGGGTGTTTTGGTGAGGTTGCCAGTCTTATGATGTCAGTTCATTGTTCAGCAGTGTTACCTCACATGTGGCAACATTCATATATCTACTCTGTAACAGTCTTGTAATTTAAAGTATACAGTGACCTTCGTGGGGAAAATGTACACAGGACAAAATTTTTACGAAAGTGTGATGATGGAAACTTTCTAAAACTGCATTCTTCTCATAGAAGAGAAACTGTTTTGACCCGGAGTTCCTTATTTGGGCATGACGCCGACTACAGAATGATGACACGACTTCAAAGGTCTTTTGACAGAAGGATGACGAAGGCCTTGCCTCCACTATAATGATGCTTTCAGCTCCATCAAAATTGCCAGAAGACCGTCTAAACTAATTTATCTAATGCATTTGGGGTTATTGCACCTGTTACCTAGGCATTTTATTTTATTTTCCTTTCTCTCCCTCACAAGCACAGCAGCCTCTAATTGTAGTGGAGAGAAGGAAAAGGGAGCTTTTTCCTTTGGATCTTAATTAAAGACATTCCCTTCAGTTGGAAGCTGTTGGCAGGGAGACGGGTTGCGCTGGGGGCAGGGACTCACTCTGCTGACCTTTTTGCTCGTGCAAGATAAGCAAGAGACACTGAAGTCTTCACCAAAGCATCATAGGCAAACAAATCCAATTAGGTGAACAGAGAGAGAGAGAAACTGAATTTTAATAGGCCTTTATTGCTCAGTCAGGTACCAGGAATGCAGTGGGGCGAGTTTATTCAGCTAATTTGAACTTTCTGTAGCACAGCACTGTATGTCTTAGCCTCATCATTATGGTAGAATTCATCATTTTGAATTGTCAAAAATAACTGTTGCGTTTTTGTCCATCAATATTCTCTCACTACAATACCCAGCATGCATTACAATACATCATACAATCAGTAGGAATCCCTACTGCAATCAACAAATTCTGACTGTTAGGCTAGCCGCTTATCTGCAGGCTTAGATTAATAATAACAACTATGCCGCTATCTAGCATTAATGATATACTTGGCTTAGGGCTGGCCGATAAAACGATAACGATAAGTATCGCGATATAACTTTTCCTCGATAGAGCGATAAGACAGGTTCTCACACTTCCACGTTTTAGCAAAGGCCCTGGTGGCGCTTTCTACTGCAAGGAAAGCGACACTACTCTGCTGTCGCCAGGAGAGGGCGCACTTCCGAATTTTTCGACTTGATTAGAGAGGGAGGGGGCCACGAGTAAAAAAAAAAGGGTCGCCAAATATACTTTAGCAACGGCTGAAACGCGGAGTTATACAGTCCCTGTCTGAGAGGATGTTATCGGCGATCTGTTCTTCTGTGACCGAGTGTGAGTGACGAGGTCAGTGGTGTAACTGTACTGTCCTACTGTGAACTCACCTCTTGCCGTGCCTCCTAACAACTTTAGCGGTGTTAAATCACGTCTGCAGCGCCGTGTTACAGCGCCAAACCGTCATATTTTAGTATTAGTGCATTCTCGAGCAACGAAAGTGAAAGAAAGAAGTGGTTCATGTTCGAAAGTAAACTGAGGAGGCTGTGAGGCATTGAAGAGCAGGAGAGCGCTATCTTTCCAGGCTAGCTGTTTTTAGCTGCTGGCTAACTTGAAGCAGCGCTCCGGCAAAACACGGTGAACCGATGATACTGTAGATCGAACAAGACATAAAATCACCGCTTTCAGTTTAAACATGCCTAAAAGGAGGACTCTGTTTGTCTGGTGTGAGAGATTCACACTGCAGATAATGCTTTTACACAGCGAACGTCAGATATACTGCGGTTCACCCCTTAAACTACTACGGTAGCATAGAGAAACCCAGCCGTCGCTAGCTGGTGTCTGAATACTGTGATCTGCTCTGACATGGATGTGGTAGGAGTGACAGCAGTGACCTACCGAACCGAGCTGACGTTGTTGAGAAACTAAAGAGTTTAGCACTGTTGTTGGCAGCTTGTTTAGCATTTGTAACCGGGTAGCCGAGCGCTCGTCACCAGACAGCTAAAAATAATCTGTTTTCTTTCTTAAATTATGACTATTATAAAAATTGCAGCTGTGCTTTTCAAGCTGATAAAAACAGCTCAGAAACTTTCTCCCACTGTCCCAAGACAGATTTGTGAAATGTTCCACTGTTTGCCGAGTGTTTGTCATGATCCGACCATAAGTGATAGTTTAAAACCACAGTTAACCACCCAGGAGCAAAATCAGCCTTCAAACGGGAAAGAAATAATGATTTGACATTTATCGCGATATGTATCGATATCGAACGATATGAATTTTGTTTATCATGATAACGTTTTTGGCCATATCGCCCAGCTCTAACTTGGCTCAATCAGTTGTGGAACATATTTACATTTATCAAATATCAAGACATAATTCTGACAATATACCTGCAGAGTGCTGTGAGTGTGGCCAATAATACTTCCATTTTTTTCATTTTGCATTTTTTTTTACTGTTGTTTTTTAAAGATGTTTTTGATTTTAAGTGAAATAAGAAGATTTAGATTCATCATTAGTTTAATTTTTAAATAAATTTTAAAAAATTTGTATTAAGCTAAATATATACATAATCACTGTTATGATTATAGGGTACTTTCTGTTGGGAGATGCCTGTCCCAAAGCACAACCCCTTAATTTCAACTTGTAAAAATATAATTTACATTTTTTAATGAACAAATTCTGATTTTCTGTGTGTACGAAGCTGTAAGCTGTGTTTGCTAGTCATGTACTGGAGTCACTACCAAAGTGGTCACTACCGAAACAGTTGGTAAAGTTTCAGTACTGTTATGATTGTTTTGGTAGTGACAAAATTGTTCAATGATTTTTTCAAATAAAGTTAACATAATTATGGTATAGGGTAGGGCTGGGCAATATGACAATAATTAACACTATGAATTATTGCACAATATGCCACAGTATGCTTTTCTGAGCATATCGTGGATATTGTTCGTACTTAAAAACTCTTCCCAACAGCCTGTTTGATTAGAAAGAGAGCAAAATTAGTCTCGATTTAGTGCAGCTCAGTATGTGAAATGTTGAATGCAAATCAGTGAATTCATTCATTTTTGATAGTATTTCTTAAAATGTGGCACTACTTTGTCTGTTCCAACTTATCATATGTCAGAAAAAATATTGCAACATATCATGTATCATGAAAACTTCTTGACGTATCATGATCTTACATTTTCTCCATATCGCCCAGTTCTAGTATACATACATACATACATACATCATCTAAACTGCTTATCCTTCTGGATCGCGGTGGGGTGCTGGAGCCTGTCCCAGCCGTCATTGGGCGGAAGGCAGGATACACCCTGGACAGGTCGCCAGTCCATCGCAGGGCCAGTTCTAGTATAGTGTCATTCAAATGTTTTAGTCTAAAGTCCAAGTCAGTTAAAAATCCAAAATGTGTTTTCAACACTGACTTTGAACCAATTTGGTAGAAGGACCCATATATCATATATTCTGTATAACTTCTCTGTGACTGTAGCCACTTACTAGGGGCAGGGGTAAAACAACAGGCAGGCAGGCGGGTACACTTAAGGCAAATCTGTCATCCAAAATCAGGAAACAAGCAACACAAAAAACACGACATAGAACGACATAGAAGGGATTTATATAAGTGGGCCTAATGTCCTTTAAATGAGCTGCAGGTATGTGTAGTTATGGAGGAGTGGAGGTAGGGAGGAGCAAGAAAAAAGTTCCATTCTAGACAGGGCCAGTCCTTCCCCAGCGGGAAGACCCTGTGACATAAGTGTGTGCACCTCTTGCCTTTATTACAGCCTGCATTCTTGCTTTCATTTTTTCAAAGAAATCTGTAGATATTTTTTCACACCTCCAAAGTTCAGTCCTAGAAGTTGGCTGCATTTTCTGCTTCTCATGATCCAAGTGATCCAAACACATTCAATCATGTTGAGGTCTGGACTCTGGGATAACCAGTCCATTGTTCTGAGAACACAAGCTTCTTTGCTTTATTTGCTAATTTTCTTCTATTTTGTCTATTTCCGTTTCTCAGTAAGTGCTTCTTAACAGCTACACATCCTTTCAGCCTCATAGTGTTGTCTTCTCACAGTGGAAAGCTGAACAGAAATGCCTGTAGAGTTTTTCAGATCTAAGGCAAGAGTGGAGCTTGATTTTCTTCTCTCACTTAAAGATGAAAGCTTTAAATATTGCTTATCTGGTGGGGACAGTTTTGGTGGTCGACCAAGTCTTGAACAGTTGTTAGGTGTCTCATTTTCTCGTTTAATAGTTTTTTTAATCAGAACTGTTTTTTCATTTATTTTCCTTTGACTTTCCCCTTTCCTATACAAGAGAATTATCTTGTCTCTGACTTCAGCACAATACTGTGCGAAAACACTGTCAACCACATATTTCATTGAGCTCACTCTGCTCACAAAAACGGGCCATTTGCTGTTGATGACAAGCCAAGGTGAAAACATTTATTGTGAGAATGTCATGCAGTCGTCTGCCCAGCATCTACTCAAGAGTCATTATATAACTCCACAAAGCTGTAAGAGACAGCCAGATGCCATCGCAGAGTAAGCCCAGGGGCCATCCTCTTCCACGCAAGTCCTCTAACCATCAGCAGAGGGCACATGCAGTCCAGAGCTGGGAGATTTGGGATAATCCTCATATAAGGGAAAGGTTCAGAGCAGACACCAGGTACTGCAGAGAAGTCCAAAAGAAATGTTCCTCTTCATGCAGGATGTGCAGTAATATTGTATAGTGTTTTCTTCATAAGCCCTCCCAAAACACCTTAAAGTAGCCCATCATCCTCAGGAAAAGTTCTGGGTATAGATCATTAATATTTATGTGTTTTTAAGAACCATCCATTGAAAGGTTCTTTAGGACACCAAATGGGTTCTTCTAAAGGCCACCTCACACAGTGCAGTACAAAGCTGTACCACGTAGAATATGCTGATAAACATTAAGGTCTCTGCACATTGGAGGTGCTGTGCTGTGTTCAAAATATTTTTTTAATGGCAGCGATATTTATCACTGGTTTTCATGACATCACAGAAACACACACACACACACACACACACACACACACATTTTCTAAGCCGCTTATCCTTCCGGGCCGCGGTGGGAGCTGGAGCCTATCCCAGCAGTCACTGTGCAGAAGGCAGGAAACATCCTGGACAGGTCGGCAGTCCATCGCAAGGGCATCACAGAAACAATGAATTGAAAACAGGCTGTTTTCTCTGTGTCCTGTTGTATGTTATGGTAAATGCTCATAAAATTCAGTAAGAGTAAACTGTAATCTGAAAGCAGGAGTATAGCAAGACATAATAATCTTTTCTGCTTCGTCCAGTGACAGACAGAATGTTCTGTGGCACACAGTGTAATAAAAAGAGAGAGAAAATGCAAGATTGACAGAGAGCAGGTTCATCATTATAGAATGAATTCTACTTTTTAAAGATGCAAGAGATTTCTCATTTTCCATTTACTTACGGGGGAAAAATGCAGTTCATTTAATGCTAGACTCTCATCTGACTCAGAAAACTCTTGCTCTTTAATGTATTAGCTCATGTCAAAACAGCTCTTTACAAAGTTACACCAATCATTATCCATATTCCACACATTTACTTGGTCTTTTACATCACCCAAAGCTACATCCGGTTTGGATGGTTATGTAAAACGAGCGAGCATCTTGGTCCTTAAGTCAGCCCATTTGCTTTTAATGCTTTTCAGAAAGCCGCCTACTTCTCTAATACTCTTTGAATAAGATGTACAGTGCTCACTGCTGAGTAAGTTGAGGACATTCATTTCAGATGAAACTAAAATCTGAAAAAAAGACCAAAAGAAATGTATGCACTCACTGGCACAACTTTAATAGAACTTCCTAGCCTGTAGCACCACCAGTTAGAAACTGTAAATCTTCTAAAGCTCAGCCTGTAGCCCAGGGGGTCATCAACTGGCTGATCGTGCAGGCCTGGCAAAGTATTTCAGCAGATCAAACTGATAACTTTCAGCAGCAAAGCCCATTAACATATATAAGAAATGGTAGTAGTACAGTGACATACATGAATATGAACAGGGTCAGGATGTAACAGAATGCAAGTATTAGGAATAGATGTTCAGAAAACAGAAGTTAAAAATTTGTATTCATTTCCAGTGACATTTTGTAAAGTCAGCATTCAGAATGCAGTTATCGACATATACTCTTTTTATAAGAGGTACTATCAGTGCTTGTTTTTTAACAATTTTAAAATCAGCATGCATGTACAGACATCCTCTAAAGAACACAAAAAACAGCTTCTTTACAAACACTGGAGCTCTTGCTAAAGCCTAAGTAGACTGATAAATCAATATGATGATCGGTTATTAATCTCAGTGTTACTGAGCTCTGCTAAAGCCTAAGTGGACTGATAAATCAATATGATGATCGGTTATTAATCTCAGTGTTACTGAGCTCTGCTAAAGCCTGAGTAGACTGATAAATCAATGTGATGATCATTTATTAATCTCAGTGTTACTGAGCTCTGCTAAAGCCTGAGTAGACTGATAAATCAATGTGATGATCGGTTATTAATCTCAGTGTTACTGAGCTCTGCTAAAGCCTGAGTAGACTGATAAATCAATGTGATGATCAGTTACTAATCTCAGTGTTACTGAGTTCCACTAAAGCTTAAGTAGACTGATAAATCAATGTGATGATCAGTTATTAATCTCAGTGATATTGAGATCTGCTCTGGTTACTTCATTTATATAATAATTGAATTTGTCATGAAATTAACAGAAGAATTACATGATGGAAACTGCCAACCAATGACAGCAAGGAACAGTGTGAAGAGTTTTCCCATGTGCCTTATCTAGAATTAGATAACACGTAAAAAGATGGTTCTTCAAGGGTTTTTTAGTGAAGGCATTGGTTTGATTTAGAACCATAAGTTCTATATAGAACAATTTCATGTTTAAATGATTCTTTGCGTGGTGAAATGATTCTTGAGATTGATGGAGACTGTGTTGTATATGGTTCTATACATTTTTGAATATGGTTCATATAGCACCTTTAAAGGGTTCTTCTATTAGTACAGTGTCAGTAAACAGTACTAACTAGTTTTACTAACTCTGTTTTGTTGATTTTAAAATGTTTAATTTTGGACTTTCATGTAATACTATTAATTCAATACAGTTAAGTAATTGTGACTCATAGGAACTGTGTCACAGTAGCTTAAATTCACTGCCTTTATTACTTTAATTTAGCACTACTCTTGACAATCTTGCCATACGCTTACAGTTTAACCAAGAGCATGAAAGCTGCCACTGCAGTGTCCAGCCACCACAGAACCACATTCAGCAGAGGGGAACATAGTAAATCTGCTCACTCAACACAGATTAAATAAACCAAAATCAGCATTGACTGAGATTAAATGAGTTATTAAGTATAGAAAACAAGTAAATACCCAAGGGACGGAAGGCTGGGGAGAGTTGCAACTCACAGTGGGTAGGTTACACAAGGTAGAAAGACCAGCTCAGTATGCAAATATATGTTGTCAAGAGCCGATGGGAATGATGTGTTTTACTCAAGAAAATAAATTAGAAATTTAAATTAGAAATTTAAATTTCTAATTAAATTTAATCACCAAAAAATTTACAAGAAAAGCATGAGAAGTCCAAAACATTTGAATGTAAACATTTATGCCGTCTGTCAGATACATTGACTGATACAGAATACTCCCATCAGCTCAACCACTCAATCAAATTATTATAACCCACTCTGTGGCATCAAGACTTTTTCATGCACTCGACAACCATCACTTAATGTAGGTCATTTTGAATAGGCTAAAACTAGGACTAGTCTGTCGTCTGTTACAAGTGTGCATATAATTAGAAGAGGGGAAAAATACAGCCACACAAAATGTAGAACAGTCTTTAAAAACAACCCATTACTGGCCTGTTTGTATTTGTCTGTAAAGACAACCTAAAGAAAAATAGTGAATATAATACATTTGAATAAAGTCACTTTAACTCAAAATATGCTAAAAATTCTTACTCAAAATGATTGAGTTACTATCTTAACCATTCATTTTTCATTAAGTTTGATATTTTTCAGCTCAAGTGACACCAACTTTTTTGTAGTATTTAAGGTGTCAACTTAATTCTTTCATTAAGGTGTGCAGTTAGGTTTTACAGTGCATTGGTTCTTCCATAATATTGTTAAAAACATCATTAGAATTTAGCTCCTCTACATAGATGATGGGAAACAGATGATCTGAGATAGGTCTTTGAGTTTTAACTTGGGGAAACTTGAATGGTTGATTTCAGTATCAGTTGTGAATAATTTTAGAGGTGAATTTGACACATTAGGCCTTCAGTTCAGCTCCTGAAGTCCTTAACAGTAGGAGAGCTCGCTTTGCTGTATCTACTGAAATATCAGAGAGAAAAAATATCTTGATTGGTCAATTTTCCTTTGACTGTTTAACCCACTTTGTTTCCAACCAAAAGCATGATAATTATTTCAAACAAAAGATAACAGATGGGCATTTGTTTATTTCATAGCAGTCATAAGGCTTCTCTGAAGCCCTGAGCGTTCTGCACTGCTACATACTCAAGCAACACACTGCTTTCACACTGGGAAGTAAGACTGTTCTCTTTTGAGTACTTTAAGGCACACTGATCATACTCAATATAAAAGGTTGCCCCAGAAGAGGCAACACTGAATGTAAAGGGATTTGCATGTAGTTTATAGGGTCAACAAACCTTTTAAAACTATTGTTATCAGGTTTACAGCTGAACTGAGTAAAGCAGAGGTCCTTGTAATCCATGCATTGCACATTTTTTGTATTTTAATTTGCACCCCCAACTGGCTAGAGCTGATATTGCTTTCTTGTGTAAAAGAACAGGATGGAAAAAAAATAAAAGGGAATAAAACAAATATTCATTGTTTATTTACTAAAATATGACTTATAGATGAAACTGGTATAAAGCAAAAGCACATTACTATATGTGTTCAAATGCAATATTACTAGTTTTGTTTGTTCACATTAATAAGCTCAGTACAACTACCTATGGGTCAGATTTACAAACTCCACTTTGGCATCAAAAATGTATTTTCGGTGCCAACATGGCTGCCATTGTGCGGAAGGAGAAAACAGACGTTTTTAAAATGCATTTATTTATTTTTGATGGGGGAAAAACACTTAAACAGCTGCCTTCTTCCATTATTCTTAATGTGATGCAGGAAATAAAAAAAATGCAGTTTAGCTCATCTCACTACCCAGAAATGAATGTTTCAAAACAGAAAGTCAAAATGATCACTAATAATGATAATAATCATTTTCCTGAATTCTTTTATTTTCTCGAAATAATTGGTTAATGTGTTAAAATAGTCACATACTTTTGAGTTTGTCATTATTTTGACTGACTAAGTCAAAATATTGAGAAAATAATGCTGTGTTCACATCTGCATTGAAAAAACTGTCATGACGATGGCGGCATGAAGCTACACAAACGTTGGCATGGTGACCGCAGAGCCGGAGAAAATTGGTGCTTATCAGAGGAGAGCTTGCCAATGTATATAGTTGGTCATGATGGAGAAAGGCAGGAGGACACTCTGTACTGTTTTTTATTTCACCACTGCTGTTGATGGCAGAAGTTAGGAAAACTGGAACTCTTAACAGAGCATTCTGCTATTAGCGCCTCAGGAATTAGCGCCTCTCTTAGTAAATTTGTCCCGAGTGTGTGTCTGTTGCACCTATCTAGCAGATACTAAAATGTGTAGCCACTCTAACTCATCTTGACTCAAGCCTGTTAGAGAGAAAATCCACTACTATTGGAATCAAGATCTTATGGCATTTGAAGACTTAGCCTTATTGATGTTGAACACGGCCGACTCCGCTCCAGTCTGACTTTTTTCTGTCTGTCTTTATTGCTTCTGACCTTTATTCCTGAGATATACGTGCACAAGGACTGAGTGAATGAGTGATCTTCACAAAAACCTGCTTCTTATTTACCTGCATCTGTCAAACACAAATGCAATAACTTGAAATGTCACAGTCCTCCATTTGCCAGTGACGTGAAGTTGTGTGGAGCTGGAGTGGAGTTCAGAGAGTGGACTCAGCACAAATGCAGGCGAGCTTAGCAGTGTATATAGTTTATTTACAGTAATAAATAATTACTGTTACAAACAGCAATGGAATTATTCTGCTAGATGTGAAGGCAAACAGACCTACTCTTGCACTCAGCAAAGAGAAACAAAACTTTTTCTACATGCTCTGCCTCGGTGCCTTGATACAGAAAACCCTGCCCCTAATCAGGGTCTGGCTTGTACCATTATATTACAACCCAATGAAAGATACTTATTGTTCAGTTTAAAAGTGTCTAGATATATCAGTCATAGTTCTGCTTAGGGACAGATCATGGTCTGGGCACAAGAGTCTTTAAATGACCCCAACACTCTGTCAAATAAAAAAGAAGACCTGAAGATTTTTGTGTAACATTTGAATCAAGATTTTCTGTTTTTCTTTCAAGCCAAAACAAGTCGTTATGCAAAACCAGAAAAAATCTACACTTATGGAAAGGTACATGCTAACATCTTATTAGAATAGCAACAGTAATATACAATGAGTCAACAATAATGGAAAAAAGAAAAACGTGCCTCAGAACTGATAGCATTTTTTCATTTATTTCGTAGACATTTGTACATGGGCTACTTGTTCATCTATTGTTTACACTTGTGTTTCGTGTCCGGATGCTGCTGGAGTTTTAAAACACTGTGTCCACTCTAGACACTCCTAACTTGTTGGTTCACCTTGTAGGTGTAAAGTCAGAGACAGTAGCCCATCTGTTGCTGCACAGTTTACGTTACTCATGCTCTAGTCCACATGTGTCAGTATCCAGCCCTTGCGGGGCAAAACACTACAGACATCAGCACGTTGCCTCATTAAACACACCTGATTCAGCTCTTCAGATAATTAGCAAGGCCTTTATGAACTAAGTTCAGCGTATTAGATGAGTGGAAACACTAATATCTGTAGTACTTTGGCCCGGAAGGTCCCCAGTTTGACATGCCTGCTCTAGTCCTTCATCAGTGGTCACAGGACGCTGCCTACAGGATGCTGTTGGCTCCAGCACTCGCCAGATGCATTTCCACTTATGTAATTGCATCTGGATAATAAAAACGCATTCCATTTACTCTTGTGTTGAATGTGGTCAAGATCCTTCTCTGACCACCTCTGAATGTGGTTTGAGTGTGATTGTAGTCCAGTCATGCATCCTGGGGTTGTGTAAACCAGGCTTTTAATGCGGTCAGTTGAAATCCAATCGTGATCCGATCACTGGAAATGTGTGTTGATGTGAGGTGCAAACAGGTATGTTGGATCTGAAAGGTTGTGAATCTGCTAAACCTGAATGCTCGGGATTTACTTCGGTCTTTGCTTCATCCTCATTTGCAGACTTTAAACAGCATTTTAACAAGATGCACACAATCACATTTGCCACGAAAATGCTGTTAAAAAGGACATTATTTCCTCAGCATGGCCACCAGCGCTTTCATTTCTGAATTGTGTACAAAATACACTTCTATGACTTTATTCTCTCAGAAAAAGCTGAAATATTGACTGTGAAAACAAAAGCACCAGCGAAGTGTTTTGTTTTGTCGGCAATGCTGCGTTGTTTTTGCAGTGTAGTCGCCACTGATTCACTAAGGGGCAGATTTCCACTGCTTCTCTGCAGCAGTATGTCACTAGAATATATACAAAACAATGTATAGCAGGGCTCTACAGTCCTGTCCAGGGGATCCGCAACCCTTCAGATCCAACATACCTGCCCCTAAAAGCCTTCATCAACTGGATCAGGTGTGTTTAATTAGGGTTGGAGCGAAACTCTGCTGGGTAGTAGATCTCCAGGATGAGGATTGTGATCCCACAGCACATAGAAAAGCTGTATTAATAGAGAAAGTGCAAAATTTATGTAAGCATACTTCTTCAAATAAGAACAAATCTACTACATAAAAAAATCACTAATTAGAAAAAAGGCCCAAGGTTCTCAGTGAAAACTCGTCTTAAACTCAGCCCAAAACCAGGTATTTTGTCGGTCCCTGTTGTGTTCCAGTTAGTAATTCATCCCTGGTTCTGCTATTTTCTTCTCTCATCTCGTCTTATCGGTAAGCCTTTCTTTAGCTTTTACTTAACAATATTCTTTTGTTTACAGGTTATATTATTAAATCGCCCTGCTCCCTTTTTCTGGAATCAATGTGGATCTTTCCGGCTCTAGAAGAAGTGCAATCCCTTGAAGCACTCAGGTGAGTAAAGACATCGTTCACATTGCATTGTGCACATTTTAAAATACAATGTCTTAATACATCTATTAATCAGTAGAGGTGCCAAGGATTGCAGTTTTGGGTGGGCATAACAATTTTGTAGGTGGGCTGTATGTTCGCTAAATGAAAAAATGCAATAGGAGAAACCAGCTTAGGCTGCTGGTCAACCAAAACTAATAAAACCAAAGCTCATTGGACTTTCATCCTTTGCTTTGCACACAGGAGCAATAATAACCAACATATCTGTAATAAAACATATTTCTGGCATTCATTGTGCAGAATCCCCTGTGGCATTTGCAGGGTGCCATGCAGTAGGTTTTTTTTTCTTATTTTTTAACTAAGCCTTCTCCAGTGCTCTTTTTGAGTTCGGTAAAAATTTACTCTTTTCACCAATCTCTTGCGAAATTGGGCAAGTTTTCAGATTTACAAATATGTGATGACAAATTGTAAAGTTTTTCAGAGGGCATAGTAACAGTTGCTCATCTATGAAGGACCAACTGAGTGAACCAATTTATTACAGCACCACCCTGAGACAGAGCAGTGCTGCATCTCTAGTTAGTTAAGAATACCAAAGACAGGAGCTCACTGATAGTAAGTGAAGCAGCTAAACAATGAGCTTTCTCTGATTTTGTATTTCAGCGTCTGTTTTGGTCTAAAGCAGTGGTTCCCAGCTCTGGTCCTGGAGGACCCCCTGCCCTGCATAGTTTTGTATTTTCTTGCCTAAACACCCACTTCAAATCAGGAAGGGCTTGTTAATTAGTGAATGAGTAGGATCAGGTGTTTTGGGAGCAGGGTAAACCCTAAAATGTGCAGGGCAGGAGGTCCTCCAGGGCTGGGAACCACTACCCTAAATGACAGGATAATGTGACAATAGGTTTATTCTTTCAGGAACCACTCAGAATTTTGATTTTGAGACATTAAGGGGATCCAAGATGTTAATTAGGGGGTCCCTGACTCCCCAGGACCCCCTGTATTTCGCACCCTCCTGGCATTTATGCCTTTGGTGTCAATTAGCTGGTTCATGATTGTGTCATGTTCAGAGTTGGGTAACTGTTCTTATTGTATTTATCTGAAATATGTTGTGTGCTGCCAGCTTCAGCGCTAGTAAAGGATTCCATAAACTCATACGTATAAACTCTCATGAACCTAGTGCATTGATTGGGTGCTGAAACCTGTAGCAGGTTGTTTGAGAGTCTGTTGGTGGTTTAGGAAGGCAAATTTATGCCTGGTCTTAAGGTAAAAAGACACAAAAACCAGCTGCCGTGACTCGCTCAAACTTTAGTAAATCAAGCAGTATATGTAATTAGTTACAAGTGTAATACCTCAACCCACTTTGTGTGTGATCATCCCTCAAATGCTTGACAAGAGAAGCACATTTTTGGGTTTTACCATGCGCAGGCCCCATAAACTGTGTGTGCTTGTGTGCCAGTTTCATACATAACATGGAGATACAGTGCATCTGATTTGTGCCTAAAACTGCTGCAAAAGGCTTAGTAAATTGGGCCCTCTGTGTTTACTCCAAGCAATTGTGTAACTGTGCTGGTGATGGGACAGATCTCTCCTGTTTATCACAAGACATGGCACTGAGCTGCAAAACTGCAGAAGTATTGAACAGATTTATGTGTCAGTGAGTTTGTGCGTAGAATCAAGCATTTAATGAACCATTAAGTGGGTGAGCACACACACACACACACACACACACACACACACACACACACACACAATCAGTCTGGTCTTTGGAGTTTAATTAAAGAAAGGTCTACCTTCACTTAGCGGCTTCTGGCAAGGAGATACATTTTGTTGGTGGCAGCAAGGTTTCGAGCAACTGACCTTTCTGTTACTGCGAGATAAGCTGCACACAGTAAAGCCCAGCCAGAGCGTCACAGTCAAATAAGTTCAGAGAGAGAGAGATAGCGAGCTTCCTCTTTAAATGATAGACACAAAGTTGTTTTTTAGGGATATTATACTGCCGTATGGATTGCAGTCATGTTTGCTATTTGAATATCTGCATTTTTAAACAAGTAGTATTTGAATATCCCAGTGAGAGAATATTTTATATTGTTACAAATACAAAATTGTATTTGTTTACTGTAAGCAAATAGCATAAGAGGTGCGGTACCTCATAATTTGGGTTGATTAGTGATGATCTTTGTGTTTTATGCATAAGTGAACATAACACCTATAAGATACCTATAAGACACTTAGGATCTATAAAACCCAGAGTCAGAGACTACACTGTATGCATTTGTCGTCTGTTCTACTGACATATTTCCATATTTACAGTTCTGTGTGACAGTCAGAGACCAACTTTTCCTGTATTTAATTTCCAGCAGCCATTCAGTACAACTAATCCATTTTTTAGCATGAGGACAAAATGAGAAAACATATACTTAACAAAAAATTTGTTTCCTTATTCTGTGTGATTCTACACGTTCTATCGAAAGTGCATTTAATTATTACAAGATAAAATACAAACTCAATTCCAAAACAGTTGGGACAGTATGTGAAATGAAATAGAAACATAAAGAAATGATTAGGACATTTTCTTTGAGCTGTATTAAATTCAAAACATTTTACCTTCAAAGTGTTTTAACCTGATGAACTACACTGTTATTTGTAAATATACGCTCCTTCCAAGTATGACGCCTGTAACATGTTCCAAAAAAGTTGGGATGGGAACATGTTTATCACTGTATTACCTCACCTCTCTTCTTAACAACACTTAATAATTGTATCCAGTGTTGAAAGCTGAATGTTTTGCCATTCTTCAATTACACAAGTCTTCACTTTTGCAACCATACCGGGCCTTTGTTGTCATATTTTGAGCTTAATTAGACAGGTCAGTCTAGCACCCACACTATATTCACAGATGTGCAAGTATCCCACTAATACCCCCCCACCGTAACAGACCCTGGCTTTTGAACTTTACGCTGGTAACAATCTGAATGGTGCTTTTCTTCTTTGGCCCAAAGAACACAACGTCCATTATCTTTGTAAATAATCCAAAATGTTTCCACTGTGCATCAGTCCATTTTAAATGAGCATGAGCCCAGAGAAGTCAGCAGCATTTCTGGATGTTGTTGACATATGACTTTCATAGTAAGAGCATAGTACACTGTCAACTTGCATGTGTGGATGCAGAGAAGGACAGCTTTTATTGACATTCATTGACCTACATCGCACAAAATTCATCATATAAACATGCTGGTTTTTAATGCAGTGCCATATAAGGTGTCCAAGGGCACAGGCATTGAGTTGTGGTTTTTGGCCTTTTCCTTTACACACAGATTTTGCCAGATTCTCTGAAATCTTTTGATGATATTATGCACTGCAAAGGGTGTAATACCTAAAACTCTCTGAGTCGCTTGCTGAGGAATGTTATTTGTAAACTGCTGCAATTTTTGCAAAATGGTGAGCCTTGACCCGTCCTTGCTCATAAAGAACTAGGTCTTTCCTGGAGGCTCGTTTTATACCTGAGCATGGCTGCTTCTCATGTTTAAGGTGTTTTTGAACATTTCACAATGTTTTCAATTGCCCTGTCCCAACTTTTTTGGACTGTGTTGCAGTTTAGAATGTGTGGAATGTGTTTGTTTCAGAACAAATGTATATTTACAAAAAACTATGAAGTTGATATGTCTTGTCTTTGTACTGTTTTTGTTCAAATACAGGTCAACATAGGTTTATAAAACAGTACTTTCAGTTTCATTTGTGCTTTACCTATTGCCCTTACTCTTTTGGAATTGGGTTTGTATGATTTATTTCATTTTTTTTTTTAACTACAAATGCAATACAACCATCCATCCATCCATCATCTAAACCGCTTATCCTTCTGGGTCGCGGTGGGGTGCTGGAGCCTATCCCAGCTGTCATTAGGCGGAAATGCAATACATGACTAAGCAAAGAAATTAAGAAGTTTATTCCACTTAACCACTATTCCATTTCTCTATATACCAAAAACATTAACTGATTATGAAATGCCCAACTTAATGAAGTGAGGCATCTTTTGTTCCTCTGTTCATTATGTTATTAGTAAGGCATTACATAATCAGTTATTATAGATCTGTTTTATCTAAAGGCCTGAGGCATGTATGATTCGTTTAATTTTTTTTTAATTCTTAACTACCAATGAAATACACAATTAAGCAAAGAAATATCAATGTGTTTAGTCTATATAACTTTAAACAATAATTGAAGAGAGACACCTTTTCTATAGATAATTTTATCTGAAGATCTGACATGTCAGACACAAAAAAATATGTAAAAAATGTTATTGACATCCACATACCAAGAACTGCTTGCCTTGCAAAACAAATGAATAAAATAATGTCCATTATGTAAAAAATGACGGATTTTCTGAAAGAACTAAACTAAACATCTAGGATTAGACTTGGACACTGTGTTCATCCACACTTCTGTCTGTGGTTACAGACCAATGACTATTATATGTAATATGTAATTTAATATACTTTAGCAACAAACTATTCTGAGAAAACACTGACTTGTTTATTATTCCGTATTATTATTCATTTAAATATTTAAATCAAGTTTTTAAAATGTCTTGTATAATATTACAATATATTTTTTAACAAACATACGTTTGAACATTTTATTGTATATAAATAGTATAAAGTATGCTTTTCCTCTCATTGAGTGAGGGGATGGAGTTAGGGCAACTTTCTGGCGGGTCAAATCAAACATTCCCACGGGCCAACTTTGTGCACAGCTCACAGCAGCAGGTGAAGGTAGCTCACATGCCAAAAATTTGTTGAAACATGCTTGAGGAAGCTTGGGTACATGCTCAGTTTTCCAAAAGCTTAGGCCTCTGTCGGCTCATATTGATGACCCACTGGTTTATCTGTACCAGTAAAAATATCACTATTAACACACCATTAATTACCTACTTTTTGGTGGAGGAATAACCTGGATTTAAACTCATGGAGGGTGGGGGCTGGAGCCTGTCAAAGCGGTCATTGGGCGAAAGGCACCATTGTGTTTAGTCTAACAAAAATGTAAAATGTTAGTACACAAAACTAACACAAACTACCTTTTATACGAAAAGAATCAAAAGTAAAAAAAATAAAGGTAAAAAATAAAAACTAAACCCACAAAGAATTTTGAGATGCTCCAACTCCACTGCTACAATATTTATATTGAGACTGTGTGTGACGAGTCAAACAGAATCAGACACTTGCAGATATAAAATACAAAGTAGGCTTTACTAGTAGAAGCGCAGTGCAAGTTCGTGGTCAAAAAACAGGCATAGGTCAATTCCAGAAAACAGATGAGAAACAAAACAATAAACATAACACCAGGCAAACAGTCCAAACAGGAGAAGGCAAAAACGTGGTCAAAAACACAAGCAGAGGGTCTAAGTCCAAAATCCAAAATCAGGCAAACAATCCAAAGGGCTGGGCAAAAAGACAAAGTCAAAGAACAAAGGCAATCATATCACTCAGTAAAGCACTGTTTAACTAAAACTAAATTAAAACAGGTAGCAAACTAAAATCTAATAGACAAATATCAAATTACATCATCTGATATTAATGTTTATTTGAATTTTAACCCCTTCACATTGGTATCACAACTGGCCACAGAATTTTCATATCGGTCAGACTCCACACCAGTAAAAAAAAAAAACAATAAACGCCATCCTTTATTCATTATTCGTAACACACAACACATTCTGAGCCCTAAATACGATTGGTCACAAAAGTCAGTGTTGTCCATTGTCAAGGCACTGCAAGTTTACATTTTACAGCAGAAACGGTCAAGCCATTGAGCTGTTTTCGAGCAGAACCTGATAAATCCGTTCAGCAAATCAGTGCGCAGTATTCAGGTCAGGTGATGCAACACTGCCATGAACTGTTTTAGGCAGAATCTCAGAAGGCTTCCTTTCCCCTACAAAATGCAGTACATAGGTCTTAAAATAATGGATACTACATCTACACAGAGCACAGTCTAACATAGAGCTACTTTGGATTCAGCCATGTGTGCACAATTCATACTGGACATAAAGTGCAATATTTGGGTATAAAAGACAAAATTTTGTAACTCACATAGTGCACTATATAGGGAGCAGTGAGCCATTTGAGATTCAGCCCTAGGATTTTCCGAGGTCTGATCTTATAGATGTTTAATACTGCACATTAATGGGCTCTTTTTGTTGTGATTTTCAGCTCTTTACCTGCTCATTTTATGTTAAAAAATGTTAAATATTGCATATAAAATAAACTTCTATTTCTCTAAATGGCTTCGTTAAACTCTAAAAGATGAAATGACAATTGGACTTACCTGCTTTTGCCAAAAAAAACAATTTAAATAAAAAGAAAAGTCACTTGTATTTTATTGAATTACTTTTATTTAATCAAAACAACCCAACAGCAGTGTGGTGATATTACCTGGAACGCACAATACATGATTTATGGAAATTCATTAAAATGGAGGAGTCTGTTTTTGCGAACAAACTCTTTGAATATTTATTGCCTAACTAACATCTTTAAGTTTTTTTTAAGTGAAGGGAATGAAAGGAGCAATAAAAATAATAAAATGTACATTTAACTCAATAGACAGAATTAATGGTTATGTGGCTTCATTTAGAGAAGCTAAGCTAAGTGAGGATAAAGAATAGATGCATGTCTCTTTAAAGGGTCCCTTAATACAACTTTAAATATGATCTTTTTTGAGTAGTGAGGAGAAGGACATGCATGAATAACAGATAGGACTAAGGCTTTCCATGCCCCAGTAGATTAATGAAAACTGCCCTAGTGATGCACTGTTACTTATGATTAAAAACAAATAGCAGGAATTGTACAGGTGCAATAAGCAGACTGCTGATTTATTCCAAGTGACCTACACAGACAGCAAACTCTGACTGAAACAATGTTTTTGATTGATTTTATGTTGGGCAGCACCATCAACCATGTCGAGCAGATTTAACATTGATTCAACGGCGCCTGCTGATTGGTGAATAGCTGTTGATCTGATGTCATTACTGATGTTTGCTCTACGATTGTGCAGTGTTGATTCAATGTTGAAAGCATAGAAAATCCAGTTAAGTATTCACAAAATATAACACACCTTACTTATATTTTTAGGCTTTTAGCAGACACTGTAATCCAGAGCAACTTAAAGGGGTATGCAAGAACAGCATTTAGGGATTCACACAAAGACTTGGATGGGGATCAAGTCTATACGCTGAATCTGTTTGAAATGCATCTTGGTTGTATTCACACCTGCATTTTGATGTGGATCTCTGAGTTTGGTTTAGAACAGCTAACGTTCCTGTGTCTGTTGCTTAGTAACAAGAGACACAAAAAGAATTTCTATAAAATTATGAATGCATTGTGAAAGATTGTAATCTCTGGAATTCCTCTTGATGATTCAGACACTAAGAGAAGAACAGCTGTCACAAATAAGTCACTAATAAGTCCTAAAAAATAAGTCCTACACCACGCAAAATATGTGACACTGTAAACATGAGCAATTCATAAAGTTACTGTGGCGGTGATTAGCGCATCAGTGTCGTTTTAATACCGTTGGTGTCCTAGGCCAAAGAGCCAATCAAATGTAAATGAGGTCATACATATTAAAGACCCACCAAGTGAAGCTCCAGTTAGCTGTCAAAAATGGATATGATTAAAGGAATGAAAATTAACAAAAACCAAAATCCTCAGAAACAGCTTCAAATTTTAAGCAAGGAAGTGCTGACAAATAATAAATTGTTTTTCTAAAGATCCTTTACACTTATTATGATTATGATTAAAGGTTTTTTATCAGAAAATGTAGTTTTTGCTATAAAAAATTATGTATAAAAATATTGCTTTTAATTTGAGGAATTATATTTTAGCATATAAGATTTGATTCATTGTCCAATCACTCAGATTAAGAGTCATGAAAGCAGGAAATCTGAAATAGTTCTCTGTTACAAAAACAGAACTCTTAACTGGTTATGGTGAAATGCCCATTTATTGTGGAATTTAACTTCCTCATTCCACTATGAACACCTCTCGAAAGTGACAGAGTGCTGAGAAATGATATGTGAAATTAAACATTCATGTCAGAGCTTCAAGCACACACACATAATCTCAGCATCTCAAAATAACACACTACAGGTGCAGTTACAATAATTCATGCAGTGCCTATGAGTTTCAGGAAACCCAGTGGTAGGAGAGGACCCACGCAGTAGACCAAAGTTTATTTGTATAGCGCTTTTTACAACAGGTGTTGTCACAAAGCAGCTTTACAGAAAAAAAAAATCAGCATTACAGAAAGAAATCCGGGTCCAAACCCCAGGAGCAAGCCAGTGGCGACACCGGCAAGGAAAAACTCCCTAAGAGCAGGAGGAAGAAATCTTGAGAGGAACCAAGACTCAGAAGGGGAACCCATCCTCCTCTGGTTGACACTGGATAGCAAAACATTGTTAGTATAAAGTATTGTAGTACACAATGTGGAAAACAGGTGGAACAATGGTTAAATTGATTAGTTTATGCAGCAGCAGCATCATTGGGAGGGTCAGTTCGTGAGGGTGAGGTTTGCACAGCGTGGTTCAGCATGAAGCTTCTTAGCACACCCAGCATCTAATAGCTTGAGAACTGAAGTGTTTTTGGCACTGTTCTCCACTTTTTTATGCACTTTTTGGTCTAAAACAAAATAATAAACCTCAAAAGTCTGAATTGTGTCCAATTACAAAGCAGTACAGATGCTGTCACTAATGTAATAGAATGAAATTAAACAGATTTGTTTACCATCCTCATTTTTAAAAGTGTGTGTGAGACCATGACATTGTCATGACAGTGTCATTTTATTATCACTTGTGTAGTAACATCAACAAAAGACATTAAAAGATTACATTTACAAAGACTGCATTTAGGCATCTGTACTGTAGTCTGTAGCCCCTGCTCTTTTACAAGGCTAGAGTTACTTGAGGCATGTTTTTCGCTAAGTCTTGCCAAATGAGGTTTGCAGAGCTACGACCCAGATGTGCCACTCATATTACCTCTTTTAATATCAAAATAGTCCCTTCGCTTGGCCATAATCAATTGGTTAACCTCGTCTGGCCGGCCCTCACCTGGCCAAAGTAAGCAGTTCATCTCACTGGCTGGTTAAACACTCAGATATGCATGGTGGATAAAAAGTCAGTTGATTTGATACAATCAATTATGATTTGATCAAACTTCTGTAATGCACAGTTCACCAGAAACCCCAGTGAAGATGTATGCATGATAAACCTTCTACTAACAACTGTCAAATTAGTTCTCCAATTGTTTTTGAAACCCATGTGCTTCCTCTTTCCCCCCACATTCTCATGTTCAGCACACACATTCACAGTCTAATATGTCTGAAAATAAGAATATGGCAAAAGGTTTCTTTCCAAATGTCTTGGTCAAAACACATTTAAAGCATGTGTATGAATGAGCAAGAGGGTGAGGAATGGTGTTATTTTTGTTCTAATTAAAATGGGGCTGGCTTGTTCTTTGTGGTTTTCACAGGAAAGGGAAGTATACTTAGTGTCTTGTTGTGTCACCTAGTATGTAGGATACTGAAACACATCCTTGCTTCCTACTGGTGCTCATTCCAATAATATTTCATAATAACAATAACATAGAATTTCGGCTAACTGCAATGGCAAAGGAGGCGTTCACAGTGTTCATGTTTTCTGTGGGTGAGTTATGGCTTCATTATAATTTTTTATGGCAAAACTGCACATTATGGTACCTTTATTATAGTAAAACCAGAGCCAACATACATACAATACATACAGGCTTATCATAGCTTCTCTATGAAGACCCACACTACCATTAAAACAATTTGGAATCACTGTTTTCAATAAAACCAATCTGATTGCAAAATAATGTATAAAATTATTGTCTGATGCAAGTTTATAGCTCTCAAATAACCTGATTTTTTTTTTAGTGTCCAGAATGATGAACTGTAGCTGTTGACGATTCTGTAATGACTCACAAAGCTGAATAACAGCAGTGAAGGAATTCATTTCTAATAAAATTAATATCCAAAATGCCTTATTTTTGGATCAAATCTTTAGACAAAAACTGATAGAAAGGGCAACATAACAGTACATGATTTTTCATATATAGAATAAAACATATGAAAATACCTAATCTATAATATTTTAATCTACTTTCTATACATTGTTATTATTTACAAAATATCAAAAATGTTTAACATGACATGTGATTCCAAACTTTTTAATAGTAATGAATGCATTCTTTTAATCAGCTATCATGAGGCTACATGTTTTTGTGTTCTGTGAAATTTTGCTGTAATTAATTTAAGATATGTATGCATCCGTTATATATAGTTATTGTCATTGTATATTGCACTATGAAATTTAGCTTGTGTTACAGTGATTAACATGTAGATTCAAGGAAAAGCGTAACTGGTGAGGGGCTACTTCAGAATAATGTTAAATAAAGTGAAAATATGTTACACCAAAAATAATTAACAAAAACATTTTTTACATATTTACAAAAAAACAAATATTAACATATTTCTGTTTTATTAAACATGAATCTGAAATCTCTCAGCATTTATCCTCTTCCATAAATCTACAGGTTCAAATAAGAGTTGAAAATGCATTTCGGATTTTTAACTGACTTGGACTTGGTGATTCTATACCTTAATTATGTTTATTTTATTAAAATAAAAATATTTCTAAATTTTAAAAATAAAAGTTTTGTCACTACTGAAATAATCATAACACTTCCAAAACTTTACTGAATGTTTTGGTCGTGACTGTTTTGGTAATGACAATTTTAGCTAATTTTGAGCAGAGCTCATATTTTTCATTAAAACACAAAAGAGTTTACTTAATATGTGTTTTGGTAGTGACAGTTCTTTAGATTACACACAGACTTTCAAACTTCAAAACACATTTACTTCAAAACAGTGGGATCTAACTGCTCATCATGTGCAGATGAGAGGCAGGGATGCAGTCTCAAAATGCTCTAAAATGCAGGTGTGTGGCTACAATAAGGCTCCATCTATTGACTAAACTCTTTGTGTTTCAGTGGTGACATGAATCATGGGACAGCATTTTCTGCATACATAAACTCATGATGAATCTAAATCTTTCAACTTCACTTTAAAAGAAATCAAGAAGAAAAACATTCAAAAACTCAAGTTGAAATTTAGGGGTTAGGGTCAGGCACCTCCCAATAGAAAATACCCTAAAACTGATGATTCTGTAGATATTTAGCTTATTACTATTTCTGTTAATGCCTTGGGTTTAAATAGATCATGATATAATCCGTGTAAACATCTAAAGTCTGAATACTTCATTTATTTCAACTAGTGTTTTTTTTTCCTGTGGGACTTGCAGTTTGAACTAGTTTAGTTTGCACTAATTTGGTAGAATGGTCCATATATTTAAATTTTAAAGTGTGCCAGGATCATTAAAATCATGAAACACAGTAAAACATGCAGATTAAAGAAATTAAACCTTCAGTTGCTGAGTTCTGTCTTAGCCTGCGGTTGTGGTAAAGGCTGTCGTTGCCCAGAAGCAGACTTTGCAACTCTGCTTCTTGTGTTCTTGCACACTGAGGCATTCCACTCTGTGTCCTTATGAGTTATCAGTGGTCAAAAGTACAATGGTTCAAAACTGTACAATGAAACAAGATTAGTACTGTACTTACAGAGCTTAAATACAAGCATGATTCTATTGAATAAAGATAAATTAAAAATGCTTTTTTGGTTCCCAGGAAATCATTAGGGCTTCTCTGAAGGCCTAGAAGGCCCTGTGGGTTCCTCTCTGGATAAAACTTGAAATGACTGGCTCAAAGCAGCAATGGCATTGAACTGTCTGGCACTGACAATGCTTGATGTATTTTCAATGCTTGTTATTTATTACTGATTGCAATACTGATTGTTGAAATAAAATACTTCTCATGAAACATAGCATTATACTTGTTTAAAGAATTGGAATACACATCCAGAAGCTACACTAAGGGGAAAGTTTAGCCCACAGCAGCAGGTGGGAATAAAGGTGGCCAACAACTTGTTGAAACTTGTTGAAGCTCAGTAAGCCATTTGAAAGATTTTACTCTTTGGGAGTATTCAGCACTTGCTCAGCCTCATATAGGTGTAAATTAAATATTCATTGCATAGCTGTCCATACTTGTAGATAGCATGAACAGATTAAATGTTCACATCAAATAACCTTTGTGATGAAGGCTTTTAAAGCTTGTTCATTTGTGGTTGTTGTTGATCATGACGCATATGAAACACACAGATAACTTTACTGATTAAGATGTGTGCATGTGAGCCATTTCAGGGCTCAGTGTGTTCACGTTAAAGACAGATATGGGTCTCTTACCAACACAAACATGAAGGCTGAAGGGAGAGGTATGAGATGTAAGCCAAAACTCAGACGTGACCAGTAAGCCTTGTAATGCGAATGTAGCTCCAGTGGTGTTCTTTGAAGGCCTTTTCACTCCAAGTACGACTTTTGGATAAGATTTTTAATGTAGTGGGACCTTCAGGCCAACTCTTCTTCACTCTGAAGAAGATAGAAGAAGAAAAAGGTGGATTTCTTGAGTAGCAGTGATGAACTATTTTTCTTTAACTATCATTTAGACAGCTAAATATAATTTAGACAGAGACTGCTGGTGGTCATTGTTATTAGTTAGCCTCTAATTTTACAGAATATCAGCCAGCAAGATGGGGGGAGGTCCTGCTTAAGGCCCCCAAAAGGCTAGAGCCAGCCCTGTCCAGAGCTGTGCGTTACATTTCTTTATTTCCTATGCATTACTGCAGCATTGTTTTTATAAACAGAAACCATGTGCATGCCTTTCTTTCTGTCTTTATAGCAAAATTCACTGTTGACAGAAATTTTTGGCTGTGATTGACAGTGTTTGTTGGTGGCTGGCGTTTTCGATAGTACGAGATAGGGCCTGGACACTTGAAGTTTTGACAAAACAGAATAACTTCACAGACAGAGCGAGATCAGGTTCAACATAATGTTAATCAAGTTTTGTTTAAATGACCAGTTCGTTATTCATAGCGTATCTTCTCAAAGGTCAATTTCTTTTCAGATATTTTTCTATTTTGTTAAGGAAACTTTTTTTTTCATCAAGGTACAAAGAGTGTAAATGTTCCCTCAAAGGTACAACAGTGGTTTTAGGGTCCAATTGTGTACCTTAAATATGTTTCCCAAGTGAAGAGTCCGATTTGTACCTTTTCATAACGGAATATTTATTATTTATTAATTTATTATATTTCATTAACGCAAAATTTTGCATATCAAAAGCTGCATTAAGATCCAGTAAGACCAGAATAGAAGGATTTTGTGCATCGGCCCTGAGCCTGAGGTCATTCATGCTGTGGGCACTAATTGTAGTTCTTAAACTATTTGCTGTATTTAACATATTGGGGGGAAAAATAAAACATAAGGTGGTCTGCGCAAAAGTTATGGCACATTTTATATTTTATTTTTCACAATATGTTAAGCATCTTAGTGCATTAGCATTAATCAGCAGATTCTAATCCCCCATCTTGAATACTGGGTAGACCTGTCAGACACAGTTTTAGAATGGTTTAAATGATATTTAATGAATGGACAGTTCTTGATTTCACTGGGAAATCATTCATCAAAAAAATGTAACATTTCTTCTGGAGTCCCACAAGGTTCAGTTTTCGTAGCTATGCTGATCACATGCAATTACACATTTCCATTCCTTGTGAAAATCAAGACTCTGTTGACAGGCTCACTAGGTGTGTGTCAGATATTTTTCAGGGAATGTCAGAAAATTTTCTACAACTAAATTATGAAAGAATTGAAATACTGAACCTCGGTACTAAAATTTAGAGAAAAATATTTTATGAGAAACTTGATTCTTTAGCTTCACATACCAAACCTGATGTACAAAACCTGGGTGTAATCTTAGATTTTGAGCTCTGCTTTACTGCGCATGCCACTAAAGTAGCTTTTTATCATTTGAGAAATGTTGCTGAAGTTTGGCCGTTTCTATCTCAGCGTGATGCAGAGAAACTCGTTAATGCATTTGTTACAAGCAGAGTTGATCACTGTAATGCTCTTCTTACTGGGCTTCCTAAGAGAGCAATCCATTCTCTACAGCTCGTACAACATGCAGCAGCACAGATCGTAACAAAAACGAACAAGAGAGATCCCATTTTCAAAGAACTGAACTGGCTGCCTGTATCTTAGATTTTAAAGTTCTGCTACTGGCTTTTTAGGTTCTAAATGACCTTAAAGCACCACTTACATCACAGAGTGTCTGTCTGTTTATGTTCCAGCATGTGATCTTAGATCTGCAGATACCGACCTTCTGCAAAAAAAAAAGGTAAATACTGGAAATATGTGGAGGCCTATTTTAGTTTATTATTCTTCTAAACTGTGGGGCCCAATTTCACCTTTTATTAGACAATCAGGCTGTAAACTTTTAAAACTTAACTTTAACTTAACGTTTAATTAAAATCCTGTGTCTCTTTGGTATTCACCTTTTTTCATTTAATCTGTCATAATTAATTTTTGTCATATGATTTTAAATTAATACTTATAGCTTCTATTACCGTTATCATCTGTCTGTAAAGAATTCTGAGCTGCCACCAGCATGAAAGGTGCTCTATAAATGAAAATTATGATTATTATTATTATTATTAATATTATTATTAGTGTATTTGCATTTATTCTAATGTTAGTATTTTTGACAGAAATAAACACTTACAGTCCAGATCAATAGCTTTCCAGCTCATTTTCTCAGATGACTGAAGTGCTAAATATGACAATGAAGGCCCCATACAGAGATTTGTAATAATTAGGTCACTAAGCTCATCTCGCTTGCCCTCCCCTGGCCAAAGAAAACAATCCACCTTAACCACCTACCTGTAACTAATGAAGAATATAGTGAAGGTTCTCCAGGCAAAATCTTGCAGGCACCAAGTCTGCCACTCAGCGGTGAACAGTCTGCTTATGAATACACCTTTAACACTGATCGCAGTTCTCCTGTCATTTTAATGATACTGTTAACATTAGCAACAAATTATGGAACCTGATAAACTGATCTGTCCACTTCTCAGTCACAACCAGAGCGAACTTTCTACTTGCAGCTTCGCTGTTTTTGAACATACGGGTTAACTTCACTTGTGACACTCACAGTAGGCTACTAAACAGTGTAACTTCTGTGCTTAAAGGACAGTTAATACTAAAGCTGAGTTAAAGCTAAAACCTATACAAAATAGTGACAAGACATGACTTATTTTGAGTTTTAGGCTTAAATTTCAGTCATGTGTTTAGTTCACAGGTTGTAGGCCACATATTGCTGCTAAACCTTAATATGTGTAGGTAAGTATGTGTGTATTCACTTTGTTTTGGTCTCTTTGTAGGGACTCTAGAATTTTGCTACAGTAATGCCTGGTTCAGTAAGGATAGTATAACATTATGTGTCTGTGGTTTATGGTGTCATCATTAATCACACAGACCTACACAGTAGCTAAGTCAGACTCGCCCGTTTGCTTTAAACTGTAAGCAGCTCTAAATTGGTGGATTAAGTCTACGTTCGTTATATTGGCTATCTAACATTAGGTAAGGCTAGCTTGTTTCGGTATTGTGTTGTTTGACGTTAGCTTTAATTAAATCAGTCAAATTCAAATGCCAAATGTGATCTGTTATGGCCAACATTGATAAAAAAGGAAAAGGTTTTTTTCAAATCTGATTTTTTTTTTTTTCCCCAAACATTTTTTTTCTGTGGAAACTGCATAGGTTAGCTTGTGCTAACAGGATTAGAATATAACCTTAACTGTGTACAGGAGGGTAACGTTACTTTACCGCTAATTGGTGAGATGTTAATTTAAAAACACGTTAAATAAAAGGACAACGTTGTGAACACACATACGGGCAAACCGAAAATTATGAAAGATTAACATTTTTTTAGATTTTGCCCAAAGAGACTTAATCGTAGCATTCGTTGATACTGATCTGTTCGTTTCTAGAAATCCTGGAGTCGACTCCAGTTCGAGTGATGGAATCGATTCCACACGTTCGATTCTCGATTCCAGAAAGTTACAAATAAAAAGCCCAGCACTTATTTAAGTTCTTAGCAAACCGTAATAATTTGTTATAAACTACAAAAGGTTTTGACAAAACTTCATTTGCCCTACCTCTGTTGTTCCTCAGGGACACAAGATGTTTTTCTCAAGTCTCCTCTGTCAGCTCCTTTGGGCGGGTTTCAGCACTGGCAACTAGAAATGAGTCATTCGCGAACAAGTCGGCTCTTTGATTCAACTCTTGTAGGTGAGCAGTGGGAGCCGACTCACAGTGAAGAGCCAGTTACATTCATTTCATTCATTTAAAACAATTGATGGGTCTTTTGACGTTGTAGCTGGAAACCTAAAAATCTGGATCTCCTCGGAACATTCCAGCTCCTCCTCATTATCTCCAGACCTGCTGCTTGTTGTGTTAACTTGTCACTGGTTTTGTTCTTGGCAGTTTTCACATAGTTCATTCTTAGCCATGTTTCCAAGTGTGCCTCATCAGTTCTTCTGATTTTTGACTTGTGTCTGCTTTTGTTTGTTGATGACTGGTTGATGTCTGGAAATTCATCCAAGAAAACTACTAATTTGACTAATAAAAAACAAACATAATGCCATTTTGGTCGATTAGTTAATAGGTAGATTAAGGTTTTACTGAAAGCTAAATAATGCATATTGCTGACATGACTACCAAAAAAAAACAAAAAAAAACAACAATGATAGTGAATGTAGTGCCGAACGAGCCGACTCTTATTGGTGAGCTGAACCAACTGAATTGACTCATTAGAAAGAGCCAGAACGCCCATCACTACTGGCAACTGTGATTGATTGTAAGCCACTTTTGCTTAAATTTTGTTTCCCATTTTATCAGCAGTAAAAGACAGAAGTCTATTAATGTGTTGATTCTAGGACACATTGTTTAGACAGTCTATCTCGACAGTGACAGAAGAATTTTTCTCACTCTGTGTGCGCATGCGGGCAAGCTTGAACCTCACTGTGTGAAATTGAGTCCTAAGCTTTGGAGTCGACTCTCGATTCCTAACTGTCTGGAATCGCAGAATCAACACCTCTATTTATTTATGTATGTATTTATTTGGGATCGACGCCCAGCTCTAGTCGTAATTTTCTGCTTGTTGCTCGCCCTGAAGCCTTTGGACGTTTACTAGCCCCGTCTGGTGTTCAGAGGTCTCTTTCTTGATTTGAGTTATAATTAAACCAAGCATTCTTCTTTCTCTGCAGCTGTTTTATTAATCAAGAATATGTAAGTTAATTAAGTGGAAATGGTCAATAGGCTGATTTTTGTATTGTCTCCCCAACAGTGATTTTTGAGACTTGGGCTTAACCGTTGACATCCCACTCTCAACCTATGAAGTCACCCGAGGTGACAACGTTACTATACCCTGCTTCTTCAAAACGACAAAAACAGACATCAAAGCAGTCACTATCGACTGGACAGCTTACCCAGATGATGACAGTGATCCAGAAGTAAGGGACCAGATCCACATCGTTCATTTCTTGTGCTGCTCCAATAAACCAATACTTTTGTCACTGTGTAGTGAAGTATACTGTCTTAACACAAAGTTTACTGTCTGTATCTTGATTTTCATACGTTGTCCATGCGTCTCTTACTCATGTTCTATCCCACAGATTGTAGTCCTATCTGGATTTTTCCCTACAAATGCTCTTCCCACTATTGATGCAGGAGAGGGGTATCAGGGAAGGGCATCTTTGCAGTATGACTTCACTAAAGGAATAGCAGACTTGCAGCTCAGTTCAGTAACATCAAAGGAGACAAGAGTGTTTCAGTGTAAAGTCAGCATTCCTGGTGACAAGACAGGAAAACCTTCAGACACCACTAAGGTTGTGGTTTTGGGTAAGTGCAGAAGATAAGCCATGGAGGATGGCAGAACAATGAGTGAACTGTATCATCTTTACATAATACTGTGTAAAGAAGGGATGTCACAATCAGTCAGTTAAACTGGATTAGTCATTTAAATATTTAGGTTAAAAATGTACCTTTGTTGTGAATCAGCTTAGAGATTAATTTGCAGTTTGAATCATAATCAAGGTATTTTTGACCTGGGTTAATAAAAAGCCACATTCAGCACGCTAAAGATTCTCCACAAGGGTGGGCTATTAACACTTAAGGCACTATTGTGTGCACCACTAAAGGAAAGAAAAATTACAACCACGTGATGTTAAGAATGCATGCATATTTGAAGTAATAAATTGTGTTTATATGAAGTTTGTATTAGGTGCATTGTAGGCACTTTTAACCATATACAGTCTAAGCTTTCAATGGTGGACAGGGGTTAGCATGGGCACTGTGACCACTCTCTCTGCAGCCCCATACACAGGATGCAATGCACCCCTGTGCTGCAACACATGTCTTCTGAAACCATCATTAAACAGTTCTGTTTTGGTTATATACCAATTAAGTTCATCTGTGCACATTTTTACTACATGAGGGACGAGGATGCAGTCTCACTTTCTGCTCTAAAATGCAGGGGCATGGCTAAAATAAAGCTCTGCCTATGGCCTAAAGATTTGTGTTTTGGTAGTGACATTTTTTATTTTAGAATTCGCATGATAAGGGGCTCCCGAATGGCGCAACCATCTAAGCATTGCCCCTGTCATCAGGAGATTGCAAGTTCGATCCCTGGTGATGCTACAGCCATCTGTGGCCGGGCGTCCAAGAGAGCACAATTGGCCGTGCTCTCTCTGGGCGAGTAGGTAACAGCAAAAAAAAAACAAAAACAAAGTATTTTTACTAGATGAAATGTAGGGGTTTGGGACAGACACCTCCCAATAGAAAGTGCCCTTAAAATTAAGCTTTTGTGTATCTTTAGCTTAATGCTATCTCAATTAATGTCTTGGATTTAATTAGACTGTAACATAGACCTTATTAATATCTAAGGTCTGAATAATTAGTTGTTTTTACATTTTTTGTGTTTTTTTCACTGTGGAACCTTAGTATGAGCTAATTCAGTTTTCTCAGACTCTTAGAGGTAACTCACTGGCTCAAATGAATTAAGTTATGAAGCTCAGTTGTTCAAAATTATACATGGAGTTGAATACACTCTTTTTGCGCTTAACAAACAAAGCATAAGTAAACATGACATTAATCATACTGTTGCAAAAACGAGCTGTTTAAGTTGAAGTAACTCCTACATTGTTTAATTTCTTAATTTTCACATCACTGAAATAATTATGATGATGACAAGCTGAGATGTAGAAATGAACTATTTGTAAAAGAGCTTTTGAAGTTACATACTCCTATGCCAACTTTGGGAAAAACAGACTTAGCAGCAATTTAAGTTGCTTTGTAAAAACTAAACTTACTACTCAGCAGAGACACTAAACACGTTCATGGTTAGGGTGTCTAAACATGTAAAGAGCATCCAAACTTGCATTTAAACCTTTTGAAAATAAAATGCCTTGTTTGTATGTCTCTATTTAGTGAATGGGGTTTTGTCCCTTTACAATATCTCAGAGGACAGCAGTGGTTACTATGTCTGCACATCAGCCAATAAAATTCGCTCACAGACCTGTAACGTGTTCTTGGATGTAATACCACGTAAGAATTTTAAAAAATCTGTTTAACACAGGTCCTAAATGGCACAACCGTCTTGCGAGCTGGCCTCTTCATGCTTATTGTATGTTAAGTATTGCAGTAGTCACAGTAAAACACCACTAGCTTGGCACTAACATAACTTTTCATAAAGATGCTATAAATCCCATAGCGAGTGTATATTAGCAATATTGTTTTGTCAGATGAACAAAGGCTGCTTAGTACGTGATGTTTTTGCATTAAACACTAATATAATAGTATTCATGCCTGTTGCATGTTCATGATTATAATAATAAAACCAGTGGCGAACCGTGACTATTGGAGCTAGACATTCAATTCAGAACACAAAAGTCAAAATTTGATCAAAAATCAGGAGAAAAAAGACACTTCTACAACTATGCTAACTTCTGCTAGCATCCCTGTGGGATTTTAGTAGTTTGTTAGGGAAGTTAATGGAGATTCACCTGAACTTTTTTTGGCAGTTCTAGATTAAACACCGACTACTGAAACATCTAAAAGACATTTCATGTTTTATTTGAAACTTGTGACAGACATATTAGAATATATTTTACCTTGTAGCAGTATCGGTAGAGAGTCCTGACATAGAGCTACTGCTGCTGTTGTACGTTTCTAACAACCTACTGATCAGGCTGCCACTCATTCTCACAGTCAGTATCCAGATCTTCCAGAAGGCCTAGATTAATGTTTTTTTCTTGTAAAATTGTTCCCATCCATCAGAAATTAAAACGCGATTGATTTCTCTGTCACTTCGTAATTCTAAAGGTAAAAAAAAAACAAATTAATGCTCTTCAGCTCTTGAAAGTCCAAACCTACAGAAGAGCTTGCTTATATCTTCCTAGGTTTCATGGAGAAAAACAATTCCTGATTGGCCAATTTTCTGATGGATGTTTCAGGAACCTAAACCTTTTGTATCCACTCAAAACTTAACAATGAAACAAGATTCATACTGTCATACTTATAGAGCTTAAATACAAGCATGATTCTATTGAATAAAGATAAATTAAAAATGGATTTTTGGCTCCCAGAAAATCATTAGGACTTCTCTAAAGGCCTAGAAAGCCCTGAGGGTTCCCCTCCGGATAAAACTTGAAATGACTGGCTTAGAGAGTATTACACTGAATTTGCTGATAGATCTTTCTTACAACCATAATTAATAAGCATATAATTTTTCAGCCACGTGAGTAATTTTATACAATGCACAACAGATCTAGAATGGCACTGTTAACTGAACATTAGAATTTCACGGTTCAAAATCGAAGTGATAACATTCAGATATGCTGAAAGAAATTGTTCTTTAGAGGAAAAAACAAAGGGTTGTAATGTCTTGCCAGTTCATGGCCTAGCTGTGTAAATGTTCTCCTTTAGCTATTTTTATCTATCATTTATTTAACAGTGGCTCCTTCTAAACCCATCTGCAAGATCCCAAGGGAAAGCTGAAGTTTTTCAGAACATCAACCTGACCTGTTATTCAGAGGATGGCAACCCAACACCTACATATCGATGGCCTAGCTTTGATTTCAAAAATATTTCACGACCCAATCCTCCCAAGTCCATCGATGGTATGTGTGCCTTTCTATGTGTTATGTGTATCCCCTTGTTCAGTGATTTTCAGGGTCCAATTATGTGTCTACGAACAAGTAGTAGTGATTTTACTGTTTGTCATGCTGCTACTTACTATGTCCTGTTTCTATATCTCTTTTCAGAGAATGGGGTTTTGTCACTTTACGATATCTCCATGGAGAACACTGGTTACTATGTCTGCACATCAACCAATAAAGTTGGCTCACAAGCCTGTATAATGACTTTGGACCTCAAACCATGTAAGAATTTTGTTATAATTTGTTTATTTTGAAAAGTTTTTTTTTTTTCCATATCCCAGTATTCATCTGCAATTCTCAATTCCAAAAAAGTTGGGACAGTATGCAGTGCTGATATAAATGCACATTAAAAACAGAAAGCTGTGATTTGTAAATCTACTTTGATCAAATAAGGATAAAATAAATGAAAACATAATTAATGAAATAAAGTAATAGATTATGTAAAACAATAATTTGGCAATAATAAAATAAACAAAAAGAATAATAAATCATTCTTGAATGATTTATTATCAACAGCTAAAACACACCAAAATCATATTAAAAGTTAATCAGGCTGTTGCAGGCTGACCAGGATGGCTTAATGCTGATAAGATTATGAGAGGGCTAAATAAAAAAGTTTCCTTTTCTTCCGAATGGCTGATCCTAAGTTGATTGCTAATGATTACAGGGAAAGCGAGTGTTTACAAGGGTTTTAGGTATTTTTACCCTCTACAGTGCATAATTTTATTGAAAGACTCAGGAAATCTAGTCTAAAGGGCAAGGCAAAGAAACACAACTGAATGGCATTTGCAAACAAACAATGAAGAGTATAAAGATGAATACCATGCAAGAAAATGTATTACCAAGGATGTGCAAAGTAGCAGCAATAAAATATAACATAACTAAATCATTTTTTCTTTAATCAAGTAAATAAAAAATCAATCTAAATTTAAATGTTATATTTAAACAGTGCAGTCTGTGATCGGTCCGTTCTGCTGTCTGTCTACACTTTGCTGCAACTACATTTTACAATCACAGGTCTTTATTGAAACGGAGGAAGGTCAGTATCTCTCCGTGCTCCTGTGAGAGTCTCGCTCTCCTCTGAGAGCGGATACTCCCCGCGGCAGAGGAGACGCGCTCTGACGGAGCGGATGGGAAAGGGGCGAACGTTTGTAGCAAACTTCGCTATAAACAGTTAAATTTGAACGATTTTGTGTAAACTTTTAATTTCAGAGGGAACCCTTCGTCCAGCTGCCCTGTGTGTTCACGAAGAACTACCTCCTTAAACTGTCAGCGAGTGGAGCCAGACGTTCGCGGAGAACAGAAAACTGTTTGTAATCGCTCTTCTGTGTTCGCCGAACCTGAACGCACCGGTGGCCTCGACGTTAAGACGACGATGCAGTGTTTAAAACTGTAAACGTTTTCTGGAAAGTGAACAGGGTCGCTGTGAATAACAGTTACTTGCTCCTCTGCTCCAGCTCCGTTAACGATTCCAGAGAGCCTGCACTATTAAACAGGAAATGTTAGAGCTCAGCTCAGAACATGAAGTAGGACGGAATTTAACACTAACATTAGCTAACCAGCTCGCTAATACAGCTACCGCCGCGTCCCGAACCACACACTCCTGTACTTCACACACTACACTAATGAGTGCACCTCTAATGGTATATGCGCTATTTTTACACACTATTTAGTGAGCTAGTGTGCGGTTTGGTACGGGGCGTATCTTACCGAGATGAATCTTCATCCAGTGAGCCGAAGAGTTTCCTCTTCAGACACTCCAACATGGAGGATGTGCTCCCGTGCCAGCCAAGGTCGGCTTTACAAAAAGTACAACTGACAACGTTTTTTCTGAGTTTAGCTCCCGCATTTTTGAGGATTTTGTTCTTGAGGCTGCCATCGCGCTGTTGTTAAGTCTCCAGTAAGCGGTAATGTCAAAACGTTTCTAGTGAGCGCGAGAAAGACGCGTAATGACGCCACCAACTAATCGACTACTAAATTACTTGCCAACTAATTTGCTAGTCGATTTTAGTCGACTAAGTCGAATAATCGTTGCACCCCTATCAACAATGTCCAGAAATGCTGCTGACTTTTCTGGTCTTGAGCTCATCTGAAATGGACTGATGTACGATGGAACGTATACTGAGGTCTGACAAACCAACTTTTTCAGCACCATCCAGATTGTTATCAGTGTAAAGTTCAAAAGTCAGGGTCTGTCTTAGTATTGGTGGGTAACTTGCGCATCTGCGAAAGCTCCATTAACGCTGAACACACGTTGGAGAAACATGCTTCCTTTTAGACGCTCTCTTTTTGAGGGACATCCATGCTGATTTCAACATGACAATGACAAACATTCTGCATGTGATACAACAGGTTGGATGTAAAATCAGATTGTGAATGGTAGATTGACCTGCCATTCACCTGTCTCCCACTGAAAACAAGTGGCATACTATGAAGCGCAAAATACAACGAAGGCCCCAAACGGTTGCCCAAGAGAAGACTTGTATAACTGAAAAATGACAAAAAATGTCTTATTTTGCTTTCAAAACTGGATTAATTGGTGGTTTCAGTCCCCATATGTTTATTAAGTGCTGTTAAAAGGAAAGGTGATGTAACACAGTGATAAACATGCTACTGGCCCAACTTTTTTGGAACGTATTGCAGGCATCATTTTTGGAATGACTGTATATTTACAAAAAAAAAATTCAAAGTTCATAAGATAAAACATCAAATATTGTGTCTTTACTAATCACTGACTTTACTAATCACTGCTTTCTATTTTTTATTGCCACTTCATATACTGTCTCAATTTTTTTGGAATTTGGGTTTGTATTTTTGTATTTACATGCCCCACCCCTTTTGTCTGGTTCTTTCTTCTGTTTAATTTTCCTGTTGTTTGCTCTTCTGTTCCTCAGACCCCATTAACTCATGGTGTGTGGCCGGAAACATTCCAAGCCATGTGCCTGACTTGAGTGGTGTCTGAGCCCCAGCGTTGTCAGATTTCATGCTCTGGCGAAACTGCACAGTCCAGCGGTTTTTTGTTTTTTTTATAAAACAGTTCGATAATTATCTTTGGTTTATTTTTTTAGCTTTTCTTTTTTTGTTTATATTTTCTATAATGAACATTATACTTTAAAATTAAGTTTTTCTTCACAGAACATTGCAGGTTAAAATACATTTTCCAGCCTACTGTTGGTTCTGGCCTTGTGTAACAAATAAAACTATTATAGCCTCCTGTTTATTCACTTTTCTGTAGGCTAACAGATGCATAAACAGATTAAAATCCATATATAATTGCTTTTTAAAAGGAGATATGATTGAAAAATAACAGGTTCATTTACCTGTTTTACCTCTCCCACCATAATACAGCTAAAATTTGCCTGTGCCTACATGTAGGCTGTGTGTCAATCCACAAACTACTGTAGTAAGTAGTTCCAAATATTAATGGCACCATTGGTGGTGTGCTAGATACTAATCTGACATGCTATAGAGAGAGAGAGAGAGAGAGAGAGAGAGAGAGAGGGAGGAGCACACTTAAGAGAGCTAGAATGATACTTTTTCTAATTTAACAAATGGAACACATTTAGAATGAGACTCAAAATTGTACACCTGGCAACCCTACTGAGCCCTAAAAAAACTTGCCACCACAGCCAAGACCAGGGAGTTAAAAACTAATGTACATTGTTTTGCTCAAGTTTTAAACCAAGAGTTCTGAGACAAATGCTTGATGTATTTTCAGTGTTTGTTACTGATTGTGGAAAAATGTAGCATTATACTTATTTAAAGAATTGGAATACACATCCAAAAGCTACACTAAGGGGAAAGTTTAGCCCACAGCAGCAGGTGGGAATAAAGGTAGCCAACAACTTGTTGAAACTTGCTGAAGCTCAGTAAGCCATTTGAAAGATTTTACTCTTTGGGAGTATTCAGCACTTGCTCAGCCTCATATAGGTGTAAATTAAATATTCATTGCATAGCTGTCCATACTTGTAGATAGCATGAACAGATTAAATGTTCACATCAAATAACCTTTGTGATGAAGGCTTTTAAAGCTTGTTCATTTGTGATTGTTGTTGATCATGACGCATATGAAACACACAGATAACTTTACTGATTAAGATGTGTGCATGTGAGCCATTTCAGGGCTCAGTGTGTTCACGTTAAAGACAGATATGGGTCTCTTACCAACATGAATGTGAAGGCTAAAGGGAGAGGTATGAGATGTAAGCCAAAACTCAGACGTGACCAGTAAGCCTTGTAATGCGAATGTATCTCCAGTGGTGTTCTTTGAAGACCTTTTCACTCCAAGTACGACTTTTGGATAAGATTTTTAATGTAGTGGGACCTTCACGCCAAGTCTTCTTCACTCTGAAGAAGAAGGAAGAAGAAAAAGGTGGATTTCTTGAGTAGCAGTGATGAACTATTTTTCTTTCACTATAATTTAGACAGCTAAATATAATTTAGACAGAGACCACTGGTGGTCATTGTTATTAGTTAGCCTCTAATTTTACAGAATATCAGCCAGCAAGACGGGGGGAGGTCCTGCTTAAGGCCCCCAAAAGGCTAGAGCCAGCCCTGTCCAGAACTGTGTGCTACATTTCTTTATTTCCTATGCATTACTGCTGCATTGTGTTTATAAACAGAAACCATGTGCATGCCTTTCTTTCTGTCTTTATAGCAAAATTCACTGTTGACAGAAATTTTTGGCTGTGATTGACAGTGTTTGTTGGTGGCTGGCGTTTTCGATAGTACGAGATAGGGCCTGGACACTTGGAAGTTTTGAAAAAACAGAATAACTTCACAGACAGAGCGAGATCAGGTTCAACATAATGTTAATCATGTTTTGTTTAAATGACCAGTTCGTTATTCATAGCGTATCTTCTCAAAGGTCAATTTCTTTTTAGATATTTTTCTATTTTGTTAAGGTAATTTTTTTTTCATCAAGGTACAAAGAGTGTAAATGTTCCCTCAAAGGTACAACAGTGGTTTTAGGGTCTAATTGTGTACCTTAAATATGTTTCCCAGGTGAAGAGTCCGATTTGTACCTTTTCATAACAGAATATTTAAAACAGAACAATGAAACAAAAAGCCTGGAGATGAGACGGGATGTGTGGAGTTAATACAACTTAGAAAATATCATTTCAATGGATTATGGCACAAACATGTTCCCTGTCTAAAGGTACTTAGATGTACCCTTGACGGTCCCATCGCAAGGACAAGAGGAGTACTGCCCCAGTGACAGTTTAGTACCTTTATTTCTGAGAGTGTATATAAAACCAATACAGGTGTAAGCAAAACTTTGAATATTGTGCACTGAGATGTGCAGAAAAACGCCATAGTTAAGTCTGTTCCCTGTAGAGGATGTGTTCACTTATTTTCACTTCAATCAACCAAATGTGTGATTTGACTAGGGAATGTTCAAACTTTTGCAAAATTTTGCATATCAAAAGCTGCATTAAGATCCAGTAAGACCAGAATAGAAGGATTTTGTGCATCGGCCCTGAGCCTGAGGTCATTCATGCTGTGGGCACTAACTGTAGTCCTTAAACTATTTGCTGTATTTAACATATTGGGGGGAAAAATAAAACATAAGGTGGTCTGCGCAAAAGTTATGGCACATTTTATATTTTATTTTTCACAATATGTTAAGCATCTTAGTGCATTAGCATTAATCACCAGATTCTAATCCCCCATCTTGAATACTGGGTAGACCTGTCAGACACAGTTTTAGAATGGTTTAAATAATATTTAATGAATGGACAGTTCTTGATTTCACTGGGAAATCATTCATCAAAAAAATGTAACATTTCTTCTGGAGTCCCACAAGGTTCAGTTTTCGTAGCTATGCTGATCACATGCAATTACACATTTCCATTCCTTGTGAAAATCAAGACTCTGTTGACAGGCTCACTAGGTGTGTGTCAGATATTTTTCAGGGAATGTCAGAAAATTTTCTACAACTAAATTATGAAAAAATTGAAATACTGAACCAAACATACCAAACCTGATGTACAAAACCTGGGTGTAATCTTAGACTCTGAGCTCTGCTTTACTGCGCATGCCACTAAAGTAGCTTTTTATCATTTGAGCAATCCATTCTCTACAGCTCGTACAACACGCAGCAGCACAGATCGTAACAAAAACGAACAAGAGAGATCCCATTTTCAAAGAACTGAACTGGCTGCCTGTATCTTAGATTTTAAAGTTCTGCTACTGGCTTTTTAGGTTCTAAATGACCTTAAAGCACCACTTACATCACAGAGTGTCTGTCTGTTTATGTTCCAGCATGTGATCTTAGATCTGCAGATACCGACCTTCTGCAAAAAAAAAAGGTAAATACTGGAAATATGTGGAGGCCTATTTTAGTTTATTATTCTTCTAAACTGTGGGGCCCAATTTCACCTTTTATTAGACAATCAGGCTGTAAACTTTTAAAACTTAACTTTAACTTAACGTTTAATTAAAATCCTGTGTCTCTTTGGTATTCACCTTTTTTCATTTAATCTGTCATTGTTATATGATTTTAAATTAATACTTATAGCTTCTATTACCGTTATCATCTGTCTGTAAAGAATTCTGAGCTGCCACCAGCATGAAAGGTGCTCTATAAATGAAAATTATGATTATTATTATTATTATTATTAATATTATTATTAGTGTATTTGCATTTATTCTATTGTTAGTGTTTTTGACAGAAATAAACACTTACAGTCCAGATCAATAGCTTTCCAGCTCATTTTCTCAGATGCCTGAAGTGCTAAATATGACAATGAAGGCCCCATACAGAGATTTGTAATAATTAGGTCACTAAGCTCATCTCGCTTGCCCTCCCCTGGCCAAAGAAAACAATCCACCTTAACCACCTACCTGTAACTAATGAAGAATATAGTGAAGGTTCTCCAGGCAAAATCTTGCAAGCACCAAGTCTGCCACTCAGCGGTGAACAGTCTGCTGATGAATACACCTTTAACACTGATCGCAGTTCTCCTGTCATTTTAATGATACTGTTAACATTAGCAACAAATTATGGAACCTGATAAACTGATCTGTCCACTTCTCAGTCACATCCAAAGCGAACTTTCTACTTGTAGCTTCGCTGTTTTTGAACATACGGGTTAACTTCACTTGTGACACTCACAGTAGGCTACTAAACAGTGTAACTTCTGTGCTTAAAGGACAGTTAATACTAAAGCTGAGTTAAAGCTAAAACCTATACAAAATAGTGACAAAACATGACTTATTTTGAGTTTTAGGCTTAAATTTCAGTCATGTGTTTAGTTCACAGGTTGTAGGCCACATATTGCTGCTAAACCTTAATATGTGTAGGTAAGTATGTGTGTATTCACTTTGTTTTGGTCTCTTTGTAGGGACTCTAGAATTTTGCTACAGTAATGCCTGGTTCAGTAAGGATAGTATAACATTATGTGTCTGTGTGCGTGTATGTGGTGTGGGCCCTCCCTCTCTACGTAGCCCTGGTCAAACCAGTTTTGATGCAAATCTCGCCTTGTTTTCTGCGGCTGAAACCCACTTGCTTCCTTCCTGCCCTCACATTCTTACAGTCTAAACACAACTCTAAATGTGTCTCCAAATGAGAATACAGAGGAAAGAAGTATTCAAAATCAGATCTCTTAATAATCTCACTTACTTCTCTTAAACATAGTTAAGTCCTACTTGAAAGCAGTGTGAAACTTAATTCTGCTATTTCTGATAAACCACCACTGGATATATGTGCTTTAAGTGCTTTCAAAATATTGTCTCAAACTCTTTTTCTGTCTGATTGGAATTATACTTTTATAAGAAAAGTCTAAACGCTTGCTGGTCTGAGATCTTGTGTTTATTAATGGTATGTTTTGAAACTCACAGCGTTTAATATACTACATCAAACTCTTTTGTTTAAAAATATGGGAGAATATATTATTTTTTACAATATGGGCCACATATTTTTCCTTTAGGAACAGGCTTAATGTTGTCTTACCAAATTCCTTGGTCAAAACAAATATGATGTACTACAGTAACACTATGTGCTTCTCCTAAACCTCAGTTAGCAGAAAAGAGGAGATGAATACCAGCATTTAATTGTAACACGTTCTGAAAAAAAAACACAAAATCCTCTGTGCTGACAGAAACCTGAAAGATTTCTGAAATGTAGAAGAGAGACACACAAGAAAATGATGACATCTTACACTTTTCTTATGCAAATATTATTCAGTAAGACTGGGATGAGCTGAGTCAGACACAAAAGAGTCGAGTCATCTGTGAGACCATGTTCAGATCAGTGAGAAAATCCAGAGGTTGTTTCTCAAGAGCTGGACATGAAGGGAAATGCCACAAAATTTTCAAAATTCCTGCATAATATAACAAAAATATAGCCATTTTATTTACTACCCAAATGGACCAGCACACCTACAAGTGTCACACGAGTTTTTATATGTAATGCAGATGATGGTACTGTGAGCAATTCTGGTTCACCAAGTATCTCAAGAACAGAGCATTTCACATCCAACCACTCTGAATGCCTTTGCTTACATCTTAATGAGTTAATTATGTGGAAACATCTGTGGAATTCCCCTTAACTACGTCTAGGAGAAGTAAATGGGATAAAGAGGAGATCTTGTTTAGAATATTTCTTTCCTCTGGTAAAAAAGAGGAGAGTAAAAGACCAGGTAGGTTTTATATTAACTGGGTAAAATGAGATGCCTTGCATGTTCTCTGTGGTCTTTCACAGGAAATGGTTGCTCGGTGTCTTAGGCAGGTTAGCGTGTGCATGTTACTGAAACTCTAGTTGGTGCAGACAAGCTGAAACTTGATTACTGGGCGGATCCTCGTTAAGTCTCCCCGGTTTCTGTCACCTGCTGAACAGAGCCGAGCTCACCTGAAACAGTTCCTCATCTTGCTGCTCACTCCAACGACCGACTTCAGCAAACTGCAATGGCCAAGGCGACTTTCGCAGTGTTTCTGTTTTCTGTGGGTGAGTCAGGCTTGTATTATTACTTATATTACTGCTAAACTGTACATCATTGGCAGCGTTAAACAAGAGCATCAGGTAGTACATAGCTAGGCAGTTTATGGTGTCATCATTAATCACACAGACCTACACAGTAGCTAAGTCAGACTCGCCCGTTTGCTTTAAACTGTAAGCAGCTCTAAATTGGTGGATTAAGTCTACGTTCGTTATATTGGCTATCTAACATTAGGTAAGGCTAGCTTGTTTCTGTATAGCGTTGTTTGACGTTAGCTTTCATTAAATCAGTCAAATTCAAATGCCAAATGTGATCTGTAATGGCCTAACATTGATAAAAAAGGAAAACGTTTTTTTCAAATCTGATTTTTTTTTTTTTTTTCCCCAAACATTTTTTTTCTGTGGAAACTGCATAGATTAGCTTATGCTTACAGGATTAGAATATAACCTTAACTGTGTACAGGAGGGTAATGTTAATTTACCGCTAATTGGTGAGATGTTAATTTAAAAACACGTTAAATAAAAGGACAACGTTGTGAACACACATACGGGCAAACCGAAAAATAGCTTCCAGTGACCTTAAAGTCCATAAAAGCCAGAAAACTAACTCGCAGAACCGTGTAAATGTCCACTGCTGTTTACCACTCGGCTTGAACGCTTGAATGGCGGACGGTTGGGAGCCAACGCCCCGTTCCAAGCGGTTAACATTACAGCGGCTTTGTCTGAGTTTGTCACCGTTTTGGTTCAGAGGGTACCTGTTGTGCTCTTCTGTCGCTACGGAAATTATGAAAGATTAACATTTTTTTGGATTTTTTTATTTTTTTATTTTTTTTTTTTGCCCAAAGAGACTTAATCGTAGCATTCGTTGATACTGATCTGTTCGTTTCTAGAAATCCTTGAGTCGACTCCAGTTCGAGTGATGGAATCGATTCCACACGTTCGATTCTCGATTCCAGAAAGTTACAAATAAAAAGCCCAGCACTTATTTAAGTTCTTAGCAAACCGTAATAATTTGTTATAAACTACAAAAGGTTTTGACAAAACTTCATTTGCCCTACCTCTGTTGTTCCTCAGGGACACAAGATGTATGACCAGTTAGGTCAGGCATGGTGAACTCCAGGCCTGGAGGGTCAGAGTCCTGGACAGTTTGGTGGATTTTCTACTCGGACACGCCTAATTCAGCTCAGCAACTAATTGCCAGGGTGAGTTGGTGTGTTAAGAGCAGGGAAATTGCCAAACTGTGCTGGACACTGGCCCTCCAGGACTGCAGTTCACCACCCCGCTATTAAATCTAAGCAAGGCGGTTTGAAGAACAAGAGTTAACTGGATGATCGATTTTTGAGTTGGGCAATATGACAGTTATCATTATAGTTGTATATTGTGTCACGATATGCCTCTCTGAGCATATTGTGGATATCGTCAGTACTTAACACTTCCCAGCTGCATGTATGATTACAAAGAGAGCATAATTAGTCCTGTTTAACTGGATTTAGTGCTTCTTAGAATGTGAAATGTTGAACACAAACCATTGCATTCATAGTTTTTGATAGTATTTTTTTAAACTGTGGAACTATTTTGACTGTTCCAACTTACCGGATATCAGAAAACAGAAATATTGTGACTTATTGTGTATTGTAAAACTCTTTTTGCTATATTGCCCAGCTCTAATAGCTAACTAGCTAAACTAAAACTGTTTTTCACGAGTCTCCTCTGTCAGCTCCTTTGGGCGGGTTTCAGCACTGGCAACTAGAAATGAGTCATTCGCAAACAAGTCGGCTCTTTGATTGTAGGTGAGCAGTGGGAGCCGACTCACAGTGAAGAGCCAGTTACATTCATTCATTTAAAACAATTGATGGGTCTTTTGACGTTGTAGCTGGAAACCTAAAAATCTGGATCTCCTCGGAACATTCCAGCTCCTCCTCATTATCTCCAGACCTGCTGCTTGTTGTGTTATCTTGTCACTGGTTTTGTTCTTGGCAGTTTTCACATAGTTCATTCTTAGCCATGTTTCCAAGTGTGCCTCATCAGTTCTTCTGATTTTTGACTTGTGCCTGCTTTTGTTTGATGACTGGTTGATGTCTGGAAATTCATCCAAGAAAACTACTAATTTGACTAATAAAAAACAAACATAATGCCATTTTGGTCGATTAGTTAATAGGTAGATTAAGGTTTTACTGAAAGCTAAATAATGCATATTACTGGCAACTGTGATTGATTGTAAGCCACTTTTGCTTAAATTTTGTTTCCCATTTTATCAGCAGTAAAAGACAGAAGTCTATTAATGTGTTGATTCTAGGACACATTGTTTAGACAGTCTATCTCGACAGTGACAGAAGAATTTTTCTCACTCTGTGTGCGCATGCGGGCAAGCTTGAACCTCACTGTGTGAAATTGAGTCCTAAGTTTTGGAGTCGACTCTCGATTCCTAACTGTCTGGAATCGCAGAATCAACACCTCTATTTATTTATGTATGTATTTATTTGGGATCGACGCCCAGCTCTAGTCGTAATTTTCTGCATGTTGCTCGCCCTGAAGCCTTTGGACGTTTACTAGCCCAGTCTGGTGTTCAGAGGTCTCTTTCTTGATTTGAGTTATAATTAAACCAAGCATTCTTCTTTCTCTGCAGCTGTTTTATTAATCAAGAATATGTAAGCTAATTAAGTTGGAAATGGTCAATAGGCTGATTTTTGTATCGTCTCCCCCCCCAAACAGTGATTTTCAAGACTTGGGCTATAACCGTTGACATCCCACTCTCAACCTATGAAATTGCCCGAGGTGACAACGTTACTATACCCTGCTTCTTCAAAACGACAAAAACAGACATCAAAGCAGTCACTATCGACTGGGCAGCTCACCCAGATGATGAGAGTGATCCAGAAGTAAGGGACCAGATCCACATCGTTCATTTCTTGTGCTGCTCCAATAAACCAATATTTTTGTCACTGTGTAGTGAAGTATACTGTCTTAACACAAAGTTTACTGTCTGTATCTTGATTTTCATACGTTGTCCATGCGTCTCTTACTCATGTTCTATCCCACAGATTGTAGTCCTATCTGGATTTTTCCCTACAAATGCTGTTCCCTCTATTGATGTAGGAGAGGGGTATCAGGGAAGGGCATCTTTGCAGTATGACTTCACTAAAGGAATAGCAGACTTGCAGCTCAGTTCAGTAACATCAAAGGAGACAAGAGTGTTTCAGTGTAAAGTCAGCATTCCTGGTGACAAGACAGGAAAACCTTCAGACACCACTAAGATTGTGGTTTTGGGTAAGTGATGGAACAAAGAGTGAATTGTCATCTTTTTGGTAAAAATGACTTACTGCAAAATAAGTGTTACTCTACATATTCTCACTTGATGGTGAGGTGAGACCTGAAGCTGTTGCAGTAGTACTTTGCTGGACCCTCAGGTTTCAGACTAGCTTAAAAGCACAGAAATGTACTGTGAAGTAATTCTTATGGTATAAGAAGATGTATTTCTGTACAGTAATATCAGTACATTGGAATTTTAATGGGATTGAAGCTTCCAGACTAGGCCTGTTAACTCCAAATGAGTAAAAACTGATTCCAAAATATCCTCTCAGATCAATAAAGTACATGTATAGTCGTATGCAAAGGTTTGTTGATTTTCTTAGTGAATATAGGAACTCATCCTCTACAGTGAACATACATCTGTACATTTTAATGCCCAATTACAACTCACAATTTGTCTGTGAAATTTAACATATTGGTGGAAAGAGCAAAAGATTACTCCTCAATTTACTTGGTTTAATTTTTTGGCATTTCAGAGGTTCTTTAATAAAATACAGCCAGAATCTTATGCAGCATATCCAACCATGCAAGTTATTTTATACATTGTAGAGGGATCACTTAGGGGCCCTATGAGTTCAGTTGTGCATGCGTGGTACTCAAGTCCAAAGCTGCGTTCACATGTTTGCGGTAGATGGGCGACTGCAAACCTGAAAATTCTGCCACCGCCAGTGTCAGTGGTCCGCAGATCACAGCAGTGAGTGCAACAATCCATCAAGAGTTCAATTTTTCCCTACTTCTGCCGCAGCGATGGAACAAACCATACGTTGATTTTGCAAACTTACTTTAATTTGCAAACTAGCTTGCTTGTTCACCAGACATTTAAGTTGACATGGTAACTTTGTTATGTTGCCCGTGTGTTGTGGATTGTTAAATGTGACTTAACTGAGTCCACGTGCCACAGAAATAACGTCACCTGGAAAGCTACCAGGAGGTGTGCACTTGCAGTTAAAATAAACATGATGTCAGATGAGCACGCTGACCTTAGTGATTCTCAGTTGTTTATAGGATGTATAAATAACTCGAGGTAAATATATGTGAAAATGCTCCCTTCCGATCAAAAACCACGAACTGACGTCACGTAGTTCACACATGGCCACAAACGGCTGTCTTTTCCTACATGTAAATGTCTTTTCATAAGAGTTCTTCTCAAGAACATACGATTGTATTGTTTTCTTCATAGCCGTTGAATAACTAAAGTTGATGATATGGTGGTAAGTAGGAGAATGACTGTCGTATGCGAAGCGAAGTGGTGCGAAAGCATGTGAACTAAACTTTACACTATTGTGCTACTTAAATATTTTCCCAAGATTGGCAGGTCTGGTAATGTGACCAAGGGCGTTGTAATGACTTACCAGTGGGTGGCAAAGGGTCAGCCTATGCTAAGCTGCCCTTAAAAAATGGACTTACAATGGGATTCTGCAATGTTTTTAAAGTTTCTGTGTAATTAAATCATTAAGTCATTCGGAGTGGCTTCATGTGAAATGCTCTGTTCAAGAGAAGTTAGAATTGTTCAGAGTGGTGGTGATGGGAACCAGACGTCTGCAGCGCTTAACACCTTTAAAAGCGTTTTCATGGAAAGATATTAGATATTGTGATGGGTTTCTGTCACCTCCACTCTGAAGAAATCCTAGCTGGTAAGCTTCTTTACGATGAACCATTCGCATCAAACCACTCTGAGTGACACTGTTTATATCTCAATGATTGAGAAATGTAATGTGCTCCACAGTGAAAGAGTTGAATGTGTCTGTGGAAGAGTGCAGCCTAAAGTGTAACTGGCACTTGATGTTAGATTTTATGTAGTTGGACTACAGTGTCACATGATGTTCTTCATATTTTAAGCATGTGAACTAAGACCCAGATGTGTAACAGACTTGCATCAAGTCCCCCCAAATGGCAACACTGGCTAAATGTTATCCTCCTATTTAACAGTGGCTCCTTCCAAACCCATCTGCAGGATTGAAGGCAAAGCTGAGTATTTCCAGAACATCAGCCTGACCTGTAAATCGGAGGAGGGCACCCCAACACCTACATATAAATGGACAAACTTTGATGTCAACAATGCTCCACGACCCAGTCCTCCCAAGTCCACTGATGGTATGTGTGGCTCTAGCCATTTTCCTATACATTTACATGTCCAGTCCTTCAGTGATTCTCAGTCACAAACCTCCACCTAAGCCTTCTAGGGATTATGTCTCTGAAATGTATTTCTTCCCATTCCATTATTTATCATCACCTGTTTGTATTTCTCTGTTATAGTGAATGGGGTTTTGTCACTTTACAATATCTCAGTGGACACAAGTGGTTACTATATCTGCACATCAGCCAATAAAATTCGCTCACAGACCTGTAACCTGACCTTGGCCGTCATGCCGCGTAAGAATTTTTTTTTTCACTCCCCGTCTTTACACCTATTTTCTTCTACTATACCCTAGTATGCCACCCCTTTTTTCTGTTATTCTTTGTTTAGTTATTCCTTTTTTCTGTTGTCTGCTGTTCTGTTCCTCAGCCTCTATGAACATCGCATCTACAGCAGGAATAATCGGCGGTGTTCTGGCTGTTCTTCTCATCCTGGTGGTCGTTATTTGCTGCTGCTGCCGCCGTAAGGACAAGGACAAGTCAGAGGAGTATGACATGGGGTAGACATGACTTCTTTTTTTGTTTTTTCCTTCTTTTTTTCCCTCCTCTGTAAAAACTGCATCCTCTTTTAAGGTTAGACCAGTGCAATACAAGGTATTAGTCTATACTCTTAAAAATAAAGGTACCAAATTGTTCTTCAAAACCTTTCCATTGGTATCAGGTAGGGCTGCAACTGTCAAATATTTTGATTTTCGAATATTGTGTGGGATGATGATGATGATGATGATGATAGTAATAATAATAATAATAGTAGTAATAATAATAAAAATATGTAGTAATGAAACTTGAAATGATATAAGGTAATGGAAAAACATTATTGATAAAACATTTGCCATAGCAAGTAGCATAAAATAGTATTCTGGTTGATCGTGCCCAATCTGGCAGCCCTGACCAGGTTGCTGAGACAGTTTCAAAGTTTCAGTGGTGAGCAGTGCAGGGCAGTAGAGGAAACAGTGTCTTTTAACCACACTGTTTTTAAAAAGTGAAAACTTTTTGGTCAACTGTTTTTTTAGCAATCAATGGGGGTGTGATGCTACAGGTTCTATATGACTTTATAAGCCACTCAAAAACTGCTTTATACCCGAGCGGGCACTAAAGTTCTCTATATTAGTCAAGTCCCAGTGCAGTTTTAATAGGGGTCTTTCTGCTCTGGAGAGATGGAATCTCATGTGAAATTACAGTGGAGAGCAGCTAGCTGTTAATCCAGGGCAGTAGGAAAAGCTTTTGGACTGCACCAGGTGATTTAACACCAACATGATCACCTCAAATTAGGGCTCTAATACATTTGGTTACAATACGGAAACGGAGTCCTGACGACCTGGCCTACTATAGAGACATCGCGATGGCTCTGATGGATAAAGGACCATTGTACTCAATGAAAAATGTTAATGTTAATAAAATGTTATTACATGGCAGATTATGTTGCTCTTTTTAGATTTACTGCCACTGCGCACTATTGTTGACTTAGTAGCATTTAGCTTCAGAAACAAAGTTGTTTCCCATTAGACTAATAAAAACTAATGCGCAAATGTGTGCTTTTAAAAAGGCCACCTTAAAATAGGCAACAAGTAAAACTGGTAACATTGAAGCAATTTTAATTTTTTTGTTTGTTTGGGTTTTTTTTTGTTTGTTTTTTGTAATATTGTAAAATAATCATTGCAGCACTAGTACCTTTTTGTTACATGGATGCACTTTAAATATTTAATCACATTTACAAAAATGGCTTTTTAAGGAACTGACCGTTTTTGAAAGGTTTTTCAAGGAACCAAAAGTGGTTCTTCTATAGCTTTAGTTCCCAATCCATGTCCTGGAGGACCCCTGCACTGGATATTTTTGTGTTTTCCTTGTTCCCAACACACCTGATCCAACTGACTTTCTATATTTAACAAGACCTTCCTGTATTAAAGTAGGTGTGTGGGAGAGCAGGGAAAACATGTAAAATTTGCAGAACAGAGGTACCCCAGAACCAGGATTGGGAACCACTGTTCAGTGGCATCACTTCAAAAAATCCTTTTGGCACCTTTTATTCTCAACAACAGGTTTAGTTTTAATCTGTGGCAAGGAAATCATGCTCTAAAGCCTTTTTTTAATTTTTTTTTATTTTATTTTATATATATTTTTTTGTTGTTGTTTTTCCTCTCAGATCATTTTTTCTAGCAGTTCTTAAATGGGTCTGCTAATGTTTTATCCTATTGTGTTCAGGCTTCCAGCAAATGCCGAATATACAGACAGAGAGCCTCATGAGATTGAAGAACATCAAGATGAGCGTGTCGAGAGCAAACCTGAGAGGAGTTCAAACCAACGTGACCAGTATGAAGACCGTAGCGGGCAAGACTACGACCACCGTAGCGATCGCTACTCTGATCGGCGAGATGATTACGACGATCGCAGGACGAGGTCCAATGACCGGCTAAACGACCGCTACGATGACCGCCGAGACGACCGCTATGACGATCGCCGGAGCGACCGCTATGACGACCGGCGCAGCGATCGGTACGACGACCAGCGAAATGATCGCCGCGATCAGTACGACGATCGCTATGATGACCGTCGCAATTATCGCCGTGACCACTACGATGACCGTCGAGATCGCTAGGATTACCATGATGGCCAGTAGAAGGCTTAACTGCAGATCTAAGAAAACCTACCAACATTTTTTTAAGTAATTGTAATTTGTTTTTTTTTAAACGGTGTTGCATTTAAATAAAACTGCCAAAAGAGAGAAATGATCTTGCATTATGTGGACTAGCTGAATGAATTGAACCTGCTTTTCCATGTACTGCATGATCATGGTCTCCTGTGATGAACATGGCTTATCTAATCCTCAGTCCTTTATTTATATGGTGATTGTTTTATTAGAGCCTCTGCAGAGCTCTGAGCAGTCTGGCTAATTATTTTAGATGCACAAGTTGGCACTGTAGGAGATGACCTGCTTTACTTTGCTGTATGTAGTACTTATCACCATAGAGCCTAAAAATGGCTTGTGGATGCCCAACTGTGACAGAAGAAAGCTTTGTTGTTTCACAGTGATTCAGACTCAGGTTTAAAACGTATGAGCAGCTATTGCCTGTGCTATAATGACCATAATCACATCTTAACAAAGGCCATCTCGCCGAACATCAAAGTACTGTTTTTGAACTGCTCTGTACATTTTTCCATCCCTGTTGTCCCTTCTTCTTCTTTTCCACACTGAATAAGTGCTCTTCTGTAGATTTTCTCTTTTATCTTTGTTTTGATGTGTCATGATCTCAGATGTATTAATGCAGTTTATTGTATATTATGGCTATAATTGTGTATTTTATTAAAATCATGTATACTTTTACAAAGGATTTTATTTTAATGTGTTGTCTTCATGGGAGTCCTTTTTTGGGAGTGGGGTGGGGGTGGGGGGGTTTTGGTTAGAAACTGGGACACTGAAATGTGACAGAATGGCAGGCTTACAAAAAGAGCACCCACTGTTCACTGCTGGTTGACTAATGTCAGATATTTTTTTATTTTTTTTTATTTTTTGTCTTTAATAATACTTATTTATACGACAAAGGACAACCTCAGCATGGGCTTATTCCTGGTGCAGGAAATCCAGTGGTATGAGTGAATGGAATGAATGAAGCAATCAAGACTTCAGAGATGTGTTTTGCTCACCTCGCTCATGTAGTGTGGCAGAGAGCCCATTGTTCAGATAAGTAATATCTGGGAAAATCAGTGCTACGGAAGAAGTCGTCTTATTTAATAACTAGTTCTAAACTCTGAGTCAAGGTGAATGAAATCTTAGAAGTGAGCTTTTCTCTGAAACGTGAAATAGGTGAATGTTCTTTTAAACCTGCTCTAGACCAAGTGCTGTGATTAGAAGAAGCACAAATCTGTGTGTGTCCACTTACAATATAGAAGCACTTTATAGTTCTACAATTACAGACTGCAGTCCATCTGTTTCGTTGCATACTTTGTTAGCCCCCTTTCACCCTGTTCTTTAATGGTCAGGACCACCACAGAGCAGGTATTATTTCAGGGATCATTCTCAGCACTGCAATAACACTGATATGGTGGTGGTGTGTTAGTGTGTGTTGTGCTGGTACGAGTGGATCAGACACAGCAGTGCTGCTGGAGTTTTTAAACACCTCAGTGTCACTGCTGGACTGAGAATAGTCCACCAACCAACAATATCCAGCCAGTGTCCTGTGACCACTGATAAAGGACTAGACGATGACCAACATAAACTGCAGCAACAGATGAGCTACCGTCTCTGACTTTACATCAACAAGATGGACTGACAAGGTAGGAGTGTCTAATAGAGTGGACAGTGAGTAGACACTTTAAAAACTCCAGCAGCACTGCCGTGTCTGATCCATTCGTACCAGCACAACGCACACTATCGCACCACCAGCACATCAGTGTCTGCGGTGCTGAGAATGATCCACAACCCAAATAATACCTGATAAAGTGGACAGAGGGCAAATATAAGCAGGTGTATTTAATGAAGTGGCCATTCAGTGGCATAATAGGAAAGGCCAGCCTAGGGATGGGAAATATTTCACAATACACTTTTCTGAGGACACCGTAAATTTAAAGTATTTCAAGAACATTAGCTTCATATTTCATTACAAAGAGAACATAATCAGGCTGGTTTGACTGGGTTTAATGCAGGGCAGTATGTTGTTGCACTCTGTTTTTGATGGTGTCTTTAAATGTGGCACTACTGGTGCATTTCTTTGTTTTCCAACTTATCAAACCTCAGAAATATCGAAATGTATACTGTGTCTTGAAATATACTAAATGTATACTATCTTGAAAATGTCTTCAAGTACGGTAGTATCAGTGGTGAAGTCTAGACTGTATACTGTGGCTAGCCTTGAACAACACATAGCAGCACAACTAAAACACTTAGCTAGCTAGCTAATTAGCCTGCCTCTAACCCATTAATGTTGCATTCATGACATAATTTCACTTCAGATATAATTGTGAATTTGTTTCATTTAGCATCTCAAACATTAAGGTCTGCCATATCATTTTATATTCATGTTAATGATGGGGCACATTTTGTTACAACATACAAGGCTAATCAAACTAGCTATTGCTAGTGTTAACTCATAGAGTGTGATGAGCATTTTGCCATAATGTTGATTATCAAGATTCTAAATGGCTGTTGACCTTTTCTACCCCATAAAAACCAGGTTGGCAACTGAAAAACTCTTATTTTTGTAAGGCAGTAGTTTTCCTAACAGTTGTTCTTGCATTCGTAGAATGTTCATCAGCTAGCTTGGTGAGAAATAGGGGGGAGTTTACTTCCAGTGTACACACATCCTAGTGGATATATGCCACATACCTGTGCGTCACATAGACTAAACTGATGGGTAATGTTATATTTTTGCCATATTGCCCACCCCTACCTGATATTAGCTGGTTTTATATTTTTCACTGCTACTTTCACATACACTTTTCAAAATTGGGCTTTATTGTATGACTGTGAGTGGTGTTAAAAAAGCACATTTTGTGATACATCAGTTAATGAAAGGATTACTTACGAAACATATTTTGAACTATAGCATATCGATGCCATAAACCATGTTGGTTCAGTTTCATTTGAGTTTCATGAAAGCACTCGAATGCATAACAGATCTGAAATGTAACTCGCTCATGATGTATCTGATATGGCCGTCGAACGAGCAAACATGTCTGAGAGACTGTGTGAGCCACCTCGCTGTTGAAGAGAAAACCACAGAGCATGAAGAAACCACAGCACGTCATCAAGCAGTGTTGGCTTATGCAGCCCTTTCATGTTGCCTCCACTCATTGTAATGGCATGCAACAAGTTATCTGTCAGAGAATCTATCATTCCAGCGGTGAAGGAAAGGAAAAACTGGTTAAGAGCAGGTACTGCCTACACTCAGCAGCTATTGCGTTAGGTGCATCTACTCTATAGTAGGACTGTCACTATCCATTATGTTAGTCGTCAAGCAGTCTGATGGTTATTTAGACAGTGGATTAAGTAAAACTCAAAGTTTTTGAAAAAGGCCAAACAATTAAATGACGTTTGGATAAGACATGCCTGAAGTTCCTCCTCCCTCCAAACCATCTTCCCACGAATTTCCATCTCTACCTACTGTTTGCAATTCTTCAGTTGGGTCGTAGAGGCAGGTGGTGTTTATCTGTCAGATACAGTGCATTTTTTCCCTGTCGTGAAGAGTCTGTTCGAGGTCTTGTTTATACAAGGTTGTAGAAACCTTGTCTTTTTTCATCACTGCCTTTTCCTTATTGTGAAGTTTTTCAGCAGAGTTTGTCAGGGTTCCCTAGAGCTATATTTGTGCAGTGTATCAGGTTACATACAACTGCACAATCCTGAAGGGTGAGAGGGAGAAAAATACTATTCAGCTAAGCAGTCAACATCAGAAGAGGGAACTAAACTATGGAAGCCCTTTCTGACATTTCTGACATACACCAACTGGCCACTTCATTAAGTATCTTTGTATCTACACACTTTGTCCATTTTATCAGCTCCACTTACCATACGGGAGCACTTTGTAGCTCTACAATTACAGACTGTGGTCCATCTGTTTCTCTGCATACTTTGTTAGCCACCTTTCACCCACCACAGCACCACCACAGAACAAGTATAATTTGAATGGTGGATCGTTCTCAGCACTGCAGTAACACTGACATGGTGGTGTGTTGGTGTGTGTTGTGCTTGTAGGAGTGGATCAGACATAGCATTGTTTTTAAACACCTCACTGTCACTGCTGGACTGAGAATAGTCCACCAACCAAAAATATCCAGCCAACAGCGTCCTGTGAACACTGAGAGGATGACCAACACAAACTGTGCAGCAGCAGATGAGCTACTGTCTCTGACTTTACATCTACAAGGTGGACCAACAAGGTAGGAGTGTCTAATAGAGTGGACAGTGAGTGGACACAGTGTTTAAAACTCCAGCAGCACTGCTGTGTCTGATCCACTTGTACCAGCACAACACATGCTAACACACCACCTCCACGTCACTGTTACTGCAATGCTGAGAATGATTCATCACCATGGGTCCATGGGGGTCCTGACCAATGAAGAACAGGGTGAAAGGGGGCTAACAAAGTATGCAGAGAAACAGATGGACCTATATGGTAAGCGGAGCTGATATAATGGACAATGTAGAAACAAGGAGGTGTGCTTAATGAAGTGGCTGTTTGGTGCATCTCTGTTCTTGGCCACAGAATGTCAAAATTTTGATCTTTAAATAATGAATAAATAACAATAATAACACATTATTCTGAGATATTAAGTCAATACTTCAAGAAAATAAGTAATTCCTTTGACATAACAAGCCAATCCTTTCAGAAAATAAGCAGTTAATATAAGATACTGAGTCAAAATGTTGACAGACTGCTGCCAGAAACAGAGATTTCCTCTTCAGAGTTCCCTCTTTTGATGTTGACAACTTAACTGTAGTATTTTTCTCTCTCTCACCCTTCAGAAATGTGCAGTTGTATGTAGCCTAATGCACTGCTTTTAGGACAAATGTAGCTCTGGGGAATACTTTGACAAACTATGTTGAAAAATTTCACACTAAGGAAAGAACACAAGAGGGCGACAGTGCGAATTCTAATAGTAACTGTATAAATAATCATACAAGGACATCACACAGGCCGGAATTACTTTATAGAGCGTGTGTTCATTAAGAAGCAGCCTATTTGTTCTTTATGTAAACAAGATGATGTGATGGGAAAGGTCAATGACTACAGGTTACAGATTTGACAGGTGGTCTGAAATCAAATTCAACACTTTTAAAACACTTAAATAATTAAAAACTTAAAACACTTAAAATTTATACACTCAATGATGATATTTGATGATTTGATTTAAAATCATATTTGTTCTGAGTATTTACTTTTCCACATATTTACATTTTAGTGATTCAGTTCCTTTTTTGAGGACAGAGTTCAATTTAATCCAGATTCATTCTGCTGGTTCAGCACCTGGATTATTCTGCTGTTGCTCACACTTCTCACTATTGAGGCTAATCATTGTATTTCAGAGCAAAAGAATACGCTAAAAATGTAGACTGTAATGATATCCTCTGACATTGTGATAGATTTCCCTAGTTTGTTTTGGACAAGCACTAAAAAAAATTGTATTTCTGCTTTTACTGTCAATTAATCATTTGGATCTTTAACATAACGTCTAATATAACTGACTATATGGGTGACACTGTGCATGCCTGTAATGAGCATCATCACCAAGTTGCTGCAAACAGAAATGAGCTATCTGCTGATGTCTTTCCCTGTATTTGACACCATGTCAATGTCAGAAAACTGACTGCTGCCGAAGGGGCATAGAAGTAGCTTAGCAACAAATGAGAGTGCAGGCCGCCATGGCATATGTAACTAGAAACGGCTAGCTAGCTAGCAAGTTTACCAGCTAATATTAGCAGATAGCCAGCATCGTATATTCAAACTCTATAGCTACATGAGTCCTCTAGAGTGGCAAATGAATTCACAGGGCACGTATCTGATTGATTGTTTGGAAATGTTTGGAATTGACTCTTTGAATCTGTCGACTCTGAATGTTTTCCATCATAATTGGCTCGAGGGACATTTTGGTGAATGTGTGTGTAATACAGAGTTTGAGCAGCGTGAGTTTGTTTAATTAGCAGCTTTATAATACGCCAGCGCTCTTCAGTCGCTATAAACACAAACTCAGCTCACAAAATGTGCTCGATATGTCTGCCTGTACACTGCACCGCCCTGCAGCCCAACTCTGCGTTTCAGGGTTGCAATAAACAGCGATTAGAAACGGCACAAGGAAAACAAAAATAAACAATGCAAAGAGGATGAAGCTGAAGCTGGCTTCTTATTCTCCCATGTCTTATTCAAATTTTCTGTTAACCTTGAATGGTGCTGCAGTTACACTCGGCCAGCGCATCTGCTACATCGTTTAAGGTGGAACGAAAAATTTGCATAAGAAGCCAACTTCCAGCTAAATAACATATCCACCTGCTCCAGAATGAAAACTTTGGTTAACTGATTAATAAAGATTCCTTTTCAATGAATTATGACCACAGTAATTACATTAGTCTGCTGTATTTATTTGTCAAGCTACTTATTTACACTGTCTCATCCCCCTCGTGTGCAGTAGGCGTGGCCACGCAGAGCGGCTGTGCGAGGGGGCTCTTGGAAAGCACCAGTAGAGACATATAACGTACGTTAATGAAGTTGTTGCTGGCTTAAAGATTCGCACCTTGTTGTGCTATTCTGAGCTGGGCTGTGGGGTAGTTAGTGCAGTGTTAGTGCCTCCTGCCTGCTATCTCAACCGCTTCAGCAGTGCTGAATGGTGGTTCTTCTCTGTGGCATGTTCAGTTAATGAGCATTTCCTTAAAACGCTATGTACTTATTCTCAGCTGATGCCACAGTACTGTCTATAAATTTCATGTAATCTACAAATTTTCGTCGGATCATATAATCTTTAGCTACTCAAAAATGTGTAAACTAAGAACCCCCCTTGTTTTCACTTTAACATGAAGTAAATGGTATTGCCTCTGTAGGGATATTTGAAACTGTATTACATATGTCTACGTGACACTGCATAAGAAACATATTTTAGTATTAAAATTATTTAGCACAAAAATAAAAAATAAAAAGTCCTGCCCAAACCTCCCCTAATTCACTCAGGCTGCTGTGAACCAATGCAGTCACACTCAAAGGGACGGCTGAGCTTCCTCATGATTTCTTTGTTGCTAATATTAACTAATGCTAATGCTAACGAACGCAAACGAGCACTCGCTCCAACAAACAGGACAACACACGTAATGAAATAACACTATAATTAATATGACGGTTACACTTATCTAGCTACCCCTATTCGTTTTTTCTTTTTCCTCCTTTACTTTCTGTTAGTTAGTTAGTTAAGACGTAAAATGTAAACAAAGTCACTAAGAGCGGTTCGGTGTAAAATACACGGTTCGATTTGGTGTTCGGTGTTTACAGTGATGTTGATGGGGAACCAGACGTCCAAAAAGTTCATAATGCCTCTAAAAGCTCCCTCACATAAAGTTATCACAATAACTGACGACAAATATGTTGCCAATTTTTTGAGACATTCATAATATGATAGTTTTGAGATAAGCTTTTGGCCTAAAATGCATTTTTTTTAAATAGGCTACATTAATGGTGGAGGGATACATGCAGGGTGTTTTGAGACAAAATAGTTCCCAAGGAAAACTTGGTTTTTTTTTTTTCAGATTTACCACTATTACATTTATCACCCTTACATGTAAGACACATGAAGGTTCACTGATTATTCTAGATAGCAAATTAAAAGGCTATAAAATGACGTTGTAAATATCGCCCTGGTTCCTCCGCCACTGTAAAGAAAGTTGGTAATTTTTATATATGAAAAACATTCTGAATGACTTTATATCTCACTTGCTGTATGCAGAAAGTTTGAAAAATCTGATTTTCACTTTAATGGTCCACTGAGGATGATGTGTTTCAAATGTTTAGCGTTAGTTAAGAGTACGAAAAAAAAGGTGGAAGAGAAGAATCAGACCGAGTAGTTGACAAAAAAAACTAGCCTACAATGACTGGAGTTATTTGCACATCCATTACAGTCAGTCACTGATTAACACGGTTAGGGCCTGCAGGCTGATTGAGGCCGAGTCCCAAACGCATTCCTACGCCCTATATAGTGCACACTCGATAGGTCACGCTGTAACGGCCCCCACAGCCCCACAGTGCCCTCCGTGTCCAGTAGGGAGCCGTTTGTGACGGAGCCGAGTGAGCGGAGTGAGAGTGGAGGAGTGCTGGCGTCACTCCTCCTTCAGAGGCGGTTCAGTCCCGTTACTCACTCAGCCTCTCTCTGCCCTGAGAGCGATAACGGAGCTGGAGAATGAGGCGAAGAAGGAAAGAGGAAAATGCCCTCAACTTTTACTCGGATTCTAAGGCGCCGAGTCCTAAAATGCCTCCGCTCCTGAGATGGTGGACTGCGCTGATGTTCCTCTCAGGTAATGAACTTCTCCATGCAGTTTTCCAGCCGCCTCAGGACTGATCAGCTCTAACGGACAGCAGGTTGTTCCTCTCAGCGGCAGGTTGAGCTCTGGACTCCACACTCAAGACGGTGTTGTTTTCAGGGCTAAAAAAACGAATAATTTAGTTTCTTCCCAGCTGTGGACACCTAGTCTGGTACTAAGTCGAAGACGATGTTGAAGCAGTTTGTGAAAGAGTCTTAGAAAGAGTGTTCGCCGCAGCCTGGCTCAGTGTTTGTGTTGTTCTTGGCTTTGTTTCCTCTCTTTACTGATATCCAGAGGTGGGCACAGTAGCCTAAACCCGAAAAGAGGTGAAAATACTGTTGCTTCTGTAAAAAACCCCAAATAAAAGTAACTTATATTTACAAAAATAAATGAATAAATAAATAAATAAAATAATAATAATAATAATTAGGGGCAGTGATTTGAAAATACTCCGGAAAGTACAAATCCCCACATTACATTTAACTTAAATGAGTACATGTAACTACTTATCCTCCTCTGCTAGTCTTTACCCTAAACGTTACTATGTTAGTCCAGTAATTCAAACACCGACTGAAGAGTTTAAAGGGGATTTCCGCCGATTTTCCAAAGTTTCTGCATAATCCAGTGGTTCAGATGTAAACAGAGTCATTCGGAGTGATTTGATGTGAAGTGGTTCATTGTAGAAAAACTTACAGAGCTTCTTTTCAGTAGACGTGATAGGAACCAGAGGTCACAATGTCTACAACACAAACACGTTCATTCATTCATTTTCTATCCATATTTTATAGGTAATGTTTATAATGATAAAACAGTAGTAAATCAGAAAAAATATGTTTTCTTATGGGAACTATCGTGCCTTATAACGCCCTGCACGTACCTCGCCACCATGAATGGCTTTTAAAAGATACATTTGAGGCCAAAACCTTATCTCAAAAATCAGGCACATATTCTTAGCCATTTCATTTCATGTAATAGTGTTTGGTGATTTAGTTTTTAGAGGTATTACACTTTTCAGACGTCTGGTTCCTATCAGCACCACTGTGAACACTCCTGACTAGGGAGGCTTCTCTGGAACAGAGCATTTCATGTCAAACCATTCTGAATGACTTTGTTTACATCTTAATTACTTAATTATGCTAATTAATGACTTAATTGTGCTGATTCCAATAATTTTTCTAAATTTCTGTGTTTCATTTTATATAAACCTTTAAGATGTAAACAAAGTGATTCAGAGTGGTTTAACATGAGATGCTCTGTTTTAGAGAAACTCACAGTCAGAATTGTTAACAGTGGTGGTGATAGGAACCAGGCGTCTGAAAAGTGTAATGCCTTTATAACCTACCTCACAAAAAGTTATTACAGGAAATGGTTGTGTACATGATATCTGAGACATTGTTTTATGGTAGTTTTGAGAAAAGGCTTTGGTCTAAAATGTATTTTTCAAAAATACAATGAAGGTGGGGGTGTTACATGCAGGGTGCTGTATAGCAAAATAGTTAAAGTAGTGCACATTGAGGCCAAAGAAAACCTTTTTTCCCAGATTTACCACTGTTTTATCCTCTTCATTATTACAGATAAAAATTAAGAAGACACATGTAAGTTCATTTGCGTTGTTGACATCACAAGCTCTGGCCATCTGGCTATCATCACCACAGTGTCTGAGGTGGTGCATTTCTCTACAGTGCAAATTAGTTCACATTCAAGTCCTTTATTAACAAATGGACCAAGAACTGAGGTTGAAATTCGACTTACAGATACAGAAGTCTTGTGCCGTTCACTTTAAGCGCAGCTGACTAAGCTCCACACACACCCACCATCAGTGTGAAACAGCTGAGCCTGCAGTTACACCTGACCTCTCCCTTCACTTTAGTTCACTAGACATGATCTCCTCATCTGCCGTCCTCTACTTTTCTCTTTCAGCCTAACTAGCGTGACATAATAAAACCAGGTTTGGAATGCAGTTCTCCTGTATCTCTGTCTGTGGGAGATTTCTCCACTCCAGTCTGCCTTTCTGTTCCTGTAAAAACCCTGGAACTAATAACATTCCTCACTTCTTCACCTAAAGGCCTTTGCAGCAGGGACTTTATTTAAATTCCTGTCAGGGCTCCACTCCTGAAGTTCCTCCTACAGAAGTAATAAACAGAGCAGGACCTTCTGGCTCTCGCTGCTGCTGAGTGTTTTTCCGAAAAATACTTCCAAAGAATTTTTCGTGGAAGCTCAGTTGTGCCACGCCCCTGAAAGAGGAACTCCCACGTGAGGAAGGAAAGAAGAGGATGACTTCTTGTTTCACTCCCGTCATATTGTTTGTTCTGTCTCCTGTTGCGTGTTCTGCTAGATCTTTGAATAACACAGGTCCTTTCTCAGTCATTAAATTCCATCAGTTTTTCAAAATGTCTGCATAATTCAGTGGTTAGATGTAATTCAGAGTGTTTTGGTGTGAAGTGCTCCGTTCTAGAGAAAATTACAGAGTTGGGATTGTTCACAGTGGAGGTGATGGGAACCAGACGTCTGAAGAGTTTAATGTCTCTAAAAGCAACATCTCAGAAAGTTATTACATTAAACATTTAACAATATGCTGTCTGATTCATGAGAGATTGTTTTCTGTACATTTTGAAAATGTTTAGGCCTAAAAAGTGTGTATATTTTTTTAATCCATCTGTGGCAGAGGGGTAAATGCAGTGTGATAAGGCAACATAGACCCCAAAGAAAAACATAAGCTTTAAAATTCACGACTATTAGAAGAAGATCGAAAGATAACTTTATTGATCCGGCAGGGAAATTGCAGTGTTACAGTAGCAAGACGTATAATTGCACAGAAACATACAGATATTAGGCAGAAATAAAAATAGGCATAAATTAGGCAGAAATACATAAGTTAGAGTAAGGCGTGAGAGAGTAGATATATAAGTATCTAAGTTACATAGCTTATAAGATGGATTTGTTGTATTTACATGAGAGCAGGTGTTGTCCTAAGTTGTATGAGGTAGTTTACAACACTATAAACATAAGAAATCTGAGTCAGTAGAAAAATGCTGATAAATAAACTTTGACTTGACCATTTTACCATCATCAACATTACATATAAAAGCTCAGAAGGCACGTGTAGCTTTCACTAGTGGTTTTGGATAGTGAATAAAATGGCTGTATTTGTGTTGCAGTCATCATAACCCCTTGTTCTTAAATCCACCACTGTATAGAAATCTGATTCTGTCAGTTTCTCTAGAATTAACCATTTCACATCAAACCACTCTGAGTGACTTTGTTTACATCTCAAAGATTGAATTATGCAGAAATTTTAAAAAATGATTGGAATTCTTCTTTAAATTATGTTTCTTTTTGGTACATTAAACTGTTATCTTGTGCACTGTCTGCTTGTAGCAGATCATCTGATCCTGTAAAGTCACAAATATGCTGAAAAACAAATTTGGAGAAAATGTATTACTTTGTTATTACCTTGTTTATGTGTTTGCTTACTTTTGGCAATACATTTTATTCAAGTGGAAGTGCTTTTGGATCATGTGTAGTCTGTACTCTCGTAGTTCTGTATGTAGGACAGATAGAGCTTAATGCACTCCCGTGTTGAAGGAATATCTGTTCATCACTCGCACATGAACTGGACTTTCCAGCCCAGATGTTTTTAGGCGTGTGTGTTTTTCTAAGCCCCCCCACCATGAGAGAAGGATTATTAGACAATCAGAAGCACAGTAGCCCAGTGGGGTGTGTGTAAGGCATCACAATATGGACAAAATACCCAATTACGGTTATATTGCTACATATATAGACCTCTGAAGTTCGTTGTTCTGTAGCCGGTGCTATATTAAGAACTCCACCTCTGTGTTCTAAATGATACGTTTGGCCGTGCTCTTTGTTTTGCCGGTTCTTTTGTATTAAGAGGCTGTTAAGGAGCCGAAATATGAATACTGATACATGCTAGGGATGTGTATGGGCACTCGAATACTCTTATAACCGCTTGAGATGCCAGCATTCAAATACTGAAATTACTATTGAGGTATTTGCTAGAGAAAATATACAGGAATGTATTGAAATGGCAATTTTGTGTTTAACAGGACTGTAAGATGTGGTGCGTTTACTCGTATTCGCAAGTATGTATAGTACATTACACTTCCCCCTCTACACATTCCTACTCTAATTAAGGATGTGAATGAGAGGGCACGGCCAGCTTGACTCGGCTGTATCACTGACAAGGCCAAACACTCTAGCTGTTGTCAGCTGGGCCGAGAAACAGTAACAACTGAATAATTTATGTTTCACACTTCTTATTATTTTAAGTTCAATGAACTTGACATTTCAAGTTAACTGGGTTAAAAAGCTGCAATTTTTGACAGTGTAGACTTAGTTTCATGTGATATCATTTCAGTGCACAGGAGCCTTAGACTGCTTGTAGCATGTATGTATTTTGACCACCTTGTAATTCTGAGGATCCAGTGCGGATTGTGTGAGCGGTGCGGAGTGGGAGCGGAGTAAGAAGTGGAGCAGTGTGATTTTGTCCATTCGTACACAGCGTTTACGCTGAGAAACTGTTCAGTACATCTGCACTGGAAATTATCACTGGTCACAACAAAGTTCTACAGATATTACAAACTATTAGTGCTGTGTGAATGATAAATATGGTTGTGTTAAAGGTACAGGCAATTGTTCACTGTTGGCAATTTTCTGCCTTGTAATTGGGTTAAACGTCATAGGAATTAGTCTTATGGTGTGGGTGTTCTCTGATCTGTGAGCAGGGTACTGGAAAACCCGGAGCAGAGTGATTACAAAACGTTTTGAGTGATGAGTGGAAATATCTGCCACTCCAGTCCACTCCACTCACAGACTCTGATCCAGTGACACAATATGGAAAAATGTACATAGGACAGAACGTATAATGTTTGGAGCATTTTTGTTTACCACAGGAGGCAATTTTTAGGAAAGTTCAAAGTTACTAATATATGAAGGTGACACCAACTTCAGAGGTCTAATGCAAAGGCCAGTACTGTGATGTGTGTGTTTATGGAGAGTTATGCAGTGTTCTTATGCCCATCTATGATATTTAAAGATTTATGCGCTGAAGAAATCAACAGCTCTTAACCTCGGGCAGCCAACCGCAGTTTTTCAGGCTAATGAGATGTTTCTGAGTGCGGACGGTTCGAGAGCGCTGTGATAATAAGCACTTCTCAGCAGTGCTGTAATTTGCTGCATCATCGTCCTCCGGCTAATGATAACAGAGGGGAGGCTGAGGAGCAGAGCGGTAAAGTAGAGGTTCTATAGCTTTATCAGACAGTGAGTAAGAGAGGTGAGGAGGATCATTAAAGGCCAGAAAGAGACAGTAACAGTGATTATGGTCAGTGAGTAACTCTGTGAAAAAAAAAAGTAACATTTTCAAGTCAAAGTTGAAATTGCTTCAAACTTTTGACCTGTTGCGCACAGTTTTATGCAAAGGTTTGAACACCCCATGGTCAAATTACATGTTGTTGATTTTCTAACTGAAAGAAAGTTAACAGTCATCTACAGGGAACTTAAATATGGCACAATTTCTGTTTAACATATTGGAAAAAAACATAAAATGTAAAATGTGCCATAACTTTGCCACAGGCCACATTTTATGTTTTATTGTTTTTTTCTTCCAATGTGCTAATTCTGCAAATAAACAGTGAGTATGCATTAAAATGTGAGTTTGTTTTCTGTAGAGGTTGTGTAAACGTATTTTCATGTAAAAATGTCAATAAAACGTGTCATTGGACCAGGGGTTCCCAAACATTTGCATATGACTGTACATCCCCTATTTAATTGATTTTCAAATTTCAATTTCAGAACATCTCTTTTCATTTTCTTTTCTTTTCCTTTGTTTTTAGATTTTTTTAATGTTTTAAATTTGTTTTATTTTTACTCAAGTTTCTCACCAGTTTAGTCACTTGCCAGTTAGTTAGGTCTCCCCATCACACATGAAGCTACCAAGCCCTTCACCCCTCCAGCTTGGTAGCATCATCCTTTTAAGTTGCTGCTAACGCATTGTTACAGCTCAGCATGCTTGGAGGAGAACACTAACTCCCTATTCTGTTTCGTCTGACAGATACCCATGTTGGCTAGCATTGCACTGAGTAGTCTTGTGCCCAGTGATAGTTAATTGGGTTACCGTGGCAACAGCCCCAAGTGACAATAAAAACTAATTTACCACAGAGTTAAAAAAAGGTCATTCATTTATTACATACTAAAGCAAGACACAAGTTTTTCCACACATAACATAGCTGGACTTTTAGACATGCTGGGTGATGTCATATCCAACATTAATACCACATTTATTGCATAGATAAGATGTTCTAGAAATACATCTGTTGAGCTCAATGACTGTTGAGCTATGCTGGCTGTGAGACATTCGCAATGCCGTTCTTTCTTACTATATTAATCACTTCTGTGACCAAATTAAAGGTGACAGTAAACCTTTACTGTACTACACTTCTATTATGTTCTTTTATTTGACAAAGATTAAGGTTCAACTCACATTCCTTCGCTTTCTTTGCTTCTGAGGCCCCTTCTTTGTTAGGGTCCATCTCAAAATCTCTCCCAAATCTTTAGCTGCTTTCCCTTGTTATTTTCTACATGGTTGTCCTAATAGGAGGACTTTATTACCAGCACATGTTCTCTTCTGGATTCCCGGGCACGGATGGCTGTGGCATCACTGGAGATCAAACTTGCAATCTCAGTTTCTGCATTCTGGAGCCCGCTTGGCTTTTCTCTCTTGTCTTAATCTCTTTCTCTCTTGTTCTGTGTCTCAGGGGTGTTGTGGTGCGAGGCGGTGCAGGTGACAGTGCGGGATGAGCGCAGGTTCGCCTTGCTTTTCCAGTCTGTGCTTCTGCCCTGCCAGTATTCCAGCGTCTCCACTCAGGCGCCCGTGGTGCAGTGGTGGTACAAGTCCTACTGCCGGGACCGCACCCGAGATGCCTTCAGCTTCCCTGAGAACGCGGGGCTGAGGGGCTCTGAACCGGGTGCCATCTCCAACCTGGACTGTGCCGACAACAGTCGAACGGTTCGCATCGTCGCCTCCGGGCAAGGATCCTCCGTCACCCTGGCTGAGTACTACAAAGGCCGAGACATCTCTATCGTCAACAGTAATATAACGCTATTACTGCTAATTTTGTTGTTACTAACTCGCTGTAATACTAATACAATTGCTTACACTAGTGCTAGTGTAAGCTAATGACATAAAATGAGTAGAATGAGTAATCAGCTTGATTGTGAATTCTAGGGGTTTTCTCCATCCTAGTTGAAAAGGCTGTTGCTCTTCTGCTCATCAGCAGAACTTATGATAGAAGGGTGATACACAGTGGCGATGAATAAATGATAGTAGAATGTTGTTAATCACTCATAATATTTCCAAAGATTTACCCCTTAAGCTCTTAAATGGCCAGGGACTGTGTCTTATTACACACTTCTATAACCTAAGAACAGCTCAGCCAGTTTGCCTTCAAGTCCCTGTATTTACTGAATAATAAGTCTTAGTATGTAAAAAGCCTGGGATTTTAAGGGGTTAAACTCTCGGGGACCTTTTTATGGATTCAGGTTCTTCACTCTCATAACTTCCTTATAGCTTACATATTAGTTTCATAGCTTTAAAATGTAATAGATTCATAGTCTTTCAAGTCTTAAGATTAATAACCAAGTCCAGTTCAAAAAAAGCAGCTGTTTCTGCCATTGAATCCTCTCTTCTCCATTAGTGTGATCTTTCAAATGTGGTCTTTCAAAGCTATTGTCGCATTTATTTGATGTAAAGATGATATAACAAAGCTGAAAGTGTGTTTTTATTGGAGATGCAATGTGACGGGAATTCTGGGGCGATATTTTTCATTTACATATCTGCTGATACCGATACATAAATGTTTCTAAAATATAGGAATGATCTACCTAGATTACTATTACATGGAAACATGGGCTTTTTTTTCTTGTATATAGTTGTAAATGCAGTAAAATGAATAAAATGCTGACATTTTTGCACAGTAACCCAGCATTAGCTAAACATTCAGCTCTTTTGGAGTACAATAAATGCAATGCTAAGGCTGAAACATTGGTCAAAAACTATTTGACATCAACGACAAAAAAATCATTGGCAGTGAATCTTGTTTTTGATTAGTGGGCTTGATAACATTCGCACTCCCATCACTTGACTGAATAATGGGAAAACACAGATGGCAGAGACAACAGTGCACTGTTATACACAACAAGTGAAAACAGCAAAACACTTCTCATCTAAATAGATGAGATGAAAAGATCTGTAAGACTGAGCTCGCCTTTAACAGCAGCGCGGATATCATGCGTGAGAGAAACACATTCCTGACAGAAAATGATAAAGGCTCAGCGTGGTGAGTGAAACACAGTAAACTGTAGCGAAAAGGTAAAAACTGCATGTTATGCTTACAGATCTGCTCATCTATATTTTTGAAAGCATACTTTCAAAACATACTGTTTTGGCTTCCTGCTTGTGCAAAAAAAAATCAAATGCAGATATGATGTTATAGGGTTTAGGGTGTTAGAGCATTGGGCAAAACAGGAATTATTCCTTGTATTTGGAATATTTAGTCATTGTGGTTACTGACAGACTACTAGCTGCAGTTTTTCTTTTCCTGATTAATTGATTTCTCAAAGCCATAAGGAACTGATTCATCGATTTTGCACATCATCATTGGTTGCAGAGCTTTAGCATTTTATTGTTACTGTTATAAACTTAGTCGATAATAAGTGCTTACCAGAGTGAACTGTGAAAGACATTGCAGTGCATCCGACAGTAAAGGCAGCACTGTGCTTCTTTTATATAACGATAGAAAACGTGAGCACACAGAAGCTCCAGTTTTGCGTTACATATTTTACCGCAGCCAGTGTGGACGTGCACATGTCGTAGCTCATCTAGCGGTTTAAAGGTGTTAAAGGAGACAAAGCCAGAGTCTCAGAATGTAATGCTGTTGATGCGTTTGTTTTGATAGTGTTAGACAGTGTGGATAACTATGAATGAAAGCCACTGTTGCTGGTCAGAATGAGCTCATGTGAATTAGCAGGACTATCTTTCAGTCACTGTGAGTGATGTCACCATCTCTTGGTTAACTTATTGTTAACCAAGCTTAGACAGCTTAATGGACCGTCTGACCAGTGTGATGAATACATCACTACTGATTTGAAACTGCTAAAGTCATAGTATCCCATAAAGTGGAGCGAGTTACAGCACTTGCACGTAGGAGTAGACAGATATAAAAATTTGCACTGGACAAGCAAGCCAATGAATCACATGGCCAAAATTAGGAATTTGAGGCCAGAATTATCTGGATCTCATGTGGGAGGGTGAAAGTTGCTAGATGCTGTTTTGTTTTTAATGCTGGATATTTAAATGAGTGAAAATTGAACTGGTCTAGTGATTTGTAAAGGAGAAAGTTAGCGTGTTAATGCAATAAATTATTATTGCCTAAATTTTTAGTTCCTAGTTTTCCTACGTCAAACCAGCTGTAGTTCCACCCTGAAACCAAGCTGTTTGTACACTGTATGTACAGGAATATCATTAATTTCAGAAAGCTGTAGTTCCCCTTAGACACGGAGGAGTTACAGCATCTAGCCACTGTTCCTCTCACTGGACTTTAGTGATGAAAACGGTCAAAAAAAGGTCAAATTTGAGCCAATAAGTCATGCAATTAATCACGATTAACTTCACAAAAGAATGTGATTAATCACAATTAATTATTTTAATAATGATTTATTTAACATTATTTTAAGCTCTAAAAAATCTCCAAAGCAAGTGTTCACTAGGGCCAAAAATCTACATTTGTGTGGCAAAAATGTGGTTATAGGCAATATTGACTCCTACTTGCATCTCTGGTTTTCTTTGTTAGTGCTGAATATAGTGCACGGAAGGGTGTTCAGTATGCTTAGTGCCGAATGCCTCGTGAGATTAATCACTAGACAGTATAAGATTTGGTCCACAGCTTTTGCTTTTGAGTCACTACCACCTGTTAAAAATGAGTTGTTTTTCATGTTCACCATGTACAGCCATCAAGGGTGTAATATCTGTATGAAGACCTGTTAGCTTATTCACACCAGTACAAGCGTAACACACTCATCTCTCTAAAACAGTGCTGACACTCACATCCCATCTAAAACAATCCCTCTGAGCCATGAGTGTTTTTGGAGTTATCTCAAGTTCATTGTGCTTTTTTGAGAGCAGAGTGGAGCTCCCCCTGAGGGAGGTTCAAAAGTCAGTCATTCAGGATTAGCCCAATTGAGAACATATGACTTACCCTGAACATGCTTTAGGCTGAGTGGAGTAAACAAGAGATGGAACACGAGGTCATGGTGGTGGTTAAAGTGGTTGGTTGCATATTTATCATTTCTAACATTCTCAATTGAGAAAGAGCCCCACCAGTGATTTTGTAATTAAAATGAATGTGTTATTTTGAAAGTGCAAATAGGAGCTTGGTTTTTAAAGGGCCCGTATCATAGAAACCCCAGTTTTCCTTGCTTTTTTTAAATAAGAGCTTGATGTAGTATGTAAACATGGTTAAAGTTTCCCCAGTCATTACGGTTCATATATGAAAACTATGCTGCAGAAACAGCTTGTTCATTCATTGTTTTTGTGATGTTGAGTCCATCGCATTTACATATATCTGCCTATTCAGCCTATAGTAGTTTAGCCCCGCCCAGTTATAAAGTTGAAGTTATAAAGACTGTTTCAGCCTGGACTGCTTTTTGACTGAGCGACAATACAGCCAATCAGAACAGAGATCATTTAGCACAGTTACAAAAACAGCCTGTTTTATTCTAAGGAATAAAGAGAGTTAGAAAATTATTGTGTAAAAATAATTGTGATTGTTTTTGGTACATAAACCTGCACAAACATCATAAGTGAACCTCAGGGAAAAAAATAAAAAAATACACTTAGACATTGATGTCTAAAGCTATGAACGAATGCACCACAAAACACGTTTGATTTTGGCTATTATTCTGACATCAGTCACTGGACTTTGCGTTCTCACCAATTTGTCTTTATTTTCTAAATATTTATACGTTTAACGACATTCAGCTTGTACTGAGGTGTGTGGCACCTTTGGCCTGCTATCTAGGCTAACGTAGGTTAGTAAACATGCTGCAGCTATAAACGCCACTGAACAGGTTTGATTTTGGCGTTGTCACCAGTCGCTTGACTTTGCTCTCGAAGACATGCGATTTTGTCATCTACACTTGTTTCAGCAGAGTACCAGCTGTTTAGAATCGGACCTGTACTGTGGAGAGTGGCACTGTTTGGGTCTGTAGCCTGATTGCTAAGCTAACATTAGGTTAGCTACCAGGCTACGGATACAAATACCACAGCACAGGTTTTTTGCCTGGCTTTCTATCGCTACAACAGTAGTTGCTCAACATTGCTCCTTCAGATTTGAGTCAATATCATCTAAACTTCAGTGTCACTGTAGCTTTGGTTAGCCAGAATTGAACCTGTTCTGTGGCGAGCAGAGCTGTTATCATGCTAGCCAAGCTAATGCTAACCAGCTGTTCTATCCTAGTTAGTAGCACTTTTTTAGCAACTGGTGTTAGATAGATGGTTTGATAATTATTGAATGATGGATTGAAAATTGTGCACTGCATTCATTTACTTGGTGACCGTGTAAGGAAACTGAATTTTGAGTTTTGTTTGTTTTCAGTGTTAAAATAGCAGGATGTAATGGCACAAAAGTGATGTGAATGCTTTTAAGTTGCTTTCACAACAAACACCCCCTCTCAACCTGCTAATACTGTGGTAATATTTAGAGATGGTCTGAAGGTATGAAAAATGTGGTCACCACCCAAACCTAATGGGCCCTTTAACCTATTTGTGGGGGCTACAGTACACACACACACACAAACCAACCGCTGATTGCATTGCAGTGGTCATCGCGGCATGTTGGAGAGGAATTGCGTTGAATCCGTTTCAGACAGCACTGCAAGTGTGCTTAGCATTTTAAATTGTGCTGCTTGATTTACGCTGCATTAAATCTCACTTTCACACTGTGTGTATGCAGATAAAGAAGGCATATTACATAGTAGCAAAGAGGGTTTATAGTTTCTGCCAAAGTCTCTCTCTCTCTCTCTCTCTCTCTCTCTCTCTCTCTCTTTCTCTTTCTCTCTTACTCTCTCTCTCTTTCTGTTTAGTCTTTTGTATGGAGGATGTTAATGGGCGGCGGTTCCTCTGGTGAACTCACAGCTATGTTCAAACACTGTGAGTCAGTGCCAGGGTCCTCCTGAGGACAGCAGTTTGTCAAACCACCCTGATCCCTTATAGCATGAGTTAGGGATCTCTAGGTTCTGGAATTTGGAAAGGACAGACACCTTCAGGTTACATAGGAGGTATAACGAGAGGGCTGAAATATATTGGGGAAGTTCACATTGTAAATTTTTTGTTTTTTGTATTTCTTATAACAGTATTTGAAAAACAGGAATAAAAAACGCACCCAGATAAACGATTCCCTAGACTTCTTTTTTTGTATATAATACCGGGTGATCCTGGACTTCAGCAATGAGACAATAGATATCCATCTGTCTACCGCCTGTGAGAGAGCCTGTAAACAGCAGTCATTGTATTTTTATTAAGCACTGTCAAGTAGATTGCAGCTCCTGGTGATGGATGGATAGTGTTTCTCCAAAATATTCTGTATTCTGCTTGTCTTCAAGGGCCCGTATCATGGAAAAATGAATTTTTCTCATTTTTTTAAAATAAAGGAGTTTGAAGTGATATGTGAAGATTGTTAAAGTTTCAGAATGTTAACAGTGTACCAAAAACGGTCATCATTTAATTTTACATGACCATTTTCCAGCCTCTCTTTATCCCTTAAGATTAAACAGGCTGTTTTTGTTACTGTGCCTTTAAGACTGATATACGTGAGCTCCGACTGAGATGCATTGTGCTTCATTCAGAAAGCACTCAAAACTGAAACACTGCGTATAACTTCATTGTGAATGGGTGGAGCTAAACTGCTCTAGGGTGAATATGTGGAGATATGTAAATGAGTTGGTTCTTGTGACATCAGAAGCAATCAATTCAAAATGGGCTGTTTTTGCAGCTTAGCGTCCACATTTGGGCTGAAACATTATGTTTACATATTACTTCAAACTCCTTTATTTAAAAAAAGTGAGGGAAATATGTTTTCTATAATGTGCAGGCCCTTAAAATAGTTTATTTGTGTGATGTGTGAAGTTAAAAAAAAAAAGAAATTACTCATTTTTTGTAATCTTTTTGGCTGGTGTGTGTGGGGTTGATCTGTGTCCATTCTTGGATCAGAAAAGTGAGTGGGTGGCCTGAAACGTCCTCTGTCAGTTATTCAGCAAGACAATGAACCATTTTATTGCATCCTTTCGGATTCAGTATAATAACTTTTAGACAAAGTCTCTGTTTCAGTTCTGGTCGTGTAGCAGTGAGTGGTCTCTTTGCATTACTATCTAATGTGACTCCTGACCCCTTATTATAATATGTAATCTAGCTCTGTTCTCTAGTGCTTCCACATCGGCATTCACTCAGTCTGCGTCTGGCAGTCGGTTTACACTGTTGCTCCTTACAGGAAGGGCCTTCCATTGTGTTGACCATTTCCTGTTCCTGATATAGGTCTGTTTACTCACTGCACGTCTACCAGCCTGAGGGAGGATCTGAGCCCTCCTGCTCCCCTGCTTACGTTTTACCAGTCATTACTGACACATTCCAAACTCCCCCAATACTTCCACATTATTTCTCATCTGGAGTAACACATCTTTTTGAGAGAGTGACATGGAAAAGATCTTAATCTTATGAAATGGCTCGGATTTGCATTCACATGTACACTGACCATTAGGTACACCTCCTTGTATATATGCTGTTTGTCCATTTTATCAGGGTCCATTTACTATATAGGTGCACTTTGTAGTTCTACAATAACAGAACATAGTTGGATCAGACAGAGAAGTGCAGCTGGAGTTTTTAAACACTGCGTCCACTCACTGTCCACTCTATTAGACACTCCTACATTGTTGGTCCAGATGTAAAGTTAGAGACAATTGCTCATCTGCGCAGTGTGTGTTAGTCATCCTCTGGTCATTCATCAGTGGTCACAGGACGCTGCCCACAGCACGCTGTTGGCTGGATATTTTAGGTTGGTGGACTATTCTCAGTCCAGCAGTGACACTGAGGTGTTTAAAAACTCCAGCAGCACTGCTGTATCTGATCCACTCAGACCAGCACAACACACACTAACACACCACCACATCAGTGTCACTGCAGTGCTGAGAATGATTCACCACCCAAATAGTACCTGCTCTGTGGGGGTCCTGTGGGGGTCCTGACCATTGAAGAACAGGGTAAAAGGAGGCTAACAAAGTATGCAGAGAAACAGATGGACTACAGTCTGTAATCTTTACATTGTGATTACCTCGATTATTAAAAGAAAAAAGAAAAAAATGCATAGCTACAGTAACAGTAGCCTTTAGGCCACTTCACATGGTTAAGCTGTTTAGCTGTTTTATGACGTGTGATGTTACCTGTAGCCAAAAACTACCAAACCAGCAAAGTCAGCTTTCAAGTTACTGGCCAGAAAGCATGTTTATGTTCAGCTTCAGCAGGTGGTACCCTGTAATATAATATGCTGTTTTGAAACAGATTACTGGAGAAAGATGCAGCAGATATAGATTAAGAGGAACCTCGGTATGTCAGAGTAAGCAGCGACCTGCAGTCTGTATTTAAGCTCTTTTTTGTGCACTTTTTTGAAAGTGGCACCCCTAAAAACCCATGATAGTTTTGTCAGTTGGTGATGGCTAGGGGGCTCAATCACACAGTGGTATATTATACATGATATTATTATACCTTCACCAGGAGCAAAACAAAGGAGTTAATTAGCTGTGCACTAGTGCTGCAGACATTTAAGCAAACTTTTTAATTTTATGGTAATAAACTTATAACTGTCCATTATTTCTTTTAAAAATGACAGTTTTATTGATGTTCATTTTTTTTATAAAGTTAATGTTGCTTCCAAAATTGTAGTTTGGCTTGTAGTGTATACATTACTACCCTAACCCTGTGTTCATACTCATTTAAGAGTAATGAAAAAACTCATACACTTAAAAGGGAATTCCATCTATTGCTCAACAAAGTGAGTCAGAGTGGTTTGGTGTGAAATGATTCACTGTAGAGAAACTTATCAGCAGAGGTACAGACAAAAGTTGCAAGTAACAAAGAGAGGTCTCAAGTCTTTACTCAGTCCAAGTCAGACAGTCGTCGAGTCCTGAGTCAGTACAGGCGAGTCTCAAGTTGAGTCCAGTCAACAGTCCTAATCTTCTAAACAAGTCAGTCTGCATTCTTCAGCTAATTTTAGGCCAAAACACTGAATAATGCTAACAGTACTATAACCTTCTGTTGACAGCACATTAGCAGTGTATGGCTGTTTATTTATTATTTTCTGTGGTACACAGATAGCCCATGACAGGCATACTGGTATACGCAAAGAGTAGTGCAACTTCACATGAAAAATAATTTTAAAAGTCCTACTGAACTTAGTTACTTTATATTTGAAGATAATTTTTGATGATTTTTGGGAACATAGAGTTCACAAGATTAAAATAAAAACTATCTCAGCCAACTAAAAACAACCACTAGTTTGAATTTAGACAACAACAGAAACCAAAACGACCGAGCTGAACAAAGTTGGCAGAAAAGACAGCAAAATGATGGTGAATGTACGAAGCTGAAGTTGAGTTTTTTTGTCAGCTTCTTTTTCGAATTTTCCGTTCCACCTTAAATGGTGCAGCAGCTATGTTCCTGTGCCTCACTGCTGCACCATTTAAGGTTGTAATGTGTTTTTTATTTGGTTCGGTTGGTTTCCCACTGCAACCGCTAATGTGTGCCAAAGTGTACATGTGGCTGTTTGTTTATTGGTCAAACGTTTTGCAGGGATGCAAGTGCTCTGTTGCTGTCACATTCACCACCATGAATATAGAAAAACAGAAAATAGAGGTGCTTATTGTCTACGTGAATCACAGCCAAAGCAATAATAATAAACCTTACTTCTATATCTGCTTCTTTATGGATGGTTTACCAATTTGAAATTAACCAAACAGGTTGCTGATGCTTGACCAAAAATATGTACCATATGATATCTGTGCTGAAATAAAATGCGCTTCTTAACTATAATGTTACTCCTTTCTGAGGTTATTAACAGCAGCTTGTGCTCTAAGAACAGTATGAGTATCTGAAAAGAGTAAAATGTTAAAAAGGCAGACAGTACAGTGCAGATGTGTACAGAAAAAAGCACATTCTGGTGATGAATTCTCTTGTTTGGTGTGGATCATTGCAAAAATGCATTCCCGCCAGCAGCAAACTAAAGCAGGGCTGAGACCTACAATTTTGTCGGACAATGATTCTGTGTGGACACGAGTATAGGTGGAGTGTTCACACAGCAAAACAGGCCGAACTAAAAAAAGAGGTTTGATATTTCCGCACCACAGGTGTGCTGTGCAAGCGCCATTGCTGAGTGTGATAGCAATAAGAAATATTCACACTGACATTTAGTAAATTCACATACTGTAGTACCAAACTGTGGCCTAGTGCATTAATTTGTGTATCGTAGAAAAAGTTTTTTACTGGATTAGTGAGCCGCGGCCTCTCTGGCTGATTGTGAAATCTGGAAGGCTTTACTGTTTGAGAAATCCTCGGCCTCCCAGCTGAAATGGAGACTCTGATTGGTCCAGTTAATTTGTTTGGTTTCATGTCTATAGGTCAGCGCTCCGTGCAGTTTAGGGAGAGCGGTGATTTAGTTTTTTGTGTAAGCGTCCTGAACTCAGTCAAAAAGTGGTGGGTCGTCGCCCCAATACTTTGAAAAGTGCTGGGTCAAATGCCAGCCTGTACCCAGGTTTCTGGCGGCCCTTGTGAGGGAGCTTTTAGAGGCGTTAAAAGCATCAGACGTCTGGTTCCTATCACCTGTCTGGTTTCTCTAGAACAAAGCATTTCACATCAAACCACTCTGAATAACTGTTTGCATCTTAACAGTTCAATTATGCAGAAACTTAAAAAAAGTGGAATGGTTTCCCTTTAATAATAAACGTTCAATTTAATTCTGAAGAATATAGATTTTCTTTTTTGGCTTTGACAATTAACCTTATTATTATTATTATTATTGAGCTTTTATTGACAACAGAAAATCTGTTTTACTAGTTTAAATTTGATATGTATTGTTTCTGTCTGCGTCCAGAAGCTGACTTACGCATTGGAGAGCTGCAGTGGGGGGACAGTGGAGTTTACCTGTGTAAGGTGGTGATCGCAGATGACCTGGAAGGCCAAAACGAAGCTCAAGTGGAGCTCCTGGTTCTAGGTGAGCAACATTACGCAGAAACAGTCGGCCACCATGTACAGGAAATAGAGCCTCTCAGGCCTGAAAACGAATTTGCTAACACAGGAAGGGAAAGCATGCCAAGTATGTGCTTAGGATGCAAACTTTGGCTGTAGTTACAATTTCCTCTTCATCAGTGACAAAAAAGATGAAAACAATCAACAGCAAGTTTGGGAAGACATGTAGTGTTGAAATCTTCTATAGCTCGAATATAGCTGAAAAAAGTGATGTATTAGATTCAAATATGAATGTAATTTCTACATGAATAAAATGCATTACAACACAGTTTGTCTTTCAGTTTACTTAATTTTAGCAATATTTGTGATTGATTTTATTCATGTGGAAATTACACATTTCAAATCTACACATTTCAATAATCCAATGAATTATTTTGACTGTTAGCTAGTCCTTCAGTTTGGGGAGTAAATGTCAAAACTTCACCAGGGTATATTTTGGTTTGTAAATTTACATGACTAAATCGTAAGGCAAATTATTCAGTAACTGCATGAAATAAATGTAAATTTTTATTTTATTTATTTATTTATTTTTTGTTTTTGAGTTCACCTCAAATTAACAGAACATGTATTTTATGATCATACACATATTGCTATATGCTTACAATTTAGTGCTGAAAGCCAAAAACCTTAGACGCTCTTTGTATTTTTTAATAAAAATAATTTTTACAGAGCAGATCACTGAGGAGACGCCATCTGTTTATGGTTTATAGCCCAGATTTGTGGAAAAATGGGTCAACTTTCAGTAGACAAAAAAAATTGTGAGTTCAGCTTCTTTTATTATAAGGGTTTAAAATGACATTACCCATCTATTTGACTGGAAAGAAGACAGTTACAGCTCTCATATGACACCCACCTTTTGAATGTAGCTTATGAAATATGAAAGTTATGAAGAATATGACATGCATTTTGGAACCACCGGTGGTCTCAAGGAGTTGAAAAAGTAAAAAAAAAAAAAACACCTCTACGTTAATGCTAATTTTTGATAGCGCCCCTACAGGATTCCAGTAGTGTGTTAGTGCTAAGCTACCTGCGATTCCCATTAACCTTATTTGATGGACATTCAAAGCTTAGAAAAGACAGCGTAACTTAACAATGAAATAATTGTAGTACTACAATACTTGCAAAGTTCAAATACAACTGCTTTGATGATTAAATATTAAATGATTAATGATATTAAGTACATTTTTTTCCACAATTTTTTTTTCCAATTTATTTTTTTATTTCACAGAAACCTTTAGGCTTTCTCTGAAGGCATAGAATGCACTGAGGCTTCCCTACTGACTTTTTTCAATGTGGTTACAATGTTGGTCCTCTGTTTTCACTGTATTCGTGATTTCAGAGTAGGCTTTGAAGTTCGACAGCAATAACAGATTCTGTGTTAGGAAACAAATAGACAGAGCATTTGAGAAGACACCTCTTTAGCTTCTCATCCTTATGGGATTTTCTCACATCAACTGACTTTACAAAGAGGCCCATTATCATGTTGTATTCCCCTCACACAGTTTCTGTCTGGCCATTACACAACAGCTGTAGGCAGGAGGAGGGTCGAGAGGCACCTCTGTCTTTCACAGCCCCAGTGAATTATGGGAGCAGCTTCACAAAGGTCTCACTGGGAGACCACTGTGCTACGCATCTAAAGACTCAACAGAGTGATTTATTTCAGAACTTCATAGCCACTAATCTTTTGATGTGAACTGTACTTTATGCTTTTGTTTCGTGGCTGTGGAAGGTTTCAGTCATACTGGTCAGTCAGTTGTGCAAGTCAAGGCTGTTGGATTTCCAACACAACCTACTTCAAACAGGCAATAGTTTGTATGAATCTTTTTGCATTAGTTTAAACTGCTTTGTTTTCTAAGTAAAAAAACACTCATAGAGAATCAGTTCTATTATATAGTTCATTGGTTTGCACTAGGGCTGCACTATATGGACATAAAATCAGATAAAGCTGATGAATATTTTGATGACAATATAAGAAGAGAGAAGTATATTAAAATAATGTGCCTCTGACTGGACATGCAACAAGTCCAGACTCTGATATTGTGTGTTATTAAAGAGAAATCTAAGTAACCTGCCTGCATTAATAACAAAAAATACAACATTGCAGAAGCCCAATTCATTTCAGTAGTAATTCATACAAAATACTACTGAAATACTAATTACTACTTACATCAAAAGTGAAAGCACATTTTTGTGTGCTGTTGAACTGTATGAAAAACAGCATTCCCTGACCAGCCTTTTCTATGTAGGCCTACAAAAACTATATACAGTGTGTTGTTTGGTGCATGGTCACGTTAGGCATTGGTTCTGCTGATTGTTAGCCAAGTGACTACCTCTTTCCTGCCGGTGTAATTTGTACACATCATTCGGAAGGGAACTCAGTTGTGTCTTGTTGAGTTATACTGATTTTATGGATTTTAACTACACCCATAGGGCCCGAGCAGCTTAAAGCGCCCCTGAAGACGCCGTGTCTGGGTTCACTCATCCTGCTGCACACCTCACTTCAAGTTATCTGCATCTTTTTAAAATAAAATCACCAGAAACCTGCAGCAGTGTATCTCAGTGTGTAAAGTTAAATGTTAGCTAATTGTAGCCTGTTTCTTCTTATCAGGCTATGGTTGTGTGTCAGCTGTGTTCTGATTAGCACTTGAAAACGAGCTGCGAGATTCCATTGAAACAGACAATTCAACCTACATATTCAGCAGTGGAATGAGGAGTGAGACATGTCAGCTTTCCTGACTGCAACATATAGAAAATGGCCAGAAAAATACATGTTACAATATTACAAGTAATAGTAATATATTCTTGAGGCTTCTCTGTTTAGTTGGTCATGGGTACTCAGCAGACACAGCACCCACTGAAGCTCCACTAGCGTTAAAAGCATTTTTACAGTCAAGTAATTAAGGATAGATTAGTTTTTGTCTTTGTAATTGGCTCTCTAGCAGAATGGTTAAGTCACTTGTGATACATTTGGGAGACTGGTATACAGGTGCTTCTATTTACAAAATGTCTAGAATATTTACTACAGTGTGAAAAAGACTACTACATACTACTATGTAGTAGTCTAGTGTTCCTAGTACTGAGGCAGATTGTGTTGAATTAACTAAAATTAGCATTTTAACCTGGAATTCCTCTTTGTTGAAAAAACAAATAAAATGTCACAAAAGCTAAAATATTTTAGATTGGATTTTTACAGTGTATCGTGACAGATATGGCCAAGATCTGAATGTAAATGCTCCCCCACAGTCCTGTTAATCTCTGTTTAAAACATAAATGATCATCATGTAGCTCATGTCAGCATTGGCAATGTTTGCCAGAAATGGTGCAGATCTGTTTTGAGACATGTGGGCCATATGAGAATTTTAACATGTGGGCCACTTATTTTGTTAACCCCTTAAACTGTAAGGGTGTGTGTGTGCGCCCACTCTCATAACTTCATAACTCACAAATAAGTTTCATAGAAGTTACTGAATAATTTCTTCTAGTTACTGTAGAATAGTCTTAAGGTTAAAAGAATGCTCCAGCATATTTCAACATAATCTGCCACTTCTGTGTCGTATATTGCCACATTCATTACAACACTTTTCCCAATTTCCTAATTCCCAAGTGTGGTATTTAACTGTGTTCAACATAAGCAGAGATTAAGATTAAGTTAAACATGATAGAAATTAAGTTTAAAATGCTGAAATTTTACTTTATAACGGAATAATAAGTTTAGGGTTTGAGCGTTTGAAGTAGAACCCAGATTTACCTCAATGTCAACCATTACTTACTTAAACTGATAACCCTTTTAACAGTGAAGATGTTCTTTTGTGACTACTTTAAAGCAGAAGTGGTTCTTCAGTGTGGCGCTAACACAAAGCTGAAGAGTTAGATATGATATAAAAAGCAGATTTTTTTGTAGTTTGTTCATTCCATAGCCTTCACATTCTCAGCTTAGCTCTTGATGCAAGGTGAAGTTGTAGAGGCTTCTTTGTGTGGACTTGCCTAAGAAAAGGCTTGTACTGTATGACACTCGCAGTGAGCACATAGCTTGTCAGTCTATACCAGTGGCTTTTTGTTTGTCAGCTGTATCTAAATAGCATTTTCAGAGCACAGTTTGAGCACTTTCTCTTGGAAGGCTGCACATTTACTGTGCTGAATGGAGTTGGTGTAATATGCTCCTGGAGAATGATAATGGCAGGTTTGTCATCTTCAGCTTAAATCATCGGGTCTAATAGGCAGGCGTGTTTTGTATACAGACGGGTCTAAATATGGCCGTCACTTCATGCTGTCACAAAGGCTTTGAGGCGATGTCATACACGTGACGACGCATGTTGATTGGCTGCCAAATGCCCTCATAGCTGAGCATCTCCCACTTGTGGAGGTGCTCCCATGGCAACAGAAGGGCTTTCTGTGTCCAGCAGTGGAGGATGACGTGAAGGCCCATTGTACAAATGTGAATGAGAGCACAATAAACTGGAAAAGAAAGTCATGGTTATTTCTTTTTTTTTAAGTTCCGTTATTGAATTTTGAATTTTTATGGCATACAGAATATTTAGAGTTTTGTGTTCCCAGTTACGGTTTTATCAGATGTTTGTGTAAAGATATATATGCACATAGGTGACAAATTAAAGGCAAAACAACAAAGTGTCTTAGCAGTGTGTTGGGCTACTACGAGCTGTCAGACCAACTTCAGTGCACCTTGACATAGACTTTAAGTCTCTGGAGCTGCACTAGAAGAATAAAACTAATGAGAATGCTGTGTTAAACATTGGTGATTTTACTTCATTTTCATACTCAAACTATTTGGTGACCCCTTGTGCCCTGTGGATGGGCGCTGAAAGAGACTCCTCCCATCAGAATAGTAATGTTTCATCATAGGATAGTCAGAATAACTTGATTTGCAGTTACCCTTCCTTCTAAGGGGACTAGTGGACCCACACCTTGCCAGCAAAATGCCCCCCCACAGCACCAGACCTCCTTCACTGTAAAGGTCGAACGTTCAGGCCTGTAGAGTTCTCTTGGTGTATGCCACACATGAATTCTGCCACTTGTACAGAATATGATGAAGGATGACTCATTTGACAAAATCATTTTTTCAAATCTCTGTAGACCAGTGGTCTCCAATCCTGGTCTTGGAGAGCTACCTTCCTGCAGAGCCTAGTTCCAACCACAATTTGACACACCTGCTCCAACTAACCAACCTCTTGCCAAATCCTTGATTGGCTAGATCAAATGTTTTAGAGTTAAGTATAGGGCAGGGCAGCTTTTTGGATACAGGCTAGAACTAAACTCTCCAGGACCAGGGTTGGAAACCACTGCTGTAGAGCAGTGCTTGGGGATTTGCACTACTATGGGTTTATTCACTGCAACCCTCCTATAATATCCCTCTCTGTGTAGTTTTGGATTTGCTGACAGTCTGATCAAGTCCTGCACTGACGTTCTCAGTCACCTGAGGGACAGTTACTCTTTAGTTTTACTTACATTTCGCTCTAATGCACAAGTATCACATTCATTGAATGTGCACTTTTGACCACAATTGCCAGCCTTATTTACTGATGTCTTTCCCACAGATCTAAGTGCAGATGTCACTTTAGACACTCTTCCTATTGAAACTCTAGCCTGTTGATCAGTCTCTGTGACAGAAGCTCTTGCCATTCGTGCCCCAATAATGAACCCTCTTTCAGTCATTTAGATCTTTTTTTTTCCGCTCGCCGTCAAAGTCAAGGTCAACTGGGCCTGTTCAGCATTTCTATACACACCACAGATGTATAGTGGTAGGATGCTAAGTGCTTATTTGTGTCATGCAGTACAGGAGTCTGACAGCATCTGCGCTCGTTATGTTTCTCCACTCACTCAGGTGTTTCCTTTAATTTGTCACTCATCTGTACATATACAACAAAATATCCTAATAAAAGTACCCTGAATTAGATTTTACAAAAAAGTTAACAAAAATAACAAAAAACACAGAATCTTCAACATATACATATATAACCTATAATACTATTACTGTAGTATTATAATAAATTTATTTATTATTATAATAAAAACATAAAACAAACCACACCCAGATCCCATAAAAAGCACATAACCATAACTGAGCCAAATAATATATGTCAGTTATTGTAGAATATTAAAAGGCTCTAATTCCTTCACAGGATCTCGGTTATTTCGAGAAGACAGACTTTCTGCATTGGTTTGTTTATGTAAAGCCCCTTTCTTGCATTTGAGTAATCCCTTTGTGACAATTAAAGCTGGGAGAGGCTACAGATGAGCTGATAAAGTATGTTTGCTGGACAATTATGGCTTTTGGTAATGACCACTGGACAGTGTGCATGAGACCGCTGTAAAACTGTTTAGACTATATGGCTTAATAGGCTTGTGTGTACGCCACTAAAATGACTTCAATCTTCAACTGACTTTTTAGCCAACCTAAGAGCTGGATTATATGGCAGCAAGGTAAAATCGCAGTACTTGAAAACATTTTCATGATACATAATAATACATATCACAACATTTCATCTTTAAGAGATTTGCTAACTAGTTGGAGCAGACAGAATGCTACAGCATTACCTCATTGTTACTATGCGGGTTTAAAAGTTTAAATCTACATTTTTATCCAGCATACATTTGACCGTTGGCAAAATAAGTAGTGACATGCCTCTCAGCCAATCACAATGATCTCTAACAACTTGGGATGTGACAGTACGTGGATTCGTTCCGGTACGAATGTTATGGTTTGGTGCAGTCGTATGGAGAATACACGGTTTGTGCGAAGATTAGGCAAGTTAGCTGCGGTGGACCCTTTCTCTGCAGCTAGTGCCAAATGACTGTCGAGAGTTCATAACTGCAGCAGCGTCATAACTCCTGACCCCCGATTATCCATTCTTAAACATGTATGTCTGCATTGTGCAGTTTATTTTTGAATAATAATAAATAATATTTTAAAATGTACTTCTCTGTGTTATTATATATTTTCCTTTGTGCTACTGAATGTTCTTGTGTTTTGGCACAGGCGCTACAGATGCTCTGAGGCGGCCTGAGTAGAAAGTTTGACAGATGTAGCAACAGTAACTAAGGGAGGCAGGGCTTGTCAGACTTGTGCAAACGGTCAGTTAGCCAGGGTTCTATGGCCATACATGCGACATATCACGATAACGTTAAAATATCATCATAAATAACCCACCCCAGCTACCAGTACATATTCAAACTGAAGTTCTTTTCATCTTTTAGCCTGAAAAAAATCTCAAAAGCCTCAAAAGTGTCAGAGCCAGCAGGGTAAGGGGGCTACAAAAGTTCTTGAGAACAAGTACACAGCTTTGTGTCAGAACAGCGATTTCTTACACATACTGTGCAGTCAAGCTAATAGGAATTATATCCTGGTGCCAAGCATAGAGAGCAAATTCCAGGCTCTGGCTGAATTAAGCCTTTCTGGCTGTAGGCTACATCTAAGTCCCTTTCCTGTCTGTCTGCTGGAACTTTGTTAAAGTGGCTTTGGTTAAAGCAGCAGTGCAGTCTGTCCTGACAGCAGGACTCATAGCTTCCTCCAAAACACATGAAGCACTACCATGTTTTCAAATTGTTGCTAATGCATCATCACTGAACAAACTAACAAACTTGGAGGACAACGCTAACTAACAATTCTTTTATGTCAGCTAACAGACACCTCCGTTAGTTATCATCGTGCTGAGTGACGAGGGGAGAGGGAGGCCCATTCTACCCACCCAGAGAGAGAGGCCAGTTGTGCTCTCTTGGACTCCCAGCCGTGGATGGCTGTGGCATTGCTAGGGATTTAACTCATAACCTCCCTACAATAGGGCCAACGCTTAGATGGTTGTGCCAGCCAGGAACCTGAAAAGGAGCTCAGTTATTGTTGTGCACAGTCTTATATTGCAGCTTTTTATTTTTGCCATTTTTGTAATTTGTCATTTATTGACATCTAACCAAATGGGACAAAAGTCAGCAGTGCAGACTCAAACCTTATTTTGAAACAGACTATAGACAGAATATAAATCCAGTGCAAATCTGTGTAATTCTTTGTGTAATTCAGCTCCTTTATGTAAGAATTTTTTTGTTAAAAATGAAAGAAGTGACATTACTGAGTCAGGAGAAAGTAAACATAATATGCACAGGCTCAAAGAGAAGGTCCGGCTCAATATTTAGGTCTCAAATGCAAAATCAGCATTATACTGATGACTGAACATATTATGACAATAGCAAATCATTCACTTACATCCTCAGATGTTCTCTTTGAGTTCTCTTTCAACGCACTCACAATCATTAGACTTATCCACTATGGGAAGGGGTCCGTAACACTACCCACGTAACACTACCCACGTAACACTACCCACGTAACACAACATTCTTCCACACATAATGTGCAATTACACATTCCCACCAGAGAGGTCTCCAAATCCCCAAAACTTACATACCAGAGCTTTAAATATGTGGTGGTAGTTGTCTTACATTCAAATAGTATAAGAAAATGACAGTAATAATTCTAGAGCTGGAGTTGGCCTATTCTTTCTGCATTGACTGAGCAGATCAGTTTAGAAGACACTGGCTAAGCTCTCAACAATCTTATGAATCCCTCACATCCATCAGCCTCATGCAACCTACTTTTCTCTGCACACACATCTTTTCCACACAATGTTGATATAAAACGTTCTTCCTCCTCCAGCTGGGAGTTTTGGCCCGTCTGCTGATGTTCAGCTAATGGACAGACATAGATATGGGGGAGGACAGAGAGAGAGAGAGGGAGACAGACAGAGAGAGAGAGAGAGAGACAGAGAGAGAGAGAAAGAGAGAGAGAGAGAGATACAGTGTCAGGCCACTTTATTAGAAACCCCTACCTTGTACCCCCACCTTGTTGGTGTACATTTAGAGACTGCAGACTTGAGACTGACTTATACATTTCCAGGCTTAAGTAGGAGTGCCAGCCTTAGTGTGGTAAACAATAAAAGCTTTCGTTTCCAACCTTATGTGTGCAACTTTTGCTACAGTTTTGTTACCATCACGCGCAGTCATTAGCATAACACATTGCTGTTCTCCCACAGTTCGTAGCGACATCAAGTTTGACACGGCTTCAAATAATGCGCCCTTCATTACAGGAAAAACTTTCAGTCTGATGGATAGAACAAAAGATAGAAAAAGCCAGAACAACTTCAAACGGCTGGCTTGCATGTGGTTTGGATAGCTAATATGCAGTAAGTATGCTAGCTAGCGCACTAGCTGATTTAGCCGAAGTTGTCAGCTAACCTAGCTCAAGTTTCTCTAAGTTAGAGATCCCAATCCTTTAAAATGTACTAAAACTTAATCTTGATTAGCTGTTACAGTAGCTAGCCTGTTTTACACGTTCAAGTTGTTTTTTCTCTTTCCTTTAAACACTGCATTTACTATGTAAAGCAGTTCAGTTCTGTCCTTCAGACTGAAGGTTTTTCTGTAATGAAAAGTCTGTTATTTGAATCCATGTTGAACCTGACAGGTATTTAGTACTGGCTTACTTTTGTACCATGCAGTGCCTGCAGCTGATAACAAGACTAAGCTAAAATTCTACTAAAGACTTGAGATTGGACTCAGACTCGCATTAAGTGACTGTGAACATCTCTAAGATAATGATATGATATCATTGTGTTGCTCATCTGCAGACCAGTACTGAGAACTTTATTAATGCAAGCTTAAATATCATCTAAAACAGTGATGTATTTGGAAAATATCATGATAGCAAAACTGCCCAAGACCACCTATTGTTAAGAATCTTTAATAACACAGTCACGCATGTAGAGGCTGAATTTGTATAATAACACCCTGTGTTGCTGCTTCTTCTACAGGTGGATCATCTGATTCTTCCTTTCACTCTAGAATATCTTTGCTGCATGCACCAGCCACCACTATCTGCCACAGTTCTTCTCAAATCATGTCCCGCACCTCTTTTGCTGATTTACCCACTTTTTCCTCTTTCTGTCACCTTGCACCTCCTTCTCCTCTCTCTCTTTCTCTCCCTCTCTCTCTCTTTCTCTCTCTTGCTCTCTCTATCTCCAGGTCAGACAAGTATGGCTGATGATCTCCTGCCTGAGTTTGATTTGGAGATTATGCCAGGTACGGGTTCCCCAAACCTGTGTCTCAGTGTGTCACCTCACTGATCACCTCACTTCCTTTCTCCATAACTGCTGATCTAATAACAAGACACCACACTTTTCAGTGCACTCTTTCAGTACTAATGAACCATCTTAAATGATCAAAATCAAATTTGCTACAAAATTATATTTTCCCTTTGAGATGTATTCTAGCAACCAAAACATGTTGGGTGTCTGAAGTTTGCTTCTTTAGTTTTGTACTGGAGCTACAAGGTTAGTGTAGATAACAAGTAATGGAAGCCATCTGCAAACTCTGTGTCTAAATCAGCCGGCACTTCACTCAAACCACACTGAGTTGGTGAAATGGCCCATATTGTAAATAAAAAACTGACTAAATAAAAGAGTTTGATATACACAATTACATGAAAATGTAAAATTCTCTCCCTTGATACAGTCTGTGTAGGGAAAATAAGGAAACCATGGGTTCAAAAAGGCTGTTTTGAATTAAATGTTTTTGCAATGTTATGAAAACCAATGCATTTACATGTAACCACCTGTTCAGCCTACAGTAATTTAGCTCCGCCCACTCACACTGAAGTTATAAGGAGTGTTTCAGGCTGGACTGCTTTTTGAATTACATGTACATGCAGCCAATCCGAACAGAGTTACATATATTTACGTATATCAGTCTTAAAGGCAGTGTAACTACAACAGCCTGTTTCATTCTTAGATATAAAGAAATGTTGAAGAATGATTGTGTAAAAATTATTTACTGTTGGTTTTGGTTCATAAAATTAACAAAAGTATTAATTTTGACACCAGATAAAGAACAATACAAGAAGATCTTCAAATAGTGAGTCAACAGAACTTAAGACATAGATTCTTGTTCTGTTAACTTATTATTATACCACTGTTATATACTATATATATATATATATATATATATATATAAAAAAAATTCTAACTATATATATATAAAATTCTAACTCATCTCTACCTGTAGAGTTGTTAAGTAATATCAAACAATGTATGTAAAAAATGTAAAGAAGTGTGGTTGTAGTAACTTTCTGGAAGCTTGAATTTTGTTTATAGTAACAAAATATATATATATATATATATATATATATACATATATATATATACACTACGATAAAGAATTTTAAAGCAGTCCAGTAACTAACCATTTTTAGGGTTTTATGTTTTTAGTTTTTTTTTTTAGTTACTATAAACAAAATTCAAGCTTCCAGAAAGTTACTACAACCGCACTTCTTTACATTTTTTACATACATTGTTTGATATTACTTAACAACTCTACAGGTAGAGATGAGTTAGAATTTTCAAATAGTTATTCCAAATGTAAAAATTCAAATAGTAGAAAAGCATTTTTGAAAGTAAATTAGCTTTTTAATTCTTTCTAATGTTATACATTCTCATATTGAAGAACCATTGACTATCTCAACTCAAGGTCGCAGATGGTACAGAGCACATTTATAGTACACAGAAAGCATCACAGGAAATCAACAATAAACAAGAAGCTCGGGGTTTAGGTTATGCTTGCATAGACCTTCGACATATTTCAGTGAATTTATCAGGTCTGAGTAACTCTTCACAAACTCACTGTTTTCACTCACTAAGGTAGAATACACAGATCCCTGGTTGTAGGTTTCTGTGTGTTGATGTAGGTCAGCTGTGGTTAAAACAATGCTAACTGGGGGCCATACACTTCTGTTACTTGTTAGCAACATTAGACTCAAAATTTACAGTGTAAAGCTAAAGGAAAATTTTATAAAAAGCCCTGTTGGCCTGCATTTGGAGAGCTGTTGTCCTGCAGTGCTTTCTTCAACACTTGAGACCTTGATTTGCAGGATTAGACATAACAGAGTCTGAAAGAACCTCTGAGCACGGAGCTCTGTGGGAGAATACGTCTCCAGCAGCAAGACTGAACACCCAGTAAGAGTTCACAAAACACACAATGTTCTCAGTGTTTATTATCCAGTTAGACTAACCCAATAGTTAGTTTCTACCAAAGGTAGTTCTTTAAATTTATATTATGTTCATGTTTTCTGGCTTGATGGCCTCCAAACATGCTTACAGTAGTATTGGAGTGAGACGTGTGGAAGGGGTTTGACTCCACCAAAAGGAAGCAAATCATCAGGATGGTCTTAGCAAGTAATGAGGGTGGAGATTACTAATGATTAAACAGCTGATTACGCAGTGCGGCTCCCTCAACAGTATGACCATGCGTAACGTTAGCACTGACAGCACTGGGTGTCTTCTGACTGACTCATACAGTAGAGAGAATTTCTCTGACTACTCACACTGACATCATTCATTCACTTACAAGAACATTGTGTCAGCTTTCCAAACTAGGTCTTACTGAGGACTCTCTTATCTCCAGTGACTGTCACAATAATGCTGAACCAAGTAGATCATGGCTCTCAGTGTGATCTCCCACATGTTCTCTTTAGGTTTTGACCTGAGCAGCTGTTATCAGAGCTTGTTTTGCAATGTTCTAGTAATGTTTTGTTCATTGTTACTATCACAGGCCAAACACCACACTCAAGTAGAAATGACCAAGCTGATTCTCACACTAATAAGCTAATGTACTTTGCTAATAAGAAGACTAGGTAAGTACAGTTACACTTAGTTGGGTTTACAAACTGCCACTTCTTAACTTTACATTACTTTATATTAGTATGTTAATAAAGGTTCCTAAATGGTTCTTGGCTTGGACGATTGACACAACAATGCTGTAAACACGTCATGGAACATATCATATGCTGTCATGAGTTCTTACAACAGATTGCATCCAGCAACATAACAGTGTCATGTTACCGTTAATAGTAATGACAAATGTTATAATGTTTGTTTTTCCACTGCACATTCAAAAACAAGAGCTGACCCAAACAGGAACCAATAGAACTGAAAGTTCTAGTCCATTTCCCACTTGCTTTAAGAAAGCTAGCACCAGATAACCATGATTAACAAATTTATTGTCTTTTTTTCAATAGATTGTCATGACACTGCTATATTACTGAACAAAATCTGTCATGACAACCCACAACAAAGAGTATGACAAGTGACATAACATGGTTATGTCAGTGTTATGTAGCAGCGTTCAAGTAAAGTGTTCAATTGCTAAATCATATCATTTTTATTTTATAGCCTTTTATAACCTCCTGTAACTTTTATTATTATGTAGACGGTCTTTAAACATTTAAAATGTTCTTCACACTTATACATCTCATTTACAAAAACTTTTTTTCATCAAACTATCAATTGAAAGGTTCTTTAGGGAACCAAAAGTGGTTCTCCTATGCTATCGCCCCAAAGAGTGTACTCTATTGTACTGCATTTTTAATGAACAATCTCCAGGTCATTGTAGCAGTTAAGGCTTCCACAGTCATACAGAATGTTAGAGTGTGTCTTTGTTATGGTGTGTTTGTTCCACACGTTCTCTGTAGGTTTTGTCCTGAGTAGCTGTTATCAGTGCTTGTTTTGCAGTGTTTTTTTCATAGTGTGTGTACACCTCCCTAACAGACAGTCTCCAGCTTCCTGAACTCCTCCCGACTTATTCTTCTCAGATAGTCCAGATTTATGACTGTTGTCAAAGCACATAAACCATCCTTGCTCTACTTTTGAACAGACACTTATTTCATTTCAGTCATATATAGCAGCAGTTAACCATCGCTATTTATTACAAGTTTGTGGGAGTCATTCATTCTCTGTAATTACTGGCTATTGCAAATTGTGTTTTTTCTCTGTGCCGTATTTTGTAACATTTTAATTGTTATACTTTAATGATCATTGTTCGTGAGGGAAGATCTGGCGTTGTCATTACAGACAGTTGTTGTGTGTACTTAATTATCTTTTTCTGCATGCTGGTTGACACGATGGTTGGCTAGTGGCTGTCAACTTAAATTGTCCTACATCAACACAGTGACTGGAAGTCTCCTGTTTTTGTGAGTCTTTATTAGACACACTTACCTTGTATCTGCACTCATTAGCTATTTTATTTGGAACCCCCACCACACACGGCAACGCTGCTGTTCCTGACACACTTCTTGATGTTAGTATTGAGATGAGAATGGTCCACCCGGCCTCCAGAGTAGCATTGTGTATAGTGGGGGTGGAATTAGTAGTGGGCTGATGTATCAGTATGCCACTTATAAGCACAGATAACGTGACATACAAGCAGTACAAATCATGCCAACGTTAGCCCGTTTGGCTGACCAGCTGGGGGTGTTTTTGTCACGTTTTCAATGAAAATGAAAATGCTGCAGTCCCTTGATTATCTACTTCTATGTAATCCATTGCATCTGAAGTAGTCCACTTTATTTTTTGAGGCGGTGGACATAAAAGAATGGCCGGCCTTTTGGTATTAGCCTTAGCCTAACACTAAAGCACTTCTGTTTACTCCCATACTGCCTAAAAGGTTTGCTTAAGCATCTAAAATGGTTTTATTTGCAAATATATATACAATGTGATGTATATCAAGACTGTCAGAAATTTTAAATATACTGTGAAATAAATTTTTGTCCATACCACTCACTACTAATGGGCAAAAACTAAATTAGGGGAAAAAAGTGGGTTTAAAAACTTAATGAGAATGGGCTACCACCCAAATAATATCCAGTGTCAAATAAATGATCAGTGAATTTTGCTAAAATCTCTCCTTTCAGTTTAAACTGGGCGGTCCTAATCTCGGATACAGCTTATGTAAACAGTACCCTCACCAATCACAAAGCTGACTGGGCTTTTCCCACCTGCACAGCTGTAACAAGATTATGCAGTTCCAAACTGTTTCGCTCTGTTTGAGTCAGTAAAACTCACAGAGAACGCTAACAACCAAGCAAAAGCTAAACTAGCAAGCATAACAGAGCTAGCAAGGTAGCCCGTAAGTCTGTCTATCTGCTTGTTGTCTGTTCGTTGTTTATGTTAACATTTTGTGTGTGTACATTTCCTGGATGCACCACCGCTGCAACCATCTATGCATTGGCTCAAATGTCGGGAGCATGCTAGTTTGATTACTGGTGATGCCATAGCCATCCCTGGCTGGGAGTCCAAGAGAACATAATTGGCCTTGCTCTCTCTGGGTGGGTAGGATGGCCCTCCATCTCCTTCAGTTACAGTATGAGGCTAGTTAGTACAGGCATCTGTTAGATGAGGTAACAGAATTGGCAGTTAGTTTTGAGCAGTCCAGTGTTGTTGTGTTAGCAGCAGTTCAAAAAGATGTGGTGGTGCTTCTCACATTTGGAGGGAAAAATAGTTATTTATATATAAATAAGAGAATGGTCAGGTACCCAAATGATATCTGGTCAGGGGTGGTCCCACTGTGGTTCATTCTACTGATTAAGTAGAGGAGAGCTGACAAATTGTGCTGCAACTGATGGTGGTTGTTTCTGATAAAATAGCCAATGAGTGGACGCCTAAGGTAGTTTTAGCTAATAAACAGACTCAGTGTGTACTGTTCATTATACTTTAAATAATCCATTGGCTACCATCCTCAGTATTTCCTCCATTATAGAGAATACAGAACATGTAGCATTCTGAGAATTTGTTTACTGGTTTTGCCAGTGATCATATCATTTGGTGCTTTATTGTTCTATCTGTTCTTGTTTTCCATTAGCTTTCACTGTAGTGGATGTTATAGAGGAACTGCGGTTTTATGCCTGTCCTCTTTATTCCAGAGTGGGTGTTTGTGGGAGTTGTAGTTCTGGGCAGCATCCTCTTCATCCTCCTGGTGGGTGTGTGCTGGTGTCAGTGCTGTCCGCACTCGTGCTGCTGTTATGTCCGCTGCTGCTGCTGCCCGGAAACCTGCTGCTGCCCTCGCCACTGTGAGTATCCCTTGAGTATTTATACACAGCTGTCGAGCCCTCACTCGAGAAACTCTTTTTTAAGTGCTTATTTATTAGCTCAGAGGCTTCTTGACGCCAGATCATGTTTTATTTATGTCTTGAAGGGTTCCATTGTGTTAACATTTGATTGTTTGATACAGTGTTAAGAAGTGTCTTTATATGCACAAATACATAATTCACAAAGTAAACTTTTCATTTAAAAATGAAGCCAAGATTTAATTGGATGTGACATGAATTTGGGTTATACAAGTAAACTCCTATTAACATTTTAATCTTGTAGCAGCAGATAAAAAGCTACTTTGAAATAATAATTTGGAAACATCCCCAAAAGAATAGAATTTACTTGCTGATCTGTCGCAAACCAAAACTGATTCGCTTGTCAAAACTAGTGCTGTCAACGTTAATGCATTAATAACACGTTAAAACAGTACATAATTAACAACACTATTTTTAACACTCTAAAAAAAACGCATTTTAGACCTAGCTTGACTCTTCTGTGCATCTGTAGTAGTGCAGACTGAGACTATGAAGGCAATTGTATTCGTTCAAATACAACTTTTAAATGTTCCATTAATGGCAGTCTTGATCAAAGTAAGACCAAAGTCACTGGTCTGCTACTGCCAAGGTGAATTAGTACCACAGTACATCAAGTCTGAAGTATCAATTACAAGCAAAACACCCTGCTGGTGGTGGCTGTGTCAGTAGTTTGGCAGACTATGCTGGACAGTGTCTATGGGAGAACTATGGCTCAATGAACGAGGCACTTGGCCTCATTGGGAACTGAAAACTGTATTCACTCTCTCATTTTCATGTTCACTGTGTGCTGATGTGATGTTCAGGTTCAAGTGAACTCTGCGTTCACTTAAGGAAAATAATGTTATTGAATTATTCAAAGTATACATTGAAGCTTATTTTGTCCACTCTTATAGCCATAACAAAATGCAAAGTATTTCTTTAGGGTCACATTTTAGTAAAATAAAAAAAGACCAATATGATTAATCATGACTAACACAAAAATAATATGATTTATTGTGATTATTTTAATAATTTGACAGTCAAAACATAACACGTTCAAGGATCATTTGTTCAGGGTCCAGTGCTGTCGTGTATCAGCATACCGGTTCGTTATTGTCTTCAATTAACCATTAGAAATCTATATTATTGTTGTTTTGCAATGCGTTCAATTTAATTACATAATTGAATAATTATTTATTTAGTTGTGTAATGAAATACACATGCAGTCGTATGCAAAAGTTTAAACACCCCAGGTGGTCTCTGTAGAGGATGTGTTGACTTATTTGCAATTACAATTTCAACAAAACCTCAAACGTTTGCATACGCCTGTGTACTCAGTTTACATTCTGTAAATTATTCAAGATCGAGTTTGTACTCCCACCTTTTTCTGTTTGTTTTGTCAAAGAGAAACGTGACAAAATATCTAAAAGATGTTTTTTCTGCTATGCAAAACAAGACAACTTTAGAGCAAAATAAAAACTTCTCATCAAATTAAAATCATAATACAATTTGCCAAAAATCCTTTCGATTAAAACTAGTCCTAATTTTAGGTACAGCTTATGTAAACGGTACCCTCACCATCACAAACCTAGGCAATTCCATATCTTTTCACTGTATTCGAGTCAGAGAAACTTATCGAATGAGTGGACACAGCTGTATATCTAGGGCTGGAATTGTTGGACAAAGGGATGTCGTTCAATCGGGCTGGTTAGAATATTAGCCCTGATAGTTGTGATTAATGTTTTTAAGCAGTGATTTATTTTATCTTTTTTTTTATTCAAGTTTTGTTGGATGTTCAGTATAACACTCAATTTTAAGGTCATACAGATATATTTAATATCTTATTATTTCACTCTGTTACCTGGGACTATAAACAAAAGGGATATGTGCCAGGGGGGCCTGGAAGGTGTTAACAATGATCAATATCCACAGTGTGTTTACATAAGATTTCCTTTTCCACAGTGTATGAAGCAGGCAAAGGTATAAAGGTCACGCCATCAACACCAGTAGCCATATACCCTCCATACTACATGCCAGGGGTGCCCACCATGGTGCCCATTGCTCCTCCTTCTCTCATCGACCCCAAGATATCTGCTGCACCATCCGTCGAGAACAGCACTTCTGCAGGTGAGAAATTATTTAACAAATGCCTCAACATTAATCAGTTGGTGCAGCGGCTCGTCTAACACTGATATATTTGTTTAAGCCTCACAAATCGGGCTTAGTTGACAGGCATCAGTGTAAATTAGATAAGAATATTTTGTATTACTGTTTTTGTTCCTGTGCTGTGTTTTCTAGGTGAGCGTTATCAGCTCCAGGTTATCAGTGTTATTGTGTGCAAACACAGCTATTGATAACACAGACAAAGAGAATAAAGGCAGTGACCATTGAATGTTTGTTTAAACTGTCGTATCTTTAAGCCCAGCTTTAAAGAAGTTAATCTTTTCTACATTGAAGAGCTGTAAATTTGACTTTTTGCAGACGAGCAAAATGGTTTACAGTTAATAAAGACTCTCTTCAGCCATACATATATGTGTGTGTATATATATATATATAATATATATATATATATATATATATATATATATATATATAGATCCAAGTCCCTTGAATTGACTATTGGCCATTACCGAGATATCATATTAGCATTTTCATCAATAATCATAAAGCTGTAAAAACGGTAAAATTCAGAGTTACTAGCATTTTTTCTTTCTACTGTCAGGCTACCATTTTGGATAGACAAATTTTGTTACAACTGCAAAGATATGCATAAACTAGAATTTGTGAGAGCATAAATTGATTCAAGTTTCCCTTATTTGACAAGAAAAATGCTGTTCCTGTCTCTCTTACATGCACACACATAAATGCGCACACACACACGGTCTGTCCCCTGTAGTGCACAGCGGGTTTCGTCTTCAGCCTACGCCGGATCAGAATTCAATGAAGGTGCTGCAGTATGTGGAAAGGGAGCTGGCGCATTTCAACCCTTCTAAGACCCTCAGCAGTCATGACTGTAAGCCTCACATGGTACTCAGAATGTGACCACATGCTGCTGGCTCTACCTGTAGAAGCTGCATGCCCTGCTGCACTCTGGCCTTTCAGCTCACAGAATGTTCTCCTTCCCTCGTTTTCTTGCTTTTCTGTGCCTCATTAGCCTTTGGAGATTCTCAGCATTGAGTCAGTCAGTAAAGCTCCTCTGACACTGCATGTACTGTAGACTCTCCTCTGTATGATCAGAGTGCCTCTCTTAAATTGCATTGCTTGTATCATCAATCATTTCTATTCCACTACCCAGAGGAGGATGGCTTCCTTCTCTCGGTCTTTGTTCCTCTCGGTGTTTCTTCCTTATGCTCTCAGGGAGTTTTTTCTGCTACCGTCGCCCTTGGCTAAGGGTCTGGACCCTGATCTCTATAAAGCTACTTTGACAAAGTACCATACAAATAGAACATAATTGACTCCACTCACAAATGAGTTCTTTCCATGCAGCTGTTGCAAGGTTGGACAAGCTTTACTGAGCATCCCAGTGAGCGTTCAGCCGTTGAATACCCATTGAAATCACAAACTTGACCACCATTTAATCTGTGCTTGATTGTACTTGACAACGAAAGGTGAAAAGATGACCAACACAGTGTCCTTCCACTAGTACTTCAGGGAATATTCTGGATTTCTCCAATATATTCTCTGTCTGCCGTATTGGTAGCTACCTGTCAGTTATGGTACATTATTTCTACTAGGCTTGTGAGATTGTATGCAGTGCACCATCGTCCGATTGCATCTCTTAGTCATCACAGATTGTTGGAGAGGGGGGTGGCTTAGGCAGGTCTCTTAAAAAATAAAGAAAGAGCCATTTTCAAGCACTACCAGCACACCGAAAAAAGAGCCGTAAATACAAACTACGTAACGCCACATTACTTGCTGTTCCTGCTTAAACCGAACACAATAAACATGCTTTCTGATCAGAAACTTCATTAGAAGCTAACTTTGTTCTTGTTATGGTTTGGTAGTTTTTTATAGTTTGGTAGTGTTTGCTGAAGGTTTAATAAATTGCATGTTTACAGTTAAAGCATAACCGTATGAAGTAGCCCAAAGGCTGCTGTTACTATAACTATACATTATCTCTTTGTTTTTAATAACTGATGTCATCGCAATGTAAAAATATTTTAAGCCTCCATTCATGTTTCATGATGGAAGCCGTTCTGTTCGTGGAAGTTTGCTGCACAGCATTATCAGTTTAACAAGCATGATCATACGTAAAAAAAAAACAGATCTTCCTCGCGCTGCTACAGAATGTTCTGAAGCCAGACAGCATATCAGGCCTGATTTAGGACATGGACTAACATTATACATTAAAAGAAAACCTGTTAAAAGAAAACAGATTGAGAGACAAAGAGAATTACATTTGTGCATCTTAAAACCGTGAATGCCGTATTTCCTGACATGTAAATTGCCAAACTTAATTGATGATCGTCGAGTATCGTCTCAAGCCGCCTGATTTCAATATGGTTTTTAAACTTTGGTCATCAACTGAAGTTCATGTGCTTGACGCAGCAAGCAGAGATGATGTAAAAAACCTATGTCAGTATTAATAAATAAAAAACTAACTAATAATATAGTAATCTATCATATTACTAGCATGAACCAGAAGAAAATCCACTTCCAACTAAATCAAGTATGGTTATTATCATCATTGTTATTACTATTATTAGTGTTATAAGTGATTATGAGCTTCAGGTTAAATATTTGTGGCGGCACCACAAAAATAAATACTGAAAAAATATTGGGCTCTTAAAATAGACAGGTTGGAAACAGTTTCCTGACAAATGAACTTTTAAACATTTTTGGCTGCCCATAGACGTTATCTATAGGTTACCAACACACTGACTTTGTAAAACAGATTATGGACGTTTATAATATGTTCCTGTTAGACCGATGTTTTTTAAACAGATTTGGGATGGTCAGTGACGTTTTTTTGTTCACTGGGAATGGGCAGTTTATGACAATGACATCAACAATTGATTTTGCCACCATGCTGAAATAACCATCAGTTGTGTATTACAATTTCACATTAAGTTGTCTGGGAACATGTATATCGCTGTTGTCGGAAGAAAATCCCCATTTTTGACGTTTTTTAGTTTTTGACATAATCTGAAAATACTTGTTGCCCTTTACTTTGTACGTAAATTTCATGATGAACTAACAGACTAACAGAAATGACCCAAATTGAAAAAGGGTCTGGAAAGCAGTTTGGTTCCATTGACTTACATTAAAAGTAAAGTAGGTTTTTTCCTTCTCCTGTAAAGTTATCATATTGGAGATACGAGGTTTTCTTCTGACAACAGCGACATGTCACACAACACCCTCCCCTCTCGTTTCTTGTTCTTTGTTTTCCTGCCTGAGGCAAGGATGCAATTCATATTGCATTTTTAATTAGAACTTTCCTATGTAAGGGGTTAAGGTCAAGAACAGTTTTTCTTGCATACATAAGCTCTTCTAAGATAACTTCTAAAATGTGCAAAGTCCCCCTCTTCTCTCTCTCCTTTGAGGCATTCTCCTGTGACAGATTTAGAGTGAACATGTTTCAATCAGATTTCATATGTCAGATGGTTATGTGCAATCGCACCACAATCGCAACATTTGCTACAAAAGGACACATTTGTGAGTAGAGCATAGCTGGGCCAGTTGAACAAGCTTTGCAATTCATTCACCTTTGTTTTGACTGACCAAACATTTCATAAAGGCATTTAGGTTTAAAAGGCCCTGCGTGGGCCAAGGAAGATTCAGAGTAAGCCTTTGAAATCATTGTGTTGGCTTCCTGCTTTTTCTTTCACTGGCAGCTTGCAGTATGTCAGAGCTCAGCTCCCTACATGAAGCCGAGGCGGACTTCCGCCAGACCTTTCGGCAGGTTCAGAAGAAAGCCCTTCCAGCCATCCCTGATCTGGACGACCCTCCAGACCTCCTGACAAGAGAAATCTCTCCGGTGCATGTGCGGAGGTCTACTCGACACCCTCACCGTGGCAACCGGGGGGAGGAAGACCACCCTAGGTAACAATGCTTTCTGGACTGATATGTGTCAGATCTTTTTGGCAAAAAAGGTGGTTTCTGTTGTGTGGAGAAGCTGGAGAGAACAATAAAGAGGGTGCTGTGTGCTGGTCATAGAGCTGCTGAAAAAAATAGATAAAAAGATGGAGACATAAATGATAGATTAAAACATTAAATAATGTTTTTTTCCTGTAGACCTTTTGATTATTGGTCTACATGCTATGGGAGTTCCCTGGATAGAGGAGATAGGTCACCAAATTCCCAAAACATACATGGTGAAGTTTTAAGTGAGCGCTTCAAGTAAAAAAAGCTTAGTAGTTTTTTAAAGAAGAAATACCGGAATTGATATTGGAAATTTTGGAAAGGTTGATGGTACCTTTATGATCTTTTTTCCCCCAGGTGGAACCCTCGTTCAGAGCACCTGCAGAGGAAGGCGTTCCAAATAGGTGGACGAACAGGCTCCCTGGATGAGCTTGAGGAATTCGCCATGACCTACATGCAGCGAGGCCGGCATGGGGATTTTGTTGACATGGAGGACGACTACCGCACACGTGCACGACAGAGGGAGCACGATAAAGAGTGGGAACGAGAACGAGAAAGAGACCGAGAGCGAGAGCGGGAACACAAACGTGATCGTTATCCACACTATAGCTCCAAACGTTATTACCAAAAGGACAGCCCAGAAAGACCACCCAGGACAGCCCCGAGGGAGCGGCCTCGGCCTCCTAGCCCTCCTCCCTTACCTGGAAACGGTAAGAGACGAGGCACGTGGGACAGCGGCCGCCCAATACCATGTCGGGATTCCGGTAATCGGGAGCGCAATGGGCGGGACTCCAGAGGGAGGGATGGTGAGAGTGGGCGGGACTATGATGACCGGGAGCGCAGTGGGCGGGACCCCAGAGGGAGGGATGGTGAGAGTGTGCAGGACTATGATGACGCTCTTCTTAACAGCCTATTGGAGCGTAAGGCGAAAAGTGGGAAGAGCACATCTTCAAAATGCGGGCGGGCCGAGGAAGACTCTGACACGCCCTCCAAGAGCAGCTCGAAAAAGAGTACCCACAGCCAGTCTCCTAGCAACAGGTCACCTAGTAATCGACCAACAGAGGAGGACGATTCCTTGCCGCCATACACAGAAAAGGAAATGGAGCGTTTCCGCTGTGCTGAGATGTCCCAGCGGCCTTTCACCTACGCTCGGCCTGCCCAGCCTCCCCAAAAAGAGCAGGAGGGCAGAGAGGAGCAGAGCAGACCCCGCAAAGTGGTGAGTTATCTGTAGGCCCCTCAGTTACACGGCTCTTCCATTAGGACACTTGAGCACTTCAGGGATGCTGGCATAGCGTTTTTCTCAGAAACTATATTGCAGTGAACTGTATCCTGTCACATAAATTGTAACAACAGTATATGCCAAATGAAGCTGTTCAGTAAATGCACTCTATAAGATTTCCTCATGCTCATCATCTTCATCAGTTCTTTCATATTTATCTCTTATAGACATTTTTCGATGAACAGAATTCACAGTCTGATTCGGACCTAGCTTTTTCAGTCACGGTTCGCTTTGTACCTCGCCTTGACAACCGAAAGTAACCTGTACACAGGTAACAGGAATGAGGAGAGATAAGTGTTCTTAAGCATACATTTGTTTGTATTTCAGTTTTCCTCCCTGAATTGTTTGGACCAACTTACACTCGTTGAAACTTTAATACAACTAACATGTAAAAATGTTTTAACAAAGTAAGAAGTGAATACCATAATATGGTATAGAGTAGGGATGTGTACTGGTACTCGAGTACTCAGCTAACCATTCAAGGTACCTAACGGTCTTCCCACAGTTTCATTGTGGCAAGACACAGAAAATATACAGACCACTGATTCAATGAAATGCAACAGTTTTTGCAGTTTGTCATTTATCCTGCCAGTAAGTACAACCCCATTTCCAAAAAAGTTGAGACACTGGGCAAAATGTAAATAAAAACAAAATTCCTTTTTCATATTTTTCATTTTATAATGTGCCAAATGTTATCAGTGGGTGACAGCTATGGACTGCAGACAGGCCAGTTTAGTGTCCGGACTCTTTTAATACAGAGCCATGCTGTTGTAATGCGTGCAGAATGTAGTTTGACATTGTCTTGCTGAAATAATCAAGGGCTTCCCTGAAAAAGACATCATCTGAATGGCAGCATATGTTGCCAAAACATGTTTATATCGTTCAGCATTTATGATGCCTTGATGTGCCAGTCACCCATGCCATGTGCACTAATGCCCCCTATACCATCATTAATACTGGCTTTTGAACTGTGCACTGATAACAAGCTGAGTGGTCTTTAGTCCACAGTGTCCATGATTTCCAAAAAGAATTTCGAATGTTGATTTGTTGGACCACCGGACACATTTCCACTTCCCCTCAGTCCATTTTAAATGAGCTTGGGCCCAGAGAATGTGGCAGGATTCCTGCATCCTGTTTATATATGCTTTCTTCTTTGTGTTTTAGAGTTTTAATTAGCATTTGTGGATGCAGTGCCGAACTGTTTTCATAGACAGTGTTTTTCAGAAGTTTTTCTGAGCCCATGCAGTGATTTCCACTACAGAATCATGTCTGTTTTTAATGCAGTGCTGTCTGAGGGCCCGAAGATCATGGCCAGCAAACACTGTTTTTTGGCCTTGTCCCTTACATACAGAGATTTCTCCAGATTCTGTGAATCTTTTAATGTTATTATGTACTGTAGATGGTGAAAAGCAAAAGCTCTTTGCTATTTTACATTGAGAAACGATATTATTGAACTGTTGCACTATTTGATTGTGCAGTCTTATACAGGGTGGTGAACCCCTCCTCATCTTTACTTCTGAAAGACTCAGCCTCTCTGAGATGCTCATTTTATACCCAATCATGTTACTGACCTGTTGCCAATTAACCACCAGGTGTTTTTTTGAAGCATTACACAACTTTACCAGACTTTTGTTGCCCTTGTCCCAAATTTTGGAACGTGTTGCTGGCATCAAATTCAAAATGGGTCTGTCTTTGAAGCATTTTCAATGCAATATAGGGTTTAAATGAAATGTTGTACATTTTGCCAGTATAAACACCACATACCATTAGAATAGATCTAGATGAACTTAAATGTAAAAAGTAACGAGAATTACATATTAGAGTTGGTAACTTATGAGCTAGTTTAAGGAACAAAGTTTGGTTCCAGATGTCTCCTGGATGCCCCAACCACCTCAAGGAGTGGTCTGGAAATAGTCAAATGAACACACTGACAGATAGAACATCACTAGTTATTGTACTTATGTTGTTTTTATTTATTCTAATATATTTTCTGATCAAATAAACACTTAATGCCCAGATAAACGGCTTCTTCATTCTAGTTTTCTCAGGTTCCTAAAACTTTTGCACAGTACAATACTGCTATGAAACGTGAGGCTGTTGCCAATCCAATGATGTGACTAAGAGACGTCAGAGATGGCGCTAACTAGGCTACAGTCTACTCCACAACAATGACACAGTGAAAATATTTCTCTGACTAATAGGTTTGGCGCATCATCCACTCAGGAGAAAATACCTCATGTAGAACACAACACAAAATTACATTTACTCTGACAGAGCTAAAACATACACTTAGATTTAAATGAGATTAGGAACTGTTAGTTTTGGAAAATAGACAACATACCAGTTGGCCCATGAAGCATATCACAACTGCAAAATCAGGAAATTATTTTTTTTAGATATGTTGCTCTGTATCAATGTTCTGCAATTCTCAAATTACATTATGAAGCTGGATTCATGGGTTGTTGAGCTAAATGCTTCCTTTTAAGGAAGGCACTGATATGAACCCAAAGTAACTTGGTTCATCTCCATTTCCTGCCACCTTAAATTCAAACTTAGTTTGCTAATTCACTCACTTATACAACTTTGCAGTTTGCCCCAGTGAGATTAACAATGCATTTGCTTTAAATGATATTACACAATACATATCGCACATTATTGCATAGCAACAAACAAGCACTCTCAGGGATCTGGAGAACTTGAATGGAACAAGGCCGCAGTCTCAGGGCCTTATGCAGGAAACAAGCCGGGAAACAGCTGGTACTGAAGTGAGAATAACTGTAATATTTTCCGAATTCCAGCAGTGTCTGATGGTCAGAGGCACAAGTGTCTGGGACACACATATGAGACAAGTTGCCTTCTTAATGGAAATTCTTGTTTCACCCTAAAATGGTACAGCAGTTGGGTCCAGGTGCCTGTACAGGTGCTAGAAAGTAACTGCTGCTCTGTTAAAGGTGGAACTTTTACTATTTTGCAGAATAAAATTATTTCAAATTTACTTTGGTTCTTTAAAATCATTTTTATTAAAGAAAAGCACATAAGGACAACCTAGAACAGTAATCCACTGTTAATCTACCAAAAATAGGTTTACCTAAGCATCTAAAATAGTTTAATTAAAGAAATATATATGTAACAATAAAGCCACACATATATTTTCCTCCAAATTAACTATTTAAAGAAATTAACTATTTTTCAGATGGGATTTCATGCCTCATTAGTCAGAACTGGGCAGTGATTAGCAATAACGTGTGTGTAATGTGTATGTGTGTGGAGGTGAGCCTGGCAGTCAAAATAGCAACTTCTTTTACGTACCAGTAAGGAAATCTTATAGAGTGCACCCTTAGAGATCTGTACAGAATTTACTTATTCATTATTTGCTTGGTTTAATTCCCTTTTTCTTTTGATTCTTTAATTTGTTGTATGTAACAAGTGTCCTACTGTCATATAAAGAGGAATCTGTGTTCCAGTAACCAACTTACAAAGACTCACTTGCAAATTCCTCCCATTTTCACTGCTGGATCTTACTAATAGAGCACAAATACTTTTGCACGCCTGCTTTTGCACACGCATCCTTCACACTTCTCTATTTTCTCTTTTTAACAGAACACTCTTCTAAGCAGAGATTCGCTCATAGTCTGAGGTCTTAAAGGCGAGCAAAGCGGCTGCCGAGCATGCCGTCACCAAGCAGGCGCCACGCGTTACTCTTCAGCAAGCATCTACAGGCCATCCCACCCCGCTCACTGATCTTCACGCTTTGATGTGCAAATCGGTGCAATGCTCCGAAGATTGAAAACTGACAAAAAATTTTTACACCAGCATTAAAACTGGTGGAAAAAAGCTTAACCTAATGTGGCTCAGTTCAAAGAAGCGTTACTATGGCATTGTTTACACTCCTCCAAGCACTTAAATGAAGACCAGTTACTTACTTGGACTCTGTGAGCCCACCAAGAAACTCTTAACTGGAACGCCAGAGGAACAAGGGCTAATGTTTCCAAAAGGTCAAGGATTACCCTGTGGTGTTTCTTTTAAATAATGGTACCTTAGGGCCTGTTTACGTTTCTCTAACAAGCTCTAAGTTCTTCTAGTTTGTTTCAGCACATCACAGAAGGACAAAAATGTTGCTTACTGACCGAGGAACCTTTTGTAAATAGACAAAGTGGGAGTTAAAGACTTTAAATGAGCACACGGGACTATTTTTGCTTGTTTTTTATTAGATAGGAAACCTGCTAACTAGCATTAGTTAGCAGCATTTCAAACCTACACATCCTTTCACTACAAGTATGAATATCCTGTGTTTGCAAAATGGCTGTTTGTTCATCTTTGCCTTCCAGAGACCCTCAAGGGTTTGATGTCAGTAGGAGCATAATGGGCCTTAAGTGTGCACCATCAGAGACTGACAGAGTGGACACTGCAGCAACAATGAACACACGCTCTCCGTGACATCACATGGGGATGATTTCACGAGCTGCTACTCGGAGTCAAGCCTCAGTCTTTTGGTAATCCATTAACGTCGCTGTGTGAGATCAGACACTGCTGACACTCGTCAAACTTCTGTAGCACCGTGAGATTTGCATCATTCTTTGCCACGAAGAGGCACCTTGATATTATATGGCAATGAACAGTGCCTTATTTTATGTACTGTAATGTCTGAAGTGCTGAGTATTTTTGTTTGTTTGTATGTTGGAGAGCAGGGCATAAACTAGTTGAAGAGGTTCCAGGCGAGCCCATTTTTAGTCATGTTCTTACGTTCTCATGGCAGGTTTATCTGTGAATTGTCACAACAGTCAGATATTTCCTGAGATTGACCCTGAAGACTGTACCATAAAAGTACCTGTTTATATCACATCTTTATTACTGAATTGTGTGTACAATTTACAGAATTCACACCTGATCACTATTTTAATCACCCTCTTGGTGGCTATAATATAGCATTATTTACAAGCATGTAAACAGCTTGCAGTGAGAGCTAGTCAGGGTGAAGTACAGCATCCGCATGGCGGGGTTAGTTTTAACACAGTGTTATGACTAATGATGTCTACACATTGATGCTGACGCCATGTCGAAATTGCAACTCATTCAGTGTATTTCAGTCTGACTAGAAAATGTGCCTGTATGCAGAGGAAAGATGCTCTGTTGAACGTCTAAAAAGTTTAGACCACTTCAGCTTCTGCTGCCACGGATTCTGACCTCAACCAGTAAAAACACTGCATGGATGGGCACAGAACTCTGATTTGCTCGCTTAAATACAAACCACACAAACCCCATACCTAATCTAGCTGGGCACGTGCCTCTAATGTATTTGTGTCTACCGCTTCATTCTTTCATTGTCTAGTGTGTAAGCACCCGTGACACCCCCAAAGTAAACGTAAACAAAAGTTCAAGTGAAAAGTGTTCACATGCGCTCAATAATCCGATCATAATCGGATTTCTGCAGTTATCTGATTATTCAAATGGTCAGGTAAAAAGCATACTCCGATTTCTTAGATCGGAGTAAGGTCTAGAAATCTGATTAAGAAATCCGATAAATAGAGCTGTATTTTAGCTCAGTAATCAGATTTCTCAGTGCATGTAAACTCTTACTCAGATTTCTTTCAGATTTATCAGTCTGCACATGAGTGAAAACAGACTGCAGTACTGGAAATAAGCAAGCAGCGTTGCTGCGAGACACAGCAAAACACTTTTGGAGTGACGCTGAGACCAGATATATGCTTGATGAAATGAAGGATTAACATTTTCTACATCTTGTAGATGATAAATGTTCATATTTTCAGGTAAAGTGGCGCAATGTTAAAAAAAAAAGTCGAGTTTTACATTACGTTTACATCACGTCTTCTTTTGTGAGTTTATTGGCCGTTTGCAAAGCAAAAATCTGATTACTGCCTGACTTATGTAGACCCGGAGTTTCACATTATCTGATTACTCAAGTGCATATATAAACGCATTGATTGGATTACTGACAAAATCTGATTTTCTGCCATTATCGGATTATTTAGTGCATGTAAACGCACTCAATCACAGAGTAAATTCATAACAGTCAATTTCTGGGAAGTTTTTATGCACAGTTTCTTCAAAAATGTACTGTGTATTTTTTTTCAGGTTGGAACCTCGCCCTGGTCCAAACAACATAGAACTGTATTGAATTAATTGTGCTTTGTATTGATTTACATGACTTTTTAGCAGCGGTTACAGCTTGCCCCTGTGTCTGGCTCAGATAACCCCTATGGGCCACCTGCCACTCCTGACACTTTCGGCCAAAAAAAAGTTGCTAAAAAAGGAAGTTTACATTTTCATTTGTAGCAGAAGTGTGTAGACCGCTTACATAAACGAAGTATTATTCTTGGGCAAATGTCATGTGTCAGGTTGCATCCTGCTCTCTCCTACTACAAAAAGAACTGAATGGCACTGACATGACCAGAAACTTGACAATGATTAACGCAGTGCCCTTTTTTGCCTATGAAGATTTTTAAAATGTAAATCTACACATGTATACTGTCTTTTTTACTTTGAGAAACTGTTATTGCTGTAGTCAGACTTTGTGCGGATTTTTATGCTGTATCTGTGTGAACTTGTGCTGATTTATCACTAAGTTAAAGAAGCACCATGTCAATATTATCAGTGTGTGTTTTTTTTTCTAATTGTCATGTTACTGCAGCCTGTGCTATTCTGTTGTATGGTTTGTCTGACTGAGAGTTTGAGTTTGTGCTGTATAAATAGACTGTGTTTTGTTGAGGATGACTCACGCTCTGAGAGTCCTTGTCCATTGTTGTCACATAATAAGTGTCTCTCTGACAGCCATCTCCATCTAACAGCATACAAACGCTCAAGTGCACTTACCTTTCACACTCAAACGCGTATGCCAGGCACACGGCATGAAAACTAACAAATATGAACAGTGAAATATGTACTTTAGTAAATGAATATAGCCACTGCTTCCCTAACACTGTAACAGTGGTAGACTGAGGTTGATTCATTTGTGTTAATGTTTATCATAGTTTACAAAGTATACATGTATCGTAGAGCAAGTTTTCTTCTTTCTATCAAGAACAAACTCTCTTTTCATGTGTCGTTACAAACTTACTGTTGTACTATTTATTTTGTTGCAGACATGCCGTCTTACTCCTTCCAGTTGTTATCTCACTATGTACTGCTTATTCCTGCCCATTCAATAATAATAAAAAAAAAAATTGCATTCCTGGCTGACAGATGTTCTCATGTGTTTGGCAGTTGAGGCAGACTAAAAGCAGTGCCGCTGCGTACCTGCGCTCTGGTTCATGTTCACATGCTGGACTGTGTCTCAAGGAAGTCGGGCTGTTAGAGCAGATGAATGTGAGGAATGCAGTTGGGCAACTTGCACACTATGGTGATCCAAAGAACAATGACATCACATCACTTCAAGCAGCTAATTAAGTAGACTTTTTTCCTTTTTTTGGTGCAGATTTCACAGGTTGCAATTTTCAAGCTAAAACCACAAAACTTTGCAGGATCGAAGAGCCTATACAAGAAAAGTGCGCTTGTGCTTTTGGAACCGATCACAGTTCCATGGTTTTTGTAAAGAATTCGTTCAAACATGTTATATTCCTCCCATAGGAAATAAATATTGAGAAAATTCTAATCTAACTGCCACAAATGATGCCACAATGAACTTACCCTTCTAGACATTACATACAGACTCACACATATACTAGCACCTGTATATACGCACATATTGGCAACCACCTGGGATACCATAACAATGGTCTAACAACACCTTAGCAACCACCTGGGATAACACAGCAATGGTCTAGCAACACCTTAGCAACCATCTGGGATAACACAGCAATGGTCTAGCAACACCTTAGCAACCACCTGGGAAAACAGAGCAATGGTCTAGCAACACCTTAGCAACTACCTGGGATAACACAGCAATGGCCTAGCAACACCTTAGGAACCACTTGGGATAACACAGAAATGATCTAGATAACCAACACCTTAGCAACCTCCTGGGATACCATAGCAATGGTCTAGCAACACCTTAGCAACCACCTGGGATAACACAGCAATGGTCTAGCAACAGCTTAGCAACTACCTGGGATAACACACTCAATGGTCTAGCAACATCTTAGCAACCACCTGGGAGACCACACTCAATGGTCTAGCAACACCTTAGCAATTACCTGGGATAACACACTCAGTGGTCTAGCAACAACCTGGGATAACAGCTATGGTCTAGCAACACCTTAGCAACCACCTGGGATAACAGCTATGGTCTAGCAACATCTTAGCAACCACCTGGGATAACACAGAAATGGTCTAGAAACACCTTAGCGACCACCTGGGATTTCAACAGCTTTATCAAGCCAACTCAAAGTCTGTTCATGAACTTTCCCCTTCTAGTTTTGTACTGTTGTTCGAATTTGTGTTGGGATATCAGTATGGCTGGGCATCTGTCATGAGTCAGTATCAGAAAAAATATTGGGTTGGATACTGGGGGGAAAAGACACACCTACAAAAGACATATTTACCAAAAAAAGACATGTTTACAAAAAAAGGACCTTTGACTTAGTACATGGGGTTCAGCAGAGAGGAAGCATCTGAGCGGTAAAAGGAAAAATATGCAGTGCTTCATGGCATCTGGTGTGTGACGAGTGTACAATAGCAGGAAACAATCTGACTTCAGCCTTTATGAGTTGGTACGGTTAGTTTACAGGCAAAGCAGGCCATACTGAACTCAGTATTCTTGCTCATAGGCCCAAGCTAACGTGCACTGACACTAATCACGTTATTAGGAGAGCGGAGGCCACCGAACTGCTTTTACAAGTATTCCTGTGGCCTACATCTGTTGACTGCCAATATTTAGTGAAAGCACTGGGTCGCATGAATAGATGACACACACTGCCTCACAACTTTGTCACTGTTTTCACACAAGCTTTCAAACTCATAAGCTCCAGGAACACGGGGTCCTTTTTTTTTGCCTTTTTCTCCAGAGCGGCAGGGCTCCTAATTCAAATGCTAATACTGAGGGCCTCCCACTTTGTTACACCAGATGCTGCTTTTGTAGCTCCAGCTCAGCTCAGCAGCCACAGCAAAGTGTTTGTAGTACCAACAACACAACATAAGTGGAGACTGATGGCTGGTATTTGGCAGAACTACACTACAGGTACGAATCAAACCGAAAAACGTTTAATCTCTTTCTGCAGGCCCTCTAGTAACCATTCGGCTGTTAGAATGGAAGCAGATTATGATCATTTTAATTAATGTAATCAATATATTTTTCACAGTAACTCCGTTAACAGAGTAACTAGGACACTGTTGGCTCTCGGTGTGAAATGTTTTAACTGTGTTGGGCTGCTAGCGAGCAATGAGGGGTGAAAGATGTGAAGTGAGAACCTCCTGTTGTAAAAGCAATTCCCACCTTCTTGTGAAGATGTCCGTGCCAAGATAAAGCGCAGAGCACAACTGCAGCTTACTTTATATCACAAATCATGCACAACCATAATATTTGAACATTTAAACACAAAATAAAAACACTTTTTAAATGTTGGCTTGCTTGCTCACCTACAAAGATGAAATTCCAGTTCGCTTCCACACATACACATTTCCTTCCTTCTTATTCCATTAAAGGAAACATGTAGAGTTCAACCTCTAAAACAGGTGGAAATTGCGTTTAACGGTGACTGTAAAAAGGGGTTAATCAGTGATTATCCTTTTTTAACACCTTTCAGCATAAATATCTCATAATATCAAACATTTCATTATAATCCATTTTATATTAATTTACACCATTTGAAAAAAACTTGTTTTTCACTGTGTGGAATAACAGAACTGGCCCAAAATGACTTATTAAAATAAAATCGTTACGTCAAAGTTAAGACTTTTCCTTTTCTTATGAAGTTTTCTTATGAACAGCAACAGCTGGAGGAGATTTACTCGGAAATGTCTGGTATTGTATGACAAACCCATTCAGTGACTGTGACAGTGAAGCGCTGGCTGCTGAATATCAACTACACAGCGCTCCATGCCCTCTGCTGGCTGAGGGGGGGAATGTGATACCAAAAACTTTTTTAGAAAAAAAAGTTAGAAAACCAGTTGCCTCAACAAATTATAATTAACAAGGAGTAGATTCAATTAGAATTAACAGAGATTTAATTCACGAATTAATTTCAGGTTAAGTCTACAAATGTCTCTGTGAAAATTTCAGTTTGTTCTAAAATAAGTGAACTTGCTTACATCTAGCTAATACTCCATGAAAAAATGGCTGAATGTTTTTCATTCTTCATTTTTTACATTTATTTGATAGCCACAGTACAGATAAACATTGCTACATAAAATGCAGCACATATAATGTATTTGAGTCTTCTAGCTAAGGCTCATTTGCAACCCCTGTCCCTGGTTAGGCTTTCAGAATGAAATAAAGCAAATTAAACAGACTATTGAACAAGTTTAAAACGTACTATCATGTGTGAATATGTAGCCACAACGATGTGTGTTCGTGACTGATCATGTATGTTAGCATGTGAATGTACATATAATCAATGATGCTCACAGATGTGTTTTAGTTTAAGCCAGTGTTTCACATCAAACAACTCAACATTCATTTAGTGTTTTGATTTCTAATACCAGGACATACCAAAGCTGTCTGCCTTTACATGTGAACGATGACTGACCAAATGTTGTTCTATGTACTGGCATACTGCAGTTGCCACTTACAGCCCCCCTGACTGCAACTCCGCTGCCTCTCTGCTTTGTAATTAACTGAGAAAAACTGGGGCAAAGCTGCTAGCAAAGCAAGTAAGGTTTAAAAATGAAAAATTCACAAAACTGTTAATGCTCAATAAAATATACATATTTTTCTAACTGCACAGTGATGCCATCCTGTTAGTTTCTGGTCTATTGTTTTCAGAGTCTGTTTATTTGAGAGCATTATAGGTTTAATTTCCGACTGAGAAGCCTGACCCCAGACCCTAACACAGTCTGACATACGTGATAAAATCATAGCTTGCATGGGCAGCTGCGCAGCCTGTGGTGACAACAAAGGTAAGAAATACATATGAGACATTTCATGGAATTAAATGTTTGGGAAATTTTAAACAGGGAACTGAAGTTCAAGTTTCAAGCTTCAAGTTTTTTTGTCATTTGCACGACATATCAGGACATTTACGCATTGAAATGCTTGTGGCGAGGCTCAGGTAATCACTCTACAGAAAGTAACCAAAGTAAAAATAAAAATACAAGAAAATACTGAAACTGAAATATATTAAATATATACAGAATATACACAAAATATAGAGACAGGAGGGACCTATGTAAGGAGAAAAAAATCCTCTCTGCTAGGTACAAATATATTTATATGAAACATAATTGAAAAAGGTCAGCGTTTCTCTATGTGTTACAGAAGGCCTGAAATGATCCACACAGTAGTGTATCTTGAAAAGTAAGGCCAGCAACAGAGCAAAGAAATAGAGCTGTTCAGATTTGAAATGAATTTGGCTGGCCTGTTAGGTGCTTTATTGAACCGTGTATAGGCTAATGCACATACAAAGGGACAATTTAAAAGACATAAGGACAAAAGGTATCAGAATTGTATACTGTACAAATATTTTACACACTTTAATTTAGTTTATATACATGTACACTGTACCACTTATACAATATATATATACATATATATGCACAGTATTGTGTGGTACAGTGTACAAGAGTGTTCCTTTTTGTAGGATTTAGGGTATGTATGTAAATAAATGTCAGGGACTTTTTTAAAAATGGCTACATTTCGCTTGACTTTACCTGACGTCCTGACGTCAGAGTACACCTGTCTCAGGGCGTGTCTGAGAGGAGCAGGAAACAGAGAGAGACGACAGAGAGGGTCAGTCTGAAGAGCCTCGACGAGCTCTGCTTCAAAGCGGATAAAGGCTGTTTAACTTCTCCAGCTCCTCCGTGCGGGTCTTCAGGCGCTGAGCTGAGTGTGTTCTGGTCTCTCTGGAGGAGTTTTGGACTGACTGGTCGTGTTTTGACCGTTGGAGTTGGAGACAATGGAGAGGCTGCTGGTGGCTCCGCTGGTTCTCAGTTTCCTCCTCTCAGGTAAGACTCTGTTCTGAGAGTTTATTCTAGAGTCGCGGTCGCTCTTCACATATGGTGATACTGGGTGTCCTAAGTTGAATTTGTGACGGTTTTATAACTTTTTTGGGGGGAGACAAAGCAGAAAATTTCGAGTTTATATCGTCGTCACGTCCGCTCGCTCAGTCGAAACCGAGCGCAGGGGTAAAAACCGAGCGGGTAACCGTGGCAACCGGTATCGGTCACGTGACCATCCACTGTTTACTGATGACAACCTGAGATGCGTTTCTGTTTGTTAGTTAGCTAACCTTGTTTGCTAACCCAGTTTGTTTGGGTGTTAAACGTCCTGAGGTGGCTGGTCTAAACCTTTATTCGGGTAAAAGAATCGTTAATTCAGTGAAAAACGACTCTAAGCAAAAGGTTCATAGAAACAACTTGAGGAGAAGCACAAAAGTACCAGGCCCGTACTGCAAAAAAAGGGGAATTCCACTGATTTTTCAAAATTTCTTCACAAGTCAACTGTTAAAATGTAAACAAAGTTGTTCAGAGTGGTTTGGTCTGAAGTGCTCTGCTCCAGAGAAACTTGCAGTCAGAACTGTTCACAGTGGTGGTGATAGGAACCAGACGTCTGAGGAGTTTAATGCCTCTAAACGTTATTACATGCAGTAGTGTCGGAGTGCAGCAGTATGCCCAGAGCATTGTTGTATGATAGTTTTGAGAGAACCTTTGGGGCTACATTGTACTTTTTAAAATCCATTAATGCTGGAGAGATACATGTAGGGTGTTGTAAGGCAAAATAGTCCTCAAAGAAAATATATTTTTTTCAGATTTACCACTATTGTACCATCATCAACATTACATATAAAAACTCAGAAGACACGTGTAGGTTCACTGGTGGTTTTTTATAGTAAATAAAATGGCTGTATTTGTGTTGTAGTCATTGTGACTCCTGGTTCCTGTCACCACCACTGTAAAGAAATCTGAGTCTGTAAGTTTCCCTTCTGTGAATCAACTTCACATCAAACCACTCTTGATGACTTTGTTTACATCTCAAAGATGAATTATGCATACATTTTGAAAAATCAGTGGAGTTTCCCTTTAAATGTTTCTGTTGGTTCCTGGAGGTTCTTTAATTTTTTTGGCCTTTTCTTGATGGGTATCACGGTGTAAGAGACCCTGTTTGTTAAATAGATGACCTGTGGCTGATACCAGATGCGTTGATTGTTTCCTGATGGGATCTAAAGCTGTTCTGCAGGAAACTAGTGGTGTCTAACGATAACCATGAAGCCAATTCCCATTAGAAAGCAAAACCGTCACATTTTAATCCTAACAGTTCTAATAGACTTTTTTCAGCACAGCAAAAACTACTGTACTGAGTAACTTGCAGAACTTCAGTGAAATTTTATGACATCTGCCATCTATCAGCATAGAACCTGATGTTTGGTAGGCTCCATTATTCTCTTTTTGGAATCCTTTTGTCACTAGACAAAATGCTAAAGCTCAGTCAGACGCAATCAAAGCAGTACCAAAGCTGTCCTCAGTGTGATATAATGAAACTAAAGGGGACCCAAACTGGTAAGACCTGTATGCGCATGTCTTGTATTATTAAAATATGACGTATAAACCAATGGAAATGTTCTATTTATTATAAGAAAATAAGACAAATAGGCAAAATTCCTCTACTAGAAGGTCCCATTGTTACAGCATTAAGATATCATATGCTTGAGCTGGTGTCGGTCCTATGGAAAATAACATAAACAAGTTTTTCTCTTGGGTAATGTCACACTCTTAAGATGGAAAAGCTGAATGATATTTTTAGCTGAGTTAAATGAGGTAAATGGCATATTTGGCTTGCTATTCCTCACTCAGTAAGAGAGAATGCAACCAGTTGATGCCACAACACTAAAAACGGCAGCCTACCAGTAAATTTTGTCCATTTATAGTAAGATTTTAATAAAGTACTTTGCTTGGCTTACACAACCTATTTTAATAGAGCACCATATTGAGGCTTATGTGTCTTAACAGCCAGGCTTCCCTTTAAACACACACAAAAAAGAATTCGTAACAAAGGTGTTAATAACAAGTGAAACTGATCAAAAAGGCAATTCCTGTCCTCACAAATTTACTTGAATGTAAGTAAAAGTATTACGATTTGAAACAGGTAAGTAGTACACAAATACTACCCACCACTGTTAATGTCTACTTACAGGCACTCGTAGCTGCACTTATCTACTGCACCTTTTTCTTAAAACGTTCCGTCTTTTCCAAAAATGGGTTACCCGTTGACTTTCCTGTGAAACAAGTTTTTGAGGCCTCGACTGAACCAACCAACCAAACTTCAGTTCCTGTGCTGATAGATGCTGAATGTTGTAAGAACTTTTATGGCAGTTCTAGAATTTGCTCAGTACTTAAGTCATATTTGGGTACTATTGTACTTCTACTCAGGTTGTTTTATGGAAAGATGCATTTACTTTTACTCGAGTCATTATTTCATTATAGTAACAATACCTTTACTAGAGTATGGATTTAGGCTACTCTATCTGTATGAAGTTTCATACGCCAAATGAAGTGAATGTTCGACTTCAATTTCCCGCTTGAGCAGCACACTGTGACAACGTCTGTGTGTATTTGTGTGTGAGAATGTGTGTTGGTGGGGGGTTTAATGGCATGACAGTATTTCCTGCTCTTTCACTCCCGTTCCAGTTAGACAGGTTTTGGTGTACTGTTTTCTTCAGCAGGCCTATTATTGCTCTCTCTCTCTCTCTCTCTCTCTCTCTCTCTCTCTCTCTCTCGCTCTTGCTCTCTCTCACTCACACACACACATACATACATACATACAACATTATACTGAGAAGTTTTTAAGCAGCTGTAATCTTTACATTTTACTTTAGACTTTGGGAGTACTGTAGGTGTTGCTCGTACTGTATTACAATACTTTTGCTATATTCTCACTATTGATATAAAAACCATTATGAGTGACACTTTCTTCTGTAAATATCTTTGCTTATTCTCTCTCTTGGCTCTCACATCCAGGCGTTGTGGCTGTTCAGGTGACCATTCCCGTCTCACAGGTGAGTACGGGCCTTTTTACCACGGTCACACTGCGGTGCGACTATTCGACTTCAGCGACTGCTCAGAATGTGCTGGTCACCTGGCGCTACAAGTCCTTCTGCAAAGACCCTGTGCTGGACTACTACTCAACAGGTGAGAAGTCAAAGGAGCCACTGAATTCATCTGTGGTCAGAACAGTAGGTTTTAGTTAACAGCTTCGAAGTCCCATTCAGTCTACAGGAAGTGAGAGGGAGAGGTGACCTGGGGGAACACATTTGGTTTTTTTCTAAAGAATGTAAAAGATTTTGAGAAAGATTGGTCAATGTCTTCTACAAATGATCTACACATCTCTACTCCAATATATACAACGCACCACGCAAAAGTCAAAGATCAGTTAAAAGCAGCATAAAACAGATGTTTAACAGACAATAACATGGAGGCCTAACAACTAAATATCAAAATGTTCAATATTTTGGGTGTCTACCTTTAGTCTTTTTCCATGCCTCCAAAGTTCAGTCATTTAAGTTGGTTGAGTTGCTTTCTCACAGTGCAAGGATTTTATTTTGAATTTGTCACTTGACAAGTGGATTATTTTATATCTAATTTTCTCAAAAATTTCCTGAAAATGAATAACTTGTACTTAATGTCCATTTTGACTGGAAATTAAAGAAATGAAGAATAGCTTATAACTTTTGCACAGTACTATTTCTGCATCAAAATTAGTATGACTAGTGAAAAGAGACTGTGTTGAATGTGGCAAATATCAGCACAATAAAAGTGAAACATATTTTATTTATGTGAAGTCTAGTACATTTTTTAAGAATCAGTTAGTTAAGAAAACAACCTGTTTTGAGTTTATATGGACGGGTATGGACTCTACTTATTGCTGACTTTAGGAGGCTTAGTTATAACACTACTACAACTATCCCCACCGTGTAGAGGCTGTAAATTAGCTAGTTCTCATTAGCTCTCTACGTCAGGGGTTCTCAACCTTCCCCACCCCAAGGCCCACCTGTGTATGACTACAAAGCATAGCGGCCCACAGGAAAACTAAATCAACTTTTTTTTAAATACAAATTTATTTTTCTTTTCTTAAATACTGACACTGAAAACCAAAAATTTAGGTCCTGAAAAAGATGTGATTGACCATTTTAGTTGTCAGTGCGTTTTAAACCACACTTCACTCACCGGGCTTTTGGATTAGCGGCGTCACAATTAACAATAACGTAAAGTCTTACCTGATATCTGCTTTTTTGTCATTGGTTTATCAGTTTAACCACTCAGGTCGCTGATGCTTGACCAAATATACGCTCCGCGATCCATGAGTTAAAGTCAAACGCCTCTCTTCTCTATTATTTTTTGGCTCATCTATTGTTTTTTACTGAAGTTCGTGCCGAGAGTCTGTAAAGAGTCGTAAAAACAAACGTTATGCTGACTGTACAGCGCTGATGTGCCTCTAGAAGAGAAGGAAATCCAGCTCTGCACTGAACAGGGTTAGGTTAGAAGCGGACTGAGAGCCACGGGTTTCTGCCGGACCGGTTAATTTGTTTGTTGCATACCCGAATATGGGTGGAGGGTTCACACGTGTCAAAATGGAGTGAACTAAATAAAGTGTGTTAAGTCCTCACCAAACAAAGCGCCCTGAGAAACTTCTCCATCTCTGGCTGGTTGTACTGGTTGGTTATACTGTGAAACGTTTAATTATTAGATTTTTAATTATTGAGTTAATCATTTTCCCACTTATGTTTTTATGGCTTACAGTGACATTACCGGGCCAAATTACTGCCTCCCTCAGGCCCGCGGACCACTTGAGGGTGCTTCGCGGCCCACAGGTTGAGAAACCCTGCTCTATGTATCAAAATGGTGCTATATTATAGACACCAAGAGCGTGAGTAAAATAACAGTAGTGAGTTGTGGGACTTAAGCCCTTTTAGGACAGGATTAAATTTACTCAGGGTTCTGGGGTAATTTCAGGCATGAACTCGATCTGGTAGAACTTCATCTCCATCCCCTCTACACTGAAAGAGCATAGACGTGGGCAATATGGCAAAATTTCACAATACTTCAAAAAGTTTTTTTCTATACACGATGTCACTGTAATTATTTTTCTGACATCTGATAAGTTACAACAGACAAAGTAAACCTGCATTTTAAAAATGTCACCAAAAACTATGAATTCAGCTATTTATGTTCATTTATGCTGTATTTGTAATCAAACATGCGGTTGGTAAATGGTTTTCCAGTACTGGCGATATTCATGATATGCTCAGAAAAGTACATTGTAATATGCTGTGATGTAATTTTTCACAATATCAATTATTGTCATATTGTCATATATAGAAGATCATTAGCAGCATGAGAAACAAAAAACTGAAAGACTAATAGACTAAAATTCTATCAGAGAAATGAGATCTACAAGCTGATTAAAGAGGTGATTATAATGGCCGCTTCATGTATAAACACATACTGCTGCACAATATCATCAAAGCAATACTTTATCTGCACAATATCAACTTTTCATCCAAGTAGAGTCTGATCATATGACCATGTGTGACGCAAACATCCAGGTTTCTAGAAATTGCAGCCCAAAACTCTCACCTCCTGTAGTAAAAAGAGGAGACGTGTACATTTGTGTTTACAGGCGTCCCCCGATACACTAATCCAATCTCAATAAGGCTGTAAGCACACATGCACAACTCAATAATTCAAAAAACACATGCTAAATAATACTTCTATGGCACAAAAACAAGACGAATCTTTAGAAATCTGTCCAGTTGAAAATTCATAGATCTGATGTTACTGTGTGAATATGCGAAGATGACTAAAACACGTTCTATTTGAACCCTTAACAACATAAAAATGGTTACATTTTACCCCATGTTACGTTGTGCCCTACCCTGCCGTATTGTAGTGTGTCAGCCAGCTGGAAGCAGTCCACATCTCTCTTATCTGTCCTACATTGTAGCTTCAGGGCATATGAAGTCTTAAATGAATGAAGTTTTTTGTTTGTTTGTTTGTTTGTTTGTTTTGTTTTGGGATTTTTTTGTTAATTTTTTTTTACGATGCAGTAGTTTCGAGTTTTGAGGGAGGTGTAAGGCTGTAGCCATGAAAGAAACTGAAAAATAATTTTCCACCATTTTTATGCTATTTCAGTTAGAATCAGTAGTAATAATTGTCATTTTTATGCCAGTTGTTTTTTTTTTTATTTTGAATTCAGTGTATTATTGTGTTTCATTTCAATTTTCAGTAAATGATTTTTTCAATTTACAATAATCCATTTCAATTTCATAATAAGCCTTGTGGGATATGAGAATATGTACTTTTGTTTAAATGTGAGTAAATGTTTAGATAAGGTTCAGTTAGATTCACTTAGTGGTGATAATAATCATTTGAACTGTTTTTGTAAACCTGGCTCATAGGGTCCCAATTTAACAGTAGTATACGATATTTTCATTACAGTAGTACATTACAGTAGTAATTTAACAACCTGCCTTTATCTTTTAGAATTAAACAGGCTGTTTTTTTGTTCAGTTTCCATTTAAGATTGATATATGTAAATTAGCACTGTTCTGATTGGCTGTCTTGCGTTATGCATCATTCAAAAAGCATTCAGAGATGAAACCCTCCTTATAACTTAACTGTGAATAGGTGGATATATGTAAATGAGTTGGTTTGCATGACATCACAGAAGCAGTGGATGCAAAACAGGCTGTTTTTGCAGCTTAGTTTCCATATATGGACTGTATGGATTGGGTAGCAAATGGTACATTTTGAAATTTTAATTATGTTCACATATGAGTTTAAACTCCTTTATTTTACAAAAAGCAAGAGAGAAATTCAGTTTTCCAAGATATGAGCCCTTTAAGGTTCATTACTGAATAGTGAGCCTGGGGTTCCATAGGTTTACAGCCTTTAGTCCCTTCTAGGTTTTTAGAAAGTCCTTTATAGTAAAAGGCTTTCCAGAACCTTTCACCTGAAACATGCCTTACTCTTCAGCCTACCAGGCCGCTCTGCAGCTGGGTCAGGACCCATCCAACGACTGTCCAGACAGCCAGCGCACAATCAGGACTGTGGCTCAGAAACAGGGCACAAATGAAGCCACTTTGGGTCCAAACTACAGAGACCGCAAAATCTACATCCAGAACAGTAAGTCTGCACTGTATACCGCCCTTAGCTTATGGTCTAGTCTAGTACAGCATTCACTTTTCCAGGACACTCGTCAAAAAGGTTCTGGCTGTACACACCGATTGCCTAACACCTGCCTAATATACTGTTGGTCCTCCGCATGCCACCAAAACAGCTCAAGGCATGGGCTTCAGTAGAACTATGAGGATGCTCTGTGGTATCTCGCACCAAGACCTTAGTAGCAGATCCCTTGTTGATGTGTCTTATTCTGTATTTTCTCTCAGATGCCGACCTGGTGATCAATGAGGTGATGTGGTGGGACAACGGTGTCTATTTCTGCTCAGTTGCCGCTGTTGGAGACATGACAGGTGATGGGGAGAAATACATGAAACTCATCGTCTACCGTAAGCAGCTTCTCCTTGTTGTTGGAAAATAAATATAAATGTCGCAGCTTTGTTTGCCTTTCCATTTGAAATAAAAACATTGAATAAATTGAAAATGAATGTATTGTGTGGCCTGTTTATAAGCCAGATTTGTCTCTGTTCTTTCAGACTGGCTGACGGTGCTCTTCATAATCATTGGAGCCCTTCTCCTCATCATCCTCTTTTGCATCTGCTGTTGTCAGTGTTGTCCTCAGCGCTGTTGTTGTTACATCCGCTGTCCCTGCTGCCCACAGACTTGCTGCTGCCCTGAGAAAGGTACAACGAACACACGTCCACACTAGGGGTTGCTTGACTATTTTTTTATTAAACATGAAAAGTAAGATATGAGTGTTCTGGATGTCTGTGAAAACAATTTTGTTAGCAGCTGGTTCTAGCAGCAGATGCTGTGGTTTGAGTTGCGAGATGCGCTCAGTGCTCACCAGTCTTGCAGTCTACTCACCAATAAGCCTTTCAGAGCAAGGTATAGCTGTTATAGCTCAACCTGGAAACTTTGATGACATCCCATTTTAAAATGTTAAAATGAATTGTGCGTAAAACAACGAGGCAAGTAAACAATATATCCTTGTGCGATTGCCAACCGGTAATCCAAGTTTGTTTTCGTTGCACACACTGCACTAAACCATCTGTGATTGGATGTTTTGCATTTCAGTCAAATGGCCCTTTCCTATCACAGTTCTCAAAACCTACCCAGTCTGGCTTGCGAGCCTGTATTTCAGCCCAGTCTTACGCAGCTTGCAGTAAAATGGGTTTTATTTTGTGTAGTATATCCATGCTAATTAAGTTTTTTGGGCTTTGTGTTTTTACCATCTACTTCAGTTACTGTTCTAGTCAACTAGTCAACTGCTGCCCACTGTGCCAAATGGATCATCTAGTCTATGCAACCTCTAATCCACATATTTTCAATGTAAATCTCTGTCAAATTTCATGATGTTTTAAACTTGGTTTGATTATGTTGGTTTGATTCTGAAATACAGTTGTATGCAAATGTTTCAGCACCCTGATCAAATTACATTTTGCACATTTCAGTGCACAATTACTGTTGATTTGCTGAATTTTACATATTGGGAAAATGACCAAAACCATAAATTGTGGCCTGTGCAAAAGTTTTGGCACATTTTCTATTTTATATTGTTTATTTTTTCTCCAAATATATTAAATGCAGCAAGCAGAAATTGTGCACTAAAGTTGTTCTCTTTAGAGGATGCGTTTAGAGGATGTATACTGTCACTTAGACAATCGGCAGAACCTATTTGATTGAGGTGTTCAAACTTTTGCATACGATTGTCTTCAAAAATGCAGAAATACATGAAGATACATTTAAAACACAAATGTGACTGGAGAAACTATTCCCACAGTAATAGATTGTTGACTGTAAAAACGTTTTTTATGTATGTATTCAAAAGTAGCCTGAGGTTTTTTTTTGTCCAAAAAGTTAGCGCATACTGTATTGAATCAAGACTGGTGCAATAAACATGAGACTCATAGCAGAAAATAATTAAGCTTTAAAAGCTGAAGATTTAAAGTGCGAAAAGATGGGACTTAGCATGAAGAAAGCAAAGGTTTTGGTGGTTGATGGAGAAGATCGAGAAGTGGTGCATAGCTTTGTTCTACCCAGGTCAGTTATTAACAATTACGGATCCACCCAACGAGAGAACAAACATATTTTTAATTATGCCCTGTATAATGCCGAAAATTCATATTTTCATTTATAAATATATTTTTATATGTGTCTAGTAACAAAATACAATGTACTCAATTTGAAAACAACCTTCTGTCTTTAATTGTGTTTTTGGCCGCTCAGCCTATCACTAACGTGCACTTTGCCCCCTCCAAGACCAAAAGTTGGGGCAACCCCTGCTTTTGAGAGTACTTTGCACGGTGAAGACAACAAAACCAATGGACCAAATCAGGTCTCATTTCTCCCTCGAAGCCCAGATAACTAAACTGAAACTCTTATTTTGGATATATTATGAGAAGAATCAGTTATGCTTGGAACAGTTGAGGGTAAAAGAGGAAGAGGCTATCAACGAGAAGGATAGATACAATAAGAGGAATCATAAATGAGCCATTAAGACAATCAGAAAAGGCCAAACGGAAGACCAGATATCCTGGAGAATCCTTATGGTCACTAAGAGTCAGTTTCAACTTGACTGCACTTAAAGGGCCCATATCTTGGAAACCTAATTTTCCTTGCTTTTTTGAAATATAACAGTTCAATGTAGTATTTAAACATTGTTAAAGTTTCAAGTTGTATGGAAACTAACTAACAAAAACAGCTGTTTTCAACTCATTGACCGACATATTTATGTATATCCAGTTCTATTCAGCCTACAGCAGTTTAGCTCTGTCCATTCAGGCTGTTAAAAAGTTGTTTTACCCCAGACTGCTTTTGAACCAGGTACAATAAAGGACAAACCAGAACAGAGCTCATTTACATATATCAGTTTTAAAGACACAACAACAAAAACAGTCTGTTCAATTCTAAGGGATAAAGAATTGAGTAAAAATGAATTAGGTACATAAAACCACACAAACATAGTAGCATACAAGAAAAATGTGGGCCTTAAAGAGCCTGTATTGGATGTGATGCATTTTTGCTTTCTTAATAATAATACACAACCTCATGCTCGCATGGTTGTTGACGGAATGCCTTCCTTGGAAAACTGGAACGACCTTAAAATGCTCAGAATTGTGCAATGCAGTATGTGGCTAAGGCTGCCTCTACCACTCTTCATTCACATACACCCCCTTGTGATGAACTACTGTATTGCAGCTTCAAAAAATGTTGGGTGTTGGCTTGCAGTCCATACAGACCCACACTGACCATCTGTTCTTTTTTCCCAGCTGTGATGCAGCACAGGATGATGAAGGAGGCTCAAAAGGCCATGAGTGCCTGGACAAACGGACAGCAGGTCTACGCCCCCCTGAGTAACCACAGCTCTGTTTACCAGATGAATCCCATGCTGTACGGAGGTGAGTCAACTAGAGGTTCTTTTCTGTGTGCAGTTTCCTTTACATGAATTCTGTCCTTTTATATCAGCGCTAGTCATCTTTCTTTTGAAAAAAATTAAGGTGAAGCTCACTTTGCTGTCCTATTCTAATCCTAATCTGTGTGCTTTTGTGAAAATAAGATCTGATTGATTGATTGACCGAAGGACACTGCAAACTCATTCCTCTGCACCATTCTGGCTATTTTGCTTGCTAAAAGGAAGTGGCTGGTTATACATACACAGTTGTATGCAAAAGTTTCAACACCCCTCGTCAGATTACATGTTTTTTGGGGGGGATTTTTCTAAAATAAGTTAACATATCCTGTACAGCAAACAAACATAAATATGGCATTTTATGCCAGTTTTAGTGCACAGTTTCTATTTATTTGCTGGAAAAAAATAAAAACATGAAATGTAAAATGTGCTGTAACTTTTTCATGGTCCACATTTTTTGTTTTCTTTGTCCCCAGTATGTAAAATTCAGCAAAAACATAGTAATTGTGCATTAAAATATGCAGAAATGTGTTCTCTGTTGAGGATTTGTTCAATTATTTTCACTTAGAAAATCAACAAAACTTGTCATTTGACCGGGGCACCCAAACTTTTGCGCACAACTGTGTCTCCCCAACAAAACAGAGCCTAATCCAGTTTGGGCGGCATTCCTATAAACAGAGCTGTTACAAGTCCCTTTTTTGTATGAGTACATTACTGTGCAGAAGTCTTGAACATCTGAAAACTATTTATTTGACCAGTTATTTAAAAAAAACACTAATATAAGAATAAATTAAAGGATGTCTGCTTAGGAAGATACTAAGTCTAGTATCTACAGGTACCATCCAAAACCTGCTTCATCTAATCAGTCCTTCATTAAATTACATCAGTGCTGCTGATGGAATTTCACACATCCGTGCAATGACTGGAGCTCATAGAGAAGCCAGCAACCAACTATTCATCTAACTGTATTCTGCTAAATATTCAAACCTTTAAAACAGTCTTATGTTTTACTGTATTTATGTTTATTTACAGTGCTGGGCAGAATACTTTGTATAACGTAGTGACTGCTGAATACTGAATACACTGTCCTAAATGTATTCCATTACAGTACATAAAAAGAACGTATTCAGAAACAGGTTATTTAGAATACATATTGATACTGCAGAAGGGGAAAACTCTTAATTAATACACATTGATCACCGCTGTTGCACCAAATTCCCAGGGCTATTTTGGCTCTGATCACCTATTTCAGCCCACTGTTACTCCCATAATCCCATTGCCATCTCTTGAACAAAGCAAACAATTCACCATATCTTACTAACATCTTGCAAATTTGACTATAAAGTGGGCTCAGTCACACTGAGATTAATAACTGATCATCACATTGATTTATCAGTCTACTCAGGCTTTAGCAGAGTTCAGTAACACTGAGATTAATAACTGGTCATCACATTGATTTATCAGTCTACTCAGGCTTTAGCAGGAACCTCAGTGTTTGTAAAGAAGCCATTTTTGAGTTCTTCTTTGGAGTATGTCATTACACACCATGCACTGATTTTTAAAACAGTTAATAAACAAGCATTGATGGTGTTTTTTTCAACATGGCATATGTTTCTACATTTAGGAGTACATATTCTAAAAATATTCACATAAAAATGTAAAAAATAACTATTCTAAATACCGCCTTTACAAAATGTAACTTGGACTGAATACAGATCCTTCATTTCTGTATTCTGACTACATATTCCCAAAACTTGCACTTGTGGCTGCCTAAGACCTTTGCACAGTACTGTATGACACAGATCTGTTTTTTTTTTTCAAATCTGAATGGAGACTACTTTGTCCTGACAGGTTCGGCATCAGGAAAGATCCCCATGACCCCTGTGCCCCTCCCTCCTCCTCAACCAGGCCTAGTGCCTGTTGCCATGCCACCACCAAGCATGCATGGTAATGGGAGTGTCCACGGTAGTGCCCATGGCACCAATAAGATGCTGGACTACTTGGAGAACCAGGTGCGGGGCATGGACATGACCAGCCCCCTCCTCCAGCCACAGCCAGCCCTGCAGCAAATCCCCCCACCACCACAGCACATGCCCCAGAATGTGCCCTTCTCCGCTGGCCCTCCCAGTATGCTCTCTGCACTTGACGATGGCCCCAATAACCGCCGCCCTCCCGGAACACGGCCTCCCAGCGGTTCGTCCGGCTACGGCCGTCACTATCCTCCTCCGTCTGGGCGCAGCATGCCCCGAAGCTACAGTCAGGAAGACATGCTGGATACCCGGAGCCGGGCGGGAGGGGCCGGTTACCGCCCACGCTCCCGCTCCCGAGATGACCTGCTGGCAGAACCCCGCCGTCCAGGGCCATCAAGACAGGACCGGAATTACTCCCCCCAGCACCACCGAGGGTCCTGGGGCTCGGCCAGCGACGAGGACAGCAGAAGGGGCGGGTCCAGAGGAGCTAGAGGCGGAGGCTGGTCCGACCACCCACCCAGCTACAGCGAGTATGAGCCAGGCCAGAAGCCGATGAAGCGCTTCTCTGTAAGAATCATAATTCATTCTTTTTTAAAAATACTAAAAAAAATGTCACTGTCATAAGAAAACACACTTCTTACTTCCACTGTGTGAAAATCTTTAAAGTTATATTAACAGGAGTTAATTGAAATATGGTTAAGATTTTCTTACAACAGTGATAATTTGCTGTCCTTTTTTTGCTGTACCCTACCATGCAAAAATTGGAATCACCATTTCCAATAATATTTATCCAATTTAGTAGCAGGTACTTGTAAAAATCATTAGAACATTATTCTAGGGGGATCTGAGCGTTAATTGTGAGGAGATAAGTTCACAACTTTGGAGTCCAAGACAGGATAAGAGGATGGTCCTCCCCCCATCACTCAGCACAGCACTAGCCAAAACAGACTCCTGTGTTTCGGAAGAGACACAGGCTAGCTTTCACCCCCTCAGCTTAGCTGCATTGTGTGGAAAAATCCCACGGATATGTCTTGCTCTGAAAGGCTGATTTTTTTTTTTATCATGATGACCAGTGTAGGCAGCTGTTTACTATTGCTAACTAGAATTTAGTTGGAAAAATAGACTTTGTTTCCCATGTGAATGATAAAAACCGTTGCACAGAAGTCTGTTTACACAACCATGCTGATAGCCACTCAGAATGCTGCTGACAAAATCCCAATAGTTGTGGCCAGCTTTGTGTGCAAAAGATGTTCAGGTTTCTGTGTATGAAGCATCTGAGGCTGAGACTAGGGGGATACCTAACACACACACACACACACGTTTTCTAAGCCGCTTATCCTTCTGGGTCGTGGGGAGTGCTGGAGCTTATCCCAGTGGGTCATTGGGCGGAAGGTAGGATACACCCTGGACAGGTCACCAGTCCATTGCAGGGAAGACAGACACATACATTCACACACACTCACACCTAGGGGCAATTTAGTGTGTCCAACTGACAATGAGTAAATTGGGGAGAAAAAATTGGGTAAAAATCCTAAAGGGCAAAAAAAAAGCTGCTCAGGTTCATAGCTTTCAAATAGTTTGTTGGAAGCTTTTAGTTGGTTCCTGAGATACAAAAGCATGGCTTTGATTTTTGCCTTAAAATAAGTGCCACAGAAAAAGGTGAAAACTTGTATTTACTTTTGAATTGTTGATGTTAGATCCATGTAGAAACAGAGCTGTTTATATTTTTTGATTTATTTTTTATGAGCTGTTATAACTGAAAACGATTGCATCTTGCCTACAGTTCAATACTAATCGCTCATGACTGATAAAGTCTATCCTAAAATATACCAGTATTTAACATAAATAATATTTATTCAATTGGAAGGAGTGCATTTCAATTAACAAATGTTCCACATATGTATCTAGAGCCAAACTACATTTATTATGGTGTTAAAAACATCCCATTTTACAAAACATGGAAACCTACAGGCACAGTACATATTACAGTCACAAAACATTACTAAAACATCTAAAAATAGCTACTGAAGTCTAAGTTGTTGTTAAATTAAAAAAAAAACCCTCTTATTTAAAAAAAAATACCTATGCAAAAAATCAGCTTTAGCTTGTTTTCCACTTACCAAGTCCAAATTTGTTTTAGTGTTGAACTGGAGGTACAAGGCTAATGTTAGTAACAAACACTAGAACTCAATAGTCACCCAAATGGCCCAAAACATTTCTGTAAAAATATATCTCCAAAACTTTTCTCAACCCATTCGAACCACATTGAGGTCTTCATAAAACCTGAACATGCAGCCATTTTGGACAACACATTGGGCTGTTGTTTACAAAGCAGGACTGAGCTTGGATCAGATTCCTCTGTATTTTTGTTGCAAATACTGATCAGCAGTCCGACTCCTGTGGTGGTTTGTGAATATACCACCTGTTGTCTAAAGCAGCTGCCAGCAGCGTTCAGCTACACTGTGAAAAGTTGTCCACCTTTATAATTTGAAACTGGGTTTGAGCAAGTTTGAAACAAGTTTTGGTGATGTATTTTTTACAGAAGTGATTTGGGTGACTTTTGAGTTTTAGTGTTTGTTAGCAATGTTCAAGTTCTCCAGTTCTAAACTAAAGATGCAAAATCTGCAGTCTCGGTCAATCAGCTACACTTGGGCTAAGTGGAAAATTGTGCAAATTTGATCTTTCCTTTAATAAGACAGTGATTTCAACCTTTTGAATGGTAACCTACTGCTGTGATGATGACTACGACCGAGTCACCACCACCAGACAAGTTCTGCGAGGCTACACCTCCTCACCGGAAAAGAGAACTGACACGGACTTTGAGATGACGATGTATAAGGACGCGATTATTCGTTTAAACGTCTCCGTGAAAAGAGTGTACATATCAGATCGGGCGGCATAAACTTTCGCCTTTAAAACACGCGAAATGACAAAACTCGAACACCTATGTGGGGTTTGTGGGGAGTAGAAACCACCCGTTTTCCGTCAGGGGGAGAGGTTTGGTTTTCCGCAGCTCTCCATACGAAGTGGTGAACGAGCAAGGAGATTATCACCGCTGGGTGGTACAGTCCGATCACGTTTGGCGGGAAGAGGAATGCATAAAAGCGATAGAGCTTAACTTAGAAGGAGAGAGGGGCTTGCTCGAAGCTGGAAAGTCTTCCTTAAGTGTCCTGCAGACAAACAGCAGCAGTTGTGAGAGAACAGAATCTGTAGACTAAAGCCAGAGGTTATTGCTGTCAGGCCCTGAGTTGTGGGGATAAATAACTTATATAAAGGCAGCATTGAGCCTCTTTTGTTTGCTTTTTTGTGTTTTACTCTCATCACTTGTAAATAGTGCACTTATTTGGTGGGTTCAGAGAACTAATAAAAGGCGTGGCTGTTAAACTGGAACTTCTAGTGTCCTGGCTACCCTAGCACCTCCCCTTGGGAGCTATGACCACACACAAAAGTACCACAACTGTATATTTAGACAACCTTGTTAACTCTTGTTGATCCTGTACTTATGAATGGACACTTCTTTTCTTCTCTGACACCACAACCTGAAATAACAGCTGTTGATTCTGAAGGCTCAGACACTCATGCTTTTATAGTACATCACTATACACTCAGTCACAATCGTTTAGAATGGGCATTAACTAAGACTTCTTATTCCTTTAGGATAAGAGCTCACGCAGTGGAGGCAGTGTAGTGATCTGAAGTTTCTCTCTGTTCCACCATAATGGAGCGTATCCAGGAAAGGCTAACTTCAAACCATCGCCAAGGACAACACTGAACTGTTATAAACGTATATGAAGGTTTTTATTAAGGTTTTAAAGCTGTGCTTTGACTGGGCATGCCCAGCCCTGCTCTAGTAGACCTACTGCCCTAATTCTGCCATCAAGATGCTTCTGAGGACCTTGAAAAACTGGATGAGGTGTGTTAGTTAAGGGTTGGAGCTAAACTCTGCTAGGCGGTAGATAGCCAGGAGCAGAGCTGGGCATCTATAACCTCTTTTTGTCTTGGTTTGTCTTAATTTGCTGAGCCAAACATCCAAAGAAAGTCTTACAGTGGCTGAGAAGACCCAATGAACTGCAGAATAAAGAATGAGCTGCGAACTCTTTCATCAAAAAGACAATGTGCTACTCTTTACAAATGCTCAGCAAGCTAATAAAATGCTTTTGTAAATTCAAAGACACTCTGAAAACACTTGCATCAAAATGACGACACCAGTGCTACATTGTACAAACACACTGCAAGTACAGAAAACACATGCAACTTAAGGAATACTGCAGAATCAATCACAGCACACCGGAAATGTTTCCGGAGGACATTCAAAGATGGAGCCGTTCAAACTTTTACATTTTGTGCAGTTTACTGTTATTTGAAAACTAATATTTATTTGATAACTGAAATATAAATTTTATAGAAAACGAATATCACTGTTTGGTAATGGAAATTAGCTGTGAAGTTTAACTGTAAAACTTCAAATAGCAATACCAGACCTGTAGTATAGCTTTAACATGTCAAATAGTTAACTAGCCAGCCAAGTTAACCATGAACTTGCAGTAATGTGAGTCTCTGTGGTCTTACCAACTTCTGCCAGTGATTTCATCACAGATATTCCATCTCTTCAAGAAACATTTGTTATGTTGTGAATGTCTTTACAGTATTTTCTAAATTTGCATCGCATTAACGAGTTTGCAATGTGTTTTAATTGTACTGTGCATAGAGTCTTGTCAGCCACCATAGTCTTTGGATATGAAGTGATAGGCCTAATCAATTGTGAAATTTTAGCTGGTAATTAATTAGTGTATAAATAATTTAGATTAGCTAGTTGTGTTCTTTTGGGTTGATTGTACACAGCTAGTAATGTACAAGCCTAAAGTGACCACACTGGCTGATTAGCTGTCTTGCTTCCTAGTTGTCGATACTGGGTAGCTCCCAACTGATGACAGAAAGACCCTTAAAGTGTCACAGTAAATCTGTTTTCTGCTCTCTTTTATTTACCTGTATTTGCCTTTGCCCAACTAATAGTCTGTAACTATATGATTGTGAAAGCTAACAACTGTTGAAAATTATGAATTAAATGACTAGGCAATCATGTATTAATTGTGACAGGCCTAGATGTTTATATGTTTTTATAACAAAAGATATTTTAGGGGATTTTTAGGGGATTTTTCCACTGCACAAAGTACCAGGACTTGTGTCACTGTACCAGTACCGAAGTTTCCAGTTTTATGGATTTTGGTATCTGTTTAAGACTGATACCAACTTGACCTAATGGTAACTCGAGGGTATTCTGTGTTTGGTAACACTTGCTGCTGAAGCCAACAAAAAATGATCAAATTTACTCTCCCAGGTGAAGATAAAGTCACCGAGCACTTACATCACCAATAAGAACACCAGAAATTAAGACAAAATGATCTGTTAATGTGTCGATTGTTATTGTTAGAATAATTACTCTGTAAAGAGTTCCCTAAGGTAAGATAATTAGGACGCAAATGCTAACGCTATTAACATTCATGCTAGCCTCCACAAAATTTTGCTCATATTTTCACAGAGAAAATTGTAAGCTATTCTTGATTCTGCACCCAATTCTGTGTAACTGTAGAGATTTGTGACTGTGATTAGCCATGTAGTAACTTCTATCGTTTAATATCAGCCAAGAGGTTATGCTAGCTATAGTTAGCAAGCAAGGTAGCTAATTAGCCAAATTAGATGTGTTTAATAAAATGAAGAGTGCAATAAAATCCAGAAATACAATAAAATTGTTATTGGTGTTATTATAACGGTTCCAGCTGTCTCTCAAGTAGGTGGAAAATAACCTTGAACTAAAACCGCAAGTCCTGTTGGTTGCTGTTTGGGTCAGTTCTTGTTTTTTGGATGTGCAGTGGGAAAACACCCTTAGCTGCTACTGAATTTCAAAGGTCAAATTCTGTGGCCACTAAACAGGAAGTCAGAAGGCATTCCATTTTCACTAAAATGAACATGTAAATTTTTGTGAAGAATGTTTATAACTAGTTAGTCCCTGATATAATGCTTCTTTAACAGATGCTTTTTAGATATTAATGTATTTGTACAGTGTATATAATGGTGATCTGTTGGAAGCTAGTGTTTGTGGTGTGTTTAGATAGTAAGGCCACATATTGATTTTTAAAGCTGTTTTGTTTACATTAATTAATGTTTCTTATATGTATTTATTCTCAAATATGTCTTTTTGTAAAATGCCTCAGGAGCATAAAATGACTCAAATAAGTATCTCATTTATATAGAATTCCATTTTATAGCCTCTTTACCTTTGGTAGGGTTACTGTTCTCTTCAGCCTCACAAGTGGACCTAAATGCTCAGGTGTCTTAACTTGTACACATATGAATTTAAAAGCCATTCATTTGTATTTATCTGCCTAGAGAGTTTTTTTTATATATATATTTTCTTTTCTGATGTTAATGAAGTGATCTTTCTGTCTGATGTTGTGATAAGCTGTTTGATGTGATTCAAAGACATCTTGACAAAGTAAAAAACATTAGGAATCATTTAAAGAAGAAGGTTTGCATACTGTATGAATGTGTGTGGTGGAGGGGTCTGTTTTTTAATAGTTAATACTAAATCTGCAATAAAAATCTAAAAATATACAAAATGTGCAATAAAACATTTTTAATAAATGTGCTGTTCCTGTTGTTTTTCAAAGAAGCTGATTACAGTTACCATTGAAGGGATGAATAATTAATCATTTTTTGTTATTTTACATACAATAATCTATACAATACAGATTTAAATACTCAACTAGACAACAAAAGTTACTTTTAGACTGTGTCTAATATTTAAAGTATTTTGGAATGAACAAGAAGTTATTGTACAAGACTGATGAATAAAAGGCCTGACATTTGAACAGTTATATATCACTGCTGTTGGAAGAAAACCTCATATCTCCATTTGTCTCCATTTTGCATGTTGTCCTTTACATTGTGTGTAAATTTCACGAAGAATGGACCAAAATAAACGGCCCAAAATGTCTTGGAAGAAAGTCTGGTTCCATTGACTTACATTAAAAGTAAAGTAGTTTTTTTCCTTTTCCTGTAAAGTTTAAAGTTCCTGTTAGGATTATAATTAGGTTAATAATGACTGTAAAGTACTGTTTTACTTTATCCTTACAAAAATTTTAAAAACCAAACAAAACGTCCATATACAGAGAAAAATCACAATCAAAAAATTATTAACAAATCTGACCAGGTCTTCAAAAGCAGTTGTACATGATTGCAGTGCCAAAACTTAAAACCAGTTTGTCCTTTGGAGAAACTTTCCAGATTTCAGGACGTACATCACAGGAGGAGCAGTTTGGATAATGAGTTACTATAAAAAAAAGCCATCAGCCAGTTTGGCTCTAAAGAAATTTGAATCAGCCATAAAAAATTAATTGTGCATCCATAATGTAAACATGCTCTCTCTTAGGGGAGGTCAGATTGACTCTGAAGTATTTATATATTTCAGTTTTGGTCCTGGGGGGCCTAGGCCACCTCACTTAGAAGCAAGGCCTAGATGTATTATTGTTTAAAAAAAAAGTTATTTGATTCTAGTGGAAATGTAAAATGTAATTTATCTTCGTCTTGCACTTTTATCCGGTTGTCCCCGAAAACTTTTTTTCTTGCACCTCCGTGCTACCAAAGTTTCTGCACAGTTTTTTATTAGTGACTCAGATGCTATCACCAAGGCAAAGTTTACATGACTGCATTCCTCTATCTGTCACATACAATCTCTGTTTTACATAAATGATGGACCGATGTCTTTTTTTTCAACAGTAGACTGTAAACACAGCATTGCCTGGTTAAGCAAAAAAGTTGACGGTGGGAAAGAAAACAAGGTTGATTACCATGGAAACAAATTACCATCTTCAGCTGTTCGCCCCAGATCTCTCTGCCTAATTTTGTAAAAGGATGGTCTGTGGTTGATTAGCCAGAACCTGCAGTGGTGCACTGTCAGCTGTTATTCTAATAAGTAGTTAAAAGCAAGGTCAGCAGTTGTGTGCTTAAAATTAAATTTGTGTTTAAATGGTATATTTTTTCTCTGTACATGATACCTGTGAAGTAGACGTTACACTTAAAAATGATGGTTCTTCATGGGATTCTTTAGTAAAGAAAACGGTTATTTTTAAGGGTGTAGTTGGTGGTTGTAATTCTCACTACGGTGATGTCTCTGGAACATTATGCTTTCTACATGGCCCACTCAACTTGAACTAAGGCTCTTCCTAAAATGAAATTCTGGTTATACCACTGACATGGACACAAACAGAGACAAACAAACATAAGAAGGACTGAATGCTCTTTAATGGCATGTCATTTGGGATTATTTCACACCTAATACTTGTCAGAAGGTTGTACATACTGGAGGTTTAATTAATAAATACATCTTCGGGTGTTTGTTAGAAGATGCACCCACCACATGGAAAAAGCCTGGAGAATATTTTTCCTGCTTTTTCTTTGTTGTATAAAAGGTATATAGATCACATAGATGGACATTAGATATGTTTTTTTTTCACCACCAAGTTTATTGTTTTGGGTGAAAGGTTGGGTTACACGTCACATCTGGTACATTCATGTGTCATCTAGAACAGTGTTTCTCAACCCTAGTCCTGGAGGTCCACTGCCATGTACATTTCAGGGCTTTCCCTGCTTTAACACAACCATTTTAACTCAATAATGGGCTGTTAAATGGGCTTATTAGTTAGATCAGGTGTTAGGAACAGGAAAAAAGCACTAAAAAGTGAAGGGCAGTGGTTTGAGAAACACTGATCTAGAATCCCAAAGTTTCTCTACTTGTTAATGCAACTACTTCACCGTTTGAGTGAAAATTTACTGTGTGAAAATTGATATTTCCCAGTTTCCCAAAGCACTCAAACGCAATATCATGCAAAGGCTTTCATAAATTCCGTATAATGTCCTCAATTACTGGTTTGCACAATATAAATTAAAAATACCTCCCCTTAGTAATTCTAAAAGCATCGTATCGATGGGCATCGAGTTGTTAATCTCGGTATTTTCTCAATACAGGATCGATCAGACATGATCAGAAGTATCGCCACTCCTACAAGCGCTGGTCCACTGCGCATGTGCGCCCAGCTCCTCGTCGCTTTGGCGATGACGCGCTCTGAGGGAGGACTCGCTTTGCCACGTCGGTCTGTGAGCGCTGAGACGCTGGAGCTGACCTGCCCTCGCAGTTAATCACAGCAGCTGCAGAGTCTCTCACCTCCTCAACTTAATGTTTACCTGTTCGGAAAAAGTGCTGGACAGTATTACTCTCCCGTGTGGCCTCGTTTCCCGCCTTCACACACAAGACAAGAGCAGAGCAGAGCATAGCAGAGCTGCTGCTGGTCTGTGTGAAACCTCCTCAGAGCGCGTCTGCATTTCCAGAAACCAGAAACAAATGTTCGCTCTCGACTCCGCTTTTCTCTTTACCCCGCTTGACTGATGTCTCTAACTGATGTGTGAGTATTTTCCGCTCTTTTCCTCCAAAGATAGACTCTCGCTGTCCACGCAGAACGGCCCGTTTTCTTTCAGTCAATGTGGAAAAAAAAGTGTAGCTACACTTCACACAGCCCAACTTCACGTCGGAGCTGGTTAGCTCGTATGCTAATTATGCTAACGAGCGAACTACCGTTACGGCCAACTAAAGCGAACTGAAACGGTGTGTTTTGGGTTCTTTGCACATGTTTATACAGTTGTGGGCGGCTTATAAAGAGCCTCCGGTTTCGTTAGTGGCCTGTACAGGGTTTGTGAAATGTTAAGGTGGTTTATAAGCGAAACCTGGCGAAGTGTAAGGTAGCTACAGGTTGGTTTTACCTGAGGAGGAGAAGCAGGAGAAGCCACAGGTCTGGCTAATCTGTAGTGACACTGAAGCACCAGGTGGTGAGAGGCGTTTGCGTGTTATAAAGGACTTTATTTTAGATACTCAGGTGTTTAATTCCGGGAACGAAGTCAGCTTGCAGAACGGAACTGTTGTTTAATGAAGTGAGAGATGAGTCTGAAGTCAGCTTCCTATTCGCCAGCTTAATGTTCGAATTTTGCCGTTCCACCTTAAATAGTGCAGCAGTTACATTCAGCCGCCTCAGGCACCTGAATGTAACTGCTGTACGATTTAAGGTGGAACGCCAAAAGTCGAATAAGAAGCTGTCTTCAGCTTCGTAAGCGAGAGTCTGTTTTCTGTCCGATTTATACCGTTGTTTACCCGCGTAGGCCCTGTTTTTAGCTGTAAAATGCACGTTTCTTACTAGACTAATGAAATTGGGCGCAGTTGAGCTTCGTTGCGCATGTTTTCTCAGGTTCCTCATTTTACTGTACGTTGCACTTCGCTGGCAGATGAACCGCAGTGAACTGATTATGCTGACTCCTGAGTTTCAAACATATGGTGAGAAATTCAGTACACACTTAATGGGGAACTCCACCTGTTTTTCAAGATTTCTGGATAATTCAGTCCTTAAGATGTAAACAAACATCCAGAGTGGTTTGACGTGAAATGATTCATTGTAGAGAAACTTACAGGCTCTGATTTCTTTACAGTGGTGCTGATAGGAACCAGGGGTCACAAGGACTGCAACTCAAGTATAACCATTTTATTTTCTATCCAAAACCACAAGTGAACCTACGGTACACGTGTCTTATGAGTTTTTAATATGTAATGTTGATAAGGGTAGTCATCAATCTGAAAAAAAAGTTTTTTTTTGTGGACTATTTTGCCCCACAATTCCTTGTGTGTACCCTTCTACCACAATTGGATTAAAATAAATGGATTCAAATACATTTTAGACCAATATTTCATCACAAAACTATCATCAGACAATGTGTTAGGCAGTGTATTCATAACCATTTAATGTAATAGCTTTCTATGAAGGAGTTTCTAGAGGTGGATGTTTGGTTCCTATCACCAGTGCTGCACAATTCTGACTCTAAGTTTCTCTAGAACGGAGCATTTTACACCAAACCACTCTGAATGACTTTGTTTACATCTCAACACCTTTTAAAGAATTTGCTGACACCAGACACTAACTGAAGGGCTAAACAGTATAGACATAAATACCTTATCGCAATTATATAGACACATAACTGCGACTGCAGTACATTGGAAGATCAGATGTAGACTTCTGTTACATTGGCCTCTTAGCTCCAGGGCAAAACGAGCAAACATCAGACACCAAACATGTCTTGGCTGATTAGCTGCTTGTAGGATTAAAGGTTACACTGTGTAAAATTGATTTTTCAGTGAGCCGTTACTTCAGAGTCATTGTATAAAAATTTTGAAATCTGCTTTGAATAAAAATCATGTTGCCTTTGTTGGATCATGTGAATGTTGTTATTCATCAAAACTCACCTGGAAGTTCTGAGATTTGGTCAGGATGCTGACAGCACCAAATAACATTTGCTGACTTGCCAGAGATATCGATCTGGCGAAGGCCAGTATTATGATAACAATGGTATTGTAATGATACTCTCTTATTGATGTGATGATTTCAAGCTGTTGTTCCTCAGCATTTTCTGTTATGGTTAAAATCTCTTTTTTTGGGTTAGAAAGTGCATTTTTTGTAGCCTGTAGTCTGATGCACATAATCATAGTTCTTGAGGGTCCATATTTGTCATTGCATAACATTGTGAGAGATTGATGCCTCCTTTGCATTCCAGTGTTTTGTGGTTCGCAGCATATCTCCAGGGTTTTTTTCTATCTTGACGTGTCACTGGAAGTCTTTAGGTTTTCTGTGTGGTGGGAAGTCACCTATAGGGAATTCCTCCCTTCGTTGGAGTCATCCTATTAGAAAGTGGAGCAACGTTAAGCTTTTTGTTCTTTCTTTTATTTATTAATGTATCTCTTAGGCCTGTCTTTTCTAATGTTGGATATCATCAACAGATAATTTTACAAGCGTGACTTAACTAAGTTCTGTCAAAAGAGCATCATAAAATAATTAAAGCCTTGCAATGAACCCTTTGAACCATGCAGCTTTATAACATATAACCCAGTTTCCTTATTTACTAGGCCAGTATTTTCTCTTTTAATGTAAATTACATTATTTAGTGTAAACAAATGTCTGCTGAGAGAGAGAGAGATCTGGTTGTGTGGTTTAATTCTTAAAATTGAAAAAGAATGTTTCTTTTTTCAGTTCATTTATTATGGATGTTGCTGCATAATATGTTTTTCAATAATCATGATCGAATCATCTGCCTTCACAATTGGGCTGAAAGTATCTTTTTTATATTGAAATTACAATTTGATAGAGTGCAATTTTCAGAATCTACTTTACCAACAACTTTGCCTTAACAGGTTTTACTTGGGCACCTTAATCCTAATGACACAGAGCTTAGACCAGTCAGAAGCAACCAAACACTCAGTAGTTGCTGTATATGTGACAGCACAACCAGAGCTAACTGACTGTGTTGCGCAGTACTGCAGTTAAATATTTTGCCCAAATTGTTCAGCTCTACTTCACAAAACTGATATAAGTGTGTAGTATTCAGATGAGCCCTTCTGCCAGTCTCTGAATGTTTCATTGTGTGCTGGGAGCATCCTGACCAATCACAGATGTTCTGTGTGAATTAGTGTCCACAACAGTCCTAATGCAGATTAATCTTAACGCCACATCCAGAGGTTAGAGGTATGTTTTCAGTATATTGAAAGGTTAATTGCTATCACAATATGTAGCACTATAATTTCAGTCTGATATTTTGTCCATATAATTAAGCCCTAAGCAGAGAATGGTACTATTGCCTTAATTCTCTTTGAGAATGTACAATTTCCATTGAACATGATGAGTATTTAAGCAGTATGACTGTTCCCTCAGTATTGTTCGGCCCTAGTTACGGGTGGATCAGACCCTCTTAAAAATGTTCACACCCATTGTCCTGTACTTTTCCTTTATGAATCATTCTGTTGCCTGTTTTCTGAGTTAATGTGCTGGGCAGCTGGCTTTCTTCTGCTCTTCAGAAGAGACAATGTTCTGGCAGTGTCCATCCCTGCCAAGTGCATGTGCATTTTATTTTGCCGAAATATTACTTTCTGATTCTTTTTCTCCTCCTGTCTATCCAGCGGCTGGGCTGCGCTGGGCGAGGCCGTGAGGACGTGGTCACTGGGAGCTGCTGGGGTTGTGGTGGTGGTCGACGTGGGAGCTGGACATGCCCGGGGGCCGCAGGGGTCCGAGTAGACAGCAGCTCAGCCGCTCGGCGCTGCCTTCCCTGCAGACTCTGGTGGGGGGCGGCCTCAGCAACGGCACAGGACCCAGGAGCAGGTATGATCTCCAGTAATATAGTATATAGTGGAGGGTAGCGACTACTTAGTTTAGTGAATTCTAGTAATACATGATAACATGTACACAGACCAGGCCAGCTTTGGTGCCAGTTATGGTGTCTTGGAATGAGTGAGTTTGCTGGACAAATGGGTAAAATTGCAGTTGTGTATTGGTTGTTGTGCAAAACCACTTATATTTTGTAATCACATGACATGGTAGGTTAGACATGAGTCAGCATTGTGCCAACATTATATATTCTGTGTGTGTTCGTGGCTGTTGCAAAATTAAAGTCATATGTGTCTAAAGCTTGAGATGCGCTCAAGCTTTAATCTAGCACTCCTGAAACTGCTTTTAACCCAAAGCACCGCAGCTTTATCAGTGAGCCTGAGAGCATTTTTCGGTTCACTTTTCTGTGTTTTATCACAATGGATAATGTTCAAATATATTTGTTGACCATCAGATCTGTATTTACACTCATAAATGATTTAAGTAAAGTGTCTGTAGAAAACATTTGAGCATAGCTGTTTGAATGAGGGAGTCTGTATTTAAGCACTTACTTTAAGAAACATGGCTGCGTTTGGTCTGAAGGAAGCGTTATTGAGTGGCTTAAAAATTTTCCTCTCCCCCCTGTTCACTGTCGAGCTTAACTCAAAGTTGGTTTAAAATACACTGTTTCTGCTCTCCGCTTCCGCCAGGGTTGCCAGATTGGGTATTGTCAGAATTTTAATGCAGCGCCCATGATAAAAATAAGCAAACAGTAATCATTGTTTTCTGTTCATCAAGTAATAAAATCAATAATGTCTTTTCTCATTGTTATAGAATATACAAATATTCGAGATAACATTCTACAGAATTTTCAAAAATGAAAATGGCCGATAGCTGCAGGACTTCAAAAGGCATTTTGATAGAAGTTGTTGATATGCAGAGTTGGACAAAGTATTTTGAAAAAGTAGTAACAGCTGAATTCTGAATACACTGTCATAAATGTATTCAGTGAGGTATTTCATTACAACACATAAAGTAACTTATTCAGAGTACATTTACAATACATGATGATAAGGCACATGGAAAAACCCACGTTGATTCCCACTGCTGTTTGCTGTTACTGGTTTGCAGTTTTCTTTGTATAGTTCTTCTGTTAAGAAGAAAAATTTGCTTATGATTAAAATGAACTTACGTAATTCTCAATGCTGTTTTGGCTCTCATCGCCTGCCTCAGTCCACTGCTGCTCCCACAGCAGCCATTGATGTAAACAAACTTTAGAATTTGTCTAACGAACATGGTTGCTACGTGTCCTCATATTAAAATGGTTAATAAACTAATAAAATTAATTCATGGTGTTACTTTAAAAGATTGTATTTTTTTGTATTTATTTATTGGGTAGATATTCTAAAAGTATTCTTCTGAAAATTTTCAAAGGTAACTGTATTCTCAGTACAGTCTTTATAAAATGTAATTTGAACTGAACACAGAATCCCAATGCTTGTATTCCGTTACATCCCAACCCTGTGGAAAATGATGAGGAGATAAAGTTAAAAATAAACCACACAGGATGTTTTTTTGTTAAATGTCTCACATGTAGCATGGATACTGTGGAGTCAGTTAAAGGGCAGCAGTCCAGGGCATGACCTCCTTCACATATGCAAAATAGCAACAGGACATTTTGCCACAGATTTTGTTTACTTCAAATTTTAATATTTTTATCACAGTTTTTGTCCAGCAGGAATTTATTTTGCCCAGCAGAGTTTTTACCAGTATTTGCTTTATCATATACCAATATATAAACCCTGGCGTAGTCATGAGCGTAACAGTCAAACTTAGGCCGATGTATATGTGTACAGGTAGGCGATTGGTTAAATGGTTCTGCAGCAAAAACAGACCCGTGTTAGACAAAGGTACACAAGTTTTACCAATCATTGGTGCACATAAATTAATAAGACTGGCATAAAGAATCCAATCATCTACTTTCTATTCGGTTTGTGCAGTTACTGTACACTGGTGCTTGTTTACCATACTCCTGATATCCTCAGAGAAGTGCATTGTGTTGCGATGTATCACAGTAATGATGATAAATTGTCGTATGGCCTGTAGTCTAAATAAATGATATAGAGTAGCCAGGTGATTGTAGTTTATGGGTTAAATGTGCTTTAGAGAGTTTCAAGACGTTATGAAGAGGTGTGGAATCAGCTCCATTAGGAAGTGAATGAATGGAAGCCAGGTGTTATAAATGTTTTTATGTTGTCCTTCAGTGTAACTGGAGGTTTTTGTATGCATGTGTGGTCAGTTAATGACTTAAGCCGTTATTCTGCTGTTATTTTGCTCCCATCTTTCCATTTCAGTCTAAAAGCACCTTTTTTGCTATTCTTGATGAGATGAAAGTAAAGGATTTATACTGATTGATGTTACAGTTTTAATGTTAATATTGTTACCAATGTTGTGAACATACCCAGAAGGTCAATAGAGGCAGATAGTTGGACGCTGTCATTTAAAGACTTCTGATCGAAAGGTCACCACCTGTGTGCAAATCCAGCATGTTGTTGGAGAGACTGTGTAAGCATAAAGTACATTTATCTGACATAGTGCAGCACATAAGGTAAAGTTTGTGCTTTGTAAGCTTGGTGTTATGTAGTATCTTGTGTTGGATCAACTGTAGTTTATTGTATATTAGGTGAAAATATATTATTACCAGCACTTTACCGCTGTTGGTTGTGGTATTGAGATCATGGTGTTATCCATTTGATAATTCGTATGGTATTTGAAGCGGATCATTTGAAGTATGAAGTAATGACGTGGTCCATGCAAGGATGGTGCTGTCTTGCAGTCTTTCACAACTGCTTTCAGCTGAATGTTTTCAAACATGTTTTCACCAGGTAAGTGGTATTGTTCTTTTAACCTATCAAAGGTCATAAAACGGCTCTCTTTGAAGATGTTTGACAAATGGATAATACCGTGTTTTGACTGAGTGGGTGTGAAGGAGCTGTATAATTTAAATGATGGATTATAAAAGAAAGGTGACCTGTCACCATAATACACACTATGTGGTCAAAATTATGTGGGCAAATAGCTTTTTCCAAACTGTTGGCACAAAGTTGAAGGCGTGTAATTATCTAAATTGTCTATGTCCTAAAGCATTTACTTTACCATTCACTGAAGCTAAGGGCCAAGCCCAAACCCTGGAAAACAGCCCCCCCCCCACTAAACTTTACTGTTGGCCTTCCGATAAGTAGCGTTCACCTGGCATCTGCCAAACCCAGACTTGTGAGATAGTGAAGCGTTATTCATCACCCTAGAGAGCACGTTTCCACTGCTTTAGAGTCTGCTGGGAACATGCTTAACACTACTCCAGCTGATGCTTGGCATTGCGCCTGGTGATCTTGGGCTTATGTGCAGCTGCTTGGCCATGAAACCCAGTTCATGAAACTACTCGTACACAATTCTAGAATTGTTACGCTCTATGTGCTTCAGCACTTGGCAGCCCCGCTCTGAGTTTGCATGGTCTACCGCTTCGTGGTTAAGCTGTTGTTGCTCCTAGATGCTTCAATTTCACAATCGTAGCCCTTACATTTGATCGAGGCAGATCTAGCAGGACAGAAATTTCACAAACTGCCTTGTGGCAGAGGTGCCGTCCTGTCAGAAATATCACGTTTAAAGTCACAAAGCTCTTCAGTACGGCCCATTCTACTGCTAGTGTTTGTGTATAGAAATTGCAAGTCTATGCTTGATTTTATAAACATTTTGGCAGTGAATACAGCTAAAACACCAGAACTCAATAATTAGGAGGGCTGTCCACATACTTGTGGCCAAATAGGGTATAAGGGTTGTCTTGTTTGCAGGTGTGTTAAAGTATGGATCAGTCCTAAGGATTTTGTCAGAAGGCAGAAACTGAATCCACAGTTCAATTGGTGTTCAGTAACCAAACATGAGTATGTGAAATATTCTATCCAGTGATAAACATACGGAAGAAAATAAATTCTCCTCGAGCCTTTGCAACGTGTACACTGTGCAGGTCTCACACTACCAGCCCTGTGGGCCAATTGTTTGACTGACTTATTATTCTAATTTAGACCTGTATATTTAAATGAATTTTCTGATTTGGTGAACGCCATAAGTTATCTCTTTGAAATATCAGAGTTGCTCTTAAATTTTCTATTTGATTAACCCAATTAGCCAGTGCGGTTTGTTGCTTAAGTAGTTTAAAATCTGTAATCGATAGTTAAGATCAATACTCTGTTCTAGACAAATGAAAGAAATTCAATAAACTGAGTAGCTTTGCTCTATAAGCTCCGTTGATTTTCACACTTTCAGTAATGGGTATGAGAGACAAGGAAAGAGAGAGAAGGTAAAAGTATTTTGTGGCATATAATTTTGGTTGGTTTGGTGCCTTACTTGCTTAAGTCTATTTTATTATGCGATTGCTAATGTCTGAGCCCTGATAACAAGAATAATAATAGTATTTAAAAATGAAGAATGGTACCGTTTGATCAAACAGAGCTGTTCTAGGAAGGGTTGTGCATTCTGACTAATTTTGATTTTCAAGTAAACAAGAAAACATTGACGAAAAAAGGAACTTCGGCCAAAATTAATGTAGAGCTGTTGGCTTTTCTTTTTAGGTAATGTAAATGATGTTAAGAGGCTAAAAATCAGTAACACAAGAGCAATAGGTTTGAAAATGTATTTTATTAAGTAAACAGCCAAGGGAAATAGGTGTGTTTTCATGGTGGTTGAGTCATGGAGGTTGCCTGTTCAGATTAACTAATTGATCCAATCCCTTGTGTTAACAGGCTAACAGAGTTAATAGCTTAACTAGATGATAAGAACTCATCGTTTTTACACTGAGGTATTTTCTGAGGTATTTTCTGTTAGTTCTGAGTAATAACACTCACATTTAGGCAGTCGTTTTTTGTAGTTTCAAAGTATAATGTACTTGCTGTCTCACAAATATATACAAAACTGTCACGTTTTAGTTCTGTGAAAACAGAGTTTTACTGAATTATTGGCCTTTGTATTTTCTCTTTTTTCTTCTCTATTTCCGTCTTCCCATGAACATAATGAATACCTAAATAGTGATTTCAGTATTCAAATACTGATACCTTGAACTGTTAAGAGTGCTTGAGTATGCATGCATGTCCCTAATAGACAGTTCTACTGTTCATAGGACGCTCAGGGCGAAAGGGCCCGGGCAAGGCTTTTCTCACATTTAGATAGATGCATCTGTTAAGATTTTCCAATGGCCAACATGCTTGCAGACGTTATTATGCATTTCAGCAGCATTTATGAGAGGTAATAGAACTGCTATTAATTAGAAATGAATAGTAAATTTGATCAAAGATGTTATGCTGGTGTTATAGCAGTAATATAGCAGCTCTCTCCATTCTCCTCCCTCCACAGGAGCAGTAACTCAGTGGGCCTGTCAGCCCCACCCCTCACAACCCTGATCACGCCGGAGCCTGTGCGTCACTCCCGTATCCCGGAGCTTCCTCTGGACAGCACCCTGCTGTTTGAGTTCCTGCTCTTCCTCTACCTGCTGGTGGCGCTCTTCGTGCAGTACATTAACATCTACAGGACTGTATGGTGGTATCCTCACAGCCACCCTGCTGCCTCTACCTCGCTGGTGGGTACTGCTGACCTGTATGTAGGTATACATAGTTGTTGTTTATGCCATCTAGTGCAGCACTTACCTTATTTTACATGGGGAGCTTTGTGAGTAAAAGTTACTTACGTACTTATTAGTGATGCACCGAAATGAAAATTCAAGGCTGAAACGAATTTTCATTTGTTGTTTTATTTATGCTTTTGAATAAAACTACTAAACATAAATACACTTTTATTGCCGATAAAATCTGGTACCAACAAGACAAAATTGATCTGACAAATATAGTTTGCATTATATAAACTTAAATCACTACAGTATGTGCCTATGAACTCCAGTGTGCTAGAGAACAGAGGATGGTTGGTCATTGAAGGCAGTGAATTTTTTTTTCTTTTGTAAAGTTAGACTTTTTTGTGAAATGTTTGTTGTCATTTCAAAAAGTGAAGCTATAGATGGCGTCGGCATGGGTCTTTTCTGCTTCTGTTGTTTTGCTGTATTCTGCATGTCAAGTGAAGTGGTGTCAACCCTATTGTGGAGAGTTTCTTGAGTATTAGTTAGAGCCTAACCTAGGGCTGGGCGATAAAACGATAACGATAAGTATCGTGATATAACTTTTCCTCGATAGAGCGATAAGACAGGTTCGATAAATGTTCCATATAATACACCGTTCTCACACTTCCACGTTTTAGCGGAAGCCCTGGTGGCGTTTTCTACTGCAACTAAAGCGACACTACTCTGCTGTCGCCAGGAGAGGGCGCACTTCCGAATTTTTCGACTTGATTAGAGAGGGAGGGAGCCATGAGTAAAAAAGGGTCGCCAGATATACTTTAGCAACGGCTGAAACGCGGAGTTATACAGTCCCTGTCTGAGTGGATGTTATCGGCGATCTGTTCTCCTGTGACCGAGTGTGAGTGACGAGGTCAGTGGTGTAACTGTACTGTCCTACAGTGAACTCACCTCTTTCCGTGCATCCTAACAACTTTAGCGGTGTTAAATCACGTCTGCAGCGCCGTGTTACAGCGCCAAACCGTCATATTTTAGTATTAGTGCATTCTCGGGCAACGAAAGTGAAAGAAAGAAGTGGTTCATGTTCGAAAGTAAACTGAGGAAGCTGTGAGGCATTGGAGAGCGGGAGAGCGCTGTCTTTCCAGGCTAGCTGTTTTTAGCTGCTGGCTAACTTGAAGCAGCGCTCCGGCAAAACACGGTGAACTGATGATACTGTAGATCAAACAAGACATAAAATCACCGCTTTCAGTTTAAACATGCCTAAAAGGAGGACTCTGTGACTGGTGTGAGAGATTCACACTGCAGATAATGCTTTTACACAGGGAACGTCAGATATACTGCGGTTCACCCCTTAAACTACTATGATAGCATAGAGAAACCCAGCCGTCGCTAGCTGGTGTCTGAATACTGTGATCTGCTCTGACATGGATGTGGTAGGAGTGACAGCAGTGACCTACCGAACCGAGCTGACGTTGTTGAGAAACTAAAGAGTTTAGCACTGTTGTTGGCAGCTTGTTTAGTATTTGTAACGGGGTAACCGAGCGCTCGTCACCAGACAGCTAAAAATAACCTGTTTGCTTTCTTAAATTATGACTATTACAAAAATTGCAGCTGTGCTTTTCAAGCTGATAAAAACAGCTCAGAAACTTTCTCCCACTGTCCCAAGACAGATTTGTGAAATGTTCCACTGTTTGCCGAGTGTTTGTCATGATCCGACCATAAGTGATAGTTTAAAACCACCCAGGAGCAAAATCAGCCTTCAAACGTGAAAGAAATAATGATTTGACATTTATCGCGATATGTATCGATATCGAACGATATGAATTTTGTTTATTATGATAATGTTTTTGGCCATATCGCCCAGCTCTAGCCTAACCCATAAATTGATGTGCGTAATGGCCAAAAGTGAGCTAGTTGCAGATTTATATTGGCTGATATAAATGCCAGTAAATGACCAAAAAAAAAAAATGGAGAGGCGGAAGACAGATCCTTCACCCCTGAGTGTTGTTGCATTGTTTATCCATCAAAGGGCGCTCTGCAACTTCTCTGTTGGCAACACACCTTAAATCACAACAATCTGCTGACCCAATCAGAGTTGAGTACTCCATGATGGAGATAGTCTGCGTTCATGATAAGCTGTTAAATGTCATGTGTAACGCGTTACTTAAATAATAATAAAAATATCCCCATCACTTCTCTGCTTAGCCTAAATAGCCTGGCAACATTCATGTCAGCCATGCCTGCTTTTGCTGCAGTAACGTGAAAACCGGTGCGAACATCACAGTTATGGTAGTTGAGTGCTGTAGACTAAGCTGTTGACAAACTTGATTGTGGATTTATTTATGAAACAGTGTGTCAGTTAAATATAGTTAAACTATAGCGTTTGACTTATTCTCCCTAAATCAAGTCAACTTCTTATTCACCAGCTTCTTTTTCAAATTTCCTGTTCCACCTTAAATGATACAGCAGTTACATTCTGGTGCCTCACACTATGTTCACTTGTCCAGAATGGATAGTAGCTGCGTCAGTTTGCTTGTTCTGTGAGGAACAAAGGAGGTCTTACTGCACTTGAAGGCACTTGTCTTGTGTGGGGCTGTATCTCCAAAATCAGCTCAGGCTAAGTTATGGAGATCCGACCTGTGAGGAAGCATTTTAGCCCTTGAAATGAGGTGGAGAAACTTTTTGAAGTGGAAAGCATCCTGCACAGTGTCTGGTTTGCCCATTCTGTGAGGAGAAAATGAGATCTTTGCACTTGAAGACTGAGCTGTGAGTGAAAGCTTTAGTTTTATGAACTCTTTCATGGAAGAGTTCATGAAGTTTTAGGTCCTCAAATAAAGTGGAGAAACTCTGCATTCTCCTTTCGGTTTTCCAAAACCTGCACACTGTTACAGTTTGCCCATTTTGGGAGAAGTAAAGGACCTTCTCATAGATGTTCTGACTGTCTTGTTTTCATGGCAGGAACAATCTGACAAAAGAAAAAATCGTATCTGTTGTGTGTAGTTTTCATGCAAAAAAAATTTAATATTTTACAATTTCAAGTTGTGTGTAACGGCCTTAACGGGCTTAACATGCCATGTTCAGGTGCTTCTGATGATTAATCCAGATAATCTTTAAATTAAATGATAATATGACAGATGTTTATTGATGTTCGTATCAGTACAGCGTGAAAGTTGCATGTTTATTTTTAAGTTGCATTATGTCATGTTATTTTGGTGAGGACTCTTGAATATCTACATGTAACAAATGTTGGGGAAAATCTTTGAAGAAGAAGAAGAAGACCAGCCAATATGTTTGATTTTAAAATCCCTAAATATCGAAATCGGAATCAGTCTTAAAAATCCTTAATTGATCAGGCACTATTGAGTGTCATACCCTTTCTGCATGCTCAACATGAACATAATTTATAAATCGCTTGTTTAAGTCCCTCATAAACTGTGAAACCTGTTTTTTTTCCTTGCTGCTGCTCAAACTGTTTGAATGTGTCTGTGCTGATCGGTGCAGAAAACAAAAAAACACTTTTGACCATTTTTTTTTTTTAAAAGGGCCACTTTTGACTACTTTTGCATGGCTGAAATTTCAGGGGCATTTCTAGTACTCATGCACTTAATGTTTCAGTACACTAACTTGGTGTGGGCTCAGCCTTTGATGAGACTCTTTAATATATTAAGTTCTTGTCAAATAAGCCTTAATCAGGTAAGTAATTACCTAGAGCAACTAGTAGTAGTTAAAAATGTAGTTTATGGTCTTTACTAAAGCACATCTTAAAACGTGTAACATACATAACCTGCTCATCTAGTCACGCAAAGACTTTGTAAAAATTGCTTCCATAGCGCAGTTATCTCCACAAAAGTGTGGAGGCTAACTGCACACACACAATAGCCTGGGCACACAGACGTTTATCTTTGCCGTTTTAAGATACCACAGATATTTTCAGTGAATCAGACCATAGACACCATCATGAACCCCACAGTGCAGGTTTTTGCAGCAGCAGCGATGAACTGATTTTGAATTTTTTGAATTTTTAATATGATAATTGCTAATCAACAACTTATCGTGACCCATTTCTGTATCGTATTGTTATATAATTATATTTTTAAATTTTATGAAATATTTACCTTATTTATCAGATCAAAATAATGCCATTCACAATAGTGTGTGAATAAAAAATAAGAATTTCTAAAGTTAAAGAACAGCAATATAGCATTAACTGACAACAACTAACAGTGTTCAGGATCCTTATCATTACCCAGTGATGAACCTGATCCTAGGCTATAAAAATACAGAGTAGCTACACAGTAGAATAATTGCCGCTAGCTATGACTTTGTGCTTCACTAAATATTTTGGAAAACTGAAGGGGAAGAGAATATACAACAATAAAAAAAAATGTTTACACAAAAGGAAACTCTAGTTTGACTCTAGTTTTGACATTCAAAATGAAGCTGATTGGATCCCCAGTCATTTGTCTTGCATATATTAGCATATTTGAACAAGGTAACAGGCTAATAGGTTTAGCTGATTCATATAGGATATTAATCACATTTGAACAGTTTCAAATTCTGTATGTCTTGCCATTTTTAACACTATTTTTGGGTATTTGGTTTCGGTCAGAACTCACGTCAGTAAATTACTTTACATGCCATTAGTGGCTGTTTCAAGGAAACTCGCAGCAGCCAGTAGAGGTTGCTTTGGGGTCTACAAGAAGGGAAATTCCCATCGCTAGTGACAATATGCACGACTGCACAAGCTTTAGTGGGTAAATAAGCTAGCCATCAGCTATAATTTCAGTAGTGGCCCAATAATAATGATGTTGTTCGACAGATAATTTATTGATAACACGTTAGCCACCAATGTATGCTTCCCTAATCAGCAGTTAAGGCCTAGATAAGAAAGCTGTCTGTCTTGTTTAGGGAGCTTATCTGTTAACTAATTAATTTAGAAATTTTGAGAGATGTTGGACATAAGTAATCCTGTGATTTTAAAGTTTCAAGAATTTCAGTTACGATAGATCCCAAACAGTGTAATTTTTTTCTGGCCCCATTGTTTTGTCCAAAATGGTAACTTAACAGGAGAGGGCAAAAACATTCTTTACTTTCAATGTAAGTTAATGTAAAGAGATTTATTTGAAGCAGTGTTGGAGCATTTGTTTTGGTCCAATCATAAAGAAATTTGTAAAGGACATCTGCAAAGCTCAAATTATGCAGAAAACTAAAAAAAAAAACTAATCACAAAAAAAAAAATCTTTTTTTCTTTTTTCCCCTTTGGACAGTGACAACATACTTATTTTCTCTATTACTACATTTGTATGCATCAGAAAGCAAGCAGTACACATACAGAGTGTTAAAGCTTATAGTTAGCTTTTTCAGATAAAGGTTAAACATGTGTTGATTATGTAAAAATACTCTTGCTATATTTAAATCTAGTTTCTGTGGAATAAGTTTTCAACAGGTGTTCTCTGTTGCTGCCTTCTTACAAGTAGTCCAAATTCAAAAGTGTGACTGCTGTACAAAAGCACCTGTTAAATTGTGTTGATAAATAAGGGATCTGCAGCAGTAAACGTGATTAAAAAAATAAGTTTATTAAGCAGTTTACAGTGGAATTCAGTAATTAATTATGTCTAAATTTGTGATTTCTTCCTATTTCTAGAACTTCTATCTGATGGACTACCACCTGGCTATCTTCATCACTGTGATGCTGGCCAGAAGACTAGTGTGGACCATCGTTTCAGAGGTACCTTTTTTGTGTGTATAAGTCCATAAAACAACAAAGAAGAAAGAGCTCGATGCACTCCCAGCCTTTCATTCCTCACTCTTATAAGTTCACAGTAACTTTCACAACAATCATTTTCAATATTTTTTCTTTGTAGTTATTGAAAACCTTAGAATGTGGACATACAAAGGACCTTAGGAGGTTAGAAAATATCTGAATGTCTAAATAAACTGTTCATGTCCACAATTGTTTGCCAGCATTTTATATTTCCAATTCTGATTGGCCATGTGCTGCAGTGAATTAAGAAGATAATCAGAGTCAGATAATTATTTAAAACTGTGTATAGGCCTACATTTATATACAGTAGAGGTAGGTGATATGGCGAAAATGTAATCACAATGCTTCAAACTGTTTTCAGGATACATGAGACATACATGAGAGGCAGTTGTACAATTATTTTTACAGTTCACATAGTGTTTATTGATATTATTAATGGAGTGACTGTGATCAAAGCCTTATTTAGCGCTGTGGTCTTGTGCAGGGGTCCTCTAATCGGGACATTTGGTCCAGTTTGTAGTCCTGGACTTTTTAGTCAGTAATGTAGGTAGCTGAACTGTTGATTTATCTTATTGGCATCCTAGTGTATCAGCAATTACAAAATCTAGAATGGAAAATGGTTTCAAGGTCTGGATTTGAAGACCTCATTTATGGCAGTGGGTTAATTCAAGTGGCACAAAGTATGGAAAGAGGTTTCATTGTTCAAATACCAAACACTAATCTATCATTGATACATCAATACATTCAGTACATTTAATGATTTATTTGTTTCTTTTTGCCTCCTTTCATATATTAGGCCTCTCAGACAAGCCCCTCATCGTTGGTGCAGTACGTGCTTCTGATTGTGGCCCGGCTGAGCCTGCTGACCCTTTGTGGTTGGGTTTTGTGCTGGACCCTCGTCAACCTCTTCAAGACTCACTCAGTGCTTAACCTGCTCTTCCTAGGCTACCCGTAAGCAGATACTAATGCTTAATCCAGAACTCAAACAAATACACACCATATCCTCTCACCCTGTCTGTACCTAAAGAACTTTACCCTGTAGTGTTGATGCACAATGTGTGTTGGTCTTCTAGACCACAGACGTCAAACACAAGTCCCACAGGCCATATCAGGTCCGCGGCATAACCCCATCCACGTGACGTTAGCCAAGTGTAGGCGTTGCGCTAATGAACAAACACAGTGAAGGAGGCTCTGCTCACACAGAGAAGTGTGACTGACTCAGTGGCCGTTGGACACAAAGCCGTTGGTCACTTTAAACATCCCAACTTGGTATATTTCCACCAGGAATTCATGGTGCAATTTAGCTTGTTTTTAAACACACAAACACAAACACTTCCCCAATACGAGGGGAGACACATAGGCTAACAAAGCAGAGGCAGCAATGTTGACATTTCGTACTAAAGTCTGCCTATGCCTGCTTTACTCTATTTGACTGAGTAGAATTGAGAGGTATAAATGTTGATTTTTTTTTTTTTTTTTTAAACTGTCTTTGTAAAATAGACTGTAGAGAGACTGTATTGTCCTACTGTGTACATCACCATTTTCTTTAGCTTCAGTGCACAGTGTTGACAGTGCTGCTCAGTTTCTCTGCGTTTCTGCTCAGTACTCAGCATGCAGTGTGTTATTTTGAATGAAACAGCTTTATTCAACATTGTTCATGGACAGAGCTGTCTGTAAGGGCTGCGTTTCTCGTAGCATAGACGAAGCGTTTTCAGACAGGGTGAGCGTGTAAATCTTAGGCTTTGTCCGTACATGACGGTCTATTCAAATGTACATTGTGAGTCACCAAAGAACAAGATGAAATCATGAAAAGTCTATGTCTGGGTTTAGAGGATATGCTTCTACAGCTCAACCAGCCAAACAGAAGACTCAGAGAAGCCACTCCACAAGTGAGCCTCGGATGTGATTTCTGCTGTCAGTCTGCTTCAGAGACTGTTGTTGAAAGAAACAGATGAGGAGCATCAAAACTATACATGAAACGTATAGCTGTACAGAAGCACTTTTTACTCTCAGAGGTCTCTCCACCATTGAAATGCCTCACTGATGTTAACAGGTCTTTGCCTTTGCTTGATCTAAGAACTTCTTTATCAATCTTTGTTCTTCAGATCTTCTTCTCTTTGGCTGTTTCTCTGCCATGTCTTCTTGACAGTGCGAGAAGTACAGTTTCATAAAGCACATCAAAATGTTGTTTTATTAAATTTTTCAGTAAGCTTAGTTCATTTACAAAGCTGTGCCTTTGAACTGTTTTTTGGTTTCTGGTTAGAAACCTAAAACTCTATAGAAGAGCAAAGAAACATCTCAAAAGCTTTGGTTTTGTTACTTAATTAATACAACAGAGTATCAGTTTTTTTGCTTAAAAAAAGGTCAGTCACTTAACTGCTGTTTAAATATTCTATCTGCTCTGACCTGAGCATAGCTTACATTACAGTAGTTGGGTGTTTTCCTGTGTAGCAGGTGAAATGTTAAAAAAAACAAGTTGAAATGCTTTCGTTATATGAAATGACTTGCAGAATAAACACACATTTTTCTTATTACGATTAGTTAGAGGGGAATGTGGGGGCTTTTAGGTTGTAGAGAATGACCATAGGAGTCAGTCAGATTGGCTTTGCTCAGTTCTACAGTGAAAGTGTGGTAGAACCAAATGCTTTGGGGAACTCCAACTTATATCTTGGTGTTGTGACACAGGCTTGGAACTTCTGTGTCCGTGTATAAAGAGGTGGCAGAAGAAATTTTACCTGATACATTTCTATTCATACAGTAAGGTGGAACCAATATTCTTTAGTTTTTATTATTTAATTTACATCCAGTGCATAGATCTAAATTTACACACGTCTTTTGACTTTGTACTTACAAATATGAACCAAAAAGTTTGTTTTCACAAGTGGTAGATATGTTTAAAAAACTACAGTTGATAAAGGGAAGAAGTATTTAGAGCTTCAGAACATCCACAGTAAGAAGTAATTAGCTTTTTGAGGGTTTGTGATTTACTTGTGACTTCAGTGGGATTCGAGTCAAAAGACTGGCTAGACCATGCAAAAACTTTCATCTTTTTTTTTTTAGAAACCAATCTTGAGTTATTTGTACTGTATATTTGGAGTCATGCTTCCTAATGCTTTGCATGCAGTTTATTGCCTATGGTTTTCTGTGTAACAGTTGTTTCTGCTGCTTCCAGGTCGTCCTGCAACTCTTGTTCCGTATTGTTAGTCTGAGATCATGTTGTGAAGTGTTGCATGGTGCACGTGTCTGAGCACGATTAGTTGTGGTTCCATGAGCTTTCCGCTTGCGTATTATCAAACCAGTAGTACTAACATGGATGGTAATTTTTATGGCTCTGTAGCCTTTTCCATTTAAAAGTGGTTTAATAATGTTGTCCCTGAGACAAGCACTATGATTGCTTCTTATTGCACTGGAAACCTCCCAACCAATGCCAGCATCTTTTAGAATGACACCTGGTCCAACCTGCATACCTTGTTTTTCAACATTAATATGTAAAACTTAATTTATGTTTCTGTAACCTTTTAAACATATCTCTGTGTATGTTTGATGTGGATATATGCACTTTTATTTAATAACAAAAAAGTGTCTGAATAGCTGTTTACCCTCATAACTAATAATGTGGATAATCAATGCACATTTAACAAAGCAATAAGCCATGAGAAGCTGTGCATTACAGTAATTTTGCCATGGTTCATTAGGGATGTTAGTCATGATGCTTTACTCACCAGTGAGCAATATATAATTTAGTTTATTAATGATAATTTTGATTGTCAAACAATTCCAGTAATTGCAATTAACATTATTTTGTGAAGTTAATCTTAAGTGCATTAATCTTATTTGATGGAAAAAAGCCCTAACGAGAGATTTTAAGAAAAAGCTGTGCATTTTGTTTTAGCTTAACAACTGAACAAAATAAACTGCATCAGAACACATTTATTATTTTCAGTAATTCTAACATTTTCATTGTGTGAAGGCAGTGTTCACATTACCCTCAGCATGAAAATCATGTGAATGCTACATGTACATGGTAAATTAAGGTGATACATATGATATAAACGTGATTGTAGCAATTACACTTGTTTCCCATCTGGAACCTTCAGCTTTACTGTTGATTTTGTCTTCTTTACTGTTGATCTTGTTTCTGCTCATTGATTTTTGACGTAGTTCTCCCTCAAGCACTGTTCAGCATAGTCTGCTGAAAGCATCCTCTAGTTTTAATAATGCACTAATTTTGACTCCACTAATAATACAATGAACAATTCTTCTGCCAAGCAGTGCAGTCGAGCAACAGTAGGCAATGGATACCATAAGATCATAAACATAATGATCAAGTTTTATACCAAGAACAATACAGTACATAATAAAGAATTTTGCAGCAATTTCAAATGTGGCTCAACCAATCAGATTTTAGACCCAGAACTGTTTTGTAAGTTGTTACAACTTACTGGGAATGCTGGGAATGAATGATGTTCCATCATAATTTCCACGTCTTTCTCTCTTAGGTTCGGTGTGTACGTGCCGCTATGCTGCTTCCACCAGGAGGGACGAACACAGCCGGCTAAAACTGACTGCGGCTTCTCAGAGCAGGATGGGACAGATAGCTCTCTGCTTCGACCAAAGGACTTCCTGGCACTCCTGCGCGAGAACCTAAGAGAGCAGTTCTCCAGCCCCACCCATGTACCTGCCCACACCTGCCCCCCCTCACCTGAGCTCATACGCACTGAGGTGGAGGAGCTAAAGAGTGACTTTAACCGCCGAATTAAAGAAGTGCTCTTCAACTCGCTCTTCAGTGCCTATTACGTAGCCTTCCTGCCACTTTGTTTCGTCCAGGTGGGTATTTATGCATGTGGTTCATGAACATGTTTAGGTAGAAAGGGGAACTGGTCAAACCTCAATCTTCTAACCAGGCAATTTGCCGTAGTTTATTCTGAAATGGCATTTCAGGTTAGATCATAACCCAGTTATATTGAATTTAGCAATCCTTAATAATCAGAAAGATCTGGCGAAATGAAACTGCCTCGTGCAATTCGTACTTAGAAGAACAATTCAGTTAAATATCAATCAGTTAGGCTACCTTTACACAGCAGGTGAAGGTGTCCCAAATCTGATTTTCTCACCAAATTCGTTTTTTTTGTTTGGTTTTTTGTCATGTTATTCTGCCACGGCCACTTCTTTGGTTCTTGTCCTTGGATTCTTTAAACTGTTCTTTGACGCTGCAGCCTCGGTCTCCTCCGGCTATGTTTGGCCATTTTGTTCGAAATCTCTTCAAACACGGAGCGGGTACGATACGTCTCTTCTGATTTCTTGGTACAGAAACATCAGCCTAAATGTTCGAGTCTCAGCAGCGTGAAATTTTGGCGAATGCCGAGTTAAACTGACGTAAAAGTCGCGTGATTTCCGATCTGGCTGTTCAGACTGAGTGGCATTGCCACAGATCAGAAACATATCGGATTTCAGTACCACATATGAAATCTCAATCTCAAAGAATTGAAAATGTCAGATTCAATGTGTTTTTGCTGTTCACACTGCTACACAGATGACACATCTGTGTTACATAAGGAGAAAAAGATCGGATTTGGGCCAGTTTTACCTGCTGTGTAAACGTAGCCTTGTAAATTCCCTGGACTGTCTCTGATCCTGCCATGATGATCCCAAAAAGATAAAAACAAATATGTAGAGTTGCAGGGTGACATCAGAATAACATCAGTATCAACAGACAGCTTAAGAAAATTGACATGAGACAGATATTTAGATTTTACTGGTGTTCTAAACCAAAACTTGATGATGTAGTTATTGTTCTCAGTTTATTGCAGTTTATTGACCATGTAGTCCCAATTTTTGTGTTTTGTATGTTTTTGTATTAGCATCAACAGATATGTACATGAAAAATACTTGAGATCAGCATCGTCCCACGGTTCCTGTATCGGTGCTTCGCTACAAACATGAGTGACATTAGAAGATTCTGTTATTTAAGGTTGTGTGTTTTTGTCCTCCCCAGAATACACAGTACTACGACATGCGCTGGTCCTGTGAGCACTTGATCATGGTGTGGATCAATGCGTTTGTCATGCTGATGAGCCAGCTTCTGCCGCCCAGCTACTGTGACCTGCTGCACCGTTCAGCTGCCCATCTGGGTCGCTGGCAACGGCTCGAGCATGGCTCATACAGCAACGCACCGCAGCATGTGTGAGTAGATTTGTTCATCCTTGCTCAGCTAGTTTGCCATGCACAGCAATACCTGAAGTGTGAAATAATGTGAAAGTTGAAGAATCCGTTTATTAGGAATGTGGCAACTGATTGGAAAATTAATGTTCATTGCTGAAAATATGTAAAATGTTCACATATTTAAGGAGACGACATGATAACATTAATTCAAAAAGGTCTTTTTTGATCTTGATAATATGTGCTTGAGGTATTTTAATTTAAATGATCCGTCGCAATTATCACATAATTGTCTGACAGCAATTACTTGATCTGATTGAAATTGCTTAAGCTAATGGCAGTTGTTTCACACAGTTGTTACCTTTCACAACAATTATGTGTTTGTTGCAACAGAATGCGTATTGCATCAGTTGGGTTGTAGAAAAAAAATAAAAAAATAAGCAAGCAACAAATGCATTTCTCGAGATGCACTACATGGACAAAAGCACTGGGACACCTACTCATTACACCTACAGGAGCTTTTATGACATCCCATTCTAAATCCATAGGCATTAATGTAGAGTTGGTTCCCTCTATGCTGCTATAACAGCTTCCACTCTTCTGGGAAGCTTTCTGCAAGAGTTTGGAGTGTGTCTGTGGGAATTTTTGCCCATTGATCCAGAAGAGCATTTGTGAGGTCAGACACTGATGCTGGATGAGAGGGCCTGGCTCACAGTCTCCTTTCTTGTTCATACTAAAGGTGTTTGATGGGGTTGAGGTCAGGGCTCTGTGAGGGCCAGTCAAGTTCTTCCACAAACTGACCCTACCATGCCTTTATGGACCTTGCTTTGTGCACTGGGGCACAATGATGCTGGAACAGAACAGGGTCTTCCCCAAACTGTTCCCACAAAGTTGGAAGCATACAATTGTCCAAAATGTCTTGGTCTGCTGAAGCATTACGATTTTCCTTCTCTGGAACTAAGGGGTCTAGGCCAACCCCTGAAAAACCCCATTTTCCCTCCTCCTCCAAGCATTACAGTTGGCATAATGCTGTCAGGCAGGTAATGTTCTCCAGACTCATCCATCAGACTGTTAGATAGAGAAGCGAGATTCATCACTCCACAGAATATGTTTCCACTGCTCCAGAGTCCAGTGGCGGCGTGCTTTACACCACTGCATCCGATGCTTGGCATTGTGCTTGGTGACGTAAGGCTTGCATACAGCTGCTCAGCCATGGGAACCCATGCTATGAAGCCCCCAGCGCTCAGTTTTTGTACTGATGTTAATGCCAGAGGAGGTTTAGAACTCTGCAGTTATTGAGTCAGCAGAGCGTTGGTGACTTTTATGCCCTATGCCCCTCAGCACTCAGCGACCCGCTCTGTAACTCTGTGGTCTTTGTGGAGTTGTTGTGGTTCCTAAATGCTTCCACTTTTAAATAATACCACTCACAGTTGGTCATAGAATATCTAGGAGGGAAAACATTTCGCAAACTGACTTGTTGCAACAGTAGCATCCTATTACAGTACCACACTTGAATTCAGTGAGCTCTTTAGAACAGTCCATTCTTTCTTTAAATGTTTATAAGACAGACCGCATGGCTAGGTGCTTGATTTTATACACCTGTGGCAATGGAACTGTAAACACCTGAATTAAATGATTTAAAAGGGTGTGTCTCAGTACTTTCGTCCATATAGTGTATATTATGGGTTCTACAAAAACAAAAAGGAACGAAAGTTCTAACTTCTGTCTGATGCTATAACACCTTTACACAGCTGCAGTGCGTAATGTTTTTTTATTTGAACTCAGGCTGTTTGTGTTGTCAGTTGAAAGCTAAGAAGCCAGATATCTAATTAGCCAATATGCCCAGTTAAGGCTTGAACTTTAATAATTGTATATAACAAACAAATAAGACAGATAAATTGTTCAACACAATTGTTCATATGGCAAAAATATGAATTGTCAGTCAAAAAGTCATGATCATGACAGGCCTAATTACACATTTCCTCAATCTGGTTATTCGCTGCAAAGGTTTGATATTTAAACACTAACTACTTCAGTACACTTGGTGGTGATATGGGCCATTTATTCGCCAGACATGATGGGCAAAATGGTCTAGCTGTTAACTAGAATTAGCTATTTTTCAGTGTTGAAATTATGGAGAGGAGTTTTGAGTTTGAGGAAAATGTCTCGGAGCAAAAGGAGATTGTGGCAGAATGTTTTTCTCAGAGCTGCAAATAGTATTCAGACTTGTGCAAGGGAGGAAATTACCTATGATTTACTTAATTACTGATACTGAAAGATATGGAAATCTAAATCATGATAAGATTTATGGTCATATCTCCCTGCCTTATAATTGAGGTTAAAGGTAATAAAAGAAGATTGGACCGTAGAGTTAATTAGCTTCTTGGATTCTTCATGGATTGCATCTAGCAAAAGGAATATTGCATTGTGATATGCTAAAACCTATCAACCTACCAATCTTGTTGTAAAACCTATGGATGTTATTCTGTCTTATGTTACTCAGGTGGTCTGAGAGCACCATCTGGCCTCAGGGGGTTCTGGTGCGACACAGCCGCTGTCTCTACAAGGCTGTTGGGCCGTATAATGTGGCCTTGCCCTCTGATGTCTCCCACGCCAGGTTTTATGTGAGTATCCCCTACAAACACTTTCTCTGCCTCAGTGGTTGTTTGAGCCATTAATGTCAGAAACAGCTTTCGGTTCCAAACGACAGTTAATAGCAAAGATAGGAAAAAAATGTGACCTGCAGTTTTTTCCCTTAGTATCAGTTGTGCAGTTGTTATGTGGTTGGCTTTGGCCTCACTGCAGCTCATTTGCATTATTATGGTGATCTAAGTAGGCGTAAGTTTAGCATTGAAACTGACACTGGGTGGAGGTAACTGAAATTTTCAGTTCTGTGGTTTCAGACTTCCTCTAAAGCATGTACACTTTGTTATATTATACATTATACTCCAGTATGTTGTGTGTGTGTGTATATATGAAAGGCAATTTTGTTTTTGTTTCAAAGCTTTTAAGCCACATGTTCTTGTTTATAGCATCATGTTTGTAGTGAACCTCTCTCAGGCCTGTTTCGCACATACTTTGCCTCTTTCACATGTACTATATAGAACATCTTGCCTTTTCCTGTCATACTTTTTCTCCCAGTTTAGTCATTTTCACTTTTACCCATGAGCTAGGTCTCCCCATCACGCAGTGCTACCAGGCTGGAACAGTGAGGGCTAGGATGTGGCTTAACAGTGTGACATCTTCTCTGCCACTAACACAGCATAACAGCTGAACACCCTTGGAGGAGAACATTAACTTCCAATTATGTTGTGTCAGCTAACAGACGCCAGCATTGGCTAGCATCATGATGGGGGAGAGGAAGGGCGAGGCCAGTCATGCCCTTTTGATCTACAGATAGCCGTATCTCCAACTCAATCTCGTGATGACATGGCCAACACTTAACCTGGCAGTATACTTTAAATGCCGTAAGAACTAAATGAAATGTAACTACTGCCGACCATGCTGTCATAAACACACTTAAAAAGAGCTCTGTGTATGTCTCCGCACCGCTAGAAACTCGCTCAGTGGACCTGGAGGAGGTCTCTGAACAAATGATGTGGTGAATAGAACCAGTCATTTCATATTTAAGTGTAAACAGATTTAGGTATAGTTTCTTTCACTGGGCTATCAGAACTTTAAATTCCACAAACATTAAGTTCTAGGGGCAGTAAACACTGGAATAAGCCTATATGATATAAAGACTACTGCCACCTGTTGAGTTCTTTTAAGATTAACTGTGATGTAGCTTATTAGTAAAAGCACCTTTTATTAATTTAATTAGCTTATATTATTATTACATTTTGGTGCAATATCCTATTCTCCTAAATTATTTTATATGATTATACATTTTCTTAACTTGCTTTTCTGTCTTGCTTGCACTGATTAGGAGTAGCCCTCTTAATTTCGTTGTATGTTTTGTACAGTGAAAGTAAAGGCAATCTATTGTATTCTATTCATGATCTGTCATAAACTGCCTTTGCAGTCTCCAGCACAGTCAGCAAAGTTGTGTCGTCTTTTAACAAACACCGTGTGGTGAAACTCTGGCAAAGAATTGTGAAATTTAAATCTACTTTCTGAATTAACCAGTGACAATTTGTCACCAGTAAACACAGATAAAACAGTTCCTATGATATTTTTTATTTTAACTGTAGATAGGCTATGCAACCAGTATGTAACAGCTGGTATAAGTGCCAATGACTCTCCATTTAAATGGTTTCTACATGCCACTACGTTAAAAAAAAAAAAGATGTTGCGGCACAGGTAAATGTAGCGCTTAGGACCAAGTGTAGTCAGGGAGAGGTCTCGGAACAAACAACATAGTGATTACGATCATAGTCATAGTCATAGTCAGGTAGAAGTCTTACTGGCACTGGAATGAGGAGTTCTGTTCAGCTCAAACCACTGTGACGTTCTGGATGAAGACATCATTTTGCTTCAAAATGTCTTTGTTTTCCTTTGAAGCATAGCGCCAGCTGTAGACAATTACACGATTTGGGGGCATTTTGCTGACCATGTTAAACAGATTTGAGTATTACCACAGCCTGCCCAAGCACCTCAGAAGGGGCAGCGCATCTAGACAAAGAAACAAAAAAGTGCCTGATATCAAAATGTTAGATGAACATTCCCTCTAACATCACAAGTAAGAAAACTGCCAAGAGTAGTAAATGAATGCATTGCATTTGATAAGTATTTTTATTAAGCAAAATAACTGATTTGACTGGTTATTTAAACAAAAAAAGGATGTCTGTAGAGCTTGTTTACGAGAGGTTTTCATGTATGAGCCCTCTGTACCGTTACTCAGTGGCCATTGTGTGTGAACTGTCACGCTGCCACATCACTCATCATGCAGAGGTAGTGTTTGTGTAAGAGGGGCATCAGCTTTAAAAAGTGCTTTGAAATTCTCACATTGAGAGCGACTTCAGCTCTTCTGCTAATAATCAATGTCTCCATTTCCCTCTTTAGTTTCTGTTCCATAAGCCATTGCGGATCCTGAACCTGTTAATTGGGATCGAGTCGAGCGTGGTGCTTTACCAGCTGTATTCTCTGCTGCGCTCTGAGCGCTGGAACCACACGCTGTCGCTGGGCCTCATCCTCTTCTGCAACTACTACGTGCTCTTTAAGCTGCTGCGGGATCGTATTGTGCTGGGCAAAGCCTACTCCTACCCCCTCAGTGGCAACAGCCTGGGCCTAAAGTCGCAGTGAGGCCCCAGCTAGGAGCTTTGGAGGACCTGAGCGTGCCAGAAAAAGGGGTTAAAGGAATGACTGTGAACTCCAGCTGTTTATTTTGATACGGTTCTATTTTCATGCAATGTTTATCTATTTAAGAAAATATTTTATTTTGTATACTGTTACACGAATGAACACGGGGCATTACGTTTTTGCGACGTGATGTCATTTCCTCCCTAATGCGAAATAAAAAAGGAAAAAAAAAGTCGCAGACGGGGAGGAGCGTCGAGGCCTTGTAGCACGCGTCTCACACGACGTCCAAATTTCCGCCAAAGATGCTCTTAAACAGGCAGCCAGTCGAGAAGTCGGAGGACTGAGGAGCGGATGGAGTCCAGTCCATTGCCTGTATAGTGAATGCTGTATCATTTTTCATTACATTACTGTATTTTATGATTGTTATTATCTGTTTATAGCCTGATATTGGTGCATTTTATCAGACTTCATTTTTTTTCCAGAAACGTCAGAAATATGCTCCTTCAGGTCAGTCGCTGTAGCCTTTTGAAGCTTAAGCTGATGCGACTTTATTTCCTGTTTATTCATGCCTATCTCTGTGCCAAATCCCAGGATGCTATGGGAGCCTTCCTTGGTTATCATGTTCAATGTTCTTAGTGGGCGTGGCCACACAGATGCTGGGTGGGGCCCATGGTCTGTCGAGCTTGCAGTATTTTGACACAATGCAACATTATTTCAAAATGCCATGGCATTCAGAATAAACAAAAATGGTTGAACTTCTCTCTTTGTCTCACTGTGTTTGTGCGTATGCATTAACACGTAAACCACAAGGTCATTTTTTTTTGCCAGACAATGCATACCAGACGTGCAAATTGTAGTCACAAGATAAAGACTTTTCTTCTCCATAAACAGAGGTCATGCTGGGTCTCCTCTACAAGTTGTTTTAAATAGCAATTAGGAGTTTTACACAGCTTGATATATAAATATCATACAAATAGAACTAAAATATGTACAGTACATGTTCCAGGTGATAATTTGTTTTTTTAATTTTTACTTTCTTGTCTAAAACTTTACTTAATAACAGTGCTAATCTTATTCAGGTATAGATTACTCCAGTTTCATGAGATAGCTTATGTACATTCTAGCCCTCTCTTCTACTAACTTGGTGCACGTTTCCGGCACAGTCCATGCCTATTCCAAATTGGAATTGCGGCCTGGTGACTTTGCTGGTCAGTCAAGCTGTCCCAGTGTGTCATCATGCAGAGGTCCCACATGCCCTGGGAAACCTATAAAACCTCAAAATTTAGATACTAGTTTTCCAGTCAAAGAAAAACACCTGGAAAATGAGGAAGAAAGGTTGAAATAGTCCTAGAATGTGTAAAGTGAGGGTCATTATCTAGATCCTGTCACTCAGCACCTTCAGTCTACAGAAATATTAACTTTACCTTAACAAACTTTATTTTACTTTATCAGGAGAATCATATGGAGAGAGAATATGCAAAAGGAATTTTGCAAAGGACACATTGAAAAAGTAAAGTTGGAATTCTGCAGATTAGGGGAATTCAGTTTTGAATTTACACTGCTGAAAAAAAACGCAACACTGACCAGACTGAATGCCATGCTGGTCTAAGCTGGTTTATGCTGGTCAGGGGCTGGTTAACTGGTCAACCACATACTAGCATCCAAAACAAAATATGCTGGTTTTGCTGGTGATGAGCTGTGCTGTTTTTTTCTGATAGTGTAGGTGTCAAATTGTTCTCATATATTGCTCTTATATTTTCATACAGTCCTTGAAAGCTGAACTACTGTACCCTGTGTGAGAGACCCTTTCACAATCGTTTAAGCTGGCCACAGTTATTTTGCAATAACAATCATTTATGTCACAAAAAACAGATTGCGAGTGCCTTTTCATCAGTTAGGCAAAAACACATTGTGAGTGTCATGAACCTTGCGAAAACAAGAAGTTTTGAGTTTTGAATGGTGCTGTAGAGGGCAGTAGTGAGTAATGTTTGTTTAAAGAGCTGGAGTTGTGTCTGTCGTCAGGGGCACTTGGGTATGGACAGTTAGGAAACAAGACAGCTTTGCAGAGTGTAGTAGACCAGCATCTTGGTCAGTCAGTAAGGGCTTGTTAAGGGTTGTATTGTTGACTTAGATGTTAAAGATCCAAGTCTAAATTATGGAAAATGTTCTGTGAAAGTCCTGGAAAATGGCCTTACTGAAATCAGGGAACCCTGATCATCTCTGTTGAATCAGTCATATATATATATATATATATATATATATATATATATATATATATATATATATATATATATATATATATATATATATATATACACACATCCTACAGCTGTCAGCCTGGAATGTGGGAGTGTCCATGTGTTCTGCTTGGAAATGAAGGAGTGGGCTAAAATGGACAGAAACAAGAGAGACTGTTGTAATCCTTACCTGAACAGGACAGGGGCTGTCACCGAGCCAACTGAATGCTTACCAAAGTATTAAAGAAGAAATGATGCATTTTAAGATCTTTTTTTAATGTTGGTCTGTACTTTTCTAAGAAAATATCCGATGTGATTTTGAGTTACAGAGAATCAGAGAAAAGATGCCTCTTTCAAAAGCATTTAATATATTTATGTAGTACATTGTAAATTGTCATCATGATCCAATGTTGGTAATGACTTTAATGAACATAGCAATATGATTTCAAAGTGCTTTGGGAACAGACATTTGCATATAAAAGTTCACTTGCTCAAGTCTATATCACATCTATATACTTAAATACTAGTTTTATTCTTGACATTATTTTGCCCTTACTTAATTTAAAAAAAGCTCTCTTATCAGTGTAAAAGGGCAGCGCCACCAACATTATTATATCGGAACCCGTGGCGACCACATCATGAACTGTTTTTGACCACTAGGGGTCGCTACACTCAAAAAAATGAAGGTACCACAAAGGGTTCTTTGAGAGATTCCATTGAAAAAAAAACTTTTTTAAAGAGATTTGTGAGCTTGAAGAACATTGCATAGCTTCAAAGAACCTCCCCATAATTAAAGGATTCTTTATACTTTTCTTTACACGTTATACATGGTTCTCAAAGCAGTCCTCAGGGACCCCCCAGACAGTCCACATTTACACAGGCATAGAATGAAAATGGGGGGCACTGAGGGCAAGTTTGAGTACCTCTGTTCTAAGAACCATTCATTGAAAAGGTTCTTTATGGAACCAAAAATTACTGTTCTTTGATTTTGGCACCTTATTTTTAAGAGTGTGGCAGAATACAAACAGATGCCACAACACATGAAGACATTCTGTACAGTAGTTAAAGACCTATGCATGTTTGTTTCACTCGCATATATAGTAATTAAAAAGCACCTTTGGTTAACTGCAGTACATTCTTTCACAACAAAAAGTAGAACATTTACAAAGGCTTAGTGCCTTCACAACTGCTTCAGTGCCTTCTACAGAAAAAGTCCACAGACATTAATAACCGGATTTGGTGCTGATAGAGTCTTTCTGTTGTTTACAGACGCCTTTCGCAAACATCTCTTTATTTTTGCTGTTTGGCTACAATTAACCACAGCTTGTTGGCCTTGCAAAAGTATAGAATGAATCCTAGCTGGATCTGGACCATGGTGACTTCAATCTAAATAAGACAGTGCAAATGTTTTTGTTTGGTTAAGTAAAGTAACAGGAGATCAGCTTCTAGAAATCAGCCTGACGTCTGAATATGTACAGTATGTGTGAATGGGTTTTTCTACTCCTTTCTCAGTGCTTACATGCCAGTGTTGCATGAATTCTTAGATGTTTATATTGTTGTTTGAATAATGCGCAGACTGGATCTGTACTTGAAGCGAGAGTATTGTTTAGCATTAGTTTAGCCTTCTCTGCAGTCAAGATAATTCCCTTCGATCCAGTAGCAGATCTGGGCATATTTGAGGGGAGTGATGCGCACTGCCACATTAAATTCCTGGGGGGCGCCATTGAGATCTACCCACTGGTGTCCCGAGAAGACACCAATCACCTTCCGCTCCCAGCGGCGACGTTTGCGATCCCACATGCGGGCGTAGACGCCAGAGCCACTAGCGCCAGGCTGGGCGTCGCAGTGCTGATACAGAAGGTCATAGGTTTCATCTCCGACCTTGCAGAAGCGGTAGACCAGCTGGCCAGGTCGGTCATTGTCAAAGCCGGAGAACTGCACCCGCCGACCAGGTAGCTGTTTGGCAGAAGGGCTGACTCCCAGCTTCATGTGCCTGCGCTTATGAGCTTTCTTGAGCTCCAGAAGGGCATAATCGTAGTCCATACCGATGTCGTTAGCATTGCCCTTTATCCAGCCTTTGGGGACATGGGTCCGCTTGGCTCGGATCCACTGGAACTTCATCTTCTCTGGGGGTGGAGTTTTCGATGCGTTGGTGCCATTGTTGAGTGGTGGATCCTTTTGTCGTGGCTTAAGGAAACCGACTCTTAGCCTCTGGGCGCCCTTTACATAGTTTTTCCCATCGTGGACACAGTGGGCTGCAGTGAGGACATGCTTGTCGCCTACTAGCGTGCCCGAGCAGCCAGTAGACAGCTTCACGGCCGTGGAGAAGGGGTAGTTCAACAGGAAGTCCCGACCTATGATACTGAAGCGACCGTCGTGCCCGAATATCTGGCGCTTGGCCCTGGAGCGACCCTGCTCAATGGCAGGACTCTTGTTGAGCGAGTTGAGGTCAAACCCATAGATTCCCACGACTGTCTCAGTCAGCTGGCCGTTGGAGTGGAGAGTCTCATAGGACAGGAAGTGCCGCAGGTCCCAGTAGCTGGGGGTTGGGGCTTTCTTATGACACTCTGGACCGCAGGAAGAGGTCACCTCCAGCTGAGCTGGGCCGAGAAAGTGAGGGGTTGGCTGCTCCTCAATCTGCTGGGGAAGGACTACCGGCACGCGCTGCAGGGGCCACAGAGGCTTCTCGGGGAAGCCTTGCCGAGCACACAGCAGCAGAAGCAATGGGAGCAGGATGGGGTGGAACTGGGATGCCATAGCGGTAGCACACCTACGGGTGGTCAGGAGGCAAACAGGAACAAAAAAATGAGCTTTTGTTCCGAGAAGTGCACCCCTAATTACCAAATGCTGTCTCATTTTCCTGTTTACATTATCACTTCACTACAGTTCAAACAACTATGAAAGCCAGAGTTCTTTGGCCTCTTTGTCTGCATTCAGAAGACCCACTGTCATTTAATCTCAGTTTCAAAGCTGGATCTTGGACAGCGCCTTGTGGGACATTAAAACCACTTTTCTGGTCTTGATCCCCTGCCTGGCTCGACTCCCACTGCTGCTATTTCGTATTTATCTAGGGTAATCAGGCAAACCAAAGAGAATGGCAAACACTGTCAATGTCTGCGGTTGCGTGTTAAGGCTGCTAAAATATGGGGCTGACTGACCATTGCGGTATTTATAGCCACTGGGCTTGTGGGACACAGGGGACCAGCAGTCTTTGGAATTTTGAGCTGCGGTGGAATTTCATCACTTATACATTTCTGTTGCATTCAGGCAGAAGCAACACCAACAAACAACTAAATAATACTAATAAAATCTTGATGATGTGCCAAATAGAGGCCCTGGGTCAAGCCCCCTGACTGCACGGCGCCACATGGAGGCTGGAAATGTTTTACTGGTGTGGGGGCCTGGAAACTGCATATTTTACACCTACTCTTAGTATGAGCCACCGTGACAGTGTCTCTGGACTGTCCCCGTCTTATTAGAGTGGTCTATTTTCAGCGGTTTAATAGGGGTGTTTCAACACCACTGGATTAAGGCCACAATCTGGGACTGTAGAACAAATATGTGACTGTACTGAATTTCCAAAAACACTGAAGGTATGCGCCGGAGGAATGCTGCTCTCCCAAAATTCATTATCGATAGAGCTCTGAATGTGAGCCCAGGCAGTGGCACAATAAAGGTCTTAACTATTTTTTTATATTCGCACTAAAGTACCACAGTTTTAATGACTTCATAAAAATCCTTGATTCTAGCTTTCATGTTTTCTTATCAGACTGATTTAACAAAGTAAAAAAAAAAAATTCTATTGTTTGGTCTTCAACAAACATATATAGAAGCCTGGTTTGTTCAAAAAGAACAAGGGCGTCTCAATCTGTCGGATTATATGCTATATTTCTTTGTAATACTAACGCTAAAACACCCTGCAGTGGGTCCCCTCCTGATAAAACAGAACATGCTCTGTACATAGTGATAATCAAGTATTTGCCTGTGTCCACAGTACTCTGCGAACACAACCTCACAGCTCACTGAATAATATAATTCCAGACAGATGGAGATTGTCATGGTGTACAGAGTTAAATCAATGGAATTGACTGACCACCTCAAAAGGACAATGGAAACTGATTAAATCTGCTGATTAAAAGCCAAATCCCAGAAGAAACTTCACTTGACTGTTCCTATCCGGAAATACATTAACCACAAGCTATACTGCTAAAGGAAATCTAGGGATGCACAATGATATCGGAATCACATCGGTATCATCATACTGTTTTAAAAATGATCAGCACTGGATTGATGTTCAGATTTGACCAATATTTCAAACAGGTTGTTGAAATGTGATTGCATATTTACTGAACTCAGGAACGTTACTACGTTACTGAAATGTCTGTATTTTGCTCTTCTTAATGCATTTGTTACACACTAGAATTAAATAGACACTGTTGGAACAAAACATGCATCTTCAAATAATGAACTTTGCAAGAGAAGGAAAAAAACATTCTGAACTTAGAATGGAGTTGCAACAAGATTTTTTTCCAAGCAGTTTTTGACCATTTCTATGCATATAATGCTAACCCATGTGGATTTAGTCCCAATTGCAACATTTTATAAATATTTTTGCATCAGCATTCTCAGATATCATCAGCCTACAATCCCCATATCAGTACTTTCTCTAAAGAAAACCAAATGCTCTTCACACACACTAAATCACGGAAAAGTTAACGTAAAGAGTACATTAAGTAACTTTTTCACCTGTACCGGAGAACCTGGGGCTGGGCAGGTGGCACTGAGGTGGATCTTCTGAACAGAAACTCCTGAGAACCACTTTTACTTTAAAGAGAAGAGCAGGAGGATAGAAACTTGAGGCTATGTTCTCTCCCTCCTTCCTCGGGTCTCATCCCGTCGAATGTCCCCATAGAAGCTTCCCGAAAAAAGGCGAACCGCGAGTCCATCAGTGTCCTGAGCGGAGCAGAAGGTGGACTAGCGAGCTCCTCACCAGCTACATCTCTGAGCCTCCGCGCGACCACGTGACTATAGAACGCACCCGTATTCCGACAAGCTCCGCCCTTAATCATTAGCACTGGCGAGCACATTAGCGGCGCCTCGGGTAATTTGCATATTGTGCCAGGATTGGCTAGCAGCATCCAGTGGCCTACGCTACGAGTGGCTGATATTCGCAAGCCGTACGCCTTCATTTGCATACTGCGCTAGGATTGGCTAATAATTCATACAAGCAGGCGCGCAGAGCTGCTTGACGTTTTGTTCACGTTGGCTTCGCAGCGCGTGCGTTCAACTTTGGTAAGTTAAGGGAGGTAAAACAAGATGTCACTGCAGATTCTTCACATTAGAGCCAAGTGAACGTACAGTTGTGGCTGATTCGAGCACTTCCACAGTTTGGTGAGTGATTTACGAGTCTACTGCTGCCAGTTTCCCACGGCCACAAATTTTAGGACTCCATATTTAGGTCTACGTCTGGTGTCCAGGGATCAAAGGCTCGTAAAAATGTCCTGACAGACGCAGCTTTAGGACTTCGGGGATTTTTCAAGAGCCCGAAGCAGTTCTGAGTTTGGTGCTTTGGGGAAAAAATGTAAATAGACAGAACACAAAAGCCCTCTGCATCAGAACTCAACCAACACCAACCTAATGGCAGACTATATGAACTCTCTATTAGACTAAACATGGGGAATAAGCTGTGCACTCTGTAAATCCAGTCCCCACTGTGGAGGGGGCAGAAATGCAGGCAAGGCACAGACAAAAGGAAGAGGACAGAGAAAATGACAGGGATTCTTACCCCCTGATCTTGACATTAACTCCAGTGCACTGGTGGGCGTAGCCCGGATGAAAAGCCAGTCTGTTTTGGTCTATTGGCTTGGTCACCATGGAAGCATTGAAGACTGCAAGTTTGCATTGTCACCCACCTACTCCATCTGGCCTCGGCGTCTAAGGACATTTTCTTGGCCTGAAAGTTTTGATGCTGGTACAAGCTACTTCTGCACCAATCTGGGAGCAGCAGTTTTTGCAGCTCAGATTTTTTAGGTTGTTCCAGCTGCCTAATAACTAAAAAGTGGCATTTGGAAAGCAGCAGCTTGGATAGAACTGATTAATTTGATGCGTTTTTTAAGGGACTTCCAACCATTTTTCAAAATTTCTGTATAATTCAATCGTTGAGTTGGAAACAAAGTATTTTAATGAGAAATGTCCTGTAAAGAAACTAGCAGACTCAGATTTCATTACAGTGGTAGTGATAGGAACCAGAGGTCGCAATGTCTACAACAAAATTAAGCCATTTTATTTACTAATCAAAACCACCAGTGAAGCTACATTTGTCTTCTGAGTTTTTATATGTAATATTGATGCTTTTGTTTGCTGATGAACATTTTGATGTGGTACACCAACCACATAGGGGCACTTTTGTACTTGTGGTACAATTATTGCCTATACCTGACTTACTGACCACCATGGCCCTATCATGCTGTTGTCTCTGATGTGCTGAGAATGATCCATCACCCAAATAATATCTGCTCAAAGGTGTTTGTGTGGTATATATACCTGATTAGAATTGCCAGTAAGTGTAGGTAAGAGGTAGGTGTACCTATATAGCTGGCAACCTTATATAGCTATGCTCAGAAATCAGGGCTGGATATTATACTGAAAGGACTGTTCCACCCTAAATCTAACATTTAACATGTCCTTTGTTATGCAGTATTCTGTAGTGCAGCACTGCATCTCTCAGCCTCGTTTCTTTGACAGAATTCACAAAATAGTTTAGTTTCTGTGTTTTTGTCCATCAGCGTTCTTTTACTACAATACCCAGCATGCTTTATGCAAGTACATCATACAAACATTGGCAATCCCTATGATGTTCAAGAAACCCTGACCGCTAGCCACTGATCTAGAGGCTAATAATTAAATATCTGCAATGCTAGCGTTAGTGATATAGAACTAAACTTTTTTGTTAAAGGAGTAATTTTTTTGAAGAATTGACCAAATGTAATTTATTATAAATTTGATATAAATTATAAAAATACAGAAAGTCAAACAGCCTGTCTTAATTATCCACCCCAAAGCACTTGTAACCTTTCAAATTTTACTTCCACCTTCAAGATACATCATTAGAAGGGGTTTTCCATCTTTAAATCAGGAAATTCCACATATGTGCCATTGGATTTTTTTAGAAAGTCAACAGTCAACATTTTATCCTTTGAATCTGAGGACATGTATATCACTCTTGGCATTTTTGAAAAAGGACAATTTTCAAATCACAAAGCTTGTTCTAAGTTTTAAATAAGGAAGTTTAACCTAAAAACACTGAGCATGAGAACTGGTCGTCTGGCATGCTGCATTCAGCGTTCAAGCCTGTAGAAATAGATGTGCTGGATTTCTTGGCAAAAGAGCTGGAGCTTAATTTATAGAAAATAATCTCAATATTAATACCATAATCACAGTATTGGTCAGACAAATCATATTTAGATATTTCCCCCAAACTGTTCAGCCCTATATCACTTTGTGAATCTGAGTTATTTTAGTGCATTTCACATACTTTAACTCAAGTGGAGTCTTAAATGCTTCCCTTTCATCCACTATAGGTGGCATCAGTGTGGTGTTATTTGTCGTCTAGCTCATCCTGGTCTCCCCTTTGACAAGAAGAACTCTTTTTCTTTGTAAGTTGTGAGAAAAAATGCTGAGGGAGTTGAACTCTCCAATGGCAGAGCAGTTAAAATCTCCCACAGAACTGGACATCGGCCAGCTCCTCTATAAAACGCCTCATAAAAGTGTTAGCCAGCAGAATTATAATGGAATGATAAACTTCTGTCCGTAAATGAAAATCTTTACATCTCTCATAAAAGTTCTCCCAAAGTTGTTCATTTTACTGGGGGACTTTGTTCAGAAAAAAAGAAAATGAACATCTGCCCTTCCTCGGCGAGGCAGAGCAAAACTGTACGACCTTTTGAATTACGAATCAGAAAGAGTGGAGCTCTGTGCCATGGTGACAGCGTTGCCTCCTCTCTTCTGATGTTGAGCGGAGGCTGACCTGGATGGAGGCAGAGGGCTGGTCTCCAGACTTCACCCCAAGAGAACCTAAGAAATCCCCCCCAATCCTTCCCCCATGAGTCATTTATGAGTCAGGGCCACTTGGGAGAGCCTGAGAAACCCTGAGTGTGGATCATGAGTTCACCAGCAGGCTGTGTTCCCAAAGTGGCTTCACAAGGAGGGGGGGATTAGTCGCACTGTGATTGCATGCGCCAGGCAGGCAGAATACTGAAAACGATTAAGGCTCAAGATTTTGGCCTATGTCTGTTCTTACCGAAAGCACCGGGTGTTGCTAGCTTAAGAGTGTCCTTTGCTGCCCAAGCAAAGTTGGTCCCCCACGGAAAACCTCATGGACCCGCTCTGCCAACAAAGTCTGACGTGGTGCCGGCCTGGGCGGTGAAGTTTATAGAGGGATGGCCGGTGTTGTTAGGACATGTTTTCTTGGAAGTGAGTGAAGCGTACGCTGGATTAATTGAGGGAGACAAGGGGCTCTAAGGGCTCTTTGAAGGATATTTTGGACTTGGAGTTTGGATGGTCACCAGGAGCTTTCTCACCACTCTCTATTGCATCTTTTTTTCTCTCTTGCTTCTTCTCTGGCCATTGTTTGCTGCTCATTATTTCACACAAAACGCTGCCCTTTGATTAAAGCAATTAAAATTGCTCAGATATCAGCAGAGCTGCTGTCCTCCAGCAGTGTTGATTGGGCAAAGTCCTTTGTGTAGATGCTTGATCTTGATCTTCCAATCACGTGTGGTGGCCGTTTAGGGCTAACTGCTTCCGAGGCTTTGTGAGAGAGCATCTGACTAAGATAATGTTAGAAAATTCCCTTTGACTGTGTTAGCACCATAGCACAGATGCACTTTGTTTCGGTTTGTTATGAAAGAAGCCATTTGTTGGAGAGGAATGGCGCTTGTTGCCCCGGAGACAGACATTCCCCAGAGTGTTGCCCCAGTTAATTGAAGGGTGTTTTTTTGCCATGCATTCTTCTTCAGTCTCTAACTATCATATTCGGGATTATCATCTGTAATTGTTCCTATCTGTCTCGCTATCCTCCATCTGATTCCTGCTGGATTCCTGCTGATATTACAGCTGTCTCCATCCAAATAACTGGACCTATGGAAGGCCTCATGAGTGGGGAAGCACTATGAAATCCAGAGGAATGCAGGCCTGGATGGAAAACTATGCCTGAGCCAAATTTCTGTCCAAAAACAAAACTTGTTAAAAAACATTTAGTAGGGAGTAGGAGATCACTGCGTTTCGGATTTCCCCATTCAGATGTGCATGCCAGGACGAATGAAGCTCAGGAGACGCCAAATAAGCTACAGTATGTCACTGATTGCTGAGTGGAGCTGTGTTTATATGAAAGCATGCCTGTGTTCTGATCCGTCCGCGTCAGTGGCGAACCGTGACTTGGCCTTCAGTTTGAGCCATAAATGTCAAAACCCGGTCAAAAATGACAGAAAAAAACATTTCTGTGATAATGCTGATTTCTGCTAGTTCTCTTACGAGATTCTTGTAGTGTGTTATCTGTAAGCTACCATTAACTTTTATTAGCCATTTTGAATTTGACACAAACATTTGAAGCTTGTAAAAGACATTCCATGTTTTATTTAAAGCTTGTAACATACATATTAACATATTTTACCTTGTATGTTGCATTTTTACAGTGACTTTGCCACTGTTCTTCATTTCTAACAGTCATTGGTTAATTTAAATACTTCTGTCATTGGGTGTCATTGGTTAACCTAAATACCTCTGTCCATTGACAGGCTCATTTCCGTTCTTTATTCAGTATTATTGTTTTGCTATGTGATGTCAACCAGAGAAGGATGGGTTCCCTTTTGAGGCTTGGCTCCTCTTGAGGTGTCTTCCTCTTGCCCTTAGGGAGTTTTTTCTTGGCAGTGTTGCACTTGGCTTGTTCATTTGGGCTTGGACCTGGATTTCTGTAAAGCTGCATTGTAACAACGCCCATCATAAAAATAGCGATATAAATATATTTGAATTGAATTGTATTGAACTAAACAACTGACTGAAAGCACTGGCCAGGCTGCTTCATTTGCATACTGTTTAATCTTTTTTTCCCTCAGCCCACCACAAACATTACAGCCCCCCAAGACAAATAGTTTGGCACCCTGGTCTAGATTGATGTTTTTTCTCAAGAAAGTGGTCCAACCTATTGTTAATCAACATGTGACTAGTCCAGTCCACAGTCACTAATTATGCTGATTGTTAATCTGATGTATTAGGCCTTCAATCCAACTCCTGAACTTCTAGCCAGTGGGAGAGCTTGCATGGCTGTATGTACTTAGATACCACAGAGAAAAAAAAAATTGTGATTTTACAGTTTTCCATTGGGTGTTCCAAGATATTAATCCTTTTGGTCCCAACCCCAAGAAATGAACTAAAAATGGCAGATGTTATATTTTATTTCACAGTTGTTAGCGTTCTCTGAAGTCCTAGAATGCCCTGAAGCTTTTCCTCTGATCTACATACATTCAAATATTTACTTTCTCCACTTTGTGTACGTGCACAGCTGGATTAATTCAAAGTACCTTGTGTCCAGAGCAGATTGTTTGCAGTTGTGATCTGGAGTCAGCGCATAGCATAATGGGCCATGACTATGCGTGAAATCAAATCAAATGTAATCTGATCGAAGCAGAACATGTTATGAAAGGCCAAGTTGCTGGTGGACTGACCTCGCTGGGGTTTAACATTCATTTTGTGAATATCCTCATTACATAAAATGAAAGAATGAAAACACTCCAGACAGCCTTGCAGGCACTAGCCTGTTAATGCAGCTGTGAGTCGTACATGGGGAATCCAGAAAACATACCTTCAGGGCTATTATAACCACTTTCTTACCGTTTTCTCCATGTGAGCACACCTCGTTTTAGTACATTAGTACGTTAGGGGATTGGCCTGATGCATGTCCTTTTAATGGCTGTAACATTTGATTTATGAATCAGTATTGACAAACCACACCTGTACTGATTACGTGTTGCACTTCAGACCCTGCAGCTTTGCCAACATAACTAAACTCATGGAAATGCACGCCAATGCTATTGTGTTCTTCTAGCTCTATTGTCCAGATATGTGCATGTGTGCATTTTGGTTTGTTCATAAAGTTAGTAAGTAGTCCGTTATTTTAAATAATAGAAAATTACAGAGTCCAAAACTTTAAGTGGATTTTTGATTTCATCGCCGTGCACTAGTGGCAGGGGGAAAGTAATATTGACCAATAATATTATGTTTCCTATTAGTGAGTGTTTACACAGCAAAAAATTATATCTTGGTAAGTGAACTCATCTGGTGAACATATTATTTTTCTCATTTTGAGATTATATTACTACATTGGCAGATCATTTTGGTTGTTTTCTGATGATTTAGTGAGACAATCTGGTACCGTGTAACATAGCAGTAATGAGTGGTGAGATCACTTTTTCCAGGAAGTAGTATAATCCCATTACCGGTTTGAGAGAAGTAATTAGTAACTTGTAATGTATTACTTTTTTTAAGTTTAACCCCAAATTTGGAGCTGTCGATGCTAACATTAATGCTAGTAGTACGGTCTGCTGAGCCTGTGCAGCACTCTGTTCTAACTGAAAAAACAGCTTAGCAACAAACCTTTTGCTTTCCGCTCTCCTTTGGTCTGGGCAACTTGATATGATTTTCTCTCTCAACATCTAAAAAATTACGCAGAAGAACCTCCATAATGTAGATTGTGGCTTATTTACTTTTTCAAACCAGTCTGTCTTCACACACTTTTGTCATAACACAATAGTACATTATTACCCTGAGCAGGGGGTGAGGCTGCATTGAAAATGATTACTACAATCTCAAATAGCAGCTATTTTATAAGGTGTATATATGTTTCGGAATGGGTTATTTAACATCAACATATACAGTATATCTTATGTGTATTTTCATGGGGCTCTTGAAAGCACGGGTGGTCTTTGCACATTCATGCCTGATGTGAATTGGATTTGCCACAACAAGGTAACAGCCCTTTTGTGTGCAATATTCTTCAGAGCCTTAAGGCTTTAGCATAGCTATAAGACAGATGCTACGGTAGCCTTGTATTAAACATGAATGTGTGTACTTGAGGGCAGTGTCTGAACAAGTATGTGTAGAAAATAAAGAGTAAAATCTTGTATTCTCTCCAAGAAGTAATACATCACTATTTTGATGATAGGCTGTATGAATGTTTGTAACGTTGCACCACTTCTGCCAGCCGATTCTCAAACTGCTCTGTTTTGATTTTGCAGTTCTGGTTCGTGCTGGATTTTGTTTGAGCCTCATCCCGTCCCCAAAACGACCGGACAGCCAGTCAGCATTTGCTCGACACATAGATCCGCAGATTCGCACAATGCATGGTTTAGATTTTGAAGGTATGTATTTGGAGGCCTCTGCGAGCTATGCTTACCCATGAACCCCTTCTCTGCATCATGACGCAGATACATTTGTGTGCATCTTCACAGAACAATGAATGGGCTTTTAGGCAACAGCTTATACTGTTAACATTAGCAGTTAAGTTAAATAAAAGTATGGTACAGACTCTGATAACTAACACTGACAAAAGCCTCTGATGAGAAGATCAAATCCACCTGAGAGTCGTCTGTACTCGAGCTTCAGTGGAAGAAATAAGATTTTTAAAAAATCTGACCTGTTTGTACTGACTTGTTTGTACAAGGCCTTAACATGGTCAGTTTCACAAATTTCACTTAGAAATTGTACAGGATCTTAAATATTCTTCCTTTTACTTGTCATAACTGTATTTTAAATTCAAAATTTTGTTTATTTGCAGGATTAAATGAAAACAATCCTTTCAAAGTGGTCTCAGACTTTCAGACTTTTGGACTGTATGTTTGAAAAAGCAAAGTACTTATGACGAACAACTACAGCCATCTAAAGACATTAGTTGAAACTAATAGAATAGCCTATTAAAGATATTATTAGTTATTAAGAAAGTTGTTTCCGAACAGATGAAGGTGATGGTGATGTTGTGCCAGCTGTAATGCATGGACTACTCTTCTACCTGATGAATTCACGTGTTGCTTCATATGCATCGCACAGCTGTGCAGCCAGACTCCTCTTAGGCTCCTGAGATGCAGCAGTCGTTTGGGTGGGGTGGTGGTGGTGAGTCACCTTAACTCTCGCCGGGAAAACAAGGAGCGGATTAGCCGTGTGTTTGGATCATAAATCAGAGCACACACTGCCTCGTGCTAGTTGTTTGTGTGCCTCGTCTTTGGAATCGTTTTGTGCTTACAGCTGGGAGAATGCACACGAGGATCTGTGTGCTGCTAATATCCAATTAAGGATGTTTCCTGATGCCCAGGACAGTACAAAAACTCCCCTGATCAAATTAGTGCTCCAGTAGTGTCCAGCTACAGCCCTGCACACCCAGCCCCTGTCTGGCAAAATCTCAGTTTGAGGAAATGTTAGCCAACCAGCTACCAAAGTACCTAAGTACATTAATCTACTTTGTTACAAAGTAGCATTACTGAGTCTGGAGAGAAAAACATGCTAAAATATGGTGTGCATGCGCTGCTCCCTGAAAAGCCTGAAATACAAACCAATTTCGAAAAAAGTTGGGATGCTGTGCAGGCAAATCATTTAAACCACATTTTTAAAGGGAAATAGTGCAAAGACAACATATCAAATGTTGAAACTGAGAAATTTTAGTGTTTTTTGAAAAATATGTGCCCATTTTGAATATAATCCCAACAACACGTTCCAAAAAAATTGGGACGGGGGCATGTTTACCACTGTGTTTCATCATCTCTTCTTTTAACAACACTCTGTAAGCGTTTGGGACCTGAGGAGACCAACTGCTGTAGTTTTGAAAGTGAAATGTTTTCCCATGCTGATATAGGATTTCAGCTGCTCAACAGTTTGGGGGCTCATTTGTTGTATTTTTCATTTCATAATGCGCCAAATATTTTCAGTGGGTGACAGGTCTGGACTGCAGGCAGGCCAGTTTAGCACCCAGACTCTTTTACTACGGAGCAATGCTGTTGTAATACATGCTGAATGTGGTTTGGCATGGTCTTGCTGAAATAATCAAGGCCTTTCCTGAAAAAGATGCAGTCTGGATGGCAGCATATGTTGGCAAAACATGTATATATCGTTCAGCATTAAAGATGCCTTCACAGATGTGCACATCACCCATGCCATGTTCACCAATGTACCCCTATACCATCATGAATACTGGCTTTTGAACTGTGCACTGATAACAAGCTGAGTGGTCTTTAGCCCTGAGGACACAGCGTCCATGATTTCCAAAAAGAATTTGAAATGTTGATTCGTCAGACCACAGGACACTTTTCCACTTCCCCTTAGTCCATTTTAAATGAGCTCGGGCCCAGAGAAGGTGGCAGCAATTCTGGATCCTGTTTATTTATGGTTTCTTCTTTGAGTTTTAGAGTTTTAACTTGCATTCGTGGATGCGCCAAACTGTTTTCACAGACAGTGGTTTTTGGACGCATTCCTGATTTCCACTACAGATTCATGTCAAAACCTCTTTGCTATTTTATGTTGAGAAACTTTATTCTTAAATTGTTGCACTATTTAATTGTGCAGTCTTTCACAGAGTGGTGAACCCCTCCCCATCTTTACTTCTGAAAGACTCAGCCACTCTGAGATGCTCTTTTTCTACCCAGTCACATTACTGACCTGTTGCCAATTAGATGATTTGCTCATCATTCATTTGCATTTTGCACAGCGTCCCAACTTTTTTGGAAATGGGGTTGAAATAATTTAAACATCAGAGGTGTTGGATCAGATTTCATGAGAATTTTTCAGACCATGACATGTGTGTATGTATTAACATCACACACACAGACTCAAAGAGAAGGTCTAACTAAAACAAATGCAAATGCAAAATCAACATCATGCTACTACAGATATGATGACAATAGTAGATAATTCATGCACATCATCAGCAGACATGTCATCCACCAAGTTTTGCTCTTTTAATTGCAGTCATCAGATTCATCTGTTCAGGGAAGAGGACTACCGGCGTTACAAAATGGTCTTCCACACATTGCATGCAATTATGTTTCCACCAGTCAATACATAGTGTACTTACAACTTACAACTTACATAGTGTAGCTTTAGGTACTTTTTTCTTTGTTTTTTTTCTTCTTTTTTCTATTTTTTTCTAGGGTTCTACAGAAGCTCTAAAGGCCATGCATGCACATGTATTTTTTATGATGATGAGTTACTTTCAGTTGTTTTCTTGTTTTCAAGTTATTTGTATAATTATCACAACATAACAAATGTTTTTTAGATAAAATGTCCGTTATAGCATGATACTGATAGTAACTCGACAAAACAGCATTAGTTTTCCTGTGATAATGATGTAAATATCACAAGATCTCAGGAAAATACATGAAAATAACTTGTTAAAATGTAAAACAGAGTAAAAAATGTGAATCCATCCCTTTTGGGCTTCTGTAGCTGTCTATACGTTATTACTTTATTACAGTATTTCCATGTATTAATAGTTTTATTTTCACTCCACTACATTTCAGTAAAATATTCTACTTTTCACTTCAGTGCTCTCTGCAGTGTGTGTCGTTATTCATTAGAAGTGTGTTCTCTGCAAAATTGTGTTTCACTTAGGAAAATCAACTAAATGTGTAATTTGGATGCCCAAATTTTTGCAAATGTGTCTTCATGCTGTTTTTTTTTAATGTCATCTACATACTTAATGAGGTATCTCCCTTTTTTACTGTTATCTGTGGGCCTCTATCTTCATTGTTTCAGTGCAGTGCAGGTCAGAGACTATAATATTATCTATGTATCCTTTATATGAATACTGGGGATGATTTTGTTCACTCCTGTATTGCTTCAAAGATTATGAAGAAATGCATGGGGTATTTTGTCTGTCTTTTCTATTGAAAATTTTGTAGTTAACATGCCATGACACCTTCTCAGATGTAGCAAGAGTAACCAAAGGGGCTGCAGGGCTTAGTGTAGAAAGGCTGATTTGCTGACCTGTTGCACCCATACAGAAACTAGAATCTATTAGCCATCACTGAAACATCATTTCTCATAGGAGAGATTTTTCCGATGACTAAATCAGCTGAAATGTATTACATGGTAACTACAAGATAGTTTTTGCTGTGAGATGACTTGCTAATTTTTATTTGTACTGTTTACCTCTGAAAGTTCCCACACCTGATCTTTCCGCTTTAGCTATGACTAACATTCATGGAATTAATGACACATCATGTTTCCCAAAGACATAAAAACAGGATGCACACCAAGTTTTAATGAGGCTTTCCATCCTCTCTTGCTGCTAAAAATACATGTATTTCCCCCAGGAAATTTGGATTGTGGGACATTCAGAATGGTCTTTGTAGTGATACACAGGTGCCAGTGATGTAAAGTATCCTGAACCATAGATACACTATATGGCTAAATGTATGTGGACACCCTCCTAGTTATTGAGTTCAGTGTGTTTCAGCCGCATCCATTGCTAACAGATAAGTATAAAATCATACACACAGCCATGCAATCTCCATAAACAAACATTGGCAGTAGTCGGGTCATACTGAAGAGCGTGGTGCTGTCATACTTTCTACAGTGCATAATATCATAAAAGATTCAGGCTGGGGAATACTTTGACAAACCATTGTCAATAAACATCGTTCGTCAGTGCATCCACAAATGCCATATATCAACATCTAGAAACGAATGGACTGATGCACAGAAAAGACATATATTGCAGTCTGATGAGTCAACCCCTGAGAAAAGGACGTTGTGTTCTCCATTCCAAGAAGGCATGAACCATCCAGATTGTTACCAGCATAAAGTTCTAAAGCCAGTCTGTCATGGTATGAGGGTTTATTAGTGCCCATGGCTAAATTGAGCAGCTGAAGACTGCTCTCAAAATCTGCACTCAAACTGGTTCATTTGGTGTTTTCAGTCCCCAAACATTTTTTAAATGCTGTTAAAAAGAAAATGTGATGTAACACAGTGATAAACATGGTCATGTCCCAGCATTTTTTGGCATCTAGTTGGCAAAGAGCGTATGTTTATATATAAAAAGGGTAAAAAGGGTAACATCAAATATTTTGATTTTGTCCTGTTTTCAATTTAACACTTTTGTCCTGTTTTTAATTTAATTACAACAAAAATGTACTAATCACTGCTCTCTGTTTTTAATTAGCATTTCACACACTGTCGCAACTTTTTGGGGGATTGAGGTTTGTATAATTACTGCCTTTCTGTCCCAAATGTCTCCTTTTAGAAATGTAACTTCTGTTAGCATATGGTTCAGCTTCAGTGTTGTACGATGGTGAGTGTACTTAATGACCCCCTAATGAGTGTGTGAGAGCATATGTGCGTGCGTTCTACGTGTCATGTGTGTGCTGCAGTTAAATATCTGTTAACACAAGCTCATTAAGGGAGTGTTGGAGTGTTTAATGTGCGTTTGGGATTTGGTGGTGCTGAGAGATGATAGCACCTGCGGGCAGGAGCAAGGTCAGAGTCAGTAGTTTTATATTCGCCTGTAAAATCAGTTATCCAGAACAGAGGTGCCCAACTCCAGCACTGTGTTATAGCTGGAAAATGAGCATCCTTTGCTCGACTCCGGCCCTTCAGGATCTAGAATTACAACGCTTTTATTTTAACTGCCTTCCTATGATAATATAAAGGTCAAAAATACTGTGAACTAAGTACTAGAACAACATTCATCTAATCCTGAAATGGCAACTATTCCACTTTCTAACACCAGTTCCACTTCATATATATATATATATATATATATATATATATATGTGTGTGTGTGTGTGTGTGTGTATATATATATATATATATATATATATATGAATTTATCTCAGGATCACTGAAGTGGACATTTCTAAGTACATTTTTAAAGTTAGTTGTTTTGGCTCAGATTACTGGCAAAATGAAAAAATTCCAAACTTGAGTCAGTTGGGACCCCCCGTCTCCTTTGCAACCATGAAATACACCATCTTCTGTTTTATTTTCCTTTTCACTGATCCAGTGAAATTTCTTTGTTTAAAAGCATGCTGTTCAACGTGATCACTTGATGCTTTATCACTGTTTCATGAAACTTGTTGCATGAAGTTGAAGCGGTTGCAGCTGTTGCGGCTGAGTTTCAAGTGAGTTGCGGGACGGTTCATGTTATGCAATTCAAGTGTTGTTTAGTTTCATGTAGGTTTCAGGCAACTAAAGTTGCAAAAGTTCCACCGTGTAAAGCCAGTCTTATAGTACCATAGTACCAGAGGGGAACCAGGGCCTTCTAGAACTTCAAAGGAGGCCTAATGATTTCTGGGAATGAAAGTACAAATCTGTAAATTTTAGTTCATTTTTAATTACTATAGTCGCCATGCTTGTTTTATTTAAACTCTGCAAGTATTGTAGTGATACACTTAATTCACTGCTAAGTTTTGGTTGGAAACAAAACAGTTACAATCTTGAACCACCAAAAAGATAATTATCCAACCAAACCTTTCCCCCCACGGTGTCTAATTAGATACAGCCAGGCTTGCTCATCCATCCATGGTTAGAACTTAAGAAGCTGGACCAACAGCTTACAAGTCTGATTTATACTGCATTCATACATCTGGGAAATCGAAAATGTTCACCCCAGCTTTCTGCTTCTCACCTCAAAGTAGTCATGCCACCTCAACTGTTGGAAAAGTAAACTAGTGCTTGTTTGGTGAGTGAGTGCATATGAGGAGCTTATAAAAAAAAAAGGCTTTACAGCACCAATAATGACTTGAAAGCACAATTCGAAAAAAAAAAAAAAATCTTGCACAGACCAACTTACACTCCAAGTATCCCAGTGCATTTAGAGAGTTGAATTTCATTTCCCATCACTACAGAATGAGTTTCAGTGCTCAAAGAGTACAGAGTTGCACAATCTGTCACATAGTTACACTTGTGCCAAAAGACTCATTTAAAAAAGATCCATATTGAGACTTAAAATGATGGCAGGATGCAGTTCAGTCAGGGACACTGAGGTCACCATATTAAGATTACAAGGATATCGCTTTATCCAGTAAAGAAAAAAAATGCACATCCTGTACATATCTGGATCTAATAACCAGAATTAGCTGCTGTTTAGAGTTGTTAAAGGCCACAGCTTACCGTTAATTTTAAAATCTATTGGTGTAAACCCTTAACAAGTGACAAAAGCCTATTTTGTGAATAAATTCACCATCTCTGGTGCAGAATATCATCAAAAGATTCAGGGAATCTGGAGAAATCTCTGTGCGTAAATGGCCAGACCGAAAACCAACATTGAATGCCCGTGACCTTTCATCCCTCAGATGACACTGCATTAAAAACTGACATGCTTCTGTAATGAATATAACCACATGGGCTTGGGAATACTTTGGAAAACAGTTTGTCACTGGATCCACAAATGCAAGTTAAAACTATACTATGCAAAGCAAAAGCCATAGGTCAACAACATCCAGAAACGCTGCCGATTTCTCTGGGCTAAAACTTATCTGAGATAGTGATGCACAGGGGAAATGTGTGCTGTGGTCCAACTTTCAGATTGCAAAAGCCTTGCTTTGTAGTAAGAGAGTGTGGGTGCTAAACTGGCCTGCCTTCAGTCCCGACCTGTCTCCTTTTGAAAACGTGTAGTGTGTCATATTGCAATATATGACAACAAAGACCTCTGGCTGTTGAGCAGCTGAAGTGTTATATCAAACAAAATGGGGAAAAAATCCATGTTTAGAAGTACAACTATTGGTGTCCTCAGTTCCCAAATGATTAATGAATGCGGTTAAAAGGAAAGGTGATGTAACACAGTGGTAAACATGCCCCCCACATTTCTTTGGGACGTGTTGCAGGCATCAAATTTAGAATAAGGTTATATATAGCACAGCTATACTACATAGGAATCATCACAGAAAAGCACTGAGCTCAAATTCATTTTATACTCATATACATTTAATGGAATAAAACTTCCAACATAATTTAGCAAATTTATCACATTTCATAACAACTAACTCTTCACAAAGCTGCTGTTTCCTAGCAAAAGGGTACCAGGTGAAATTAGTTGCGGTGTGACTAGACTAGTCACTTTAGCTGAGATAACAGGGGATTAGCATTTGTCTGTTCATCCTAAAGACTTGCCTTTGACTGCTTTTCTCACTGTAAATGTCAAGCCACGTCACCTGCTATCGCTTTTTATGATCTGTTTCTGGATTAAATTTAATGCAGTCATGAAGAGATACTGAGCTCAGAGGCTTTGAGCAGTGCTGGAAGTCGTCCACCTGACACATCTGGTGTGTGGTAGCTTTAAGAATCCAATGTGGAACTTCTCCAAAAGATAAATGAAAATGTAGTACAATGAGAAAGTATCTTTCGGATGTAGTGTTTTTCTTTCTTTTTTTTTTAAATAATGCTTTACAAATTACAGTATCAAATTTGTCTGAAAGGCCCAACCTGGATGTCTTCGGTCTGAGTACTAACATTGCAAAACGTGTTGGTAGGAAAATGTCTATGGTTGATGTCTCCATCGATTTTTTCTGAAATGCTGCATAATTACATGGTTAAGATGTAAAGACGGTGATTCAGAGTGGTTTGATGTGAAACGCTGCATTCTAGAGAAACAGTCAGAATTGTTCACAGTGGTGGTGATAAGAACCAGACGTCTGAAGAGTTTAATGCTACTAAAAGCTCAATTTCTTTGGGAAATGTTGCAGGCATCAAATTTAGAATAAGGTTATATACAAAAAATATGCTGTCATCTGGATGGCAGCATATGTGCTCTAAAACCTGTATATTTCGTTCAGCATTAATGTGCATGTCATTCATGCCATGTGCACTAATGCCCCTCCATACCATCATGGATGCTGGCTTTTGAACTGTGTGCTGATAACAACCTGGATGGTCTTTAGCCCATCTTTATTTCTGAAAGACTCAGCCTCTCTAGGATGCTCCTTTTATAACCAATCATGTTACTGACCTGTTGCCTAATTAGTTATGAGATGTTCCACCAGGTGGTTTTTTAGCATTACACAACTTTACACCAGCATTACACCAGTCTTTTGTTGCCCCTGTCCCAACTTTTTTGGAACATGTTGTTGGCATCAAATTCAAAATGGGTAGGTAGTTTTCAAAAACTCAGTTTCAAAATTAAATATTTTGTCTTTGTACTATTTTCAATTAAATAAAGGGGTTAGATGATTTGCACGTAATTGCATTCTGGTTTTATTTACCTTTGGCACAGCGTCCCAACTTTTTTGGAACTGAAGTTGTAAGCTTTTGATCTAAAATGTATTTAAAAAAATTATTTCATGGTGAAGAGGTACATGCAGGGCATTGTGAGTCAAAATCTCCAAATAAAGCAATTTTTTTTATCACAATCAGCATTACATATAGTCACTGTCAGAAGAAAAACTCAAAATGGTAGCTTTATAACAGAAGAAAAAACACCATGATTCTTCAGCATAATCTCTGTTTTATCCAGAACTGATACTAAAAACAAAAAAAAACAAAAAAAAAATAGCAGTAGCGATGCTCATCTCATTTCCTATTGTGAGTATACTTCAAATGAAGAGACCTGAAGGGTCAGCTCCCAGCTTGGACACGCTCTACCGTACAAAGTGTGAAGTCCGCACTCTTTCATCTACTCAGTTTGTTTTGGAGCAGAGTGCTGTTCCTCGGCCTGACTCTGTAGGAACCCTGAGTGTGGGAGAGGAGGTGGTGGGTGAGTCAGTGCTGGGGTGATGAGAAAATGATTCCCTGGACTTCCTGAGAGGATTCGATTTCCGCGTTAGAGGAACGCGTCCAGGAGATTGCAGTGTGCTGGGGGCCTAGTTTTGAGCTTGCATGCTTGAAGGCCTTTTGCCAGGGGTTTTGGATCACAGTAGCGTCCCATGGGCAGAGATGAGGAAGTGAGACTGTGGAGGATGATGAATCAGCTGCTGGTCCATAGAGGCAGCCTCAGAGAGATGACAGATGAGCACGTGAGCTGTAAGCAGATGGGCTCATCAGGACCAGACGTGAGAAGGGGCCTTCCAAAATGTGCCTTAATGTGGTTGCAATATGCGCCTGAAAGTAGTGTTGAATTTGCTAAGGCTGTAAGTAATTAAACACTATGTTAACTGAACTATGCTTATGCAGGATTTAAAAGATGCAGTGGCCCTTATTAAGTTGCGTAAAATGAGCACTCGCAAATTTCACCAGAAGTTTTGTTATTAATTAATTTCCTCTTTGGCGTATCTGAACAATCAAACTCATGTTTTTTAGGATTGTGTATAAGTTTTAAATAAAGATTTTAGTAGTTTGCAAAATACATGATTTGCATTTAAATAATCATAATCATAACAAAATAATCAAAAAATTTATTATCAGTAATGTCAATAATATCAGCAATAACAGTAAAAGTAGATAATGTCAATGAAAATGCCGATAACTTTGCACATAGCAATTCTTATATGCAAGTGGATGGAGTTTTACATGCACACTGGTTAAAAAAAAAGTTGGAACTATAGAATTTTACTTTCTTTCACTCAAGCAGTCGATGTTTTATGATAATAATCACACTAATATCATCACTCTCCCATCTGAAAAAATGCTACATTTATCTTATTGTTTTCAATCATTGTAATTTTAACACTGTACAGGGGGCAGTACAGGCAGCAGTGTACACCTTGCTTGATACCTCAAACTCCACGTATGAAAACAACCGTTGGCTTGTGAGCTGCTGAATGCTTTTGTTTTATTGGCTTACATGAATTAGGATGAATTACATGTATAAAAGGGCCAATTGGGGCATGTGCACTGCAAATGATATGTAAACAATGTACTCATTGCCAGGTGTGTTTTTTCATTATACTACGATAGTTTCCTGAATCAGATGTGGAGTAGTATGCACATCATTCAGACCGAAAATCTGACAAAATTTGATTCATCGGACCTCAAGACACTTTTCCACTTCAGCTAAAACTTTAAACTTTGGCTCCTTTGAAGTTTTAGTTCTGGAAAACACAATAAGCATGGAACCTACTGCTCGCACCCACATGCATTTGTTCCAAAATGAATTTAAAACGCAATAACAAAAGCTTATTAACGATATGCTTGACCATTTAAGCAATTACAAACAATATAATGTACAAACTACCATAGAAAATCCCCCTACTTCTTCATACAGACAAGCTCTTGCAAGAGAACTTCAAATCATGCACACCTCACAACTGTTCAGCTTGGAATTGTGATGCCTTGTTGGAGAACAGCTTGAATGGAATAAAGCAACCGAGGCTCATTTTCATTTTTCACAGACCATTGCATGAGTACTAATATACTGTTGTAAATAACATATTGGTTAATGAATTGGGGCTCCAGTATCTGCAACTCCCCGCAAACTTCAGCCACACTTCCATCAACTCCACTCTTCCTTCATTTGTTGTGTGATCCTTCAGCAGTCCTCCTTTAAAGGCATCTTTTGTATTTTTCCATGTTCATGCTCCATAACCAGTGTGTTTAGACTTGTACAGCACTTTTGTGCATAACCAACACGGTTTTTGAGGCACAATTTGCCCATTTACGCCTGGAAAAAAGGAAAGGCGTAGAACTGCTGGCCCTCTGTGTCTGCTTAGTGCACATGTATCTGCTTGCAGTGTTCTCGAACACGTTGTGGGAAACATGCAGGCACAGATGCTCTGTGAACAGGCCAGATCACACCCTGTCTGTCACGCAGACACACAAACACACCCTATTGTGAGTCCACGGGCTCCTCTCCCTTTAGTGGTAAAAAGAACAGAGGGAAGTATCATGAAAACCGCAGAGAGCTGGAGAGCACCTCACGTTAACTGCTCTAGCTCACACATCGCTCTGAGATCACATGCCGTTTTACTAGCGGCCTTTGTTCTTCATTTCTTGTGTTTTGGCTCTTATCTCAAACCCAAACACAGAACCACAAAAACTACAGCCAGATTGGCTTGATTTATGGGGGACTTTCTGAGTGCTTGCTTGTCTCTTGGTAGCATGGATTCCATTGTCGTTTTCAGGATGTGCTGATAGATTAAACTGTTTATTTCGAAGTTATAAACATTATTAAGTTGAAATGTTGGGCACATGTACGCTGCCACTGTATGTCCTCTGGGTAGTTGTTTGATTTTTTTTAAATGATGGCTGGCATTGTGCAGTGACTGCAAAGACTTCAGAATCCTCTCCTGTTATATGTAGTTTATATATGTCTGTGGGAATTGGCATTGGCCATTCTGAGCATTTGTGTGGTCAGGCACTGATTTTGGATGAGAAGGCCTGGCTTACAATCAGCATTCCGAAGCAGCGCAAAGGTGTTCAGTGAGGTCAGGGCTCTGTGCAGACCATTGGAGTTCCTCCACAACAAACTTGTCAGGTCTTTGATAGACCTTGCTCTGTGCACAGGGGCACAGGCAGGCTGGAGCAGGAAAGGGTCTTCCCCAAACTGTTGCCACAAAGGTGTAAGCAAATAATTGTCTAAAATGTCTTTGTTTGCCATAGCATTAACATTACCCTTCACTGGAGCTAAGGGGCCTCAAAAGGAAAAAGTCCCAGACCATTATCCCTCCTCCACCAAACTTCATGGAAATATGGAGTTAGTGACTACTGATACAGGTGGATGATAAAGCATAGAAATGTATTTATTTTTATTATTATTTTTTAATTCAGGACACACTCAGCTGAAAACCCAAAACCTAAAATGTTTTTTAATTTGCCTTTTGATTTACTTTATGAACATATGTAATATACATAGAAAAGCTAATGGAAGCTTAAGGAAATAAAGATAAATTTGTATTATATTGACAACATCAGTCTTTTATTAGGACAAAACTGAGCTGGCAATAAATAAACACAGTTTATTAACCTATTACAAAATGTACAGTATGTGCCTTTGGAATGCAATGTCTTTGGCAAGAGTGAACAGTTTGTCATCTACTTTTTGCACTTTGGCACTTTTGTTTGTGAAATGTGGCTGCAGATAGTTCTTGTGCCAGCTGGGACTTTCCTTGCTTTAATGTATTCTGCATATGAGGCAGAATGTCAAGTTTTGTGGTATCAAACCTGTAGTGAGGAAGTTCTTGAGTGCTGTAAGTCTTCTTGATTCTTGATATGAACAGAGATTACAAATTACCTATGTAATGTCCCTCATAGATATGATGTAATAGTTCTAAGTGGCCATCTTTTTCACTGTTTATCTGCTGTTGCATTGTCTGAAAGAAAAGAAAAACAGTGTTTTTAATCAGTATGTCTCGGTTTCATTAGCATTCAGATTTTTGTTGTGTTAGATTTTGATACACTGCATGTCCAGACATCCCTTCGAATTAGTGAATTCAGCTACTTTAAGGCGTGCCCACGGCTGGCACAAGCATTCAATTGAGCACATAGCTTGTATAATCTCCATAGAAAAACATTGCTAATAGAATGGCTCTGGAGCCTAAGGTCACCAATGCCAAGCATCGGCTAGAGGGGTATAAAGCCCCCCAGCACTGGGCTGTGAAGCAGTGGAACTGTGTTCTCTGGAATGATGGAGCTCCATCCTGTGCCTTTGTGATAAGTTGGAGTGCTAGAACTAATCAGCCAACATTAGTACCTGACCTCACTAATGCTCAAAAGACTGAATGCAGTCATTTCTTTACAGCAATGTTCCAACATCTGCTGTAGATCCTTCTAAGAAGAGTAGAGGCTGTAAAACAGGAACAAGTTCCCTATTATTATTCAGAAGAAATGTCGGATGAGCCGGTGTCTACAAACTTTTGGACATATAGTGTACTTCACTGTAAACCTATTTAATCTCGTTCATTTCCCAACCAAAATTTTCAGACTTTTTTCACTTTCTTTTCCTTTTCTCTTTCCGAAAGTGCCACGTTTGACCATTTTAAGCCAAAAATCCATAGATTTTAGTAAACTAGATAGTTTCACCCCATGTAGCACAATGCTAACGAGGGAGTAGGAATGCATTTCAGCCACAGCCACACTGAGTCCAGGATGCTCACAATGCATTGTGCCAGTTGAAGACTGCATGTGATGCATCTGCATGACTTCTCCGTCAATTCCACTGCCACATTGCCACACACATACAGAGGATGCTAAGTAAAATTAGCTAGCTAATAGGCTAAATACTCTGCTTACAAGTTGTAAATACCAAAACATTTCAGTTACAGTTCACCCTCATCCAAATAATATCACTCAATTCAAGTATGTAGTGCCACTGTTTGCTGCATATTAAAAAGTTAAGACAGTGAAGATGATTAGCTGTAGTGAATGGAATGTGATTAGCATTGCAGAACGATGAGCAAACACGTGCGTATTCACTGCTTACTGCGTTTCCACTGGTGTGCTAAATTAGTGCTCGCTGTTCTCCAATGTGGGGGGCAGTGGGCAGACAGGGCTATGCTGTGTTATGAGGGAAGTGCGTGTGGAAGGTCATTGTGACCCGTGGCGCTTCCTGAGGGAAAGCCGTGTTCTTGCCGCGTCACTCCTCCCGAGCGGCCAGGGGTTTCCCAGCTTCTTACACGTTTGGAATAATGTGTTTCGCACATTATTTCCACTTCAGAGCAGCGTGATATTTGTGTTCGCTTTCCGGCTCGGCAGACAGTGGCGTTACTGTTTTTTCCTCCGATTGTGTTCGCAGGACTTTGGGTGGAGCAGTGTGATGTCGTAGACCTCTGTTTCCGACCCAATAAATATGGTTGGATGAAACACACATGCACACAGGTTTGTTTTTTTACCAGGACATGGGGTCATACACACTTTTTCTATGTGTTTTATATTAACAGTTGTATGCAAGAGTTTGAACCCCCTTGGTCAAAGTACAGGTTTTGTGGTAAAAGTAAAATAAGTGAAAACATCCTCTACAGGAAACAGAGTCAAATATAACAGTTTTCTGGTAATTTTAGTGCACAATTTCTACATATTCAACGTACTGAAAAAAATAAAACATGAAATATTAATTGTGCCATGATTTTATGCATTTTTGCTTCCCAATACGTTTGGAAAATAAATAATTGTGTATTAAAATGTGCAGAAGTGTATTCTCCATAGAGGATATGTTTATGAGTCATTTGATCAGGGGTGCCTGAACTTTTGCATACGGGAAGGGTGTTCTTAAAACTCCCCTGTGATAAAATCGCAGTAATGCACAGCCTCAAGTTGCTTATTGCTTTTATAAAACAGCCACCAACATAAAATATGATAAAATACACAATTTATTTTAACTTTTTGTCATATAATAATGGACATATGATAACACAGCACTGTTTAAAGGAAAACATTTGCTTTATAGGTACTTTTTGGGCACCAAATTAATACCACAAATCTTATTTAGCACCAGTCCAGCAGCGCCCCTCTTCTCGTGCTGGGGCTGAATCTCAAATGGCTCCCTGCTCCCTACATAGTGCACTATGTAGGAATTTAGAATGGCTTTAAACGCGGCTCAGCCAATCAGATTTTAGGACCGGAACTATCCGTTGTATAAAAAAAGGTTTAAAAAGAATATGAGTTGGTGTGCAGTGCACTTTGTCAAAAAACATTTCTTACTTCAATAAAGAGTATTAAATATATAATAACACTGATATTTCTTGGGTAAAGCCACCTTCCAACAATGTATATCATGGAAAAAAATGAAATGCCATTAAGTGTGTAGTAAGTACACAAAAGCCTCAATAAGTAAAATAATATCATTTTTTCAGTATGTAGTGTGTCCAGCCTTTGCCGTATCACAGCTTCCATTCTTTTTGTAAGAAATGCTTTAAGTTTTCCACAGAAGTCTTAGAAGTTGGTTGCATTTTCTGCTTTTTGGTTCATCAGTCATAAAACATTACCCCAACTATCAGATGTCCAGCTTTGGTGTTCTAGTGTAAGTTTTTTCATGTTGTCCATCATTCTAGGAACATCTGGTCCTCACAAAGAGCCAAATACACGGCTACACACGGACACATGCTGTTGGAATGTACTGTTTGATTGATTTCGTATTTGTTCCAACCCGATTTCTCAATCCCTTACTGGTCTTGAGGGTGTGGTGAGCTGTCGACATTTGTGAGCTTGTCAACGTTTGCTAACCTTCATGTGTAATAAAACTATTCTGACCTTTTATTTTCATACTGGAGCAAAAATATGTTTCCAATAAGGCAATGTGTGGTTACACGTCTTTGTTTGAAACCATTTGGACATTTTCCTCTTTTAAAAACACTCATGTCATTACTGAGTAACTTAAGAGCTGGCTCGCTTTGAGCCCTGCAGGCTTCCATATCCTACTGTACATTACTTCATTAGAATGACTCAGAGGTCCATTCAAGGCAGGATTTCACTGAGCTCAAGTGTGATCTAATGCGGGCACATGCTTGTCAAGACCATATGGTGGAGAAATTGCCCTCACCGATCGTATCGGTTGTGCTGCAGCTTCTGGGAATTAGGAAACAGCATGGACTTGTTCACATCTCTGCTTGACTGGTGTTTTGATTCTTTCAAACCAACGAGAAACTATTACTATTAGGAACGGATATTGTTGTATGTAATGTGTTAACAGAGTTGAGATGATGGAGTTTCCATTGTGTATGGTACGCTGGCTACGCTGAGTGGCTTTAAAGAAAGTCAATCGTTTTAAACTGTTGCTAGCCATTACCAATAAACACGCATTATGTATGTTTACATGTAATTTGATATTTGTTATGGTGTCAGATGGGAGCCAGACTGTGCTGTAAGCAAGGAGGATTGGCGGGGAAAGTCTTGACCAGTTTATGGGTCAGAATAAAGACATCTATAGTGTGTGACAGGCACCCATAACCCCCTTTTCCTGGAAATCTGCCCATAGTTTATTTATATCCCAAAGGCATTCACTTTCACAATATATTAAGTGTCTGTTCGGGGAAGGATGTAATACGTATAGCAGTATAATATATAACTGTTCTGAGTTCTGTATGTACTGTGGGTGTGAATGAATGGCTCTTTACATTTATATATCATTGTTTATTGTGTCAGTTAACCCCTTTTCACAGCAGCCATAAAGGGCAGTGTCCACCTGTTTTGGAGGTCCCTTAGTTTTTGCACTATGGAAATGTGTATGATTTACAAAACTCAAAGCAAACTGCATTTTCATCTTTGTAGATGAGCAAACATGTCGTCTTAAATGTTTTTCTAGTGTTTAGATTCTATAATTTTATTGTGGCAATTGAATTGTTTTCACAGCAGGAGGTTTTCACTCCTCCTATTTCGCCCCTTATTGCTCATTAGCAGCTAAACACAGTCACAACATTTCACACACAAAGAGCCACCATTGTCCTAGCTAATCTGATAAGAGTTACAAGAGCAAATATTTTATTGATTATATTAACTAAAAATGTTGTTTTCCATTCTGACGGCAAAATAGAGACTAGGGGACCTGCAGAAAGAGGTTATACTGTGGAAGACCATAGATCCCTTGCTTTTTTAAAATAAAAGTTTGAGGTACAACACAAATGCTGTTTAAAGGAATAGTTTTGCTTAAAAATCAAATTAACATGATTTCTCACTTACACCGGATGCAGTCAGCTGGCTAAGACATGTTTAATATCTGAAGTGTGCTTCTTTAGTTTTCGTAAATACATGCCCAACGACATCTCTCAATCCACTCAAACACATCCAGTCTTCATTTTGCACAAACAAGTGGATGTAGTTTACAACAAGATGAAACTTACTTTAGCCTATAAAAACAAAAATAAACACCTCTGCATAGGTGAATGGTGGGGCAGCCGTTGTGAGTAACCAGACTGCTTTTACCACAATACGTGTTATCATTCTGCACAAGACGACCAAACTTTGAATGTCGAACACAGTGTCTGATTATGATCTTGATGACCACACTTTCAGCACAAATGAGCCCCAATCGTATATGTTTGAACCCGAGTAAACACATAAAGAAATGTGTCAGCTGGATGCTGGACCCACCAGGTACTTGCCGGACATACCTGCAACTCCTTGTATGACAGGAACATGGTAGTGTACTTGTGTAAAGTGCCAGGTGATGCCAACCTGTGGGAGCTATTGAATAGATGGTCAAAAAATGTGAGATTGAAAATGATAAATTCCCACCATTAGGGATGCATCAATACCAATACTGGTATCACGTATCAGCCTAAAACTGTGCTTCTTTACTCAACCTCATAAAAATGCACCAAAGAACAATATTGTCTGGCTTTAGAAATCATTCAACTACAGCTCAACCAGCCAATCAAAAGGACTCAAACAAGACATAAAACTCGAAACGTGAGCTCCTCAGATGCATTAGCCTTGAATGTGATTTCTGCTGTCACTGTGCAACAGAGACTGTTGTTGAAAGAGACTGATGAGGAGCAGGGATCAAAACTATGAAATGTACTTACAGCTGTACAGAAGTGCCTTTCAGACTTGGAACAAAACCTGCTCTTCTCCACTGCAATGCTGTTCGATCCAAGGTAGCTAATGTAGCACAGCTAGCTAATGCACTTCATTTAAAATCAGCTAGATTTTAATGATTTAACTGTTAAGGTACTTTGCACACATTTAAACTGACAGCTACTTAATTCTGGGTTACTGATTATGGTACTGGAATTGATATCAGCAAGTACTAAAAAACATGACAAAAAACATGAAAAAATGGTATCCATGCATCCCTATTCATATTATGCCCAGTTAAAATATACCAGAATCAACGTTGATTTCTTTGTTCTGTTTATACAAAATGGAATGCAACACCTCTTTTTGTAGCTTTATTGTTATTCAATTTGCAAGTTCTAACTAACTTTCTTAGTCATGAAGACTTAGCTATACTAAGAAACGTGATACCTCTGTAGTGATGTTTTGACATACAGCGTGCTCCTTGTGGTTCAGTTTGAAAGTGGAATAGTACTACAGGATGTTAGGCAGATGACAATGTAGTTCCAATTTTAGCTTAAATGATTAAAGAAGGTCCTTTGCTGTTTTACTAAATTCTTTTTATCAGAAACTTGTTTACATAGACTCTTGATAGATATTAAGGCAAATAAATTAAGAGTTTGGCATATATTTATGGAATTGAGATTGGTGACAGTTTGCATCCGTGTTTATTAGCAACATTAGCATAGCATCTCCAGTTCGAAACTAAAGAAGCAGAATCAGATATTAAACATGTGTTGGCTTGTCAACTGCATCAGGGTAAGTGATAAAACATAAGTGATTTTTTAAGGTAAAAATTAGTTAAGATAAAAATATTTTACATTTCATTTTGGTTATATTAGCTAACAACATCCATCCATTTCCATTCCACTGGCAAAATGCCCACTAGGTGGTTTGCGGAAAACATGTCATGAAAGACCAAAGACAAAACAGCTATGTAAAAACACTTTTACACTTGACTGTTTGACTGTTTTGGGGATGTAAAATCATGCAAGCATAAGTGGACTTAGGAAGTAGGATTTGGGCCTTTGGTTCAGTCACACTGTAATAATAAGTTACATAGGAGCTCTTGTCATACATAGTTTTTGAGGAGAATTTGCAGTAGATATGTTTCATTAGATGGTGGAGCCATATCTTGGAAACATACCATCTTATATATCAACATCAAAGTAATCTATGAAATATTAGAAACAATTAGAAATGAATTCCAAATCAGATGCTCATATTTATATAAATAGGACTGTACATACACTACAGTTCTAAACTGTGGAACTTGATCATCATATTGCCTACTCAGGCTGACAGAGTAATTTCTGTAGTCAGCATACTTACATTCCTTTACATCCCATTCTTGTATTTACACTTGGCATTAATACAGATTTCAGTTGATGTGTGTGGTCATATTTGTGTATATTGAATACAACTACAGCTTAGAACATGCAGGCAGATTTCAGCACTATCACTTTCTGCAGCTGTAGTCAACACTGCATGAGCTGAATTAAGAAACACACATTAAACACTGAATGTATTTTATACTCCTAATCTGAAATTAATTCCTGTAGCTTATTTTATGTGCAGATCCTTCACAGACTAGCTGACTAAACCCAGCCTGACAGTGCACAGGCTGCATGTGCCGTGTCACCTCAGCCTTTTGTTAATAAACATGGCTCTCAGGGGCTAATTCTCCACACTGATGGAGTCCGCTTTGTTTGTTTTGGCACGTTGTCAGTATGATCAACTCTGAAAGGTTGACTGGGGCCTTCCATTCTACAGGCTCATCATCAACAGACAATTAACCCATTTGTGCCCAAACATTTAAAAAAGTACAACAAGGAAATGGCCACAGATTTTTTTGTGTTTGACAAAACTAGCTCAAATTTAGCACCAGGCCACTTTGTGGCACTGCCTATCTAACCAATACTTGGAAATGGTAAAAACCCTTATATTTCATATTTCTAATCAGAATTTGATACTTTCTCTCAATGAATTAATGTTTCATGAAAATACAATTTAATAATTTATTTTAAAATTAAGTGGAAAAAATGGGCCAGTATCTCAACAGACCACCATCAACAATTTAATTATTACCATACACACACACAGAACACACTAAGAGTGTGTGCTGTCTAAGAGAGTTCAGTACATTTCAACAGGAAGCCCCTGTATTAGATTGTCTAAAATCCTCTATTTTTGGTCTTTTTTGAGTTTCACACTTTCCTTTAAACACACACACATACACATTACATGCATATTTATATGTATGCATAAAAAGTAACCCTATGTAGGTAAGTAACCAATGTAGTAAAGGGAATTTAAAATTCCTGTATGGAAATAAATGGGTTAATTTGAAAGTGGAATTGAAGTTAAATTGAAGTAGAAACCTTTTGTTTTAGTAGGTGTTTATAAATGTTCATAATGGTATTCTGCATTGTAAGGAGGTCTGATAAATAAATAATTACAACCGGCAACTCCGGGGTCCAAGCACAATTCAGGCCTGAAGCGCGTTTTCACAAACAGAAGATAAATAATAAGGAGTGAGAGTTTTCAAATAATTATAATTGTTTAACTGCTGGAATAACAGGAAAAGACCTATCTCACTGAGGTGAAACACAGTCTAATGTATATGATCAAAATGGCTAATGGCCTTACGAGGTAGAAATACTCAGAACTTTTTTGTGCTTTTTGTTATTGATCTCATAACAATATCAAACCAAAATATGCACTATTAGTGTAGTAAATATCATGGATCGTTAGATATGGGGGGTTTATTTTGTCTTTATTTGTATTTAAGCCTCCCAACCCTGGTTATGCAGCCTTTATAAATAAGTGAGGTTAGAACTTGTGATGAATGGGCAATTTAAGTCACACACACAAGCTCCCAGCTGAGTGGCGACTGTATGAATTATACAGCACATCAAAGAGCACAGAGTGGGCCCAAGGAAAACAATCACACTGCCCAGAAACTGCCCTTCGGTTTGTAAAGCAATGGCCAAAGGAGTTCAAACCGCGCAATAAGCCTGTCCAGTGCCGAAGCCCTTAGCCACTATAGAGCTTTCATTCTTTAACCCAGGGCCCAAGCCTGTTCTGCATGATGTGTTAAAGCTACAAACAAATTTACATGAATGAAGTCATTACACCAAAGCGGTCCAATTCAGTCCCAGTGCACAATCATGCTCATAGAACAATCTGGCTCTATTAGTCAGCTTAAATCAGTTGTATGTGGGACCCACCCTTGGTTATGATCTGTTGACATGGAAACCTTTCTGCTAGTGATTAACCAAAGCATCATGATTCATAAAGTATAAACTTGTGGGGCCTTCGAGTGATACTCAAAGATCTTTTGAACTGTAGAGTAGAATCAGACTTGATGATTCAGAGGCCACTGATTGAAACTGATAATGGTGTGGAATTAAGCTGATGCTGTAGTTTTTGTACAGCCAAAGAAACCTTAGCATAGCTGTGCGGTGAATCCACTGAGTGTGGATGCAAAGGAACACTTAATGCTAATCCCCATGGGGCTTGATGATGTGCTACAAGAACCTTGATGCTAACTGTGCTTTTGGAAAAGAGCACAAACAAAGCGTGACTCCTCTACTAAGATGACTAGCAACTGTCCAAAAAGTCTTTTTGGCAAGATAATGCTGATGAGTCAGTGTTTTCAATTGAGAAGATGCTGCCCTTTGTCCCCATCAAGCAGAGTGCTTGAAAGTGAAGCTTGTGTTTTGAATCCAGACACAGCTTGTTGTATCTTTATTAATGGGATCTGTGGCTCCAACATAGTTTGTCCATAAACAGACAGAGGTAGGGAGCACGGGGCAATGAGCAGAACTTGGGCATTAGTAGAAGGTTTCTAGAGGGCATTCAACTGAACAGACAATCAAACTCTAGGAGATGTTGTGTTCTCAGGAATAGAGTCACTTTAGTTACTTTAATTACCTTGTACCTTGGCCATTTCATCAGAAACCTATCTAGGTGTACTTTGTATATATACAGTACTGGGCAAAAGTCATAGACCACCCTTCAATTTTTTAATTTCCAGTTAAACAGCCATTAAATACAAGTTTTCTTTTTCAGAAGATATTTCTAAAGAGATTAGAAATCAAGTTGCATAAGGAAGGGAAATGTCAAAGGACTTCCAAAACTGGAGTTCAAAAAAATTCCTAAAAGATGAACAGTGAAAATGAGACTCTGTTAACTGTGAAAGACCTGGTAGACCACCAAAACTGTCCCTATCAGATAAACAGTGCTTGAAGCTTTCCTCTTTGAAAGAGAGGAGAAAATCAAACTCCACTTTTGCTTCAGATCTGAAAAAATTCCACAGGTGTTTCTGTCCATCCTTCCACTGTGAGAAGACAACTCAACACTATGAATCTGAAAGGATGTGTAGCTGACGGGAAGCTGTTTCTGAGAAAAGGGGGGAAAAATCTAAATCAAATAAAGAAGCTGCTGGTGTTCTCATAACAATAGACTGACCTCCCCAGAGTCCAGACCTTAACATCAATGAGTGTGTTTTGGGAATATATGGATTATGAGAAAGCGGAAAATGCAACCAACTTCTAAGACTAAACTTTTCTGCTTTCTTTTCTGTTTTCTGCTTTTTTTTCTGATAGTGAAAAATAACTAAATTGAACATAATGGCTGTTTTGCTTGTAAATAAAATAAATGAAAGATAGTCTCTCATTATTGTATGGTACTAAAGAATTACTACTGTAGTCCATCTTTTGCTACCCAACTTCCCTACAGCCCTCTGTCTGAATATTCTACCAATTTTTTTCTCCAGATCTCATTTACTTCTGCTAGACATGGTTAAACGTGGATGAGTTATTGTCCCTAAGATGAGCTTTAAATGAGCTATGGTTCCTAAATGTATACCTACAAGGTAGGTGTATCTAATAAAGTAAGACCAGTAAGTGTAGTATAGATTAAATGCATTACAAATCAGATGAGTGTCAAAGTTCAGTTTGGTTGTAAATGTATGAAAAGAGGTGCAGTTATGGAAAAAATGGGCTAATCATAGCCGATGGGTTTGCAAGAATAAGATCATGTAATCATTCGGGTGAGGCAGTGCAATTCAGGATTAGGAACAGGCACAAGCAGAAATACATTGGCTGCTCTTCAACATCCTTGAAGTGCTTCCAAATGAATTGGAGGCCAATAGCAATGTGCAGTCATGCCAGCAAAAAGCTCCAACTGCAAAGACTCTGTTCTGCCTATGTTAACTGGAGAACTTATAGCACTTATGGCACGTATTTTTATGTGAAGCACTCCCATTCATGCTAAGAGGTGTGGGAGGTGGAGAGGCCATGGTCTTCTTAATTGGAGACACAGGACGGATAAAAGAAGTGCTGAGGTTTTGGCAGCTATAAGTCATCAGACAGAAGAAGTAGCACTTGGAGGCCATTAATCCTACAATTCTGGGGTGGGTTAGGAAGGTAAGCTCGTTTAGATAGCATATACTCATGACAAAGAGTGTGTAGAAGCACATTGTCAGGAGACTTGGGAAATGGGTGTTGTCTATTCTGGCTCCTAGCCAGACATCTAATGCTTTGTTTTACAGGTTTCAATGAGCCCCTTGGCGCTGAATACCACAGGATATATGTTATCCTGTTAACAGGGTGTTAAGATCAGCTTGTGGCTGCACATTGACCTAACAGGTATGTTCCCATTTGGAATGTAGATCTAATCAAGCCAAACTGGGCTTCAGGTGCACATTTGTTTAGAATGTCAATGTCTTGGACATTGTTTCTTAGGAAAGATTTGTCATGGCTTGGATGGAACAAAAACAATTGGGTTTCTTAGATACAGGCACATTCAGGTTAAAAAGGACTTTTGGTCCTAAGCCAGGCTCATTTTCTCACTTTAAAGTCAGATTTTAACTTTACTTTCATTTGGATTTTCATTTTGGATTTTCATTTAAATTGGCTCTGCTGAGATTCAGGATCAGTTTCAGTTGCCGTTCCACAGTTCCACAGTGACATCTGGAACCAGTGCAGGTTTGCTGTCCTGAGTGGAGTGAATCAGTTTGTTTTTGTACATCATAGATCTCGCAAAAAGGACTGACTGACAGTAATGCATTCTAGGTGGCTGAAAGGTGGGGCTAAACGGTTTTGTTCAGTTTCCACATGGACATGGTTTGGCAATGAACACTTACAAACCGCATTCAGCACAGTTCCCTGTCAGTCAATTCATACATACTGTATGGGATAACACACCCTTGCGTGTCTGGCTGAAGACACCTTTAATCACACCTGCAAGGCAGATGATGCATTGTGATGAGTGAGGTGGGCCCGCCCCTTATAACCTCTCCTCATCAGCATTTCTTCTCAGTCCTTATGCTCTTCACCTTGCTAAGAACATCTCATGACTTCGCTGCTAATCTAAATTGAATTGTTTACTGTTCCATAGTTAAAACCAACATGTTGGTGAGTCATCTTTCTGTGGAGCACTGTTTGAAGGATTACATACATATTCTGAGAAGAACCAATTCATTGGAAAAGATAATTATGCTCGGAACAGCTAAAAGTAAAAAAGGATGAGGATGACCAGCAAGATGGGCACAGTCAGAGATATGATGAACAAACCCTTTACAAACCTGAAGATCCAAACAACACAGGGTATTCTGGAGCAACATTATCCATATGGCTGCCAGGAGTCAGAACTTGATGGCCTTTAATAATATATATATATATATATATATATATATATATATATATATATATATATATATATAATAACCCAATAAATGTTAAACCATCAATGCAACAGCAACTGCTAGGCCTTAAACTATGCTGTTAACTCAGACAAAAACTGTTTATAGTGCTTGTGCTAGGTTAATCCCTCAACAACTAACATCCGAACAGCTGCAATTCCAATTAATTGGTGCTCCATTGACGCGTTTAAAGAATAAGGACAATCTGAGAGAGTTGTGTTACTGGTGTTAGACTGATGGGTAGCTATAAACTGAACATTTACAGTGGTGTGTGGAGCTGTAGCTCACTGGCTAAGTGCTTGAATCTATTAGTAATGGGGCTGGTTGCTTAGTTAGCAAGCTTTGGCTAACACCACAATCAACACTGTACAGATCGAATATATTTGATTGATACTCAATTGACAACTTCTAGATAAAGACTCAAATCTGTGAGAGCAAAGGTGAGTGACAGTCAGAGTCACACATGTTCTGTGAGGTGTTAGCCCATGAGCTACTCTGCTAGAAAAAAACAGCATAGACGATCACCAGCAAAACCAGTTGTGTAATGGATGCTGGTATGCAGTTCAACCAGAATGACCACACTGGACCAGCACTTGACCAGCTTATTCATGCTGGTTTCTAAATCTTCAGCAGGTTAAGCTAGCACATGCACCACAGCAAGTCCTACTCCACAGGCCTAGCTAATTGATAAATATAGTCTGTTTTTGGAACGGTGCATTGAGAAACCACAAGCAGCTCTCTAGAGGGACATATATTATGTGTTGACCTTTCATTCCAGAATCTTATGGTAGCTTTCTCTTTCCTCATCTGTTCTCATGAGTTTTATTCATTTTTCTTTCCTTTCACTTACAAAAAATAGTACATTCTGTTTTCCTCCGCATGCTCCCTTGGCTTAATGTGCCAGACAGATACTCATGAATGGTTGAATGGTTGCAACGTCAGAAATAATTAATAGTTATATTAAATTGTGACCACAGTTAGTTTGCCATTTATTTTACAGGTTGCTCATTTTTCAATAATGGATATCCAGTAATGAAAAGTCTAATTTGGCTGCTTTCAATGAAATGTAATTCAGTAAAAAAAAATTGCACAATGCAACATTAATAGTGAAAACATCTGTTGAAATCCAAGCCTTAATTTAAAGTTTCTATAGAACAGAAATGGATTGATGTTGTACGAGGTGAATGACATAGTTGTCATACTATATTTAAAAATAATGGAGTAAGCTCTGTGTTAAAGCTGTGTCAGCCAAATCAGATAATTCATGGTTTTAATAACTCCTTTGTTGTTTGTTGAAGACACACCCTGGTATTCTGGCTTTTAGTCTCTCAAATTAAAAGGCAATTTATGATGTAGTCATTGCTTTCATTCTTATGGGCAATTAGCCATTAAACAAATGACTACTGATCTGTTTGACTGGTTGTAAAAGTGAGATAAGAGTGCTACAGGGCATGATCTTCAAATAGACTTTATAAAAATAGACCACCAAGCCTTTATAAGAGAAGAGAAAATCAAGCTCCACTTTTGCTTCAGATCTGAAAAAATCCACAGGTGTTTCTGTCCATCCTTCCACCATGAGAAGACAACTCTGCGCTATGAGTCTGAAAGGATGTGTAATTGTCAATAAGCCATAACTGAGAAAAGGAAGCAAATAAAAAAGAAGAACATTTGCAAATCAAACAAAGAAGCTGCTGGTGTTCTCTGAACAGTGAGTCCAGAACTCAATATCACTGAATGTGTTTGGATGACTTGGATTGTGAGAAGCAGAAAATGCAACCAACTTCTAAGACTGAACTTTGGAGGTGGGGAACAATATTGCTGCAGATTTCTTTGAAAAAGCTGACAGCAAGTCTCTTTAAAAGAATGAAAGCTTCTAATGGAAGGCAAAGTGTAAAATTGAATATAATATTGAAAAATGTTATATAATATTTAGTTGTTTATGGTGTGTTCATTTTAGCTGTCATGCTAACGTTGCGAAGCATATAGGGAGACCTGGGCATTCCTGTGGGCAAGCTCTCTTCCTTAATGGCTAATCATCGGAACAGACAATCAGGTACTATATGTACACAATAAGCAAGTGTCATTCTTATTGATTGCTTGAAGAATCTGTTGGCTTGTATGGAGACAGAGTAACTTTTGAAGAGATGGTTCGGCTAAAAATCATTGTTTGATGCCTGAAGTTTGCTTCTTTAGTTTTGCTCTGGAGCTACGAGGCTAATGTAGCTAACAAGTAATGTAAGTTTATTGCCACCAATTAGCACTGCAGAAACTACATGCCTACGTTATCACACACTTGCATCCAACAGTGTTGAGCCGTTAAGTCTCAAATAGACCTGCTTATGTAGCTTTGGACACTGTATGACATGCTTTTGTCCATTTTTATAGATAACAGTACATCATATTATGCAACATAAGTCTCCAGTTCAAAACTAAAGAGCTAAACATTGAGCAGCGAACATGTCTTGGCTGTTTAAATACAGTAAACGTAAGGGGGGGGAAATGGCAACAATTGGTTTCTTGGCTGAACCATTGCTTTAAGAAAGATTAAGTTAAGAAAATCCCAGCCAAGATGAAGTTTACTTTCTTTTCTCTAACCAGTAAAATGAATGAAAAACGACACTGTGGATTTCTTTATTTGCCTTTTGATCAAATCTGAATCAAGGACCCAGAACATGTAATGTTTTCATATGAACGTAATTTGGAACAGGGATTCAGTGTGTGATTGGGCTTGCAGTGGTAAAATAATCTTGTGGTTAGTTTATGTCAAGAGATTGTAAATAAGGCGTTCACATATATCACAGAGTAGCACCACTGACAGAAACGCCCAAAAAGCATATGAAAGAAATACAGTGCAGAATGTTGTTGTATTTGGTGCTTTTAAAACACCAAAGGTTTCTTGCTGTGGGTTTCTAGCTGAAATAAATTAAATTAACTTTTTTCTATGACCAGAATGGCTTCCTAGGGTTCTCCACAAAATAAACAGGCTGGCATGCTGATAAACAGGACTTAAAGAGAGCTGAAAGACGTGTGAGATGTGGCAGTGAGAATTCACTTCATATCTCAGGTTCAGATCTCTGCATGGTACACTAAAGAAACGGCTCAGAGAAGAATTCCACTCAAAATCCATAACGGGATTCTTTACTGTGGAGTCTGTTGGGCGGAATTTAAGTAACAAAGTCCAGATACAGAACGCCTGCAGATACAGACACTTAAGGTGTGGGCATTACAACCAATCTTGTGACTGAGTGAGTTTGAAATAGGAGAACAGTAAAAAGGAAGAGAGATACTTGCAATAGTTGTGGGATTTAATTTATTAAAAAAACTCCATAAAAGGAAACTTCACAAAACAGAATCGATAGCAGTTAATTTTCTCTCAAAATCTCTTTTTTATGTAGTTTAATTTCATATAACTGTAAGATTGAGTGATGTATGCCTAATTAATAAAAAAATACTTGAGCAAGATTAATAACTGTTTTCTACAAGCAGCCTACACATCTCCACTACAAATAAAACATATAAACTTTTCAAGCGCCTACCAATTGAGAAAAATGGTGCTGTGTTTTTATGAGAATCATCCTTCTTTTATGCATGATATAATGATGCAAAGACACACATCTAGCTAATAAGTGACATCAGCAATGGTCCAATTACTTATGGTCCCCTGAAATGTTGGTATAAAATGGCTGTGATTTATGCACAATTCACACAGTAGGGTATCTGCACCCAGTACATATATTCAAATCACAGCAGACATTCTGCACTTTCACCACATTCATTATTTTACTTCAGATCTAATGTTCAGGTCCAAATTAAAAACTTACTTACAAACTGAACTCTATATTATTATATATTTACCACTTACCTACAACAATAACTAAATCTATATTCACTGTCCTACAGTGATCAATATGCCATGATGCCTTTGGAAATGCATTACTGATTAGAAAAGAATTTGAGGTAGTCATCTGCATGGTTGAGCAGTGAGTCATCGAGTTTGCTCAAGATTCTTTGTGGCTTTTGTGTTTAATGCCAGCTGACATGGTTCCCTGGGAACTATCGTCATTTAATAAACACAGCTGTAATAAAAGCACAATAACATTTCCACTGCCTGTGGAAGAGTTTTACCTAAGAATTCCTATTCTGTTTCCCAGAGTACCAGGAGAAAAAAAGGCCAGAAAATGTGGTACCATTAATGGTATTATAACATCTTTTAAAATGACTTTTACTAGCATATATAAATGTGGTGATATAAACATGATCTAGATGGGAGGTTTAATACAAACTTGGTATTGTTTTTGACAAGGCCTAAAACGTCTAGTTCCTGGACATCATCCTGTAATTTTCTTCTATTTTTTGGCAATAAATACACTGGGAACTGTTTCATAATCATCAAGATTTCACAGCGATGATTCTGCCAATAAATGAACTTACACAATTTTGCCCATATTCCAAATGTAGTGGATCTGCCCAGACATTTTTGGGGTTGAAAGTTTTGCACTGGAGCTACGCAGCTAATGTAGCGAACAAGCGATGGAAGTTTATAGCAACCCATTAGCATTGTGCAAACTGCATGATTTATCACATGCTTGCCTCAAACCATGTTAATCTCAAACAGACTTGTTTATGTGATTCAAGAGTTGATTCCAAAGATTTGGACTTGATTCCATACAGTAAAGTTCAAGTTTGCCCTCACCTGCGAACACATGGAGTGTGAGATATTCTGCTGTCACAGTCTAGACCAGAGGTGTCAACTCAAGCTCTAAAAGGGGCTTATTGAAAAATATCGACATATAATAATTATTGTACTCTTTGTGTCCCAGATACACAACTCTAAGTCTTGCTTTTTGCAATCGAGATTATTGTGTGGAATTGACGCTGGCCGCAGTTGTGCACCTCTGCTGTAATAAAGCAGAGGAGGATGAGGGGAGAAGGATAACAGCCACTGACAAATCTGTGAGGGCCATTACGGACACGTGTGTAGCCACACCGCTGTTACTGCCCAGCCTGCTCTGTTTAGTTTCTCTTGGCATCCCGAGTTCCTGCTTGCCTCGCTCGCCCTGACAGTTCAGCTAAACAGAGCGAGAAAAAAGCAGCGAGGAAGTCAGCTGCCTTGCTGGAGGTGCTTGAGATCTGGCGTGAAAATGATTTCACAGTGTAGGAGGATGCAAAAACATGAGCTAACATGATCACTGTGTAGAGAATGTGGTTTGAATATTTATGGCTAACAGCAGGTCTGTAGTGGACCATTTTACTTTAAGTTATAAGATGGTCATTTGATTAGATGTTTAATGGTCTTGCTTGCTTCACGTCTCTCAGAACATGTCATAAACATCTAAGCAACGAAATGATTTGTGCAAGTACATGCAGGGGACGTTTGTGCTGCAGTGGTTCCCAACTCTGGTCTTAGAGTAGCCTCTGTCCTGTAAATTTTGGTGATTTCTCTGACCTCAGCACACATGATCTAATCAGCAAATTAACAAGTCCTTCCTGAAGTGAAAGGGGGGGGGCTAGTGGTGTTTCCAGGGATGTATTACTGGGTGGGCCTGCGGGGCCACAAGGATGGCTCAAATACTTTGAACAGTTCACTGCAGATGTAAACATTAGCTGAACAAATAACACTTTAAATTAAGTACAAATGGAAGAAATGTTATGTTTTCAGGCCTCTGAAGTTTTATATCATTATTAACTGATGGAATTTTGTTGCTGTCAGTCAAATGGGACGTTTTAGACAGTGTATGATACTACTGAGACTACTGAGAGACTACTTCTCTTTAGCTTGAAAGAAAAAGAGAAGAAATCTTGATTTAAATCTTAAGCAAAATTGAAATCTTAAAAAAACACTTGAATATTGCATATTAAAGGAAATGTAGTTTATTTGTGGTCAAGTGAGTACAATTACTATTTCAACAGACTAAATTTCTACTCCTTTGCTGAAATTATCAGTCATTTTTTAAACAGCGTTAAGTTCTCCTCATGGTAAACAGTTTCAATAAGATGCATTTTACAGAAGCTCACCAATGACCCCAGAGTCCTGTGTTTTCAGAGCTGTACACTCCCTCAGCTCTTTATATGATACATCATACATAACTACGACACATTATGGAAACCTGTGAAAGCGTTGCCAAGGTCATGGTTAGTGTTCTTGGGTCACCAATGTTCATAAAATGGATGATGAGGAGCGGATTTTTCAGTAGGAATGAACTCACCCTCAGTCAGGCTAACCTCAGTGAGCTAATTAACTAGATAAACAAGTGTTGTAGATGTTTTGAGCATAACATATGGCATATGGTGACTCGGCTAAGTCAACAATACAGTTAATACAATTAAGGAATGGCCATTAAGATGGCATGGAGGCATTAAGGGACAGGGACAAGTTGATGGGGACATGCTAAAAAAATAAAAATGGAAACTTTCAAGTTCAAGTAAAATTGACAATGAAAACACCCTAACATTAAAGGACCCTGAGTACATACGACCTTGGGAATGTCCCTCCCTGCCTACACCCCCCCCACCCCCATTTTACATGTTTTTGTGATTGTAACCAAGGTAAAGTTTGCGGTTCCAGTTTGCCAGTTTAGTCCATACTGTCATAATAAAGCCTGCTATGAGTGATTTCCAGCTCATCAGTGTTTGTAGAGACTTCTGGGAAACAAATGGACTCTATGACAACATTAGTTAAGCTTTGTCTGCTTTGTCAGAAAGCCTGTGTGAATGAACTTTGGACACCTATTGCCGGTCCATGTTTCAGAAGTAAACCATTCCTTGGTTTACTTCTGAAATTTTCAAGGCAGAGGTTCTCCAGGTCCAGGGTGGAATTACTGTTATATTGGAATGTGTTTGAGCCTCATTTGAGTGTGGTAGTACTGATGAGGTGTGGTAGTAGTAATGCTGCTGATATGCCAACAGCTTTTGAAGGGAGCATGAATGTACAACATAAGCTGTGTTGTCACTGGGGAGTGGGGTTTTGTGCCTATGCCGTTGGGTGTGCAGTCATTTGGGGACTGGACGCAGTGTACTCCCTTTGAGGTCAAACATCTGAAGGCAGGAACCGACCCCAGCCAAGAGTCGCTGGCCAGTAAATGTGGGATATCGATTTGATCTGGTGCCCTGGGAAAGTGGAACAGCATGCTCAGTTTCATTCATCAGTCACTCTTTGAACGTGTGGGTGTGCATGAAAAATATGCATATTATATGTTCATCTGTTTTGAATACATTGTGCAAACGTGATTGTTTGTGACATTTTTTGTTTTCTTGTGTTGATCTTTATGCGTGTGCATTTGTGTACGCCCATGCACATGCATGCTTTTCATTTGTGTGTGTGTCTGCTGTGTTTTCCTTTGAGGGTGCAGAATTCACATTTGGCAGAGATGTGAGCCTGTATAGAACACCAAGGGCCTCAGATTTCGCTCTCCATTTCTCGCTCTCCTTCCTCTATGAGAAGAAACCTATAAGGAACCTATAAGGAATTCTCTGGGTACTAAGCAAACATGGAGATGTAGCTTGTATTCACAATGATATACTCATAATTTAATCCAAACTGTCATTCCTCTAATTGAGCCATTTTTCTTACATCATGACATACAGCCATCTGTAATAGGACCACATGAACGAGTTGTATGGCGTGGTCCGATTGCTGTCTGTTTGCAACTGGGGGCCTTAAATCATTCATATAATTCCCCTATTTTGTTAAAAGCTAATTGTTTCACTGATGTTTTGTGGTCTGTTGATGTGAGATGAATTGATCCAGATTGAGAAGTTCACCAGCAAAAATGCCTTCCATCATTAATGACTGCAACAATATCGACTTCTGAGATATCTGACAATTTGGTAGCTGTTATCCATTAACAGCTGGCAGATTAGTGGAACATTATTAGCTCATATGCAGTTCTCTGTACCATAATGTATTTTAAAAATGAAACATGGGATCAGGGAGGGTCTCGAGCTAGCTGAGTGTTTTCTTTGTATGACCACAACTTGCTCTACTTGCCCCACATATTGCTAGCTGATATACTGTATAATTAGATTTTAAATTATAATGAATAATAAATAATCTACCACAAGCTGTGTAATTATATACATTTTTAACTGGCTAATGTGTGTATTGGTGATGATTGGATGCTTGTTTAGGGTTCTAATGAGTTCAAATTTAAGTTAAAGATAACCTTCTCAGAACTTTCAGGGGTCTATCTTACCGCACAGTATTTTTTGCTTAATTGGATCTAACCCTAGAGGCAGTGGCTACAGTGTTGCTTTTTTATCGTTAGAAATGCTTTACGTTCTACATATTTAAGTAGTATGATTTCTGATTTTTTTTCTCTCTTTTTATAGTGGCTCCTCCTCATGTTTCTTGCAAAATGACTGTTCATCATAAACATCATGCTTTCATGTGCCCACACACAAGAATTAATCACAGCTTGAGTGTCTAAACCTTGATTAACAGACAAAGTTGATAACTGCTGTTGTAGAACGAGTTAACTGTGTCTGTGTTTGTTAGGTGTTGTGAAGCTGAAACTTAGTCAGAAATCCCAAACTAAAACCTGCTTCGTAATGCAGACCCCAGATCCAATACTTCTTTTTGTCCATCTACTTCTTTTTCCCCTCAGACGAGCATGTTAGACAACATAATGGTACCGTAATAACCCAGAAGTTGATAGGGGGCCTCTGGGAGCTGCGGGACTCTAAGCAGCTGCTTATGTCGCTTATTAGGTAGAGCTGGCACTGTAGATGGGTGTGATGGAAGGGGGAGGTGAATTCCCTGCCTGGTGGTGCACGATGCGCTAATAAAAACTCAGAAAATGTTTTAGACGTGAGCAAAGCCACTATGCTTCATAGAGAGAGTTGGAGAAAACCAGAATCTTGTTTTTTTAGTGATATTAAGCATGATTCTTCATAATATATGACCCACAACATGAATAACAAGGTCAAAAAGCTTGATTACAGACTGACGTCTTGTATTTTATTTCCCCTTGAAATCCACTTATAATGTTTGTGTGGTTTTATATACCAATAGCAGTTGTAGTTCATTTTTACATTACCATTTTACTACTTTGCATTAAACAGGCTGTTATTTTATTCCTGCCTTTAGGAGTGATATATGTAGATGACCTTTGTTCTGAGTGGTGGTCAAGCATTCTGGGTCAAAAGGTATGAAATTAACTTTAGTTTGGAATGACATTTTCAGAGGAGAAAAAATTAATGTTCATCCATGAAAATGGAGTCCTTTGAAAAGCTGTGCAATACATTTAGTTCCCTACAGCCAGCAACACCACAATGATTAATTGTTTTCTCCATGTGTCCATGGTTGTGACCTAACAACCACAATGAATCCAGAATAGGCTGTTTTTTGCAGATATAGACTGTATGGACTGAGGACTGTATTGTAGTTTTACAGTGTTTTCAAATTACATATATTTAAAAATCATAAATTTGGGTTTGTGTGATCTGCCCTCTTCAAAACTCAGTGGGTTTCTTCTCTTTAGAGATTGTAATAGTACAATAAAGTACAGTGTGAAGAATGGCTTTGTTTTTCAGTAGGAGAGTTCTGGTTTATAGAGGTTTATTGGCGGAGGTGTTGCTCTGTGCTGTGATGTGGTTTTGGGGGTCCGGGGGGGGCGGGGTGGGGGGGGATTATGGAGAGCAAGGCTGGAGGGGGGCCACTGCAGGGCTGAACTCCATCTGCTCCCCATTTCTCCAACAGAACTAATCTCCAGCCAGTGATAATGAAGCAGAAACACACACAGACACACACAGACACACACACACACACACACACACACACACACACACACACACCACCATTTAAAATGCTTTATATGATTCCTCGTAGAGAACAGTTTGTTTGGGAGGATCTATATTTTATTAAATTTACAACACCGTCCTCTCTCTCTCTCTCTCTCTCTCTCTCTCTCTCTCTCTCTCACACACACACACACACACACACACACACACACACACACACACACACACACACACACACATACATACAGGGTCACACACAAACATTCTGAAGAGAACAGCATTCCAGAAGTTTTTCCCTCCACTGTGTGTAAACACCAAACACAGCCCACATACACTCCCTCATCCATCCTTCATCTCTCTCTCTCTCTCACACACACACACACACACACACACACACACACACACACACTCCTTTTTACCCCCAAAACACTGGTTTACTCCCTTCCCAGCTGTTTTTTGCTCACTTTAACTCCCTTTCCACCAACACTTTCCCTTTCTCCATGCTCATAACTCATCTTTATTATTTATATTCTCCTGAGGCCTGGCCATTCTTTTTTGTTCCCCTCTATAGAATAGCTGTATTTTCCACATCATCCATGTTTTTATTATCTACTAGTTTCTACTAGTTTTGGAGGTCCCTCTGTTTTGCAATATATATCTTTTTTCTTCAGTACTGTGGACGCAGTGCTCTTCTGCCTCACACAGTGTTGCATGTTGCATAGTGAGGATGAAAAGCAATGCATTAACACTGAAACCTCATCCTAACCGTGAAGCATGGTGGAGGGGGTCATGGTTTGGGGCTACTTTACTGGCTCAGGGCCTGGTCAGCTTGCTACCATTGACGGAACAATGCATTCAGAATTACATCAAGCACTTTGACAGACGTTGAGTAATACAACAACACAATGACCTTAAACACAGGATTAGATCAACAATAGAATGATTGAGAGATGAGAGATGAAAGCAGCCCCAAACCATGGCGCTACCTCCACTATGCTTCTCCGTGCTCAGAAATATCTATTAATTAAAGCAATTTTCACACTTTTTCACACTTAGAAAAATGAACCAAGGGGTTGTTTGACTTCAGTGCTGTCAGTGCAGTGGGGGATCTTTAGGTTTCCTATTTACTGGTTGATTGAGTGGATATGTATGGCCTTAAATTAACATAACATATAAAAATTGATTTTTAGAGTGCAGTACGTGAATTTTTAACTATAATGGGTAAGATTGATGAGACTTTCTTGAGTAGTGAACAATATTACCATACCTTTTTAAGCTATAAAAGACTACACATATTTTACATCATCTTAAATGTACAGTTCTTCAGGTTGCCATTAATCATTCACTCTCTTATCCCTTTTCTTCTCTCTCTGTCTGTCTCTCTCTCTCTCTCTCTCAGGTTAAGCCTCAGTGCCAATGGCTGGGATCCAGCCCTGAGATCTTCCAAGAGTTGGTGCATGACTTAAAAAATCTCTTTCTCAGCTGCCTGCCATATTTAAAATGATCTTGCACATAAGGGCACTTCATGAGAGTGCATATACAGTAATAGGAGCATTTGCATGTGACACGCCTGTGATTAAGCCAAGCCCATCAATCTCTGTGACTGTGTGGGAAAGCAGATGGTTACTTGTTTACAGCTAAAGTTCGCAGCTCCATTTACAGATCAAAGTGAAGAGATAGACTATACGAATGTATCATATTTTATGGATGTTTTCCAACATTGTGTCACCTTTTGGACTGTGATTAAATGCACTATGATTAAATAACTATGACTAAATGTGGACTTTTCACTAAATGTTGTCCCTCTTCTATCTCTTTCCTCAGCAACCTCCAGCCTGCTGATTGGCCGAATCTCTTTCTTGTGGTGGGCTATTTCAGGATGCACACCAGAGTTGCAGTTCTTGACACACTTAAACTCATGAGCCTAGGTCCTACCCTGGCTAGGGTAGCTAAATTCTGCTCTCTTTGTAATGAAACATGCAGGTAGATGCTCTTTGCTGATGTGTTAAACTTTAACTCCTCCTCCCTTAGGCCACTTCAACACCTATTTCCATGTTACAGCAGAAGCACCTCTTCATCTCCCACTAGTTTCCCTTCACATGCCCTTTCACTGGATGGTACTTGCCTCAAGGTACTTCAGTCTCGACTCCTCGTCCCTTGGGACTTGAATGGCACCAATTTTTTTTGTATGCAGAAGCTGTCTCTGCTCCTGAGAACCTGCTTACTTAAGCTACTCAGTTCATCTTTTGGCTATTTTTTTCTGCCATTATTGGTTCACCTCCCATCGGCCTGTTCGATTAGCTCTCTTGCCTACTCTACTGGCTCACACCTAACATTCCAGTTCATCTGAAAGGTAATCAGATCACAAAATTGGAAGCATATAAATGTCTAAAATGTCTTTGTATGTTGTGGTGTTAACGTTACCCTTGACTGAAACTAAATGGCTGACCCCAAACCCTGAAGAACAACCCCAGACCATTATCCCTCCTACACCAAACTTTACTGTCAGCACTATCCTTACTGGTAGGTAGTGTTCTCCTGGCAACGCCAAACCAAGATTTGTCCATCAGACTGTCAGATAGTGAAGCATGATTCATCACTCCAGAGTTTCCACTGCTCCAGAGTCCAGTGGCTACAGGCTTTACTGGTGTAAAATCAATGCCCTGGCATGAAGTGTAGCAGCATTAGGCTTGTGAGTAGTTGCTTGGCCATTTAAACCCATTTTATGAAACTCTCACACACAGTTAGCTGTGTGTTGCTGGTGTTGCTTCCAGAGGCAGTTTGGAACTCTGTGTTGAGTTACAGAACATGAGAGGGAGTGTGTTATCGCAAAATAACATCACGGCTGTGATTTTGTCTCAGTAGATCGCGATAACAAACGACCTTGAGTGTTCTATTGCTTTTATACAACAGTTAAATATATAAAGTAAGAAATTAATAAATTGGGCCGTGAACGTGGCACTGAACGAGTGTTCAGTGTCGAGGTACACACACACACACAAGTTTTGGGGTCTAAAAGAGATGCAGAGTGAACCTGTGGCTCATTAGAATGAGCTGCCTTCAGTTTCATGTTTCAAATCCTAATTTTTAGGTACATTTCTTGGCCGTGAAATTGGGAATCTGAAAGTCAAATGCCCAAAAGGAGTAACAGGTAGCTGTGAGATCCTGTAGCACACTGGTATGAGCCATGCGTTTAAGCTAAGCTCAAGAGTTTATTGATTCAAATCCTGATCAAGGCCATGTAGTACTTTTCATGTCCTTGTTATGAGGAATTTTTACTATATGGGACTCCTGAGAGAAGGAGCAGCCAACAACAGGTTGTTCGACCTGCGCTGGGTTTCCTGAAAGCATCTTGGCACAAAGATGGTTCTTGAATGGTAGCGAAAGCATCACTGAACACTTTACCAGTTAGATTATCTTAATGCTAAGATGCTTTTGGGAAACTGAGCCCTGAATATTTAAAAGCAATAAGCCAGACTTTGATTGCTTTCTCCTCCTGTGTCTTCCTCTTCTTTCTCACTGTTCCTCTAACCCAGTGGTTCCCAAACCTGGTCCTGGAATACCCCCTGCATATTTTAGTGTTTCCTCTGTTCACAACGCACCCGATGCAACAAATCAGCTCATTAACAAGCCCTTCATGACTTGAAGTAGGTGTGCTGGGAGCAGGGAACATTAAAATGTGCACAGCAGATGGTACTCTAAGACCAATGTTGGGATCCTGTGCTCTTACCAATGTTAAGTCCATCTTCACACATCATCAGCACATCAGCAATTCTGGTCAAGAGCTGGTGCTCAATCATCTTTTCTCAAGTGATCCTGGTTTAATAACTAAACACAAGTAGAAACATGGTCTGACAATCACACAGTCTCAAATATCAAAACTAAATAAATAAATTAAAATAAAAAGTATTGGAATGTACTCTGGCTCACTGATAGGTGCCTCATCAGATAGTTCAAATTCGGATCAAGACAAAGATAGTCTACAATCTTAAAAAAACGAAATTACCCAGACTTCACCCTCAGTCTTGCTGCCCTGGGTTTCTGATAGAAGATGAAACATGCACCAACAGCCTGAATATTTAAACCTGCTCCTCTCACCAATGCAGCTTGAGCACATCAGAAATTGTGATCTGTCATCTCTTTCTCAAGTGATCTTGAAAGCATGTCAGCTATGTTTCTGTGGCTTGTTGGTAAAACTTATACTTATGAAAGTTCAAATCCTGCTCATGACAGCTTTTTGCATGTCTTCACTGTGAAGCCGGGAATCTGAGAGATAAATGTCCAAAAAATAAAAGCATTCAAATAGTGTGAGATCCTGTGGCTCCCTGGTAGATGCCATACCTCCAAGGTCAGGAGATTGTCGGTTCGTATCCCGAACAGGAACTCCAGGTCATGGTGGCAAAGATGTGAGAGGCACACAAGGTGTGAGGAAGGCCGGAGGGCAAAAGGCACATGAGCTGCGAGGAAGGCTGGTGGGCGATACCTGAGAAGGGGGGGAAATAACCCGGGCTCCCCCCTGGGCCCCCAGAGAGATAACAGGAAGGGGTTATGAAGCTGAAAACAAGGGGTTTGACTTAGTTTTTAAATACAGGCTTGTATTTTAAAAACTATCACCTCAACTTTCCTTTCTGCTTCACAAACACTTGTTCCTTTCTTTCACTCCCTTCACACTCCTCCCATGCTTTGCCCTTACCTTTCTTCTCTCCTGCTTTTCAGCACCATGACCAACTCAGAGCACTAGCCAGATTTAAACCAGCAACCTCCAGTTGAGAAGGCATAGCTTTTCCCACAAAGCCACCAAGTCTCACACACAACAGGCTTTTTTTGGGGGGGTTTGTCTTGAAGTTTGCAAGACAGCTCTAAACTCCCAGAAAAGTTCCTTTCACAAATGTGTCCACCTTGACCATGCATAGTTTGTTCTAGAACAGACACTCAAGCATCCGTTCCTGAAGCGATCCTGGTTTAAGACACTCCTAAATATGAGTTAAAGGAACTCAAAGCTTATTTTTGCTCACTTCCTAGAGGTCTGATTCTCAGCTGGTTCACTGTGGCTTTATATAGACTGAGTCAGACTGAGTATAAGCTTGGCTTTATGTGCTCTCGCTGCAGAGGATCAGTAATTCATAAGATAAAGACCTGACTTGGAGAAATGCGGCTTGTGGTTTCAGCTGGTTTACTGTTAATGAGGTATTGTGTGATCAATGTATTTGTATTGTAAGCTTTAGCCCAGCAAAGAGCTTGAAATATCTGTATGAACCTGAAGGCACCAGAGTAGGCCTATTAGCATCGAGTTGAGACAGGTTCAAACCTCAGTATTCCAATGTTTGGCTTGGATTTGTTTGGTTTCATATCACATAAACCAGTCCAGCAACATGTCCCCCACAAAATAAGAGGGCCACCACACCACCTCACTGTAGGGGGTGAAACATTCAGACCTGTCCCATTCACTTAGTGTACATTTCTCAAATATTTGGCTTGGGTTTGGTTGGTTGATTGTTCCTCAAGAAGTCAGCTGCTTGAAAAGGTAGACTGTTTATGACTATTTTGATGGTTTGCTGAAATTTCAAATTTCAAAACTATACAGCACAAAACACTCAACAACCATCTCTGGGCAACTTTAGAAGCATCAGTTTGAAAGTTAATAGGACAACCAACACGATAAGCCACTTAAAATTATAAAATGGCTACAGTGACTGTACAATTCAGGGCAAAGTTATTAGAATGCAATATATGGCTTAAAATAATCAAGCATTCAAAATATTCTATCTACAGATTTATGTAGGGAACGACCTATAAATTTGTGGTATGGTGGTGTGAGCATCTCCATTTTTGGGGTCTCGCTTTATTTGGATTGCCCACTATAGTCCCTTATAGATTTTCTACAGATGTTCAAATTGTTAACAAAATATCTGTTATATCTCCAGGTTGGCCTGGGAGCGGCTTGGGGTCCCCGGGAATGAGCTGGAGGAAGTTGCGGGGGACAGGGTCGTCTGGGATTCTCTGCTCTCCCAACGACGATGATGATGATGATGATGATGAACTCTAAACAGTGGTGGGGTTAGGGTTGGGATTTGGACCTGGGCTAGGGCAAGGACCAGGGTGAGGGTTGGGTTTAAGTTTTTGGGTTGAGGTTAAGGTTAGGGTTAGGATTAGAGCCAGATTTAGAGTCAAAGAAAATTATGGTCAATTTAGTAGACATTTAGTTGAATGTAACTTGAAAGTAAATTAATACGAAGTATCTATATTGGACTATCCAAATAAAGTGTTACCAAGTCTTACTTTATTTGGATAGTCCACTATAGTCTCCTTTTGTTTACTTGTTTTATTTTAATTACATAATTTGAACTCCAGCTGGCTTTTACATCGTATGTAAATTTTATGATGGGTGGACCAATAGAAATGCTCCAAATTTTTTTCCATCTCCTGAAAAGTTACCATTTTTTGGAGATATGAGATTTGATTGCAACAGCAATGATGCAGGCACAGTAACACACCAACAGCTTGTTTAATCAGGGTATAAAGAGAGGCTGAGAGGTTCAAAATGATCATATAAAAATGGTAAAATAGAAGACAAATATTAAATATGGCCACTTTTTCAAATCTTTTATCTGGTCTCCTTCTGTTTTTCAACACTGACTGAAATGGATTTAAGCAGTGACATGAAATCAATTCACCTGTTTCAAGAAAACCACAGTCCCTTGTTAGTTTACTGATTACTTTCCTAGCAATGTAAAGGCTTTTGTCTAAAATACTAATAAGCAAGTTCTATAAATAAGGCTATACTTAGTGTTCCCATTCTACGTGCTATTTGTAAAGAAATAAATGAAGTACACATAAATGTTTCAGATATTTAATTAAGTCTGTCTATATGCCTGTCAATCTGTTTATTATTTTCAGAACTCAAGCACTTGGTCTGGGATTCACATTCCAATAAAAACAAAGAAAAAAATCAAAAATCAAATTCAACCTACAGGATTAGACTGAGCTCTTGGGCGGTGCTGCAGCAGTGCAATGAAGTGTTCTAACGTGATGTCACCACCAAATAAAAACAACATGGGGATTTTCATGATGCACTCTTTGTAAATGATGCACGCCAGTGAAGCGCTTCTTTCAAGGACATCACTCTGCAGCAATAAAACCAAAAGCATCTTTTTCTAGATGGCTAACGAGTTTTCAATTGCTTCAGCAGAATCCCCAAAACAGACTATACATTTTTAAAACAGCTCATCTAAACACCAAATTACGTTTTGCAAAATAGATTTTGGATCAAAAATGCCCTAACACGCCCAAAATCTTTCACACAAGCTTGAAAGAAAAATCAGGACACACTAAGTGAAATGAGTTAACAAATCCTGTACAGTTTAAATATATTATTGTTTATATGCTGAGGAATATATGCTGAGTATGTGCTGCTATTTGCTGAGTGTATACTGCAGGAAAAAAAACTAACGTGGCCTGTGCAAAATTTACTGCACATTTTGTATATATTTTACATTGCAATTTGCAGACAAATGCCATATTTAAGTGACTTGTGTTAACCCTTTTTTCACTTTGACAATTAACAAAACATGTAATTTGACTGGGGGTGTTCAAACTTTTGCAATATGTTTGCAAGTTCACATATTTCAGCTAGGAAAGGCACTCAAAATACTAAAAATGATTATCATATATCAGTGTAAACGTATCACAAGTTGTCTATTGGGCTCATCTTCCATATCTTCCTATGGTCAGGACCCCCACGGGACCACCACAGAGCAGGTATTATTTGGGTGGTGGATCATTCTCAGCACTGCAGTGACACTGACCTGGTGGTGGTGTGTTAGTATGTGTTGTGCTGGTACGAGTGGATTAGACAGCAGTGCAGCTGGAGACACTCCTACCTTGTTTGTCCACCTTGTAGATTTAAACTCAGAGACAGTAGCTCATCTGTTGCTGCCCAGTTTGTGTTGGTCATCCTCTAGTCCTTCATCAGTGGTCAGTTTCTGGACACAGGATGCTGTTGGCTGGATATTTCTGGTTGGTGGACCATTCTACGTCCAGCAGTGACACTGAATTGTGTGTGATCCACTCTGCACTGTGAATGCTCCTCCACCCATTAGACATCAAAAGAGGGACATTTTGTAGCTTTCACACATTTTATTGACTGACAGTTGACATCAGCATGCGTCTGTATGATTGCGTTAGGCCCTGGAGAAAGTGTTAAAGCCCCCAGCGCGGTCGTTAAACTTCCCACCAGACTGTAAACAAAAAGATAAACATTCAAGTTTTAAGGTGTCAAAACTTCAAGTCTTAGAGTTGTAGCATCACAGCTTTTGTCAGTTGCTATCAGTCATTGATTGTTTTAGATTATTTTATGCTCCATTTGCTTGCATTGTTAGAGGAGGCTACACCATCAACCGGGAGCCGGGGATGTAGCGGGACTCCTTCCAGATGTTGCTCTCCCCGCAGTTGCTAGTCTTTCTCTTGCACTGATAGCAGCGGCGATACTGCTCACACTGGTCTATGAGCAGCCCACTGCCTGACCTGACCATACAAGCACATTTCAGTAAAACCATAAGAACCGTACAATAAAACCTTAATGCTTTTACCAGAGGAGGTTTTGTAATGAAAGTCTGACTGGCAAATATGTCAAATTTTAAGTACACTACATGTCCAAAACTGCCACCTGCTTCACCTTTAAGAGTATTAAAAGGGAGTTTGTCCCTGTTTGCTGTTGTAACACAGCCTCCACTCTTCTGGAAAGGCTTTACACTAGATGGTGGAACACTGCTGAGAGGATCTGACCACATTCAGCCACAAGAGCATTAGTGAGGTCAGGTACTGATGTTGGATGATTAGTTATAGATCACAAACGCCACTCCAACTCGTCCCAAAGGTATCAGAAGCTCCAACACTCAGAGAACACAGTTCCACCGCTCCACAGTCCAATGCTGGCGGGCTTTATACCCCTGTAGCTGAAACTTGACATTGTGTGGCTGCTCCAGAACATCCCATTTTAATGGTGATGCTCTCCTATGAAGATTATACAAGCTGTATGTGTGCAATCGAATGTCTGTGTCATCAACTGGTGCACCTTAAAGTAGCTGAATTCACTAGGTAGAAGAGGTGTCTGTATACTTTTGGACAAATAGTGTATAAGTGTAATTTCCCCAGATGGCCTGACTGAAACTAGCAAAGCGTATGCTTAACTAGAAACAACAGATTTACTAGATATTAACAAAAACTGTTAATTGTTGTTATTTAAGTGAACTTTCTCTAAGAGTTTAACGGTTTAAGGATTCATTTACACAGTTGTGCTACTACTCTGGACCATCAGCCATGTGCAGCAAATGAATCAAAGAGAGGAACAGCAAAGCTCTCTCTCAGAGGTTAAACTATAACTTACAGAATAATAATTGCTATAGATCACTACAGGTTTTTTATGGCTTCGCAGCTGCACAATCTAGAGCACCCTAATTTGAATATGCCCAATATATTTCCCACGGAAATCCACCATTAGCATGAAAGCATCGTCAGTTAGAAAGTTTTAAATGTGCTGTTTTAATTAGTGAATCTGTTCTAAAAGATGTCACTAAAGTTTCTGAAAGATTCAAGTCTTCTTTGTGGTCGTTCACCTGCCAACATTATATTCACTGATGCTTGTGGCAGTATATTTTAATGTTCATGTTACGTTAAAAAGTATATGTTTATCTTGCATGAAAATGTTGAGTGAACAGATCTATCTGTGAGATTGTACACAATAAATCACCCATGTGCTAATGTGCAAGTCAACGTCTCCGGCCAGAATCTTTGTTCTTGGCATAGGTTTAGTGAATCACACAACAGCCTATACATCACTTCTTGTTAAAATAACAATTTTTGAAGATAATATTTTACCAGCCATGGTAAAAACCTGTGCTTTAGACTGCAATCGAGTGATGTTTTGTTGCCCTATTCAAGTCAGACAACTGGTACAGGGCTGGTGTAGGTTATACACTATGAAATAAAACAGATTACAAGGCAACTATGATTGATCAGACCTACAATCTGTCTTTATATGTTAGGCCTGTCATGGTCATGAAATTTAAGCTAACTATTAACTATCATAAAAAATAACAGATTTACAATTTAATTCTTGTTTTCGCCGTGTGCAGTAGAACAGAACAATTTGGGTAAAACATCTGACTGAGATTTTTCTGTCCAACATTGCAATTGCAATTTTGTCATGAGTATTTTCTTTAAATTAAGCCCATTCATTTCTTTGGACCTCAGACTTGAACACAGAATCTAATGTGCCAGATTGCCAGTTCACAAGCTCTAAATTATGAGGTTGAATTGAGGTTAAATGCAGCTTTTGTGATTTGAAAATTGCACTCTTTCAAACTAACTTGTTAGTCCTTGTTAGTCCTAGTACAAGCCTAACGTGGCCAGATTGGCTGATTAGCCGTCTTGCTAATCAAAGTGTCCTATTTACCTTCAGTATGTTGTGCCATAAACCCATTCCTCTGAAAGATAATAACTGTGCAAAGCGATTGCAGTCCACTTAAATAAACGCAATCAGCTCAAATACCTGCCATCAGGTGATCATGTAATAATTATGATAGGCCTAATATATGAACATATGTATCCGTCTATCTGATTTTCTACATGACTGAATAGTAACAACACACCATTTGGTCATGTCTGTTATCAGGTTTTGTTAGTTTAATTAGAATAGGACAAATATTACTGTAAAATCTCCGGCTTCAGCAAATTGTAGAACGCAATTTGGTGGGAAATTGTTGCTATCAGACTGAAAACGATGCACACTGCAGATTCAAGCTGCATTAAAAGTAATCACTTCAATTACAGAACCTCCTCAGGTAAATCAAATTAGTATCCAGTTCAAATATGGCTTAAATGGAAGTCGATGCCACAAATCTACACTGTAAAGGCACATGCTCAAAGGCCCAAAGTCTTGCATATTGCTACTGTCTTCTGTACCTTTCAAAACTATTTTCTTCCTCTCTTTCTATCTGTCTGTCTCACCTGATGAAAGCTCTCTCCTCGAGGTCTCGGTGGTGTTTCAAGTCAGCACTGCGGTTCCATGTGTCCTCCAGCGACGCCCGCAGACTACGCAGCCTCTCGTAACAGGAGATTCTGTCTGCTATCAGTCTGCAAAGCAGTGAAGAGTAACAACAAACTGTGAGAGAATTCATTCATAGGCTCTGATAAGAACAAGTGGTGAGTTTGCTTTTAATGTTTATGCTGCGAAACTTTAGAACTCCTTCCCACAAGACATACTTTACATACGTCACAAATGACACTGTTCTCTCTAAACATTTCAGATTTTATTTTTGCATTATTTCATATTATTGTTTTACTGGCACTTATTTGTTATTTATATTTGTTATTTATTTCTTTATTGAAATTTATTGTATTTGCTTTTTTTAATTCACTTAGTTACAAATCCTTGTGTTACTTATCGTTATTCATTTTACATTAATGAAATGGCCATTAACTTATTCATTTTTCAGGAGGATATTTCTGACAAGATTAGATATAAGATAAATCCACTTGTATAAGGAAGGAGAACTCCAAAACTGGAGTTCAAAAAACGTATTAAAAGATAAAGAGAAAATGAGACTCTGTTAACTGTGCAAGACTTGCTAGACCAAAACTGTCACCATCAGATAAACCGTACTTAAAGCTTTCATCTTTGAGAGAGAGGAGAAAATCAAGCTCCACTCTTGATTCAGATCTGAAAACATCCCCAGGTGTTTCTGTCCATCCTTCCACCATGAGAAGACGACTCCACACTAAAAATATTTGTAGCTGTCAAGAAGCCGTTTTTGAGACATCACTGAATGTGTTTGAAATTATGTGGATAGTGAGAAGCAGAAAATGCAACCAACTTCTAAGACTGAACTTTGGAGGTGTGGAAAAATATACCTGCAGGTTTCTCAGAAAAACTGAAAGCAAGTGTCCTGAAAACAACAGAAGCTGTCACAAAGGCAAAGTGTGGACACACTTAATACTGAAAAAATTTTATATTATATTTGGTTGTTGAGGCATCTGTGTAATTTTCTGTTAAATATGTTTTCTGCCTTTTTTTAACACTAAAAAATGAATAATTTGTATTGAATGGTCATGTTACCAAGAAATCAAATAAAAGAGTGGTCTTTGACTTTTGCACAGTACTGTAAATAAAGTTTCTAGGTCATAGCTTTCTTCATTTGCAAATGCAATGAAAACGCCCTTGTTTTTTCCTACAAATCTACTATGAGATCAGGGTGAATTGAACGAAGCCTCCCCTGTTCAGCTATTAGCTCATTCTTCTGCCTGCACAGGAATTGAAGAATCCTGATGCGAATAGTAATGACAGCTGGCTCAAAGCATGTTCAAAGACACTGCTTTTACACCTGGAGCTGTATGTGAATATCATTTTCAGCTAACAAAAAGCACATTGTCATATGAGCACTGATCCTGGCCCTAAAACGTGTACTCATTGGCTGCTGAATTCGTTTCCTTTAGTTTATGTGAACAATCCCTTTCCAAGAATACATCAACACTGCTGAGTTCCAAAGAAGTGAATTTTAGGTGGGACTGCTTATGCTTTTAGTGGACTTGCCAATGTTCAATTGCACACAGCCTGGAAAAGTTTTGTTTATACCAGGTTTACATCCGAAAAAACCTGAATACAGTGCGAGCCAAGAGAACAGCTTGATCTGATCACGTTCCACACTGTATGTGCTGTGTGTGTATCGATTCATTCTTTTCTTGCTGTTCTAACAATGAATGACACAGTGGTTCGCAATCCCAGGGCTGGAAACAATAAGTTCTGTATGTTTTAATGCCTTTCTGATTCAACTTATCAGCTCTTTACACATTTTTCATGAGCTGGTTCAGGGGTGTGTTAGATGAAATGGAAACATTCAAAGCAGGGCTGTGCTGAATAAATGCCGTGTTAAATCATGGTGTAAAACCGACCTTGTATGACTGTCAGTTGCTTATTTTAGGCTCATATCTACAAAGCATCTCAGAGTAAGGGTACACATCTACACCAAATTGCCAGTTTTTAGATACCTCTACTTTGTAGCCACATTTTTGGCCATTTTATCAGGAAATCATCATCATATAGGTGCATTTTGTAGGTTTTAGGCTTGAGCCAATTAATTGCTGATGGTTTCCATCTATCGCAACTGCCAATCGAGCTGGACGACATGCCGGCTGCAGCTTTAAGATGCACAACAGTAATTCTATTTCTCTCAAAATATGTTTTCTTTTAATGTATAATGTTAGTCCATGTCTTGAATCAGCCCTTATATGTTGTCCAGCTTCAGAACATTCTGTAGCAGCGCAACATCGAAAAAGTTCAAACCATTTCAACTTTTGCTGCAGCAGATTCTGACTTGGAGGCACGTCAACCAATAGAAACATGGTCGGGCACAGGCAGAAGAAAATCCAAGATGGAGGAGAGGCCAATCAGTGCAGGGCAATCTTTCCCTGTTCTATCTGATGCCAGACTGCCAGAATTCAAAGATTCTCTGCGTCGTGCGACAGCCTGGCAGTGTCTTTATATACTGCTTTGTCAGTTTCTCACAAATGTTTCGAATCTAAATTTTCCATTAAATTTGAACTGTATAAACTCCACCCCTGCTTCAGCCATGTACATGCCTTCTATACGGACAAGATCTGCTGTGTCTACCGCTCCGTCCTTGCCTTGTCTAGTGTGTCGGCACCCTTACACTGAAAAAAGTCATGCAGCGAACTTCCATGCATGGAACACCTTCCCTCAGGAAATGGAAGGGGGCTTAAAAATATTATGTTATCATTACACCGGTTATTAAAAACAAAAAAGACAATGCGTAAAACCTATAACCTATAAAATGCAATTTATTAAAAATATAGCAAAACCTACCAAACCATATGAAAAACTATTAAACCATACCATGTATATTTTAACTCATGTTAAAATAATGGTGCTGTAATACTAATAAACTGATAAGGGCTAAAAATGCAGTCTACCTTGCACTGCTGTAGCATTAGCTAGTATCAGTTAGGCTTTATACTTCTGTGGAATCTGAAACAGTTCTGTTATTTGACTGTCTAAAGCTATACATGTCAATTACTGTATTGCATATTTTGTTATGTGGCAGTCATGCAAGTTAAGCATAATTTTGTGTGTAGTCAGATGCCCTCTTGCATGCATAGTCATTGACTCATTTATTTCATGTAAGAGATTGTGTGGGCAACCTAACAAACAGCCTTGTTGCTTTGTTACGGTATCAAATATTTATATTCTTACTTGCACTGGAGAAATGATAATTGATTTTGTTTCCTTTCCTACCATTTTCTGGCTGGGTGGCTACACATACCAAGAACAACCAAACCATGCCAAAAATGACCAGACCACACCAAAAAACCCAAATCATACCAAGAACAACCAAACCATACAAAAAACTACCAAACCTCATTAAAATCAAAGTTAGCTCACAGCTTTCTGACCACAATGCATTCATTTTCAGTTTAAGCATGTTTATTTTTAGTTGTCACATAACTTACAGAGCTGAAACAGGTTACTGGAGAAAGGTGCCACAGAGTAAGAAGAGCCTCAGTCTGCCAGCATAAGGAGCAGCCTAAAGTTCATATTTATGTACACTGAAAACACGCCTGATTGGTGTGCTGGTAATGGTAAACTGGAGATGGCTAGGGGGCGCAATCAAGACGATCGGATAGTGCATACGTTCTCACAAGCCTAACAGGTTTACGGTTACTGACTACAGCCCGTCTTTACTGCACAATTTATCAGCCCCACCTCTACACTCTACATCATGAACCAACGCAGGACCTCCACTGACCAGATTATTTAGGGTGGTGGATCATTCTCAGCCCTGCAGCAACACTGACTGGTAGTAGAAAGTCAGTGGGTGTTTCACTGTTATGACTGTATCAGTTACCGCAACGTTGCTGGAGTTTTTAAAATAACTCTTTGTGGTCACAGAGTTGTTACAACATGCAGTTTGCACAATGCTAGAAGCTTCCATTAGCCATTACCCTCAGTGTTACAGTGCAAAAATAAAGAAGGAACTAAAGACACCAAACATGTCTTGTTTCATCAAATACACCTGGGGTGAGGGGGTATTTTGTAAATTTGACTTCTGACTGAACCATCACTATAAGCAGGTATCTCCTATGTGCTTTTGTTGTGTGATTGTGGTTGTATTCACTCACTCTTTGCGGTTGCGGTGCAGCATGTCCCTCTCTGTCCTCTGCTCACTGAGGCGGTTGAACAGCGCCTCCTTCCTCTTGGTGTTGGCTGTGTTCATCTGCTCCTGGAAGAGCCTCCGTGCTCTCTGCTTCTGCTCAGCCAGTGCTTCTGGAGCTCTGTCATACACCCCGAAAACAGGGCCATCAGAGTCAGGCTGTCGAGCGGGGATCCCAGTGCCGCGATACTCCAGCTGAGGAGCATATGTGAAAACATACATACATACTCAAATTACATTTATATGTCATCATGCTGGAACAAAATCCTTATATCTCCAAAATGTTAACTTTACAGGAAAAGGAAGTGGCATTTTTCTGCAATTTTTTATGCACAATTTCTATTTATTTGCTGAGTTTAAATCTACACTGTGTAAATTTTAGGGATTTAGAGACCTCTCTGGTGGAAATGTGTAATTGCATGCAAACTGTGGAAGAACATTTTGTAACACTGGCAGTGCTTCGGAATCTTTTCCCGAAGCGGATGAATCTGATGATTGCAAGAGCGTTGAAAGAGACTCAAAAGAGAACTCAATTTTGTCATGACATATGCAATGCACTATATCGGGAATAGAAGCCATTTGAGATTCAACGACAGTCTTCAAACAGTTGATCATATGCAGTGTGCTCTTGCTTTGATGTAATGAAAACCTGCAGCTACACTGGCCCTTTGTGGAAAAGCTTAAGCACCCCTGCAGTATATATATATACATACATACATGTATATATGTATATAAAATTAGTTGATTATTTGCTCAGAATAATACAGGCCAATTTTTAATCATAACACCAATAACACTGTAATTGTGGCATGTACAAAAGTTTTGTAAAGTCTCATTTGGACTGGCCAAGCAGGTCAGGAATTGTCATTAGTTACTGTCATCTGGAGAAATTTCAGAGAGCAATGAATTCTCTGACTCTTCAAACCTTGTGCTAACACTCAACAAACATGTCAATGAATCTAGCTGAGGTTGACAAAGCAGATAAAGGCCATAAAAAGGCATCTAAGAGCCCCCAGCTCACGATTTTCACTCTCTGAAATGTCATTAACAAATGTCACTTACAAGGAACTGTGGAAGTAAAGGCAAGATCTGGAGGACCGAGACATTAATTATTTTTTTAAATAGTTTGCTGCTGAGGTCATGTTTACTTTTTTTTTACTTCAAAAATCAACAAAATATATAACTTTACCTAAACATTTGCATACAACTGTGTCACAATACTAGTATTTGGTTTAATATTGCATCATCCAGGTAGTAGCAGTACACTATGTCCTGTACTACTGACTAGAGTGAACATACTACTTGTACTAAAAATACGTAGAACACTACGGTAGTACTCAATTTCAAATATAGTGCACGATTCCGTGACTCCTTGACCACCATTTTTATCAACAGTATTTTAACAGTGTTTAACAGTTTTCAAACAGGGCGCAAATTAAGTCTGACAAGTGGGGAGGAGGGGGCCAACCTTGAGAGGGTATAGTCTACATAACAGCAATCTGATTATAAAGCTAGGCAAACGAAGTACATCTACATTTTTGCTTATTTTAACATGATCATCATATAGTAAATAACATTAACAGCATATAAAGCCATTTAGTGATGAACTTTATAACTGTGGGTCACAACAATTGGCATCAATGACTACCTAAACTGAATAACTAAACATACTGATGAAATAACAATCTATTTTGATAGCTTTTTTATAATAAACATCTGACAGCTCTTCAGCAACTTAGTCATTATGAATTAAGCAATGTCTCTGCTTTATAATGACAACAGGCAAAAATATTGTCTCTTCCAAGATAGAATTGTCTATTTCAGATGGCAAACTGTTTCTTAAAATCACTCCATAACTGGATACTGTAACGCAGATAATGTTGATACAAATAAAGGGTGTTGGAGTTAGTTTGTAGGCTGCTTAGCAAAGTGCTGATTCACACTGCCAGAGATTTTTTTAGCCAGAACTTGTACGGCATGTTCACCCATGCGATGACAGTAGTTTGACATTGTGATGCCACTGGTGTGGGGGTTTTATGGAAGATATTCTCAAAAATATGTTACTGGTAATACAAGCTATGCACTTTTTGACGACTATCCCACAGCCCCCTAAAACTATCTTTCGTAATTTCAACAAGTGAGAATGACCCCCCCACTATCCCCCTAATTTTATGCTAGTGCTCAGAAATTAATGGATGCCCTGTTTTTGTTGTTTTAGTTGCCCTTTCATTGTACCACACTCTCCCTCTTTCTGTTTGACTAAAGCTCTGCCTTTCCAATGCTCACAGCTGATGTGGACTTTCTCTTGATTGCTGGAAACACAACTCCCCTGTCTCTCTTCTCCTCTGTCCTGCCCTGCACTACTGCTTCAACCTGCACAAGACATTTCATGCACACCAATAAACTGATGCTTTATTCCCTTAACGTCAGCATACACAAAACCTTTCAGGCTGTTTACAATTCCTCCAATAAGTCTGTAAGCTCCCCAAAAGCCTACATCTGCCTTGTTGTTTTAATTCCCTTACTTGGGTGCTCAGGGCTTCCTGGAGGCTCTTGATGTTCTGCTTCTTCTGATGAAGTTCATGGGATTTTTGTTTCTCAATCCTAAAAAAAAAACAAACAAGAAATCATCTGAGAGACCAAAAGTTCTCAGAAAGTATTTTTTTGCTTAAATATTGCTCTTTGATGGATGGCTAAATATACTAAACAGTAATTCTTCTAAAATTCCCTAGAATTATTACACAAAAGGGAGATTATCTTGACAAATCGGAGCACAATGTCTGACTGTACTGAGATCTCAAGAGGAAACATATCTGAACAGCAGAAAACTTAAGTCTATTTTTTCTTTTCATCTGATCTCATTGTTGCCTAGGAGACTACAGAAATATTACTTTTTTTTTCTTTTTTTATGGGAACAGTTTTTTTTTTAGATTGATGCAGTTTTCCTTTACTCTAAAGGTAGTCTTTGAGCTAAAACACGTTTGTTGTCCAAAATTTGTTTTTATGTTTTGCACTGGAGCTTTTAGACTAATGTAGCTAACAAGTAATGAAAGCGTAACAACACTAATTAGCACTGTGCAAACTGTATGCCTTTATCGTGATACTATATTGAGTTGTTGAGTAAGTAATCTTAACTAGACTTAACTAGTTTTTTAGGTCATATTACAGCTTGCCACAATCTAAATGCTGCACTATGTAAGATGTTTTGCTAAAACTGAAAGTAGCATTACTGAGTCTGGAGGGAAAAACACATTAAAATACGGTGTGTGTGCACTGCTGCAAGTCACCCTGTAAAGCCTGAAATAATCATTAAGAAGTCAGAGTTTTTTCACACCACATCATACGTCTTTACTTTTTAACCTCTTAGGCACAGACTCTAAAAGAAGCCTCGATGTTGAGGTCTCAAATGCAAAATCAGCATTATACTGATGAAGACATGATGACAACAGTAGATAACTAACACAGTCTTGGAAGACACGTCCTTCACCAAGTTATGATGAAGTTCTCTTTGGATACTCCTTCAACACACTAGCAATCACTTGGGGAATGGGACCGAAGCACAAAACACATTAGAAAATATTCTTCCACACGTTGCATGTAATTACACATTTCCACCAGAGAGGTCTCCAAATCACCAAAACTAACATAGTGCAGCTTTAAACGTGTGATGATTTAGGCTTGCAGTTTGCACAGTGTTCATTGGTGACGTATAAGCTTCTACTACTTGTTAGCTAACTTAGCCTTGTGGCTCCAGTGCAAAATCTAAAAAGCAAACTTCGAATAACAAACCCTGATCTTGGCTGATCAATTAATTTTGGCATAAGGTGGAGCTGTGTATCTGAGATTTCTTGCCAAATGTTTGCTTTAAATTTTTCTCTCACTTACCCACATACACACTTACTCATCTGCGAGCTGGATCTGATGCAGCCGGTCAATGAGCTTGTGGTCCCGGAGGCTTTGTGTGAGCTGCTGCCTCCTGCACTCCACCTGCTCCATCAGCTCCTGCATGTATCGTCTCTGCTTTAGAAGTGCCGGAGGGGTGACTGGACGTCCACTAAAGATATACGAGCCCTAAAGGCAGGTAAGTGTGTTGTGTTATCATAATAATAAATCTGGAACCAGGTGTTCGACAAAAACAGAGGACAGGTATCTAGCCCTATTCAACAGAATTTATAGCATCTCTAATACAAACATGAATATTTGGAAAGATGACATGTATATCTGTGGGTGCATGTGTTTTATCGTTGTGGGAATAAAGTACCCCCACAGTGTGAGGAAAATATGAAAGTATGTAGTATGGAAACATTTTGCTTGGACCCCATGGGGACAAAAAGCATCTGTAGCTTTCATTTAAAGTTTAAAATGTTAAAATGATATGTGTGTGATTTCCCCCTTACTGTAAACGTAGTTAATCAGCTAAGACATGTTTGCTGTCTAAAAATTGCGTTTGTTTTACAACAGAGCTACAAAGCTAAAACTGTATGACTGATACAGGAGGGAATTTAGACCATGTTTACACCCGGTCGTTTCATTCGTCTTGAGCATCAGGATTATATCAGGATAGAGTTTATCCACACAAAAATGCAGGTGTAAATGCACCCAAGACGCATTTAAAACAGATGTAAAACAGACTGATCCAACCATTTCATGAGATGATGCATTTTAACCAGAAGTCACATATGACATCAAAACTGCTCCTGGTACTGTGACGGCACCTCCTTCTGCTGTTGTCCATGGGGGGAAAAACAGCAACTTGAGTGCCACTTGATTTGACTCAGAGAAGTTACTCCTCTAAGTTTAATTCAGTAGCTTTTAGTGGCCCAGGCTAGTTAAAATAAGGTGGCAGTTTGATTAATCTTTACTTCGCTTCTTCGTTATTCACCGTCTAGCTACACTGTTATGCTTTTATGCATGTGGTCTCTGACTGTGATGACTATACAGGAGGCTAATTACTCTAAGTAGTTGTCTTCTTGTAAACATTTGTGTATAGCCTGTGCAAGGAACTTAATGATGGCATGAAAAACTGTGATTTTTGAAGCAACAACCAGAAGAGGAAAAATGAAGAAAAACAGACAGTTGTTTTTTGTATATGAGCTAATTTACTTATTATACGCATATGGTTAAAATCTTATCAGGTTACAATTCCAATACAAGACACGTTAAACGATTCAAGACACATGTAAACGTCATTTGCACTGGTGAACCAATTTAGCAGGTTATGCAGATGATCACAGCTGTAACTTTGTAATTAACATATGATCAATGCAATATAAGCACATATTTGGCTGGCATGTTTTTTGTTTGAAAGCCTGTTTCTGCAAGTTATATAAAAAAAATAACTAAATATAAATGTCACTCGTTTAAAATGTGACTCATTTAGTTGACTTATTTTCAAGAGTTTTATTTAGTAAGTCAAAGTACTGAAAAAGACAAAAAATAAGTGTTATTACCCATCATGAAAGTATATGGTCATTATAAACATTACTATCCGTTCTGTGCTGAATCTGTTTGGAAACCGTGTGATGCTGTGAAATCCCTGTTTAATTTCACTGAGCGCATCCAGGTTGTTTGGCGACTGCATGATTTTGAGCATACCATCTTAGCTACTGGCAGCACATCAAAGAATGATGCCATTCCTGCCATCCACACACACAAATAACAGTGAACTGAAACCACAGTGAAGGAATAATGAAGCATGTATTTTAGTAAAGTTTTTACAAAGGATTGCAGAGCCAAAGAGTTTCAATATTTGCTTTTAACAAATATTAGGAAAAGAAAACTGTCAAATCAACATTGTGGCCAAAGCTGCTCACTGATAGTGTAAAATAAATCCAAAATATTAGGAAATAGCAGTTTTAGCAGTTTTCTCAAACTATTTAGTTTCAGTTTTTTGTATCCTTAATCACCTTAAGAATGATGTGAAATGGCAGGTGTTGCTCCACTGAAAATAAATGTGTTTGAAAAACTCTTTTTTCTCTCAGAGCACTAACAATGGTTAGCACGTTAGCACCATGTTAGCACCAAAATAAGACAACACAAGGGAACAAAGACGTTAAACAGAATTTTAAACAGCGAACCGTTAGTATGTACTATCAGATTTGGTAAATGGGAGAAGGTGCGTTATAATAATAATCTCCTCTCTGTCTTCTTTACTAAATCCCCATGACATCCTCTTTTTAACACCAAAATGGAGTTGACAAAATGTTAACTCATAATAGTTACTATAATGGCCCCATAATGGTTTACCAGACGAAAGTATGGACATTCAGACCTTAAGATGGCCACTACTAATGTTTTTAGCTTTGCAACATACTTATGTTCATCCATCAAGTGCAACCCACTTACGGTCATACAGGTTGAGAAACCACAAAAACAATCCTATTTGACATAACAACAGGACTGCAACAAATAGTTGATAATAATTGATAAATTTGTTAGTTAAGTTAAAAGTGTGTAGAAATAGCAAAACCATTCGAAAAACTGATAGATTTACTACTTTCATTAACCCAACTACTTTTATTATGGCACAGGAAAACAAGCATTTGTTTATCAAGCTAAATGCTAAGTTAGCTTGTCACCGGCAACACGCAGAAGCCAGCTCTACACACTGAACTCATAGGAGATTGCGATGATCAGTGGAAAATGTCCATATAGACTGCAATGAAACTAAGAGTGTGTGTATTCATGTGTGTTTTTGTGTGTGTACTACTAAGACTTACCTCAAACCGGGAGGGCTTTGCTGACTTCTTTGCTCTCAGTGCTTCAGCGGTCCCCAGATTAAATGCTGCTATTTTTTTGGTGTTCTCTCGCTTCTCCTCTTGTTCGGCCTGTCAATTCCACAGAGATGCCAAATCAACAGACTGCACATCAGGTATGTGTATGAATGGGTGTGTGCATGCATGTGTGTATTAGGCATGAGCACTAGGGGGCGACGTAATCGAATACTGTGAATGGCTGAAGTTGATGATGCTTTAAATGTGGCAGCCGCTGTGCTGGTAAAGAGAACTGTGGACTAATGTAATTTTAAACTAAATAACAATACATTCTACAAACACATAATATTTTATTGTCTTCTACTATTTACACACTGATTATTAATAAATCGTTAATTGATTTTTGCAATGGCAGAGTCCATTTTTACACGGTCTCTGCTAGGGGTTTCTCAGAGAGCAACACACCCACACTATCTGAGGACAGTGATAAACATTTCAGCCTAGACCAACACAAACTTCAGTGTGAATGGAAGGGGCTAAACTGGTGTATGCTGAATAGCTGGATATACACTATATGGACAAAAGTATTGAGACACCTACAGGAGCTTTTATGACATCCCATTCTAAATCCATAGGCATTAATATGGTGTCGGTCCCTCCTTTGCAGCTACAACAGCTTCCGCTCTTCTGGGAAGCCTTTCTACAAGATGTTGGAGTGTGTCTGTGGGAATTTTTGCCCATTGATCCAGAAGAGCATTTGTGAGGTCAGATGGTGATGTTGGATGAGTGGGCCTGGCTCAAAATCTCTGCTCTGGTTCATCCCAAAGGTGTTTGATGGGGTTGTGGTCAGGACTCTGTGAGGGTCAGTCAAGTTCTTTCACACCAAACTCACCCAGCCATGCCTTTATGGACCTCGCTTTGTACACTGGGTCACAGTCATGCTGGAACAGAAAAGGGCCTTCCCTCAACTGTTCCCACAAAGTTGGAAGCATATAATTGTCCAAAATGTCTTGGTCTGCTGAAGCATTAAGATCTCCCTTCACTGGAACTAAGGGGCCTAGGCCAGTCCCTGAAAAACAACCCCATAGCATCATCCCTCCTCCACCAAACTTTACTCTTGGCACAATGTAGTCTGACAGGTAATGTTCTCCTGTCATTCGCCAAACCCAGACTCGTCGATCAGACTGCCAGAGAAGTGTGATTAGCCACTCCACAGAATACATTTCCACTGCTCCTGAGTCCAGTGGCAGCATGCTTTACACTACCAAGCAGGACAGAAATGTGACAAACTGACTGGCAGAGGTGGCATCGCATTGCAGTGCCATGTTTAAATCGCTGAGCTCATCAGTACGACCCATTCTACTGTCAGTGTTTGTCTATCAAAACTGCAAGGCTGTGTGTTTAGTTTGATCCAGCTGTTAGCAATGGGTGTGACTGAAACACAAACTCAATTATTAGCAAGGGTGTCCCAATACTTTTTGTCTATATAGTGTATGTAAATGCTTTGTTTTTGGTACATTACAACAGTGAAATCAAAACAAGTTATTTTTGCACTTTCGCCTCCATACATGGGCCTTGTGGCTATGATAGTCAATGGTACTTTTTTAATTTTAAGTACTTATAAACTGCACCATAGTCTTTTTATAGAAGATTTTTCCAGAATATGGGCCCTTTGATGAGAACAATCAGATGTGATTTCATGTTCTGCTTTTTTCACATCAAACATCAGTGCACATGCAATCAGTCATGATCTTTCAGCGTAGGCAGTTAACTTGATGATAAGATATGCACATGTGGGAGCTTTCAGGGCAGAGGATTTGTTCTCACTAACGGCAGATATTTACAAACATGAAAGTGAACGGACAAGGCTGAAAAAACAGATCTGCAGCTTTTAGGAAAAAACAGCCACCATAAAGTGCTTGTAGTTTTCAAAAAATTGGCCCCACCTATAAGATACATCACCAGTAAGAGGGTTTTCCTAGTCCTTAAACTTTAAAACCTCATTCTAGATACTACTGCGGTACGACTGCAGGAGGCAAATAAGCATATGTACAACAGATGTAGCAATGGAAAATCTTTTTCACACTTTTCATTTTGTCCAGTGTACCTTTAATTTCACCTTTAAGCTCTCACCTGCTCTTTCTGCAAAAACTGCTCATCTTTGTGTTGTTCAGCGAGCATCAGGACTTTCTTTTCCTCCTGCTCTTCTCTCCGCCTCTCCTCCGCAACATACAGGGGCACGTTACGCTGCGCTCGCTGCATACACAGGTAGCATAGCTCCTACAAAGTTACACACACATGCACATGCAAACTGGTGAACCACATGTGGGCATCCTTGGTGGCGATCCAACTGTACTGATTTTGAATTTGAATACAGCTGATCAACTGAATACAACAGATTATAAATAAATTCTCAAGCTACTCTGAAACACAAAAACCCAAAAAAACAAAAGCTGTTTTACCATTTTTATTGTCTATATTCTAGGGGAGTCACAAGGTCATGTTAATCTTTTTTTTTTTTTCGATACAGGGTTTGCAAAATGATCTGCGCTGTGAATTGCATACAGTAGATTTAATGCTTTAAAATGATGGAAAATGAAAATAATTTCTGACCTGGAAAAAAATGGTTAGCCTACCTTGAGCTAATTTAAAGTTAGCCTCTTTTTCAAATTGTCTGTTCTACCTTAAATGATGCAGCAGAGACACTCTATAAGAAGCCAGTAAATAAGAAGTTAATTTCAGCTTTGTCTACCTTGGATGATTGATTAGCAGAATCAGAATGAGTGCAACAAATAACTTAACAGGGGTGATTTTAGCTTCCGGTTTGCACCACTATTTGGTTGGAGAGTCCTGGATTCTGCAGTTTGCTGGGAGCGACTAAGCCACATTAGATAATGCCCTCTCATTCATTTCAGCCAGAAGGTAAGAACCACACTTTATATTAAAATACAAATGAAACAGAAAATGCCAGTTTTCCGTCAACTAGCACTGCTGTCTTTTTTTGGGGAAAAAACAACAGAAAGAAAGTAAAAGCAAAATATTTTAGGATTTCTTTTCTAACTCTGTATCAAAAATTTGTTATGACCAAATCTGGCGATACGTATCCTATTATGAAATGTGCGTGTTGTTACACCTCTACTGTATTCTTTTACTGTATAAAGAGTTCACTTCTATTCATTCTAGTTACACCTGCGTATTTAGTGTATTTTTCTGCATGACACCAAAACAGTATAATCGAATCGAACCACGGTTATCTGAGAATGCCGGCCTGCTGAATTTCAAGCTCTGCTGTCTTTGAAATGTCAGACTATTTCACGGCACTTGGCTAAAGCTGTCACAGAGAGCCACTGTGATTAACCCCTGTATAATGTGCGCTGCACAGGGCTTATGCTCAAATGGTAGATTCCCTGCTGCAGTGATGATAGTGCGTGCGCTATCTGTTTAATCGATTAATCGGGAGCGTTAACGCGTCAACATTGATAGCCCTAGATATAATGCATTTTTTGCTAACTTTAGAGGGGCTTGGATAATATTTTCCTGCTTTGGGCTTTCTGATCTACACTAAGGCCCTGACGTGCAGATTATGGGGGATTGCTGTCACATGTGAGGAGTGGCTAGTACCTGCCATAAATTCCTCTAGCTTTTTTAATATTGCTGTAGTCCTCTTAATAACTTCCCTGAAAAGTTTTCTTTGTGTCCTGTCATCAACTTGTGAGGATTTTCCAGATCTTGGTAATGTCTGTGTGGTCCCTCCTATTTTCCATCTATTGATGAGAGTCTTCAGAGGGCCTTTTAACAGTAAGATTCTACAACCTCTTTGTGAGCTCCTCATGGACCACAGCTATCCCAGAAGGAGGCAAACATGAAAAAGTCAAGAACAGCTACAGGAAGAGCTTATTTTTATTCAGGTTAATCATAATAACTTTCACTGAGCCATTTGTATTTTGAATGTGATTTGCAGCTACAAGCTCTATTATAAAGGGTGTGTTCACATTTATGCAAGCAGAGAACTGTACGTTTTTTTTTTACATTTTTTCCTGATAATTAACTATTACATTTTGTGGGTAGCAAGGATCCCATGAAAGAGAGGAAAAAAGATTCTTAATCTCCCGCTTTATATCACAAAAAATGCAATTTCAATAAAGGTGTGCAGACTATTTATATCCACTGTACACTCCCTGAAAGACCAACCTGAAATATCACAACAGAACTTTTTATTCTTTTTTAAATGCTCCCAGACGGATTTCTTAGATGTGTTCTAAACCAGCAGTGCCCAACCCTGGCCCTGGAAAACCCAGTAGTGCATATTTTAGCATTTTTCCTACTCTAACACAACTAATCCCACTAATCAGCTCATTAACAAGACCTTCAGTTGAAGTGGGTGAGTTAGAGCAAAGAAAACATTTAAGCCTCTAATTTAAATAAAGAAATGGAAAGAATAAATACATAAATTGAGGCTTACCTGTCCGGCTCGAGCGTGGTCATGACAGGCCGGATTAGAGGAGGGTTCTTCTCTCTTTACTTCCACTTGTTCAACAGCACCATCTGGTGGCTGAGAGAATCCAGCATGTCTATATATAAGGAGGAGATATGTCAGGTTTTTGTCATCTCTTATCTTTTACACTTCAAGGAAAAAAGAACAAATTTGTACAGTGTACGTTTTGCTGTTCCAAGTTAATGAGGTACAGCATCTCATATAAGGTACAGTATATCAGTATATCATATGCTAGCTGCACACAATAAATTATTGCTATCTTTTGTGTTTTTATTCTTAACAATATCAAATTAATTCTTGCTGGTATGTCAAATATTATGTGTTTAAAATGTGCAGGTATTTGAATAGTAACAATGGTTAAAATGCTCATCCCTAGAACTTAATCTGCTTAATTAATTCACTTCAGCAATAAAGTGAGTGTAGTTTTTATACAGAAATTGATTTTTTTGTGTCAAAAGACACAACCCATTTGAAGAAATAATTAGGTGGTTCTCTGTGGTACAGCTGAAATCCCACAAAAAACCTTTATCCTTTATTTTTTTAAGCTGTAGCTAAAAGACATTAAGATGCTTAAAAAATGCGATTATGTGCTGGACAGAATAACAAATCAAAGTATTTTTAGCTTCAAAGGAAACTTCCCGCTCTGAAAACCGGACGCAAAACTGAACGGAAAAATGGAAAAACCACATCAATATTTCATGAATTCTCCTAAACCTGTGTGGCAGAGAATGAAAGTCAGTCTATCAACGTGTCTCCCACTGAGTGGTAATCTAAATCCAGTCAGTCGCTGCACTGAAAGCAAGCACAGCTCAGCTTTGCCGTGAGTGCTAGTGAATGGCCCTCTAATGCTCAGCATGTATAATGCATCCAGGAGCCCAGTCTGCTTTTCACTGTGATGTAGAACAACGCTGACAGACAGCAGTGTCCTCTACAGGGTTTTCATTTTCAGTGCTGGCAGAATTGGGCTGCACGATGTGGACGAAGTACTAGCAATGCAATTACGGCTACAGACAGCACTGTTTTTTTTCCAGTATTTAGTAAGCCCAAATTTTGCCTCCATTCTTTTTGGGAGACTTTCTTTCAGTTTATCTGCAGAGATATTTTTTCACACCTCCAAAGTTCAGCTTTAAACAGGGTTCAACGCAAACTTTTTTCCGATCAAACAAAACTGCTCAAATTCCTGCCACTTAATTGTATTTCTGTTTTATTATAAATACATTCACATTGAAGTTATCAATAATCTTAACATTACCATTTGCATAGTAAATATTACCTTACATCTGTGAACTTTCTACTTCTAGTTTAGAACAAACTAATACTTAACTACTGGTATGAATGTAAACACAGAGGTATCCCTCAATTTGCACATACTGCAAAGTCCAATATTCCAGTATCAATCAACAAATGATATACTGTGCAGGCCTGTGGCAGAGCCGCTATTTCTCTTGTTGCTCATGTTTGCTGTTAGAATCTGACAGTAGTCATACTGGTTCTGTGACAGTTTAAAGGCAGTCTCTATAGAGATCTTAGGTTACACAGACCTTATTTAACTCAGGACAGGACTAGACTCTGCGGGAGTCTAGTCTACCCATGTGACGCTGGTTTGATGACAGGTGAACACCAAGCCCATATACAAAGTCTGCACGACTGATCTAGACGCCCAAGGGTTGTAACATTAAGCCTCTAGGTCCTCTGACCTAACGCGCATTTTTCTAAGCAAGAAAATCAAAACTATTAAAAAATATTTGTGAATATTGCTGCTGGATCGTTTCCACCAAACAAAACGTTTTACACAAGTATATCCTGTCCTGAAGCTATATAAGTCTGGTTTTATCCAATAATAACATTGTGTTTGACACCTTTCCATCAAGAATTTAATGTCAGTGTTCACATACTTTATTTATTTGGCTTCTCTGGTTTTTCCATAGCTTTCTGAAAAGAGTGACGATAAACAGACAGAATATACAGGGAATTGATACTTATCAGACAGTTTGTGATCACATCTCAGCTAATCGCCACACATGAGAACAGTCTTTATTTTATTTAAATGACCTATTCGCAATTGTTATGTTAGTAAATGAAAGGTTCCTCCTCTGTGGCAGTTATTCTTTTTCCTGTTACCTCCATTCTCCACTACATTGTTTTGCAATGTGTACAATTTATCCACTGAAGTGAAACAGAATAAAGTTTTGCTGATATTTGAAACATGGAACAGTCAATTGCCATTTCCAGCTAAAAAAAACACATTTTCTGCATCAGACCTCTCACATGGAAACCTGTCTGCTAATTTACTGAATGTAGGAAGTTTGGCCTGTTTCATTAATGCAGCTCTGCAACGTTCATTACTTTCTATTTTTATTTTGATTCGTTTTTGTTTTTATTTTTTTAGGTTTTCAATTTCAGTTTAGTTTCAGTTTGTTTTAAAAGAGCTTTTTAAAGAAGATTTTAGTTTATTATAGTAAACATTTTACCAGAACAAGGTCAAACTCAAAGTAAATCCATATTGAACCTTCCAATGTTGTTTCAATGAAGTGCTTAGCAAGACTGAAAGCTTTACGCCAAGACATCACCATCTCCTGGGTATTTAAAGTCTGATGAGGAGTGCTTCATGCACTGTAAAAACTACAGTGCTTTTCTCTGAATTAGTTTTAGTTAGTTTTGCAGTGTACATTAAAGTTGATTTTGTGTTTTTGAAACAGTCATTTTCATTTTAATACAGTTAACAAGTAATTTTTTCACTGCTAGATTTTAGTAGTAGTTTTCATTAATGATAACAACCCTGGTGTCCTCAGATCTTCAGTCATATCTTTTATATTCACTCTAACAATTGGGTCTAACGTACCTTTCTGGATCTGGTAAAGCCTTGGCATCTGGTTCATCTGTGGAGAGGTCTGCATTTGTTTTAGCTATGGGTAGCCTGGACTTGGGTTGTGCTGAGAGTTTGATCTCTACAAACCACGACCACACACACACACACACACACACACACACACACACAAGAATCCAAGGTTAGTTCCTCAAACTCAAAACCAGTCTAGTGTTGCACTTTAAAATTGCCTCATGCACTGAAACTTCTTTTTCATTCTATTAAAAGGCCTGATTAACACCGTTTTTCTTCTCCTCTTCTCTGTCATTAGGCTTGGCTGGTGGGTCTGTGCTTTCGTCCTCATCTGCCTCTCTTGGTGACTCTCCTGAGGAGATTTTGGGGAGCAGGATGGCATTGCTGGTCATGGGTCGTTGGAGACTGGAAAGTTTCCCAGAAACTACAGAGCAGCTTGTTCCAGGTCTCTGCAAAAACAAGTTCAATGTTTCTACTTAAGAGCAAATTAGGAAGCCACTTTTCAACTTCCTGTCTTTTGGCTTTTGATTAGTAATTTTTCACAAAAGCATCAGACTCTTGGCATGCCTTAATAGGGGACTATGTTGTCATCACAAATGGCTTTTTAAAAATATGTCAGGTCAAAATCTCATCTCAATACTATCATAAAACATCTTCTTTGGCATCAGTCAGCATATTCAGAACCATTCAATGTGTCAATGTTTTTGTGAAATAACTTTAATAGGCATTAAAGACTATGGACGTCTGGTTTCTTTCATAATCACCGTGAACAGTTCTGACTCTGAACCATTTCAATTGAACTATTTATCTTTAAATGTTTTCACCACGTAAAAAAGACCTGTTTTAAAATGTGTCAAAATACACATAAAAAATAAAATACACAAAAATACTTAACTTCAGACCCACCACTCTTAGTCACTTTACTGAAACACAAATTTTAAACCGCAGATTTATGTATGCAAACATAGCCAATGCGACTCACGTTGGTTAGGGCCCATAAAAGTTTCCCAGTGCCATCCATGGCAGAGATAAAGTCCTTGTAGAACTTCATCTTGACGTTGCTGTGGTGGAACGAGAGGACACCAATGCCTCTGAAGGTGAAGACAACAGTGCGCTGGGTGGAAACAGCACGGAGCAGCAGGAGAAGCGTCTCCCGGATGCAGCCCTCCACCACGTCCCGGTCAAACGGGCTCTCCGTGGACAGGGCTGTGAAGTTGAGCGGCACCACTGGAATGTCTCCTGCTGTGCCATCAAGCATTGCATTGTTAGAATGTTCATTGAGACCTCTACTGGCCCCCTGTCGCAGCCTCTATTATTCACTCAGCAGGCTTCTCTAAAACTGCTTAAACTCCCTGCATGACAGAGTTTAGTGTTTTCCTTGTTTTAACTCCCCAGTGTGTTGAACCGACTTATCAGCTAACTACTGAGCCCTTCATGAGTTGACCCCAGCGTATTAAAGCAGGGAAAACACAAAAGCGTGTGGTGCTGTGGACCTCTAAGAATGCAGCGGGATTCGACTGGCTTATACTCTGGACCAAACAGAGCGTTGTTAGGGACAGTTTACAAAGATTTTGAAGGGCAAGGCTAAAGCATTTTTTCATAGGAAAACTGTACAATGAATGTTTTTTGTAAAATTACTTTTTTGTAATTCAAGTTACTAGGTAACTAGCAGTCTGGGATTCTGAAGACTGTGTAGTGCTGCTATTTTTATTCGTTTTATTTGTGGACATACAACACTGACAAAATCCTGGTTACCTACAGCTTGTATTTAGTAATGCATAGAATCTGTTTAAGATATAAAACTTTATGAGTAAAAGAAACAACCTGCATTTAAAACCTGCCCTTTCATTTTGAAGTACAGGGTGATTCAAAAAGATGAATCCGATTTCAAAGCGCCATATTTTTACAACCATGAGGCGCCTGGGAACCAATCACATACCAATTGAAAGAGGGGGTCACAGAGTTTCTGGCTGTCACTGGAAGATGGCTCCCTTCAGTCTCTGAGGAGATGGCGACCCCTGAGCAGAAAGCGTTTTGCGTTCTCTACTTCAATAAGAGTGAATCTGTCATAACTGTGCAACGTGATTTTCGTCGGCAGTGAACCTCCAACAGGTCAGAGCGTTCGTCGTTGGTTCTACAACACTGGATGATCTCCGAAATTGCACTGAAAGAGCCATGAGTGCAGCGACACCCAACATGCTCAGTCGAGTATGGGATGAATTTGACTATCGTGTTGATGTTGTCTGTACAGCTGGAGGAGGTTCACATTGAGCACTTTTAAAATGACATAATAAACTTCATGCTCATTTAAACCATTCACAATTTACTGCATTGTTCTGTAATGATTTACAAGTGAAATAAATCATTTTGAAATCAGATGAATCTTTTTGAATCGCCCTGTACTTTGTAGGATTTGAGTGCAATAAAGAGGTGTCCTTAACACTCAAATTGCTATAGAGCTCATGCTAAGTGCTCCAGTTGCAAGAACCAAACATAAGTAACCAAGCATAAGCCAGTCTTTTGGTACTGGCCAATGTGATACACTCACCTGCAGCAAGAGGTTTGGTCTGTTTGAGGCCATGAGACTGGGAAAGTCTCTCAGATAAGAGGAAGACGGGACGCTGAATGAGCACATACTTGCTGCCCACATCAAGTTTCATCTGAGAGAAGGTAAATGTTCCCAAGCCAGAAATGCACACCCCCTAAAACACATTAGACCTGATTATGATGGGACCAGGCCTGGAACTTCAGTTTATGTCCTCACAGTTTTTTTTAGGAACCAGGAGTTGCAATTTCTACATCACAAATATAACCACTTCATTTACTATCCAAACGACCAGTGAAGCTACACGTCTTCTGAGTTTTTATACGTAATGTTGATGATGGTCAAATAGTGGGAAATCTTCAAAAATGTTTTTTTTTTTGGACTATTTTGCCTCATGACATCCTGCACCTCCACCACGAAAGTGTTCAAATAAATGGCTTAACAAGACGTTTAAAGTTTAACTTGAACTTTATCACAAAACTATCATAAAACAGTGTGTCAGACATCCACAGTGCATTCATAACCATGACTACTTGTGATGTAGCTTTAAGAATCACTAAACTCTTCAGACGTCTGGTTCCTATCACCACCACTATGAACAATTCCGACTCTGTAAGTTTCTCTAGAACAGAGTATTTCACACCAAACCACTGTGAAGGACTTTGTTTACATCTCAAATCACTTAATTATATGGAACTTTCAAAAAACCGGTGGATTTCCCCTTTTACGTCCAAAGTGAAACTTCTACCATTTGGATGTTTTGCCCATTCTGACCACGGCATCCTCTCACCTTCTGCATGGTCATCTGGCGCTCGATGAAAGATGCCACGTTTGCCCAAATAGCTTCCACATCTGCGTAGGAACAGAACCTTTAATCATACTTTGTCTAGGAATATTTTATCTTTCGCTCTTTTTTGAGAGACAGCATCAGTGCACATATTACACATTACACTGAACTGCATGACTGAAGTCGTTAACTAGCAGAGGGCGCCGAGTTACCGTGCTCGGTCAGCCGGGCGAGGGTCGGGAAGGCGTTCCGCTCCGACACCACGGCGAGGAGAAAGTCAGTCATGGCGAGAAAAACAGCTCAGAGTCGCGCTGGCAGACAGAAACCAGCGCTTTACTGCACTTTAGTGTGATTAACGCTGACCCCGTCGTCTTCTCCAGCCATTCTGTGGATAAATCTGGCGGGAAATGCGCTCTCGCGCTCCTTCTCGAGCTGTAGAACGTTCCTCTGGTTGCTATGGGAGGACGTCACAATAAACTCAAACCCCCAGCAATGCCACTTTCCTCTATTCTCTCATTCTCTATACGGAGTCTAGTGGATACTTAAAGAAGTACAGAGTGCGGCCACATCCAACACACTGTACTTCAGCACTTAACCGCCTCAAACTGGGCCATTTTACACTGTAAACCCTGACAAGTTCAGTTCACTCAAACTTTCTGAGGTAACTCGTTGCCTCAAATGAATTAAGCCTTGAAAACTACACATAAGTTGAACACACTCCAGTTGAACAGTGTAAGTAAACATGACCCAGACTACACTCCCGTAGAAACTTGGGCTTTTAAGCTAAAGTAACTCATACAATGTTTAACTCATTTTTACATCAGTGACATTATTATAATTATACAGGTTGAGATGTAGAAAAAACTATCAAAAGAGCTTTCAGTTACATACTCTTACACCAACTTTGCTAAAACTACTGACCAAGCAGCAAATTCAGGTGTATTGTTACAGCTACACTGACTACTCAGCAGAGACACTAAACACATTCATGGTTAGAGTGTCAAAAACATGTAAAGTGCACCCAAACTTGCATTTAAGCATATATATATATAACGTGAATGTGTTATTTGTTTAAAAACAACATCTGTAGGAAAAATAAGAACAGAAATCAGCTAACTTGCTAGGAATTCTGCGCGACACTGACCCGTACTCTCTCAGTTCGTGGGTTTTTTAGAGTTTGTTCTTCTCCCAAAAATAAGTACACTTGAATTTTCAACCTGGCAGTACAAACAATTCGCCTGGATTGAGGGATAACAACTGATAGCATGAAAGTAAATCATTATAATTTGATAGTAATTTAAGCACAAATAACGTCAGGGCTTTCAGTCTATAAGCGGAACAATTATCAGGCCCCAAAACAAGTACAATCACAACAGGCTGTCTGTTTTCTTCCCATTTGTCATGTCATAAGTCAGGAAGTGGTCTCCTTCAGCTTCTTGCCTGTTTAGTAACACATTTTTTTATTAGGCTCAGACTTACAAGAACTCAAGGATCAATGAGTTTATTTTTTTGTTTGAATTGGCCAAAATCTTCTCACCTGACTGGTCTTCTACAAAGCTGCCATCTCATAATTACCATGTATAAATTGAAGAGTTAAGTGATATAAAACTGCGCTACACAACGCAAATTTTAGCTATATAGAGTAAAAACAAACTATAGCTAACACTGATGTGATTGTTTCAAAATACTTTATAGAAATATGAAAATAATCTGTGAAGTTTCTTAAAATTCTTCAAATAGTTGGCTCTTCATCTAGATAACATTCATCCTGTATAGTCAGGTGGCCTATCCTCTTTTCTTTGCCCCACAAACTTAAAGTTAGCTAGCTAACAAGCAACCGGCTAATAACTTGATAGCCAACTATGTTGACCATAATTTGCACAAATCTATACTGTAGGTAGATACTTTGCTCTGTGACTACTTACTGATTCAGACTGTATATTCTACATTTTAAATAAGGCCTAATTTTCATTTTTGTGAGCTTTTAGCCAAAATCCTGTCACAACTTCAGCAGTTACTGACTGGCATTACTTTGCAGAGTGAGGAGCACCAGAGCCCCACCCCCAGGTCTGATATGACTGGCTTACAACTTAAGAGGTCTGATATGATTGGCTGAGCTGGCATTACATGGTTCCCCTCCTGTTATGTTAGAAAGTCTCAGGTGGTACCAGAGAATTTGTAGACAGGAGAACTGCCACTCAGCAATGTCTTCCAGGTTTATCAAACACTAAAGGGCGCCCAACAGCAAGTCCAAAATTAATGGATTAATATGGAGCATTTGAGCAAAATACAGAACGGCATAAAACATGTTAACACCACCGTTATATTTTGGAAAACATCTTAATTTCAGTTATAGGACTAAATTAAGATGTTTTTTTAGGATATCTATGACATCTGTGAGCGCGAACCACTTCACTCAGCCAATGAGCTGAGCTCTAGCGTCCTACTGCACTTATCATGTTTGCTGTAGAAAAAAAAGGAAACATACAGGTAAGTTTTCTCTTTTTTAGTGAACCACATCCCTCTATTTTCTATAATTAAAAGAAAGGTTCTGGACAAGTGGTTAGAAACTATTTTAACGTTTCGTTTAGCTCCATTCACCCCTAATCATTGAGGACTCGCTCTTAGGTGCTCTCTGGCATTTTGCATGCATGTTTTGATATAAGAGAAGAAACAGGAAATGGCCAGGCTCCTCATAAAATGGCTCTGGTAGTACCGCTGAGGCAGTGATGTATTAGAACAGCAGCAGCGTCTCCCCCATTTTGCACCCTACTATCACAATATATTGTGAACTAGGACATGGTTTCTCAACCACTGGACTGTGAACCACAACTGGGCTGAGAAGCACCCTCTGGTGGTCCTTGAGCCAACACTGAAGCGGAGGAGGTGGTCTGTAGTGAGCCGTCAATGGCACTTTGTTATAAAAATAAATAATTGACTGAATAACAATTAGCAACAATGGCACACAAAGCAGCTTCAACTATTTTTTTGCTCTATGTCTCTAGAAACAAAATACACTCAATCGTCCACTTCAGCAGTGGTCCACTCGTGAGTGTGCAAAAAATGCACTGCAGAAACATTTCACTTAATTTGGCACCATTCTGCCTGATTTCTGATATAAAACAAACTAAAAACCCCTAAAACTGGCTTAGTGAGGCCCATGGCCTAAATTCATACTTAGATAGAAGTATCTTCCAAAAAACAGCTTGAGGTACACAGGTAATACTTAAAGTAACTTAGGCTAGTGCTTCCCACCCCTGGTCCTGGAGGCACACTGCTCTCAGGTTTTAGTGCTTTTCTTGCTTTAACACACCACTTTAACTCAGTGAGGAGATTTTAATGATCTGATTTGTTGGATCAAGTGAGTTGGGAGCAGGAAAAACACTAAAATGTGCAAGACAGTGTGCCTCTAGGACCAGTGTTGGAAAACACTGAATCAAAAATGCCTACTCCCTATGTAGTGCACGATACACAGTCATGAAAACCAGCTTCTACAGTCAAAGAGCGCATTATTTGTCAAATAGAGAGCCATTTATATTTGGCCTTTAGCTGCATGACTTCCTATGCAACACTGAGAGCACTATTTAGGTGAAGAACACATCATTTCTTGACCTATGCAGTGCATTATATAGAGAGTAGGGAGCCATTTGAGATTCAGCCACTGACTTAGGCTATGACACTGCCCTGGACCCTTTTACTACTATATCTACTATCTGTCCAAAAAGTTTTCAAAATGTATGCATAATTCAATTGTAGAGATGTAAACAAAGCCGTTTAGAGTAATTTGATCCAAAATGGTTAACTGTAGTTGAACTTACTGATTCTCTTTACAGTGGTGGTGAGAGGAACCAGGGATTTTATTAAATAAAAAAAAGTTTTCTTTGGTGACTATTTTGCCTCATGACACCCTGCATGTACCTCTCCACCAAGAATGGCTGTTAAAACAGCATACTCAAAGCTGTTTCATATAATAACATTCTGTGATTAAACTCTTGATGTCTGGTTCCTATCACCATCACTGTGAACAATTCTGACTCTGTAAGTGTCTCAACAACAGAGTATTTACCAAATCGCTCTGAATTACATGTACAGTACGTCTAAATGTACTGTGCTATTCTTCTCTTTCTGATGCACTTTTGGTCTAATATAAGACGCTAAACCCGACTGCAAAACAATACACATACTGTCACCAACATAACAGCATCAAATTAAACAGATAAAAGGACTTTGTAACTAAATGGTAATGACTAAGATGTAAGATATCTTTTCTCAGAAATGTACTTGAGTACAAGTAAAAGTATTGTCACTTAAAAATATTCAGGAAAGTACAAATCCATCAAGTTCCTCTGTACATGCAACTAGTTACTACCAACCTCTGCATAACTCACTATTCGTAAGTCATAAATCAGACCTCTCAAAAACAGCCATCAGTTTACCTTTACAGAAAGCTGACCACAGACATGAAGTGAAAGATTCCATCGCTTTAAGCAGGTCCAGAGCACAAAAAGAAGTAAAAGAACACAACAGATTTTGAGGATGTTTTGCAAACAAAATCCTTCAATATTCTCTATGGAAATTCTGAAATTCTCCATCAGAAGGCAAAACTGAAAAATAAAATCATCACGCGATCTCCACAGCATCAACTAAGAATTTCAACAATACTGTATTTAATTGTCTGCAGGGCTATAAAAAACGCATTCAGCTATTGTGAGGATTGCACAGCACAAAATAGCTATGACTTTTAGTGTACAACAAAAATCTAGGTTAATTTTGCCCTTGAGGAGTTCCAAAGCAAGCCTGAATATGAATTTATGTCAGTGATGTTCTGTTCCACTGTAAAGTGGTAACTGTGTAAATAAAGCACTTCACGTCTTCCAGAAGTTTGGATTCTGCACCATTCGTCTCTGAAAGTTTTCATACCTGGAGAGGGAGGACAAGACAGATCAATGATCAATCTGTATTGTACATTGTACACAAACTAGCCAGATAAATGAGCGTGAAAGAAAAACTATTGGCTGTACTGAACACTTACCATTTGAGAATGGAGCTGGCAGGAACATACATTTCTGATGGGTTTGGTGTCATCTGAGACTGTGACAGAGCGAAGGAGGAGGTAAAGTTGTACAGGCTCTCCAGCATCTTCTGTGTGAACTGTCAGCAGCAATATGGAAAAAGATCAATATTACAGCAGGACAGTGCTTGTTCACTAATTTTCAATTAGAAAATCAACAAAAAGTAATTTGAACAAGGGTCTTCAAACTTTTGGACACGGCTGTAGGTGCACTTTGTAGTTCAACAGTTACAGACTTTAGTCCATCTCTTTCTCTGCATACTTTGTTAGCCCTCTTTACCGTGTTCATCAGTGGTCAGGACCCTCACAGCACCACCACGGAGCAGGTATTATCTGGGTCCACTCACTGTCCACTCACTGACACACCTACCCTGCTGGTCAACCTTGTTGAGGTAACTTCAGCGACGATGGCTCATCTGTTTCTCTTCAGTGTTAATCAGCCTCTAGTCTTTCATCAGTGGCCACTTTGTGGACACAGGACACTGTTGGATGGAATTTTGTTTGGTGGACTGTTTTCAGTCCAGGAGTGACACTGAGCTGCTTAAAAACTCCAGTAACACTGCTGTGTGATTCACTCTGTGCAGAACACACTTACTAACATCACAGTGTCACTGCAGTGTTGGGAATGATCCACCACCCAAAAAAATCATCCTAACCACTAATGACTGGGGTAAAAGAGGGCTAACATATTATGCAGCCAAACAAATGGACTACAGTCTGTATCTATAACAGTACAAAATTACCTACACAGTAAGACCTAATGAAATGGCCAATGAGTGCAGATACAAGGCACCTAATAAAACAGCCAGTGAGTGAATTTCATATACAGTGCAGACACAGAGGTTCATTACCAGACACTTGGTAGCCTGACCCAAGCCGTACTTGGTCCCTGTCATACCAGTTTATCTAGAATTGCTCTGAGAACAGGTTTTTACTATATGCATTCTTGTCTGCTTACAACCCCAGAGGAACTGACAAGTCAACAGTCTCCCAACTTTTTTTCTTAAATGTATTTAATGCATTCTTAAATGTTCTCTCAAACCACATCCAGGTCTTCATTACGGTTACACAGACTTGTCAGTGTGGTTTAGGACACAGTATGACTTTATGTGAACTACAAAAATGAACAAAATCACACTGTGTAACTGAACACTGCAGGTTTTTAAACATGTGGTATTCACAAACCACCTCAGAAGTAAGAGTACTTGCTTCTAAACCACATCGGCAAGTCTGTGCAACTTTAACGAACGACCTGGATGCACTTCAAACTGGGTTTTGGGGATGTATTCCAGAAAATGATTTGGGTGACTATTGACTTCTAGTGTTTGTTAGCATTGTTAGCCTCGCTGTTCCAGTCCTAAACTAAAGAAGCAGAATGCGTACACCAAACGTGTCCTGGCTGATTGACTACATCTGGGTAAGATGGAAAACAGGGTACAATTGTTTTTCCGCTGAACTGTTCCTTTAAGGCCTATCCTGCCTCTTGCTTTTATTTGTCACCTGCGTAAAGGAATCTATAGTGGAGACGGCTGCGCTGGAAACCGGCGTCTGTTGAGCTAGCTGGTCCAGGGCCTCCACGGACACACCAACCTGGGCCACTGAGGGGGCTTGAGGGGCAGCCATCATGCCAAATGGATGAGCCCCACCCTCACCTAAAAAAAAAGGGCAAGTTGCATCTATCAGGTCAGATCAGGTGTCAGTTCTGATGGTAGAACAGGCAGAGATCAGAGAGTGAACTTACCAGCTTTGAGGCCTGATATTTTGAATATGGCACTTGGCTTTTCATTGGTTATGAAGCCGAGGAGCTGCCACACCTGCCCGACGTTGGGGTCAGGGAAAGAGAAGTACACGGCTCCACCCATGCCAGCAGGGAAAGGCACAGTTCCCAACATGAAGACCACCACGTGATTGACATTTTCATAGTCCGGCAGGTTAAAAACAAATTTGTCGCTCGCAACTTGCTGAGCGTCTGTCTGGACCTGCAGTGGACACGAGTGTCACGGTAAAATAGGGTTAAAAAAAAACACTACAGCTTACTTGCATGTTTTAACACAACTTACGTTCACGTGACCTGAGGTTTCACAGTAAATACTGCCATAATACAGGCCTGCCCACAGGCGAAATGAGCTCCTGACTTGAAGCTGGGTCACTTCAGCCACGGCCAGACAGAAGTATGTGGCTTTGTGACTTTGATTCTGCAGCTGTCGTACACTGCTAACACTAAGCTGGTACTCAATATCAGTATCGATTAGCTACTTACCAATCTGCCCGCAACTAGACATCCAAACATGATCAGTACTGTAAGCTGGCGGCTCGTTCAGCGGTTCAGCCGCGCCTGATGATCAGCTCTCTCAGTCCTGCAGAAATCGCCCCAGCACACTAACATTGTCTTACAGCCTCTCGATCACAGCCGGGATAAAACAGGCATTTGGGCTGGTTCGCTCTGTCACTCTCACTCGCTCGACCACTACAGCAGATTTTTGCTTGCTGCTAGAAACTTCGAGGAGAAGCAGTGTGGAGAGCTGCTGATAGGCCAGAGAGGAGCGCAACCCTCCAGCCCCGGAAACAAAACAGGAGGGGCGGGTTTACTGATGGAGGGAGGAGACCAGAGCCGGTTTATGCCTATAAGACCAGAGAACTTGTAGAGAGCCTCGTAAAGCAGCTCTGTATGAAACTACTGTAACATCGTCGTTCTGCAGTCGGCGCCGTGCTGTTTTGCCCATATAAGAAAGAAATAGAAATTTTACATGAGAAGAATAAACAGAAGTCACATTAAATGGTGCAGCAGTTTCCTTCTGGCGCCTGAGGCGTTATAATAACTGCTGCTCCATTTAAGGTGGAACGGGAAAAGTCGAACATGCAGCTTGCAAAAAAGAAGCTGACTTCAGCTTCATGGAGAGTAGAAAGGCATGATATAAAGGGTGGGTGGGGGTGCTCTGTTTCTGCTTGTCAGCTGAGTAACATTAACTTATTTTGCTGTTTCACAGAACCAACAGGTCAGACAATTGTTTTGTCCTGTTTGCTCATGGTTGTGATAGCTGATCACATCTGCTGCACCATTTAAACTCGAACTAGAAGCTAAATTGAGGTTTATGAGGAGCCCGGCCTCTTCCTTTTACCCCTTTATATGAAAATCATGGCTGCAAAACGCCAGAGGGCGCCCGCGAGCGAGTCCTCAATGAATGGGAGTGAACGGAGTTATATGGATAGAAGGAAAAGTTAAAATAGTTTCTAATCACTTTCCTAAAACTTTCCTTTAATTGTAGAAAGCAGAATGATGTATTTCATTACAACACCAAAGAAAACCTACCTGTATTTTCGTTTTTTTTAACAGCAAACGGGATCTGGGCAGCAGGATGCTAGCTATACTGCTTTACTGAGTCCTGATTGGTTGGCGAACAGAGCAGCTCATTGGCTGTTCATGCTCACTGAGGTCATGAACATGAACATGAGCAGTTTTTTGCTGTTGTTAATGGTTAAGCATGGCACTTAATATGGATTTTTCCCCCAAAATGTTTTAATTAGATCTCTGAAAAAAGTATAAACAGAGTATAGATACTAAAACTGAACAACAGACTTAATGCCTTATGGCTCAATATCCAGCCTACACAGTTCTTTGTAGAGAAACTTATCAAATCGGATTTCTTTTCAATGGTGGAGATACAAACCTCAGTCACAATGTCTACAACACAAATATAGCCATTTTATTTACTGCCCTTTATTTATTTACGGTATACACAATATAACTAGTTTTTATAATGAGTGTTGACAATGGTAAAGTAGTTTTGGGTCCTATTTTGCATTACAACGCCTGGATGTACCCCTCTGCTATGAATATATTAAAATACACGTTTAGGCCAAAATCGTCTCTAAACTATTGCAGGGCAATGTCTCAGGCATCAGACAGCATATTCATGCATGTTTCAGGTAACAATATTCTGTGAGGTAACTTTTAGAGGCATTAAATTCTTCCCATAACCACCACTGTGCACAATTTTGTGTAAGTTTCTCTGGAATGGAGCGTTTTAAATAAAACCGCTCTGAATGTATTTGCTTACAACTTAGCAATTGAATTATGCAGATAATTTGCAAAACTGGTGGAATCCTTTTTTTTAATTCAAAGTTTCCTAAAACTTGAACAAGTAAAAATTGTACTAGTTTTTAAAATTCAACAAACAGGATTTTAGCATGCAAGACTTTTGGTTTAATTATTTATATTTCAACATCTGCAAGAATTATGTCATCTTTCACGTAAAAAATACATTAATGATATAAATGATATATTAATTAGTAACTTATTTACATGGAGAAAAGATGATTATTCAAATTTAACATTTTTATGCAACTTTTCACAGGCGTACTGAGCTAATAAAGCTCAGAGTCTACAAACTGCAGTTCATATTTACAAATTAAATGTTGGCAATAGCAATCTAAATTACCTGCCATTTTATTAGAGATTCCTGTATGTGCAATTATTCTAATCAGTTATTTTCTATGTTTATTGTTATATGATTTTGGGGATCAAAAAAGTTCAGGCATTTTCACTTTGTTAAACTATTATGCTTATATTATTATACGCACACTCAGACTTGGGTTTGATCATACAGGTATGCGGAGGGTGAAACTGAAAATTAATGAAATTTGTCTATATGCAAATATTAATTCTAGATAATTAGTCCTCTGTAGATATGCTGCAATTCAAGAAGGAATAATCTGTGTTACCAGGTAAAATTAACTTTTTCAAATATCAGGTTTCCACTGAACCATGTTTCAGTGGTGCAAATGAACTTTCACTTTGTTCCACAACACACAACTGTACAGTACTTAAATCCACCCCTTTTATATTGGCTGAAAACCTCACATGATCCTGTAAACTGTTTTTAATTTTTTTCAAAGCAAATTCACGTTAAAAAATACTATGAAAAAATTGGTACAAAATAGGTTTTATTAAAGACAGAAAAGGTGACAATAGACAAAACAAAAGCAGAGGTGCGACACATCTGAGGTAAGCAACTTCCACAGCCTAAGCAGATTGGACCTACAGAGCATCCATAGTCCAGGTTCCTCAGCCTCAAAGACTTTCTGAGAAGAGCAGTCATTTGTACTGGTCCAAGGAATGAAACGTCTTCAGCGTAGCCTGTCCCAGCGCCAGATAGACGCGTCATCACAAACAGCTATGAGAATACTGCTGTCCCTGCTGAAGCTGGTCTGTCGGATGGCTGAGGTGCATTTCGGGAGGGTGAGGGTGGTACACCTGTAGAATGAGAGAGGCAGGCGTAGAACAATCCTGTAGCAAACTGACTGGCTGAAAAGCACATAGACTAAAAGACAGAGGGGTAACGAGTAGAAAGATGGTGAGGAATAATCTTACTTTGCTTTATGAGGATCTTCAACCTCCAGGTCCCAGACATAAAGCTTTCCGACTTGATTACCCAAAGCCAACATCTATAACAACAACAAATATGGTTACTTATGTGCAGTAAATCTATGGTGTTAGTCATGTAATGGTGTTTTGTGTAGTTTTTCATACACACCTTCTGCCAGAAGTCCATGGAGAAGCGCATGTACCAGATGTCACACTGGCTGTAGTCAAAGCGTCCCAGAATGGTCACGTTAGACTCGTTACGCTTGATGTGGTCGATATCATCCTCCATCTTCCCGGGTTTCCAACACACAATAGCATTTTCACAGGACTAAGGCAGAAAGAGGTTCAGGGAAAGAATGAATGTTAAAGGACGTATCGAATGCTAAAAAATGTAAAATTAAAAGGTAAATAGTCAGGACCTGATGTAGATTTTTGTGGCAGTTTCAGGCACCAATCGTATGCATTCTGCCTGGGTACTTCATACGACATGGGTGCCCATGCCTAAAAGTGCAGTTTATGGGAAATGCAAAACAGTGCTTTCCTCCCTCATGTAAATTATCACCGTCGGAACAAAACCTTATACAGCCAATTTGCAATTTTTTAAAATTTTCAGCATGATCTAAAAATACCAGGTGTTCTTCACACAGTATAATTATTATACATTATGAATGAACCAATAAAAATGGTCTAAAATCGCTTGGATTAAAATATTTTTACATTTACTTACATTGAAAGTAAACAGTGATTTTTTCCCTCTCCTGAAAAGGCGCAAATGAAGTGTGAATAACTACATATTCCATTCAGTTTACTAAATGTTTGAGCAGTTAACAGAGGCTGTGTAATTTTCTCAGCTTTTGAAAAACAGGTGTATGTTTGCAGTAATGTCTCAAGGGATTCTTGTAAGGAGAATTCCTATAACAGTGTCAGCAGTCATAGTGGCTAAATGGAGGCACGAGCCTTGAACATATGCTGAAAGAAGATTTACCAACAGAGCAACATTATTTCAGCTCTCAGGATCAGATGTGCACATGCAAAAACACTGCACTGAAAATCTTCTTTTATTTTCTTTTGTCCATTTTTCTATTTTCTTTGCCAGAGTACAACACCCCGACAATATTTTGCCTGGGAAATAACTTCATTTATTAACAGCGCTACCTCTCTGTCACTTTCATCCTTTTTCTCCCAAGTTTGTTTCCATCTCCATTTCTACACTGTGCCTTTTAAACCTCACAAGCATGCAGTTAGTAGGTGGTCCTATACCAGGGATGTCCAGTCTTATCCAGAAAGGCCTGGTGTGGCTGCAGGTTTGCATTCCAACAAAGCAGGAGATCACTCGATCAACTGTTTGACTGAAATCAGTTGATTAAAGAAGTGGAATCAGGTGCTTGTCTGGAATGAAAACCTGCATCCACACCGGCTCTTTGTGGATAAGAGGGGTGTCTTATGCGCAGCCTTAGTCAGTCAATCACATAATAATTTTAGACACATTCTGAGCACATACTGCAGTCACATCTGGCCCAGAGTCTTACCTTAGAGAGGATTAAATCCCCAAGCCAGCGCACACAGTCTACATAATTTCTGTGAATGTCTCTTGTGGAGAAGTCAGGGAAGTGGATCTTCTGAGACACAAAAGGCCTGAAATACAAAAGAATTAGAAACAATTAACCCCCTGTAATGATCTGTGCTTTTTAAAGCAGTGGTTTGACCAAAATTAAACTAAATACACCGTTTATCCCATACCCCAGACTGATCAGCAAAAGCATGACTGGTGTCCAAAGTTTGCTTTTTTAAAATCTGCTTATGTGGTTTTTGACACTATGGCATACGATATACTATAAAAATGGATAACAGTATGGACAAAATTCAGGCTTTAAGATGGGCTCTACAGTTTTCAGCTATGCAACAATTTTTATGAATAACTACATACAGTGTCACTAAAACACATACGCACATCTATTTGAGATTACATACTGCAATTTGAGATAACTACTATTTAACCATTTTTTTTGCACAATGCTAATGTTTGCCGTTTAAGCTTCCTGTTATGTATGAGCTACATTAGCCTTGTAGCTCCAGTGCAAAACTAAAGAAAGATGCTTTGGACACTAAACATGTCTTGGCTGGCTGACTACATTTGGGGGAGGTTTGGCTGATCACAGGGGTGGTGCCATTTCTTGTTTCAACAAAAAAAAATAGTTAAAATGTAGAGAAAATGCAGCTAGGTCAATGACTGCCTCAAACTACTTTTAATTTCATGCTAAAACATGTATCTATAAACCAGTTTATGAACAGTGTCAGTGTTTGTTTTGACCCTGTAATACACTGCCTCAAAGGCAAACTTTGCTATCTAACATCTCCAAAGAACATCAGGATGTTTTCATACTCAATTTATTTTCTAAAGTCTGAGTTTGGGTTTTTGTGATATTTTATGTTTTTCTTCTGGTTTGGTTATTTTCACTCTGCAACGACTTAAGTGGATCAAATTACACATGTGAATGCTTGTTTATTGCTCAGAAAATTTGCAGGAATGCAAGCGCTCTGTTACGCTCACATTCGCCACCATGAAAACAGAACAATAGAAACAGAGAAGCTTATCGTCTGTTTATGTTTTATCGCAATCAAAGCAATAATAATAAACCCTACTTGATATCTGCTTCTTTATGATTGGTTTACCAATTTAAATTTACCAATCAATCACTAATGCTTGGCCAAAAGTACGCTCTGGGATCCATGTGCAGAAATCAATTGTATATCTTCGCTATTACGATAAGAACGATCTGAGAGTAAAATGTACTTGAGAGTAAAAAAACAGGAAGACTGGGCACACAGTGCAGCTTTGACGAACACTCAGAAACGCATACGCTGGTGTTGATTTCCTTTGTTTCGCTTGGACCTTCGTAAAAATCCATCTTTCTAGAAATGAACTGAACCAGGGGATGGTTAGAAGCAAACTGAGAACTGTGCTTTTTGGCGGACCACAGTTCAGTTGTTTGGTGTGGACCTGAACATGCTAGACACATGCTAAAACGGACCGTACTGAAGAAAAAGTTCGAAAGGCCCACACCAAACAAGGTAGGCCCTTACTTAAGAAATATTTAAACTGACATTTAGTAAATGCACATAAACTGTGGTCAAGTGCATTAGCTCATGTATCACAGTAAAAATATTCTTGCCAGATTAGCTCATGTCATTGAAGACAAACTCGCGAAGATTTTACTGTTTGAGAAATGTCCTGCCTCCCAGCTGAAATGGAGATTTTGATTGGTTCTGCTATTGAGGTTTTTTAGTTTTGTGTCTAGGGGTTAGTGTTCCATAAGCAACCTGAACGCAATCAAAAAGTGGAGGGTTATCGCCCAATACTTTCAAAAGTAGTGGGTCAAACATTCGGGAGAAATTTGTGTAAATATGAATTTTGGTCCAACTGCTACTTTAAAAGTTTGACTGCATTGTCTCAGGCAAAGACAGACATAATGGACTACACATTTAGCTGGGCCTTACCTGTTGGTCTTGCTGGGGTTGTACTCATAAGAGCACCGTATTGCTTTTTGCATTCTCTCAGAATTGATTCTCCACAGCTTAAGAGAGTGGTCCATTCCACAGGACATGATCTTCTCGCCAAGGAGGTCAAAGTCCTACAACCCACAGGACAGTTTAGCAGCATGCATAAAGTCCATTCAGTCCATATTTGCCCTCAATTTCTAACTCTCCAAAAGTGCCTGTTGCAGAAACCGGGCAGCTGGTAATGGGAAACCACTTTATTGCAAACCAACAATGTTTCTCATATAATTAAAACAGGCAGATGTTCACTAGAGTGTTAAACAAAAACATTTCACTCTCGTTTACTCCTACTCCACACTCACCGCACTCAAGACTTCATCTCTATGGCCCTCCACACCACCAAATATGGCTACTAGGGTGTCAGTCTGGATGTTCCACAGACGCAACGCATGATCTGATGAACAAAACAATTATTAGCTCCATGTCTGTGTAATGGCCTTGTGTAGAAATGGATGTAGCTGAGGCACTGTTACCTTTGCTCACTGACAGCAGGAGGTTGGGATCTCTCGGATGAAATTTAAGCTCATTAATTGCGTTTCCATGCCCCACGTAATGCTGAAAAAAGATCACAAGCATTTCAAGAACAGCCTATTGCTTAGGTAAATTGTTGTTAACCTTTTCGTCTCACATGGTCTTTTACAAAAGCTAGTGTTGACCACATAATCTGACTGAATTTTAACCCCTGTTGTTATATCAGCATGTTCATCACTCCTGTATCACTCCGCTATGCACTGTGCGCTATAGTAATGTATTGGTCACTTTAAGCAGCTGGAACTACACTTTTGGCAATATTAAACACCAGTACACACTACTCCTTTCTTTACATTGTAAAAAGTTGTTAAAAAAAAAAGAAAAAAGCATGAACTCAGTCTAGATCATGTTTTACTGTGAAAAAATATCACACTTTGAAGTTATTAGCAATAACAAATTCCTTCTCATGACACATTTTCCTAAATCAGCAACAGGTAGCTCACAAGTGACATCAAAAGGCAGACAGATATCAGTTCACTTACTTTGACGCACTGCATAGTGATGTGGTTGATGATGCGGATGATGCCTCGGGAGCCAGCCACGGCCAAGAGAGGGTGACTGGTGCTGGTGTCGTACGTCCAAGCGCAGGTGTAGAAGTTTTCATCTGCCTGGTAAGTGAAGCAGTTAAGGAGCAAAACAAATTGCTGCATATCAAATAATGAGCAATGTGACTGTGAAAAACAGTCTGTATTACTTTTAACTGCTGAATCTCTTTACTTTAATATATCCATTGTAAACTCTAAGAAAGTGAACCAAAGCAATAAAAGTTTACGTATCACAAGTAATAAGAAAAACCTGGCTGTCAATGTTGCAGTATCTTACTGTGTTGTAGTAATGTGATTTAACCAAATGACAAAAAAATAAACAATATTTCTTTGTGTAAGACAAGGATACATCCGCATCCACGTAAGACTGCAGGAGCCGGATCTCTCCTTGGGAATGACACTCGTATAAGGTGACCTGTACAGACAAGGACAGCGATTCAATAATTAACAGTAATCAATCCTAAACATCCACTTTTGGTAGGTGTAAATAACTATCGATTTGCTATCCAGTCCAGCATATTAAATACAGCAATGCACTGATATGAGATTTCTGGGCTGATAACAATGACTCATAATTAACACCTTATAGTTATTGGCAAATAATGTATCCAGTGCTGGTTTACTGCGCACCCTTAATTAAACATTACCACGACAGAGCAAATCTGTCTTAATGAAAAAATGCGCTAGTGCTGCACTTTATTTACTATTATGCTTTTCCAGGAAAGGTTGAGGAAACCAGGAAAAACAGCACAACGGGTTCAAACGGAGAGATGGGTGGAAAGATTTTTGGTGGTATGCTGAAGATAACAATATTAATTTATTGTTTCGACAAAATTACAATACTACTTGTTAATGCTGGCCAAGCTACTACAGTTCAAATGAATATCACATATACATATAATACAGCTACACAAGCACTCAGTCACACTGTTAGACTTCAGCTTCAGACACTCACTCTGTTGCTTCCCACTGTTGCAAAGACGAGGGGGTCGCCCTCCTTACTGTGCCAGTTGAACTGGACGCCAAACAAAGGCTGGCCATGGTCCTCCTAAAAGAAAGCAATACATCGAATGCGTCTCACAGCAAGATAATGACAGACGTGCAACGTTGTCTTCAAGAAATGATCTTTCCTTAGCTGCCATTTCAGTCGTCTTACCCGCAGGCTGTTAACACATTTGAAGGAATATTTGCATTTCTTCGACTTCCCTTTGCCCTTGCCCCAGTTCTTCCTGCCAGTAGCATTGGCAGTGTTGGTGGGGGTGTCCGGGCGTTCAGCGTTGGTGCCGCTCTCAATGCTGACTGCATCATCCTGCAATACAAGGACACTTCATTTGATTCTGTGTCAAAAATATTTCAATGTCCCTAAATATGACATGGATACATGGATTAATGGTCCCAGCTGCGAAACCAAGTGGAAACTAATTTCTAATGCTGGTGCAGGCCATTAGAAACATTGCCAGTCACTGAAGTGCACTGTACTTTTCCACTACTACCAACAGTTTTTCAGGTAATCAGCAACTGCATTACACAGCCACTGTATTACACAGCCACTGCATTACACAGCCACTGCATTACACAGCCACTGCATTACACAGCCACTGTATATGAACTTTCAGGACATTACTGTTGTCGTAGAGTGTAGAGATGGTATCAGTTTATACTTGGATGGCTGTAAAACACACCCACAGGGACGGCGACAGTGAACACGACACGAGGCTGAAACTGGTTTACTAACCCGCCAGATTCTTGTTCGAATTTTCCCGTTCCACCTTAAATGGTGCAGCAGTTGTTCGAATTTTGCCGTTCCACCTTAATTGGTGCAGCAGCTAACTAGGCTACATTCTTGCGAGAGAATTCGAACAAGAAGCTGAGTGCAGATTCGTGAATCTGGCCTAGACTTGAGTCTGGAGTCTTGAGTCTAAGCAGAAGCACAACCCACACGAAGTTAAGAGGGAACATTACGGTTTACACTCGCATAATACATTAGTAAAACAGCAGAACGATAACATATATGTACATATCCGGACCCACCGCGCCGAGCAGTGTTTTCTCCAAGCTACTCAACCAGCTAGCTAGCGAGCTAACAATAACACTGGCGAGTCTGAATAAAAACAAGGCACATGGAGCTCTGCGAGGAGGCCAAAACAGGCGGACGGGAAAAAAAACACAAAGCAACAAATGATAAACACAATGGCACAGTTATAGAAACGGTTTTACTTTAACAGACGTGGACAACGTCCAGCTTCTGCTGCAAGCTGCATCCACAGCGCAGCATTGGGACGATAGAGAGGGAAAGTGAGCTGAAATCATGGACGGGCTCTTCGCTTACATTTTCGTCTCCAGAAAGGTCCGGGTTGCTGTTCTCGTCGCTGCTCAATTTCTGCTTCTTTGCCGGCATTTCGTTTCCCGCCTCGGCATGAGCTTCGGACATCTTCCCCCTCATCTTCTTCCTCGGGTGAAAAGACGACAGCCACGCTGCCACAGAGCGGCTCAGCGAGCTCTGCTGTCTCGGTGCTGCAGGGACCGACCCAGTGTGTTAGCGAAGACCGAACAGCAGGGGTCGCCAGCGCAACAGTGCCGCTGTACAGTCCAAAACCACTGACTACACTACACACCATGTTATTCTATACTATACAGTACTATATTATGTACTGTATAGTGTATACTATGCTATACTGCACCATATACTGTACTATTCTATACTACATGCTATACTATGTACTGTATGTTATTCTATATATATATATATATATACACAATATACTGCTCTATACTGTAACATACTATACTAGAACAATCTGCCATCAGATCCGCTGTCCATTCAGGAGCATTTTGTAGTTCTACAATTACAGACTGTAGTCTGTTTCTCTGCATACTTTGTTAGCCCCTGTTCACCCTGTTCTTCTACGGTCAGGAATACCACAGGACCACCTCAGAGCAGGTATTATTTGGCACTGACGTGCTGGTATGAGTGGATCAGACACAGCAGTGCTGCTGGAGTTTTTAAACACTGGCTCCACTCACTGTCCACTCTATTTGACACTCCTACCTTGTTAGCCTATCTTGTAGTAGAGTGTAAAGTCAGAGACTGTAGCTCATCTGCTGCTGCACAGTTTGTGTTGGTCATCCTCTAGTCCTTCATCAGTGGTCACAGGATGCTGCCCACAGGACGCTGTTGGCTGGATATTTTTGGTTGTTAGACTATTCTCAGTCCAGCAGTGACAATGAAGTGTTTAAAAACTCCAGCAGCGCTGCTGTGTCTGATCCACTCACGGTAAGTGAAGCTGATAAGATGGACAATGAGAGGACAAACAAGGAGGTGGTTTTAATGTTATGTCTGATCACTGTACACTATACTATACTATACCATACTCTACTATGCTTTAACTGTAACATACAATAATATAGTACAATACTACAGTATACTGTAATATGCTATACTGTACTATACTATACTGTGTTACAATAGTACACTATATTGTACTGTACTATTTTGTGCTGTATTGTACTACAATGCATTGTAGTGCATTACTATGCCTCACTGCACTAAGCTGTTGTACTATACAATACTGTACTACTCTATGCTATGCTAAACTCTATTATATACACTAAATTAAACTCTATTGTACTATACTGCACTATGCTACACTGTGCCATCCTACTGAATGTAATTTCTCGCTTCGACATGAGGTTTTGATATCTTCCCCTCATCTTTCTCAGTTAAAAAAAATGGCTCCAGAGCGAGTGACTTCTGCTGACCAGCTGCTGCAGAAATAAACACAAGGGGGTGCCCTTTGACAAAGCATCAGTCCAACACTGCCACAGTATAGTCCAAAACCACAAACTTGCTATGCTATAGCCCACTATTCTACACTAATATACCAAACCACTGTACTATACTACACTGTACTGTGCTGTTTTATTCTATTCCACTACTTCTCTGCCATGAATGAATTTAAAATAAATAATGTGTTTTAGGCCAAACCCTTGTCTCAAAAGTAATGCAAAACCATGTCTCAGCAATGTATTGGTAACAATTTTGTGCAATAACTTTCTATGAAGAAGCTTTTAGAGATATTAAACGCTTCAGACGTCTGGTTTCTATCACCAGCATGCTTTTTGAATTGTTAAGAGGACAGCCACGTTGTTTGAGAACACAGCACATGGACAACAGTATGGACAAACCTCAGGCTTCAAGATGCTGCTGCTAGTGTTTTAGCTATGCAACATACTTTCTGTCAGTTTTTATAGATAGCTGTGTTTCGTACAGCATCAGAAACCATGCAAACAAATATATCTGACATTACTTAACAGCCTAGAGCAAGTTGAGACAACTGTGATTCATGTATGCAGTTTGCACAATGCTGGATATAAGCCTCAGTTACGTATGAGATAAATAAGCCCTACGGCTCCAGTACACAACCAAAGACTTCATTTTGGACAGCGATTTGGTGCCAAACCCTAGTCTTAATTACTTGACTGCTATGTGACAGGCATAACCATAATGGACTTTGATCTATCTGGGCCTTACCTGTTGGTCTTGCTGGGGTTGAACTCATAAGAGCACTGCATTGCTTTTTCGAATTTGAACTATTCCTTTAATCTAACAATTGTGACATACATGGTGAAATGACATGTTTTGTTGATTTTCTGAGTGTAAATAAGTTAACCAATCCTCTACAGAGAAGACTTCTGCTCATTTTAATGCACAGTTACTATTAATGTGCGGTATTTAACATATTGGAAAAAAATAAAACATAAACTGAGGCCTGTGCAAAAGTTATGGCACACTTTATATATGTTTTATTTTTTCACGTTAAACTCAACAAATAAGCAGAAAATGTGCATTGAAATTGGCGGAAAATGTCATATTGAAGTGTGTTCTCTGTAGACAATGTGTTCACTTATCATTTGTAAATCACCAAAACATGTCATTTGACTAGGGGTGTTCAAACGTTTGCATACAACTGTAGTAATCTATTAGGCTTGTGTGTTTTCCTGTAGTAAACTCTTCTAATGGCCTTAACTTGTTAAAAACTCTTATAAGACTCATGTAGGAATTCTTCTATCATTACTCAAGATATATTTTTTCTTAAGGGTCAAACTAGATTAGTTTTTTTTTTTTAGAGATTCTGTTATGAACTTTGACCCGTGTTGCAGAAATGATGAATGTAATTTCCCCTAAATTCCCGCAGATAGCCCAAACTGAAATGATACAAACGTTATTTGTGCTTTAACACTATGTACATTTGGTACATATGAAGGTTCTTTACACACTTGTAAATTTCCAAAGGGGTTGTACTCAACTGATAAATACAAGTGGAAAACTTGGGCAAGGTCCATGCATACCAACTTTACAAGATACCGTATCACCAGCCAGCGCATTCACTGACACCGTGTGAATGCAGTGGACCAAGCTTGCAAACAACATGCCAAGTTAATGGTAGACCTAAATATATCAGTGACAATGAACTTCTGTATTGTAATATGCATAAATGATTGTTTACCTGTAGCGAATACTGTAATCACCAAGCAACCCACAATAATACATTCTAGTGAGCATTGGAAGTAAGAGGGTAATTGTGTACTTTTCAGTCTGTCAAATACACATTTGTACATCATGGATTTTGTATGTAATCACATAAATTACAGTCCCTTCACAGGTAAAACCAGTCCAACTCAAATTATATATTAATTATTATAAGTTAATGATTAGAGAGGCCAAAATTATGCTTAGGCTAGCTTCAGTTTTCAGGCTGAGCTTAATTTTAACAGTTGTGGGTGGAGTAGTCTTTGGCATAATGACTCAAGCAGAGGTAAAATAAGCTGAACAACTTAAGTAGAACTTAAAAAGCCATTATAAAACTGTAGTGAAACTGCATAGTACTTCCGGCAGCTGTCAGCATTCAAATGTAAGTATTTTTTGGTGCTGTTGTTCTCTTTTTGATGGTCGAAAATAAAATGCCAAAGCTTGAAAATAAAAGGTGTGAGCAACAGCAAAGCAGCCCAGGATCAGAACCAACTAAACACAATGAAATCACACTCGAAAAAGAGAATTAGTGACTAAATTTGAAGAACTAACATCGAGAACATTCATTTCCTCACAAATATGCTTGAGTAGAAGTGAAAGTATTATTATTTAAAATGTTCAGAGAGGTCTACATCCGTCAAAATTATACTCAAGTATGTGTGTCTGACTAAATGGAACTGGTTACAACTCAACTCTGAATCTACCTGTAGACAGGCGGGTTCTTCCTACAGCCATATATGGGCATAAGGAAGTGTTCAGGTCAAGCTAGTTCGTTCACATGCGAACAAACAAGGCCTGACATGTTTAACTCATGGAGAAAAACTGTTCATAAGAGCTGAATGTACACAGCAATTAGGGCCATATACAACACCTCAGATCAAAAGGCGTTCGAAGATTTTTTATGTGCAAATAAGTTAACATCTATTTATTTGCTGAGTCTAATGTGTTTAAAAACATACAATCATAAAATATAAAATGTGCCATTGGCCACAGTTTATGTATTATTTTTTTATTTTATGTTAAACTCAGCAAATAAACAGTAATTGTGGATTAAAACTTGAAACCTGTTTCTTTGTAGAGGATGTGTAATTATTTCCACCTAGAAAATCAACAAAGCATGTAATTTGTCCAAGTGTGCTCAAACATTTGCTGACTGTCATGATTTCTTTTACATGACCATTTTTAAAGCTTTTTCATGTGGGCTGTTTTACTGTACTTTAGAGCGATAAATATAAATCGCCTCTGTTCTGACTGGCTACACTTATAGGTTATAGTTTACAGCTTCAGTATGAAGAGGCAGGGCTAAACTGTTCTAGGTTGACTAGATGGATACAGTGCTGTGAAAAAATATTTGCTCCTGACCCAATTTCTTCTATTTTTGTTAATTTGTCACATTTAAATGTTTAAGATCATCAAACTAATTGTTGTATAAGATAAAAGCAACACAAGTAAATAGAAAATGCAGCTTTTAAATGATTATTCCATTTCTTGAAGGTAAAGATGCATTCAAAACCTAAATCACCTATGTGAAAAAGTAATTGCTCCCTAACTGGTTGTGCCACCCTTGGCAGTGACAACTGCAAACAAACGTTTGCAGTACCTTGTGATGAGTCTTTTACATCGCTGTGGAGGAATTTTGGCCCACTCTTCTTTGCAGAATTGTTTTTTTAATTGGCTACATTGGAGGGTTTTTGAGCATGAGATGCCTGTTTAAGGTCTTGCCACAGCATCTCAATGTGATTCAAGTCAGGACTTTGACTTGGCCACTCCAGAATCTTAATTTAGTTTCTTTTGAGCCATTTAGAGGTGGACTTGCTTGTGTGCTTCAGATCATTGTCCTGCTGCATAAACTACTTTTGAGCTTTAGGTCACAAACTGACAGGCAGACATTCTCCCTCCGGAATTTCTGATAGAGAGCAGAATTCATGGTTCCATAATTTAGGACAAGTCATCCAGGTCCTGCAAAAGTCTTCGGGGTCATCTACTGTTTTTGGCAAATTGGGAGAAAAGCCTTTGTGTTCTTTTGATTGTGTGAGCCCTTGAATGTAACTCCTGACCCTGATGGTTGCTTTATGCTCTGTGTGAATTCACTTGGGTATATTAAATTCTGTGCTATGGAATACAAATCTGGGTTACCCAGGTGCATTTCAAAACCCTTGCATTTGCATATGAGCCAAGTTTCAGAATGGCTTATGCAATCAGCTTGTTGCTTACTTGGAATTAAATGTATTCATTCAAGTCCTAACAGCTCCAAGCTTCAGTTCTGCAAACCTGTTCTCCTACTGAAACCCTGGTGAAAACTGAAAGCTCTTTTAACTTCACTCAACTTCTCAGAACAAAAATGTGTGTGGGAGTGCTCATATATGGCATGTGGATGGCTGTGGGTGGGTCTACATGGAAAGGTGTCCATGAGGTTTGTTCTCTAAGGAATTTGTAATTGATTTCACCTGTCTACGTTACAAACCCAATTCCAAAAAAGATGTGACAGTATGTAAAAATGCAGATAAAAATAGAAAGAAATGATTAGTAAATTCTGTTTGGCCTGTATTAAATTGAAAATGGTACAAAAACACAATATTTGATGTTTTACCTCATGGACTTCATTGTTTTTTGTAAAACAAAAAACAGTCAGAATTTGATGCCTGCAACACATTCCAAAAAAGTGGTGAGAGGAGCATGTTTGCCAATGTGTTACATCATCTCTTCTCATAACAACACCTAAAAATTGCTTGGGGACTGAAGACAACAACTGATCCAGTTTTGAAAGCATAACACTAGTTGTCAGTGTTGTAACCATATACGGCCTTAAGTGTCATATTTTGCACTTCATAAAGTGCCATGCATTTTCAGTAGGAGACAGACAGGCCAGTCTAACACCCACACACTCTGATTATGCAATCATGCTGTTGTATCACATGCAGAACATTTCTTGTCATTGCCATGGTGAAGTAAGCATAGACATCCTTTGAAAAGGCAGCATATGTTACTCCAAAATGTGTTCAGCATTAAAGGTGCTTTGAAGATGTACTGGTTACCCACCATACAAAGACAGACTCAGACTTTTGAACTTTACACTGGTAACAATCAAGATGGTCCTTTTTGTCTTTGGTCGCTGGAACATAACATCCGTTTTTTTAGAAATTGGCAGCATTTGGACATTATTGATACATGGCTTCCACTGTGCATAGTACAGTCTTAACTCGAGTTTGTAGATGCAGCGACAGTGTTTATTGACAACGGTTTGTCAAAGTATTTCTGAGCCCATGTGGTGATATTCATCACTGAAGCAGGCCAGTTTTTAACCCCTTAAATGGCCAGGGCCCAAATTTCATTTCTATAACCAAGGACTTGCTCTGCCAGTTTGCGTTGAAGTCCACATAATTACTGAACAATTAGCCTCAGTGTGTTATAAGCCTGGCATTTGAAGAGGTTAAAGTAGTGCCTTCTGAGGGATTAAAGATAACGGACACTAGGTTGTGGTTTTTGGCCTCACCCTTTACGCACAGAGATTTCCCTAAATTCCCTGGATCTTTTGATGATATTATGCATTGAGGAGGGTGAAATATCGAAATTCCTTGCAATTACACTTTGAGTAACTTTGTTCTTAAACTGGATTTTCGCTGATGCATTTTTGGCCTCAAACCATCATCGCTTATAAAGGGCTGGGCCTCTCCTGGATAATCCTTTTGTACCCAAGCATGATTACATGATTAAAATGTTTTTTGAACATTGCACAATGTTTCTGGTCTTAAATTGCACTTGTCACAACGTTTTTGAAATGTGTTGCAGGCATCAGACATGGGCATATATTAATACATGAAATGGCAACAAATATGTTGTCTGATGCAGGGTTCGAATTAGAAGTGGCAGAGGTCTTTGGGGTCCCCAGGCGAAAAGTCTGACTTTGAGGTGACCTATGTATTAATGCATACTATTTTTACATTTTACATTTTTAGCCCCAAAACAAGCCATGTTGCATCACACACTTCTATAACCTAAGAATAGCTCCATTAGTTTGCACAGAAGTACCCTGAATAATAAACCTTTGTATGAAATAAACCAGGATTGTTAAGAGGTTACATTAAACCCAGAACAAGACCACAAGAAGCCATAGTGGATCACATGGTTTGAAGTTTACACTGAGAAAGATAGTAAAGTCTTTTAGATAAACAGACAAATGCTAATGGCTATATTTACAGTCTAATCTTTATTACCTCATTCAACTCAAAAAACTAGCAGTGTGTGAAGAGCTAGTAGCTGCTACCAAATGAAAAATTTATAAAATATGTTAAAGTTTTTTTTCCATTAAACGTATGCAAAAAAGTGGTTGTTGCAGAAAAACACATGAAGGCTTGTATGAACATTACCCATCACATGCTCTTGAACAGTCTAAAATGGAAGCTCTGTATGTGTTGGCGTATGGCATGGCTGCTAACAATATTCATTTCCTCTGTCTTCACGGCTGTTGTTGACTTAAAATCAGAAGTTTCTCGGCAGTTTGAGATTTGCTCAAGCTTTCAGCTTCTTCACTTTTAAACTGGAGCGATGTAGCTCTAGACTGTACGATGACGTTATGAATTCAATATAGTACGATAACGTTGATGACAATATAGTCACCTCATGTGAGAACATTCATTTTGCCATAAAATTCTATACAATACACAGGGCACCCCCGGCCCAGTTTTCAATTTTGGGGGGGGTCCCATTACTCTTACGGGACATTTGGGAACTCCTCAGCCCCCCCTCCATTTGACCTCTTGTCTGATGCCTGAGTCGTTGTTTTACAATGGTTTTAAAGTTTTGAGAGAAGGTTTAGGCCCAAAATGTAGTTATTAAAATTCAGTTATGACGGAGAGCTACATGCAGGGCATTCTGAGGCCCCGAAATAGTCCCACCCCAGATTTACCATCATTTTATCATAACCAACATTAAAACTCACAAGGCTAGTGTAGGTTCACTGGTTCCTTTCCCCACCACCGTAAAGAAATCTGAGTCAGTTAGTTTCTCTACAGTGAACCACTTCACATCAAACTATTTTGAATTACTGTTACATCTTGATGATTGAATCATGCAAATTTTTTGAAAAATTAGTGGAATTTCACTTCTTCCCCATTTTACATGCATACACTCACCTAGTATTGCTACTTCAATTGACTAATGATGACTAGTAGAATAGCAGAAGTTCCTATCAAAGAATCAAGTAAGAAAAAAAAGAGTTCCCTGATGAACTACAGCTATACTTCTCAGTGCAACCAGCCTTTATCAGCATGGGAAGTGACGTTATGTGCCAGCAGTTCAGGTGCAGAACCAAAAGAGAAGACTGAAAAGGGAATCAGTGACTAGATGACACAGTAAAAAGTAGATTCCTTTCCTCAGAAATATACCTGAGTATAAGCTAAGAAGGGAAAGCAAAATCACCAGTATGTTTTTAACATGACGTATAGTATGTGCACCCCCACTTCGCTTGAAGTTGCCCCTAATAGCGGAAATGATTTTGTTTCGGCATTTTTTAAAACTCTCACTCTCACACATAGTCAGGGAAGAACTTTTGCTATATTTTTTGAAAGTACCTTGATTGTGTGACTTTTGAGGGCTTTCTTGGATGTACAGTGTGTTTTAAGTGCAGCCACACATTTCCAACCTGGATTTTTCACTCGGCCATTCCAAAAATCTCCATTTCTTCATTTTACTTGTGCAGATTTCAATGAATCCATTCAAGCTCTGACATCTGATTTGACATTTATTGACATTTATCATGACAAAAGAACTTTGTGAAGATCGCTGGCAACCTGCATTTTTTAGCATAAAGGGTGGTATTAACATAGTGTCGAATTAAAAATGTTACACTTCACAGTAGGGCAGTCTATCAACAATGACATCAACAGTAATGTACAAAAGTTAGAGACAAGCTCTTTTTATTTTCCAGCCAGAAAATTACCCTGAACAACTAAATATGACATTGTATTTTTCAGTATTTAGTGTGCCCTCTCTTCATGTTTCTTACAGTTTCTATTCTTTTAGAGATACTTTCTTTCCGTTTTTAAAGAAATCTGCAGGAAATTTTTTTTCACAGTTTGAAGTTGGTTGCATTTTCTGTTTCTCACAATCCAAATAATTCCAAACACATTCAATGGTGTTGAGGTCTGACCTACACAAACATACATAAAAGGTGTCTGTCATAAAGGCTGCTTTTGTCACCTTTAATGTCAAGTTGACATGACACCTATATCAGGTGACGATTGTTTTCTGACACAAGTTTGGGTCATGACATAGCCCATTTCAACAACTTTGTAGCTTAGTGCATATTTAAGTGACACAATGCTGATGATGTGACATACTTTAAGGGGCAGATTTACTAAAAGAGGTGCTAATTACTGACAGTCTACTGACACTTTGCGCCGGTTGGGGTTGCCTAATTTAGTGGCTTATCTACTAAGAACTTCCATGCAAAAGAACACGAGCATAAATTCGTAATTAACATGTAAGCAGCCATATATAATCATGCGTTTCACTCACATTGTTTTTGTATGTTAACATATTATTTCAACATAATAAAAAAAATTAGACCATTTTTTTGTGATTGACACATGTGATTTGAAATTTATTGACATTTATTGTGAAAAAAGATCCTTCTGAAGATAACTGTTAACTTGCTAAAGGTAGGTTGCAAGGTTATCAGCAATTTAACAGCCTACATGACTGAAACCCTTTAATGACTGTATGATGATGTATGATGTAAAATCCTTGAAGAAATTGATATTGCACATAAAAAGATGTTTTTTGAACCACGGGCAAGTCCATCTGACTTTCTTTTCACAACTTTCGGAGCTCCTGCTGCGCAAGTCTCTGCTTGCTTAATGCCCTCATCCTTCTCCTGCAGCTCTGGGGTTTCCATTCTTATTCGGATGCATAGATTGAGGGTTAATGTGCAGATTCTATTTTTAGGCTTGAAACAGCAGACAAAGACATTCGGAGCCAGATTTAGTTCTTGCACTGAAGATTTACTTTAAACTCCTTCATTTAAAAAAAGCGAGGGAAAGTCATTTTTAACTTTAGCAAGTTACCAGTGATCTTCAGAAGGATCTTTTGTCACAATAAATGTCAATAAATGTTAAATCAGATGTTAGAGTGGATTCATTGAAATCTGCAAAAGTAAAATGAAGAAATGGAGATTTTTGGAATGGCCGAGTGAAAAATCCAGGTCGGAAATGTGTGGCTGCACTTTGTACAACCAAGAAAGCCCTTAAAAGTCGTGCATTCAAGGTACTTTCATGAAATAGAGCAAAAAGTTCTTCCCTGACTATGTGTGAGAGTGAGAGTTTAAGAAATGCTGACACAAAATCATTTCCGCTATTAGGGGCAACTCCAAGTGAACATACTATACGTCATGTTTAAAAGTTGTACATTCTGGTGATCAACTGAGCAGCAAGCAGAGAATTGCGCAACAGGAAACATTTTTTGAAATACAAGTTAAATACTGTAAGTTTGGTCTAAGTCAACAGTGTTTACATTACTTTAAACTCCTTCACTTAAAAGAAAGTCATTTTCATTTATCAGTGATAAAATCAATGGTAAAATTTACAGGCTGACCTCAATTCTGATTGGCTGTCCTGTGTTGTGCCTCATTCAAAAAGCAGTCCAGGCAGAATCAGAACAGAGGTCAGTTACAAATATCATTCTTAAAGGCACAGTAACACATTCAGTCTAAGGGGTAAAAGGTTGGAAAATTGTCATGTAAAAATGTGTTCAGAATGGCCATCTGCAGCTGATATCTTTCCTTCCTTCTTTGAGAAATTGGAACCAAAGTGTTGACGTGGCTCAAAATGATGTACTTAGTGTACTCAGAATTGCCTGACACTTCAAATATAAAGTCTTTAAAAAAGTTCCACCACTTCCTCTGGGTCTTCATATAGGAAAACCAGAAGCTTTGTTATACATTCAGAAAAGAGACTTAAATGTGGAACAATGAGGATGGGAGCATCCCCATAACTGTTTGTGATGAGGAAATCAGCAAAGCCCCCAAAGGGGGTGAAAGAGAGAATGAAAGGAAGAAAGAAAGGAAGATGTGAGAGACTTCCTGAAAGGATAATAATGTTTTAGAGAGGAGCGGTTTAGCAGATATCACACATGCATAATGCACCTTTATCAAGTTCCACAGCTGCCCATTACGCTTTCTTGGTGGGAGTGCCAATTCTGTGTATTCATGTGATATAACCATTTTGGATTATCATATTATGTCGTTCTTATCTTTACAGCCTATTGTGGGAATAAAAGAAGCCCTGAGGCTGTAAGTGATAGGGCGCTAAAAAAAAGAAAAAGGCTGTGGTTCTGGGTGGATGTCGCATCACTGCCGGGAACCTCTGCTGAGAGAGGAAACACTAGAGCAAGAAGAAGTGGGAGTTCCCACACGATGTAACCTCAGTGTTGACCCACGTCAACCACAGAGACTACAGCCGCCCGATCACTCTCTGCCTTAAAGCCGGAGGGGTTGCAAATTACCCTCAGCCATAATTCATTCTGGAAGAATGGACTGTGATCCATAGAGGCTGTTCCCAGATCAGTTTCGTATGCTCCATATAACAGGAGGGAAAGATACACACCCCACCATGTTGCGCTCTTTCTCACATAGTGATCTGATAAGGATCAAAGGAAGACCTTTTTGTTTTACATATAACCTCCCTTGATCTTTCAGAATCACTCTTTCACTGTATTACACATAAATAAAGATTATTGCGTGTGGTGAAGCACCCGCTGAGAGTGATTCATCTTTGTGCCTCTCTCTGAATGGGACATCCAGCACAGCATCATTAAGTGACTAAATGCAACAGAGTCAGGAAATATCTACATGGAAGCACGAACATGCAAGCGGACTAAATAAACTTTGCTTTGGTTAAATTTGCTTTGGTTAAAAAGGTTAGAGATGATACACTGGGAATAGAGACATCCTTGAAGACTTAAACTTCAGGCAGAGTTGGGTAGAATACATTGAAAAAGTAGGAATGATTGAATACTGAATACGTTCTCCTAAATGCATTCAGTAACATATTCCATTACAAAACGTAAAAAGGTAACATATTCAGAATACATTTACAATACTCTCAGACTACATCCTCATAAGGCACATTTGATAAAGCTATGTTTTTGTCATATGTACTTAACAGTCCAAAGACATGCAGTTAGGTGATTTGGAAATGCTAAATTGCCCCTAGTTGTGAATGTGTGTGTGATTGTATATGTCTGTCTGTCTGCCCTGTGAAGGACTGGTGACCTGTCCAGGGTGTTTCCTGCCCTTCACCCAATGACTGCTGGGACAGCAGAAGGATCCAGCAGCCCCCATCACCCACTTATCCTCCTGGTTCATGGGGGTGCTGGAATCTATCCAGCAGTGGTGGTGATAGGAACCAGGGGTCACACACACACACTTACACACACACACACACACACACACACGCCACCACTGTAAAGAAGTCTGAGTCAGTGAGTTACTCTACAACACACCATTTTACATCAAACCACCCTGTATGACTTTGAATTTTGCAGACATTTTGAAAATCAGTGGAATTTCCCATTTAGTCATGTGCTCCACAGTTTTTTGGGAATGAATTTAGAAACTTTGCCACAAAATCTAAATTGCACGCTAAGAAATTGAGTTTAATCCATTAGTCTAACTACATCAGTAAAAAAGCTATTCTTCAAGGGTTCTTTAGAAAAGGAAGCGCTATTATATTTAGAACTGTGACGACTCAAAGAACACGATCCGAGGGAATTGACTCATGCAAAACGTGTTGATTTAAAATGAAATATTATTCACACATTCATGCCACAAACATGCCATGGCAGATGTTATTTGTTGTTATGAGTTGTCATGACAGATGCCCAGTATTTAACAGTGTCATGTCACCACTGCTGGTAATTTGAAAGATGTCATATTGTTTAATGTCATGGCAGAAAAAAGACGCATGAGACTTAAGTTCTCATGACGCATGTTATGGCATTTGTCACGACAATTACTGGTACAAAATCTGCCAACACAATTCAGGCCAGCATAAGAGTTCATATGTAGTCATATCAGTGTTACGTAGCAGAGTTCAAGTAAAGGTAAAATCTTACTTATTATTCTTAGTGTAGAAGTTATACAGTGGTTAAAAAATTCAGTTCAGTTAATCTGTGAGCATTTAAACTCACTGTGTGGAGTTTGCATGTTCTCCCCGTGTCTGCGTGGGTTTCCTCCGGGTACTCCGGTTTCCTCCCTCCCAAAAACATGCAGTCAGGCCAATTGGAAATGCTGAATTGCCCCTAAGTGTGAATGTGTGTGTGATTGTATATGTATGTCTGTCTGTCTGCCCTGCGATGGACTGGCGACCTGTCCAGGGTGTATCCTGCCTTCCGCCCAGTGACAGCTGGGATAGGCTCCAGCACCCCACCGTGACCCAGAAGGATAAGCGGTTTAGATGATGCATGTATGGAGCAAATTTTGAAAATTCATAACTAAAAACTCTTTGGAGCCCAACTGGATGAACTAAATAGATGTTTTTGTGCATTTCTGAGGTTACCTGCCAGGTCAGCTATTAATAAATACAAACAAATAAATAAAACATACATTAGGATTTGATGTGTATGAGTGTGTGTGACTGTAACCTTTTTCAAATCTCTCTTCGAGGAGGTCTAGTACTTACACTTACCAACCAGTTCCTGCTTCAGCTGCTGAGGGAATTTAACAAATCCATGCAATGCCTGGAGTGCAGCGAGAGGTCATTCTACTTGTGTACATACTATTTGTGTTTATTTGTATTTATTATAATGTCACATCGTGTTTTGAACTTTTTTTTAATGTCTACCTAAGACCTTTGCAGAGTACTGGATGTTAAGACTGAGAGTTTTTCATGAGAGGCTGGGAAACAGTAGCAGAGACAACACAGATACTAGTTGTATTGAATATCCCATTGAAGCTTGCAGGTCCACATATTGTAGGACAATAAGTTGGTATATTCATAAATAACAAACAAGTGGCTATGAATCAATCAGAATCAGCCATTTCAAGAGATTCTACTGTTTTATATGCTTGTGCCAGTCTGTTCAGAGGCCACAACAACTGATTTATCTTTATGTTAGTAATGTAGACTGACCTGATAAACAGCAAAAATCATGGTAAGTATAATAAATACCAGTTAAATCCATCCCAACATAACCTTTATCACAAAGATAACATGTTATAACCCATAACTTTATTTGGAAACCTTGAAATAATAAAAAAAAAAAAACAACTGACCGCTTAGAATGCTGAGAAGCTCTGCCTTCCTGTTTGCTTTCTGTCTACTAACATGGCATCATAGCATTAAATTGTCACTAAATCTATTATGGACAGCTTAAGTCCAGTTCAGTTTTATGAACCCAAACACACAAAACTGTTGAATATACAAAATTTATTTACTTTAATATTAGTGTGGAATATATTGTAAGCTTTCTTCACTTGATGCAGTTAATGAATTTCAACACTGGGGTTTACAGCATGTGTGATCTGCGTGAAATGATGCCTATGACTGCATTTGATTCCTTAATTCTTTCATTTTATCTGAGAAATATGTACAATGTAGTACCAAAAAGGTTTTGTGTGGACACATAGCCATTGGAAAGACTGCTGTGGTCATCATATCTGCCCTGCAGTGAAGATTCAGACTGATGCTCTCATGATTGTAGGGATTTTTCTTTTTTGAGGCCTCAAGATACAATCTACAGCAGGCTCTTTGTTACAAATGCGGAAGTATGCTTAGCTTAGCCACCTGTGAAAAACATTCCCTGATGGGTTATCCTGCGTTTTTATCAGTTTTTTGTTTTATTTTGTTTTCAAGGGAAACTAGCTCTCTAATTACAGCTTTTAGACTGCCCGAGGCGCTCCTTCAGGTTCTGAGCTTCTGTTTTCACAAGCGTAAATCATATTGACTTTTGCTCCAGGCATCTGTCGGCATAAACTATGAAGAAAGGCTTGTTTGAAGGTTGTTGTATGTTGAGCATGTGTGACATGACAGGTTCTTAAACCTGCAAGCATTCATGACTTAAGCAAGGGAGAAAAAATATGGAGTGTTTGGAGATTTTGAGCAATCTGGTCTTACTTAAAATACATGTCTGTAATTTTTAGCTCATTTTTATTTAATAGAATCCTCATGATTGTCGTATTTAAACTCTGCAAGTATAGTAGTAGTACTCTTATAGTATTGTTAAGTACACAAAAAGTAAAATTTCTGAAACACCAAATTACAGCTAAGTGAGCTCTCCCATTGGTTAGGTCTTCAGGAGCTGCACTGAAGGCCAAATGTATCAGATTTACCAGCAGCATAACTGACAGTGGAATCAAACATTCACATTTATTGTCAATGGGTGGGACCACGTTCATGAGATAAACCATCGCTCTAGGACTTCTGGAAGTTCTAAATGTGTCACTGACTGTGAATATGGGCAGCTGTTTAACAAGGCTTCAGTCAGTTGTTCGAAATTACAGCAGCAGCTCTTTGCCAGAACTCTTTACTGGCAGAGTCACTGTGAAACTGCAACATACAAGGTAAAATATTCTTATATTTATCTGTTACAAGCTTCAAATAAAACATGGAGTGACTTTTACAAGCTTTAAATGTCTGTGTTAATCTAGAACCGCAAAAAAATGAGTATCTTTGATGTTAGCTTGGCAGTAAAATACAATAAATGGCCAAAAGTATGTGGACAGCTGACCATCACACCTATATGAGCTTGTCAGACGTCCCATTCCAAAACCACAGGCATTATTATAGAGCTGCCCCCAGCCCCCCACCCTTCACAGCTATAACAGCCTCCACTCTCCAGGGAAGAGTGAAACCTATTTCAACGAAGATCTTTGCATGCAGTTCTTGTGCTGATGTTGCTTGGAACACCTGGATGCTTAGATGCTTCCATTTCACAACAATAGTTGATCAGGGCAGATTTAGCAGGATAGAAATTTCACAAATGGACTTGGCAAAGTTACAATCCTATGACAGTGCCTTGTTTAAAGTTACTGAGCTTTTCAAAATGACTCATTCTACTGTCATTGTTTGTCTACTGAGATTGCCTGTCTATGTGCTTGATTTTATACACCTCTTGTTAATGGGTGTGGCTGAAACACCTGAACACAATAATTAGGAGGGGTGTCCACATTCTTTTCGCTATGTAATGTAAGTAGGTGCCGGCTGAAAGCAGAATTATTGTATTGAGTGTTTATTCTAATTTCTGGACTTGTATGGCCAGATCTGAAGGCCTAGCTCTACTAGTAATGGTTTGCCACTGACATACTCCTATTGCTTCAGATCAGGGGTTATTTAGTTCTCTTACATTCTGCCTTTTTTGTCCAAGGCAAATTACCCTGCCCAACTACAGGGGATCCCACTGGAACATCTTGTTGACATCTTGAGGCTGCTTTGCTTATGAAAGGTGTGCCAGTAGCTATCAGCTAAGATCAAACTCCTGACTTTACGGGCCACAGCAAGTTCACTGAGCTACCTTCAACCATGTTCTGCTATCTCTCTACACGTTAGTCTCCCTCTAAGGGTCGGTTTCATAGAGAGGGATTAAACCTTGTCTGGGACTATGTTTTCTATACAATATGGAATCTCTTTTCAAAATGCTGTGCAGTCCAGGACTAGGTTCAATCCCTGTCTAGAGTTTAGCTTCTTATACACTGATCTCCATTCAAAGAAAATACTTCCACTTTATTATTTTCTTTGGCAGAATTGTAATGGAGAAGTGCTTTCACATATATGAGTCATTTTATTAAAGCACACTGATACTCTCTGAAGTACAGACCTACTGTAAAAAAATTCTGAAAATAAGCAGTACTGTGTAAAAGTCACAGATCTCCATTTAGGAACATTACAGGTTGAGTACAAGTCATTCATTTATTTTATTTAATATATATTAAACTGAAAATTACACAGAAACCTCAAAAACTAAATGTAATATAAATGTTTCTATGTCTACTTTTTGTCTTTATTACAGCTTCAACTCTTTTCAGTCTTGCTTTCAGTTTTCCATACAAACCTGCGGGGATACTTTTCCACACCTCTGAAGTTCAGTTTTAGAAGTTGGTTGCTCCACTGTTACGAGAAAACCAGCAGCTTCTTTGTTTGATAAGTAAGTCTTGATCTTCTCAGCAGTGTGTTTGGGGTTGTTATCTTGCTGTAGAATAGAAAGATAGAAGTGTTAATATGGCAGTAAAGTGCACAAAAGTAAAGAGTGGACAAATTTAATACTGATAGATTTTATATTATACTTGTTGGAAGCTTCTGCGTAACTTCCTGTTTAATGTGTATCTTCCTTTTTGGTACTCAAATACTGTAAAACAAAATCAGCATTTTACTTATTTTTTCAGAAAAAGATATTAATATTTTGGTTAGAAGAACACAGTTAGATTAACACAAGTTTGGCTTCTGATGTCTTGCTGCACTCCAGTCATCACATGGATTTGTTAAATTTCTTCAGCAGCACCTGATTTAATTTAATGAAGGAGTGTGTTGTTGAAGCAGGTGTTGGATAGTAACTGTAAATACTGTATTTTCTTGATGAAAGATCTGGAAATGGTTAAACTAACACACTCACACACATCGAATCATAATGTATTGCTTACTTGTTCATTTGTTTATTGTAATGGTAGTGTTTTTGAACAAATAAACACTTACTGCACAGTTAAATGGCTTTACATATCCATATGATTTTCTCAGGAGCCTAAGACTTTTGCACAGCATCGTATGTGCAACTGTAGTTTAGTGCTGTTATTTTGGCCTATTGTTATTTTAGCCTAGTGGAAGGAAGGGTAAGCCAGCAGGTAAACCAATGCATTGCTGAAAAAACCCAGAGAAATGCATAAAGAAGGTCTAAATGACCCATACTGAATTTGTTTTTAATGAAAATGTGTTCTGTTTTTATTTTCATCTTCATCTTAATGAAATAATTTAAGAACTTGATAAAACACGAATGTTTTCATGTTTAAATCATGTTTATTTCATCACATCCCCATGTACATATACAGTAACACAAGATTAAATTCAACACTATTCAAATGACACACAGCCATTAGAAAGACTGCTGTGGTCATCATAACTGCCCTGCAGTGAAGATTGAAAATGATTCTCTTGTGATTGTAGGGATTTTTCTTTTTGAGCTAACTCAAGATATAATGTACAACAGGATCTTTGCTACCAAAATGCGGAAGTATGTTTAGCTTAGCCACCTGTGGAAAACAATCTCTGGTGGTTAATCTGCATCTTTGTCAGTTTTTTGTTTTGTTTTGTTTTTGGAGGAAACTAGTTTGATAATTACAGCTTTCAATCTGTCAAAGTGCTCCTTCAGGCTCTGCGCCTTTGTTGTCATTGGTAGTGACTTTTACTCCAGTCATCTGTCAGCATAAACTATGAAGACAGGCTCGTTTGGAGGTTGTTATATGTTGAGCGTATCTGAGATGACAGGTTCTTACACCTGCAAACAATCAGAATTTAGGCATGTGAGAAAAGAACGTGGAGAGCATTTGGAGATTTCGAACGATCTACTCTTATCTCCTTCAGAATCACTAGGGAAAAGACCCTAAAGTAAGTGTGAAACAGGTCTTCAGTAGTAAGTCTGGATAACAATCTACCCACATGAAAGATACAATGGTGGAGCAAATTACCCCCACCCCTTGTTTTCGATGGTAATCTTGCCCTTTGAAACTGAGTTACAAGGGGTAGTGACTGAAATCTTCTCCTACGAAATAACACCCTCAAATAAAAAAGAACATTCCTTCATTAACAGGCTACGAGTGGTGCTCTGTAGGCGACCCTGCCAGTCTGCAGTGACAACAGAGGAGAGTTCAGCAGAGGAGAGTTCAGCAATCTCGCTGCTGGGCTTTAGTTACATTTAGGACCTCATATGCTTTCAAAAGGGGGAGGTCCGATAATTAATTTTTAACACTCACCCTTAATTTTTCAGTGATATGAAACTTAAGTCAGATATTTGGCAGCTTCTTGTTTGAATTTTCCCGTTCCACCTCAAATATTGCAGCTCTTACATTCTGGCACCTCAGGCGTCAATACTGCTGGACTGTTTAAGGTGGAACAGGAAATTTAGCTAGCTAGCTAAAGAGACATTAGCATACTATAAGCAATTTCTTATGCTTGTTATCAAGAAAAGGATCATAATACATTGACAGGTGTGAAAGTGCAAAATGCAGGGTGAAGGGTTAAGTGGTACGGGCAAGGGTTGGTTGTTGGAGAGAAGTTGGACAGTTGCTCTGTCAATTGCCGATAAGGAAACAACTCTTCTCTTAGTAAACATCCCTGCCCAACAGCTAAGTGGAAGCCAATGATGTGGCAGAAATTTTGGGGTGGCATCTGGGAGCCCAATCAGATTTCAGGGAAGATTCTGGCCACCCCGACCACCTCTCTAAACCAGTACATGTGCGCATATTTCAACCCTCAGGGCCTTTTAGGACTTCAAAGAAGGCCTAAATATTCCTGGAAACTAGAAAACACATCTGTAATTTTGAGTTCAGTTTTATTTATTATAATCATGATAATTGTTGTATTTAAACTCAAGTATAGTCATAATACTCTTATTTCATTGTCAAGTTTTAGCTGGACCACAAAAGGGTTAAATTCCTTAAACACCCAGTGGAAAATTACAACCAAGAGAGCTCTCCCATTGGTTAGGACTTCCACCCACTTCTTCTTTACTATTTTCTTTAGCAGAATTGTAATGGAGAAGTGCTTTTACATGAGTCAGTCATTTTATGAACACACTGATACTTTCATAAGTATAAGCCCACTGTAAAAAAAATACTGAAAATATACAGTACTGTGTAAAAGTCACAGATCTCCCTTTAAGAACATTAAGTAAAAGTCGTTCATTTATTTTAGATATATTACACAGATGCCTCAAAAACTAAATGTAATATAAATGTTTCTGTGTCCACTTTTTGTCTTTATTACAGCTTCAACTCTTTTCAGTCTTACTTTCAGTTTTTAAAAGAAATCTACAGGGATATTTTTCCACACCTCTGAAGTTCAGTCTTAGAAGTTGGTTGCTCCATTGTTACGAGAAAACCAGCAGCTTCTTTGTTTGATAAGTATGTCTTGATCTTCTCAGCAGTGTGTTTGGGGTCATTATCTTGCTGTAGAACAGAAAGATAGAAGTGTTAATATGGCAGTAAAGTGCACAAAAGTAAAGAGTGGACAAATTAAATACTGATAGATTTTATATTATACTTAGTGTTGGAAGCTTCTGCGTAACTTTTTTGTACTTAAATACTGTAAAACAAAATCATCTGATTTACTTTAATGAAGGGCTCTTTAGCTGAAGCCGGTGTTGGGTAGTAACTGTAAATGCTAGATTTTTTTGAGGAAATATTTGGATATGGTTAAACTAACACACACATCAAATCACAATGTGTTTGTGCAATCTATTAATTGGTTACTCAACAACATGTCTAGCAGTAAGATGTATGTTTAGCCACAGATGTATGTCTATGGTTTTAGCTCTCAGTATTAGCAAGAGAAGCAACACTGAGCTAACAATTATCAAGTTAGCAATCTAACACTAAAATTTGCCAACTTAGTTAGCTAACTAAGTATTAGCTCTTGGTAATAGCAACAGAAGCAACACTGAGCTAATGTTAGCAATCTAACTCACTAAAATTCGCTAGTTAACTAGCTAATTCGCTTTTAGTAACAGTAATAGCAAGCAACACTCAGCTAATGAGTATTAGCTCTAGCTGAGTGTCAGCTCCAGTAGTTTGCTAACATCTGAATCTTTCAAAGTGTTTGTCATATTTTTCCAGTTAAAAACACTGTATCTGTAAACAAAACTTACCTTTCACTGTCACATCAACAATAGGAGTCGGGCCAAAATGAGATATGTATTGAAGAGAGCTACAAAGTGATGAAATACCTTATTCTTAGAACTGATTTTTTGACAAAGAAAGAAAAAGACAATGAAAACAATTTTAAACAAAATTCTGTAGTAAATGAATTGACATTTTTACATAACGATTAATCCATGGAATAAAATATTCTCAAAATTCTCTAGGAAAGGCTTAGGGGTCATTCTGACCCCCTTTACAAGACTAGGAGTACTGATATTAAAATGTTTTTTTTTTTTTTTCAAGAAATGACATTTGTGAGGCTCACAAACAAGATGTTTGATGGAAAATTAAGGAATTAGATGTTTTTATCGATAAAATATTCCAAAATCCCCATCCTGCTGGGTCAATTTGACCCCCTTCATGCTTTCTAGGGGTAAACAAAAGCAACACAGAGACGTGACAACAATGATGGTACATCGGAGCTTTAGGGTAGTTTCAGCAGTTTCATCTCAGTCACATCTTAATCACCTCTCTCTCTGTCTGTCTGTGAACGATAACAACACTTCCTCTTAATGTTTTAAGTTGTGAGAATGTATGCGTCAAGTGTGAGGCCGTTTTCAAACTCATGGCGTCATTTAACTTCTTTATTGCAAGTGTCCTAATGAAACTATACTGAACTCAGTTTACGTTCCTGGAATCTGAAAGTCGTGTCAAAACAAAACATCAAGGTCAAAGGGCCCTTCATATGGGGAACGAAAAGAGCAAGAAAAAGAAACATAAAGATCAGCCAACTGTACTGTGTGCAGTTGAGGCCTATCAGCAGACCATCTCTGCTCTGATAAGCTGGCTGGCATCTGTTTTCATTATCAAATGGAAAGTTCTCGGCTGAGTCACGGGGAATTGTGTCTTGTTTTGCCCTTTTTCTATGCAAACGGCATGGTCAGATGTTGTTTTGTCTAAAAAAAGGCAGAAGGAAACACGCAACAGCACAAAGACCCTCTAACATCCAGCTATAGCATTATTTACATACAGCGGTGCAGTCAAATGATATCCTCTCCATGGGTGAGTGTGTGTGGGGGGCATGTGTGTGCAGCCAAATAAGAAAGATAAAGAGCCGTTCATTGAAATTGGACATTGAACACCTTTACAGTTCTGCAAACGAACATTTGAATGAGGTTTAAGCATAACTTCACATATCGTGGTGTCGTTTGCATATCTTTGACAGCCGTCCTGCAGTACATAACAAACACATACAGGCAGCACAGATCAACATTTAATGGATTCGATGTTTTCTATAGAATAAAACCAAAATTTGGTTGCAGAGAAACGTAAAAAAAAGAAAAAAAAAAAAAGAAAACTGTAATTTGTTATTCCTGTGCAATTTTACCATGTTTTTTATAATTAATAGTAAGTTAGGAAGCTGTTATAAAAACATATGAAGACATTTCAGATGCATCCCAGATGATGAACAGAACTATAGATGATTCTTAAAAAAAGCAAGAAGTTATAGTACAATTAATATCCATCCAAAAAGCTTTGTTTTCAGAAGTTATGATCAAATCTTAAAGCAAGTAACCTGATGAAAAAATCACCGTACATGCTATTCATTATTTCCGAAATATTCAAAATGTTGAATGAAATGTCCAGAAAATACCTTTTGGTGTCCAGTTTATAAGATCTACGTGACATAAGTTAATATTGTGTGCAAAATAAGAAAAATAATAAATATGACGAGTGAATCCAAAATTCTGAACAGTTGTGTACAGTACTGTGCAAAAATCAGAGACCCCCTTTCATTTATTTAATTTCCTGGCTAATCAGCCATTAGGAACCTTATTCAGTTTTAGGTAACATAAAATTTTCACTGTCAGGAAAAACTAAAAATATATACATTTAACATGAAATTTAATAAAAGCCTCAAAAACTAAACATAACGTGATGTTTTCAGTATTCCATGTGTTCACACTTTGCCTTTATTGCAGCTTCTATTCTTTTCAGTTCCTTGCTGGAAATCTGCAGGGATATTTTTCCACATCTTCAAAGTTGTATCTATTGGCCTTTTTGGAAATGAAGAAAACTCTTTTCTTTTGCACAGTACTGTATATCATGCAGAAAAAAGACCTACAGAGTTAAACTGAAATGTGATTAATTATATAAAAATGGAAAAGTATAATGAAAATAGTACTAAAAAAGCGACAGGTAATATAGAAAACTTGGATGTGATAAACCTGTTGTTGTTCACTGGAAGTTCTTCATGTGTTCAGTTTTACACATACCTTATATCACCCTTGTTAAAGTTAGCTATCACATTATATTGAGCGTACTGCAAAGTCACGGTTATGTAACACACATAACTAAAGGGTTTGCTGGCATGTTTATGGTTAAACTGAGGTTGAAAGTTGTAAACCTGAGTTTGTTGGGCCTAGATGTTTGTATATGTTTTAGGGATGTGGTGAGAGAGTGAGTGAGAGACAGAGACAGAGAGAGAGAGAGAGCGAGAGAGAGAGAGAGAGAGAGAGAGAGAGAGAGAGAGAGAGCACTGAGGTTATGTTGTTTCAACGATTTATGCTCAGGGAACTTCACGGTTTAACGCATCAGCCTGAACAGAAAGATGTCAACTGATGTGTGAATGTCACGCAATCTCACTCTCTGCTCTCTCTCGCTCTCTCTCTCACGGACACACTACAGGTTCAGCAGTTCAAGGTTTACCAGACACATTCTAGTTAAAAAATGATGTACACTATCTGGCCACTTTGTTAGAAACACCTGTCATGTAGCTCCAACTTGCTGGTGCTTATCTCTTGAAGCAAAGTGGGTCATCCTCTAGTCATTCATCACTGGGCAGTTTCTAATCACAGTGACTGTTTTTTTACTAAATTTTTCTGCAGTTTTTATCACAATCAGTTCTTACCTGCTGGCCAGGTCTCCCACTATCACTAGGGTTCCCACCTGTCCAGGATTTCCCTGGATTTTGGTTGTCTGTCCAGGAAACCATGAACATTTTATTTCAGAATCCAAGCATTTTCATATGTTAGCATTATGAAGTTCAAACCATTTGCATGCAGATCATGATTGTAAGCAAAGCTATCCACTGAGTTTAGTCAAAGCCAGCTTTATCGTAATTTGCCAAAGTAAAAAAACAAACAAACAAACAAACAAATAAACAAACAAGCCACCAATCAACTTTTAGAGGGCTGTGGTGGCAAGCCTACCAATCACATGATGCTACCAAGCTGGGAGGGTGATTTGAGCAAATGACTTGAGCACCCTCGAGTCACCAAAGTCGCCACCAGGGGTCAAATTCACAAAAGTTTTCCTAAGAAAACACTTAAGAAGGATTCTAAGGCAAACAGTTCGTAAGAAAGTTCATAGGAATGTTCTTACATGCAATTCTTAAACATTTTTTCATACATTTTGAATTCTAAATTAACTGTTATTTGCATTAACTCGTTATTCAGTTTAATCTGCTCAATGCTTAAGAACAGCAAATGGCAAAATGGAGGAAAAGCCTAATTAAAATGGTAAAAAAAAAATCAACCAACAAGAACTACTAATGGTGGGGGAAACAGCCAATAAGAAAAGCCCTCCTTGGTCTATTTTATCCATTATAGTTTAGGAAACTCATCAGGAGCTAGAGCTTTAGGGACTTACCTTGTCAACTGTAAGTCTAAGACAACTGTGAAACTGTCATATTGTTTCCTCAGCGAACAGACGCCCACTTGGCTAGCATCACACTAAGTGTTGGCCAGGAGAGGGAGGGCCATCTTACCAACTCAGAGAGCGCGAGACTAATTATGCTGTCTTGGACCCTCAGCCACGGATGGCTGTGGCATCACCAGATCATACTCGCAATCTTCCAGTGATATAGTCAGCACTTGATGACACCATGTTAGTGACACTACTGTGCTAAGAATGGTCAACTACCCAAATAATATCTGGCCAACAGCCCTAGAAACTGATTAGTGATGAATGGGATAGAGTGTGGCTGATGAAATGTGCATGACAACAAATGGACAAAAGTCCACTGTAGACCTTTATAGTGTATCTACAAGGGAAGTGGAGCTCATGAAGTGGTCAATGAGTGGAAGTACAATCTACAAGGTAGATAATGAAGTCAAAAGCAAATATATAACCGTTGGTCTTCACCAAGCTGCCCACTGTAGTTTTGATGGTTAAATGAAAAGTGAGAGATAGAGAAGGGAAATGTGAAAAAAGGAGAAGCTGAGGTTAGACATGATGACAAAAAGTCGGTCTCACTTCATATCCACAGGCCTGAAATAACCGTGGCGTCCTCATAGGCTTTGCCTTTGTCTCTGCTGCACCTTACCCACGGGGGGCTACCATGTGTTCCACAATACTGTATCGCTTGCACTTTTATTTTCTAGCACTTATATCTTATGTAAAGAGACTCTAAACTCATATCTGACTGACACGTATAATAATGTACAGCTTTCACTCAGGTATTAGTAACCAGAAAGTACGCAGCCTGTGTTCCTCATTAATCGGTGTACATAGATAGAGGGTCTTTATGCACTGGCGGATAGGACAGTAAGTAGGGCAAATGAGGTGCGGTGACTTGACTTCTTCCCAGTTACCTAAGCATTCAAATTTGAAACTTTCCCCAAGCGACAAAGCAAAACATGAGATGACTTCCTTGTAAGAAACATTAAGTAATGCTGTTATTGTTTAGACCCTTTTTATTGTTGTGCCTCTCTAATTCACTTATCATGACGTGTTTTTTTTTTAACATTTTTCCTCCTTTCCTTTATACAAGTACATGCCTTACATGCCATACATACAGGTACTTGTCATGCAGCACAGTGCCCAAGGCTAGAATACACAGTCTGTCACTTTTCTGCTTGTTTAAGCAATAGATCTTTTCTACATGAAAGCCTCCATGTATAGGTGTTTCTGCAACAACAGGCACTGTTATGTCCAGACAGTGGATTTTTGGATAGGGATCATTCTACCACATTGGTTCAAAGTCAGAATTGAAAACACATTTTGGACTTTTAACTGACTTCAGACTAAAATCCTTTTGCTTTGAATGACCCTATATCTTAATTATTTTTATTTCATTAAAACAAATGATTGAACATTCCATTTTGTCACTACCAAAACCATCATAACACTACTTAAATTTTACCAAATGTTTCGGTATTGTCAATTTTAGCTCATCTTGAGTAGAACTCAAAAATGCTAGCCAGCACATGACCAGCAAACACAGCTTTGAACAGTTGTACACACATAAAATCATAATATTTTATAATAATTTAAAATAGAATCATTTTGACACAAAAAATGTACTTAATCGCAGAAAATATGTGTTTTGGTAGTGACAATTGTTAATGTTACACACTGATTTTCAGACTTGACTTTTATACAGTTGAAGCTAACTGCTCACCATGTGGCCATGAGAGACAGGTTCAAAATATCGGTTTCATTTATGTCTCAAACTCTCCGAACTGTTTTCAGTTCAACAATACTGGAACAATGTACTGTGGAGAAAAAAGTACAGTGTTATATTTGAAGAAAACACTGCATACGAACACCAAAACCTCATATCAGCTGAAGCATGGTGGAGGGAGTTTTGTGATTTTGGGCTACTTTGCTGCCGCATAATAAAATAATAATAATCTTTGTTTATAGAACACTTTTTATACTGGTGGCAGCTCAAAGTGCTTTACAGACAGGAGATAATGCTGTAATAGACAATGACAGATCAAGTTAAAAAGAGAAAAAGGCACTGTGGCCTAGGTAACATGCAATCAGTGAATTCCAATGAATTCCAAGTTGTTTCAGGAAATGAAAGCAGAAAGTCTGTATGTCTGTAATCTGAAGCTCAAGGATTGGTTGTATCATTTGATGTGACTCATCCAGACACATGATGTGGGACGAGAAGGCCAGACTTTAAATCGATGTTCCAATTAATCCTGAAGGTGTTCAGTGGAGTTGAGGTCAGGCTCTGTGTAGGCCACTGAGGTTCCTCCTCACCAAACTCATCAAACCATGTGTTTATGTAGCTCAGTTTGTGCACAGGGGCACAGTCATGGTGCAACAGGAAGAAGTCTTCCACAAACTGTTGCCACAAAATTGGAAGCATGTAATTGTCTAAAATGTCTTTGTATGCTGTAGCATTAACATTACCCTTCACTGGAATTAAGGGGCCCAAACCCTGAAAAACAGAACCAGCCTATTATCCCTACTCCACCAAACTTTACTGTTGGCACTGTGCATTCCTGTAGGTAGCTTTCTCCTGGCATCGCCAAACCAAGATTTATTTATTAAACTATCAGATAGTGAAGCGTGAGTCATCACTCCCGAGAACGTGTTTCCACTGATCCAGAGTCCGGTGGTAATATGCTTTACACCACACCAGCTGATGCCTGGTATTGTGGATAGTGATCTAAGGCTTGTATGCAGCTACTTGGCCATTTAAACCCATTTTATGAAGCTCTTGTTGTACCTTTCTTGTACTGATCTTGTGCAGAGGCAGTTTGGAAGTATAGTGAGTGATGCAACAGAGAATAGGTCATTTATACAAGCTAATGCACTTAGTGACTTTGATGTTCTGAGACACAAAAAGGCTTAAGAGAGCTGAGCTTTGGGTCCAGGCCATTAAAAGGATGTTAAAGTATAATTTTTTGTAGGTTTTCTCTGAGTCACTAAGTTTTGCCAACTCATATAGGTACTCCATATACTTGTAAGTTGTTACGGATACATTAGGCCACACCAAAGAGGACTGGCGATCTGTATATATCTCCCATCTTTTATCCAGGTACACCAGTTATACACCGATGATTCTTGTGATTCCATATATATTCATAGGTACAATATCAAAACATTTTTATTATGTTTTGAACCATTTGAAAACACCAGCTGCTCTTTACAATGTGTGAACATTTTCTGAGGAATGGACCAACAGAAATTATCCAAAATTTGATCCACATATATAACTGTAAGTGTTACATGTTATAAGTGTTACATTAACATACATAGATATTGTATTATTAATTCTTGTTAATAATACATGAATAATAATGATAGTGCTACATTTACATACATTAATGTAAGTGTTTATTTATATTGGAATATTAGTACTACATCAACATACATTAACATTCTTAACTTGTTGTTAATGTATGTGAGAACAAGTTTATTTATGTGTATGTAACAACAAGTTAAGAACGTTTTTTTTTTCCTTCTCTTATCAAGTCTCCCTTTCAGAGATACGTGTGTTTTGTCATGACAGCAACAGTATTTGTGAGCCCTCTGGAACTATCTTGATTTCTGGCTGAATGACTTTGTGATCACTTTGCATGAATGTCACTGGAGCATAGTTAGACCTAAAGCATAATGCAGACAGTTCTATTTATAAACCAACACATTGTTTTAAAATGGCATTTTTTATCCTTCTTTATCAATCTTTGAGGGTAATAAAGGAAAATTTACTAAAAAATCAACTGGACATTGCACAGCATTCCAGAAACGATTTTCTGTGGTGAAAAAAAATTGAATGTGTACAAGGTTAGGTTTGGGGAAAACAAAACACCAGCACCAAAACTTAATCCTTACTGAACTAAAACATGGTGGAGGGAGTTTAATGCTTTAATGGAGCTGCTTTGCTGCCTCACAGCCTTGCAGTCATTGAGGGAGCAATGGATTCCAAACTGTATAAGGAAATTAAATTAGAAAGTAAGGCTATCTGCCTGTGGTCTAAAACTCAAAAGAGGTCAGGTCACACAATGGGACTCACCCAAAATACAGGAGCAGCATGAACAGAAGAAATGCTTTAGAATTCCAAAAGTATACATGAATGGAAGCAGCTTCACAGAGTAATGGGCCTAAATACCAACTATTGCACAGGACTGATCAGTAGCTACAGAATCTGTCAGGCTAGTGATGATAAAGAAGTTTCCACTTGACACCATCTTCTCACAGCTGTATGCGTTAACTGATACGTGTTGTGCAGGAATGTTGTACCATGCAGAAATGCCTGCTTTGCACAGTTAATGCAATTTAAATGGCTGCACTCCGGCTGAGAACAGCCCTTTTCACCTTTTCACCCAAAGATACTTGATAAGGTTGAGTTCAGTCTCGATATGTGATGATAAACTTGGACAGCAAAGATGTTCAGATATTTAGGAGCCCTAAAATGTGTTTGAAAAACATTCCACACAACATCACACTGAGATGTACTGTTGACACTAAGCACGATCACTCTTACGATTAGTCTTATGATGCATGTGCCAAATTCTGACCCTTCTGATCCTGTTCAGCAGGAAGCAAAAGGAAGCTGGAAGAAGGTCCTGTTTTAATGCTTCTGTGTCTACTGGAGCTTTAAGAGCTACAGGCTGACAGCTATTTCCATGTGTTTCCCAATTCAAAGCTCAGTTGAACTCTGATGCAAGAATCCTTGGTCTGCATCATTTATATAATACATGATAGCCACTTGATGCATGATTATTCGAATGTAGTTTATATGAATTTGTATGCACCCAACCACCTGAAAAAAAATGGAAAAAAATGGAAAAAGCAAGGACTAGGAACAGGAGAACAGGTACTAGGAGAACTGAGGTAAACTCAGGCACACAGAATGTAGGGGTTATGACTGGGAGAATAGGGACCAGGACTAGGGATACCTTGGAAAGCAAAGAAGTACAAACAACTGAGAACTGCAGGAAAACAGGCAAGACTTTGCAAAGTACAGGCACTAAATCTTAGAAGGAGGGCTAACATGTCCTTGCACACATGAAGCCAGGCACTGCATCTTTTTAAGATGCCCTTGATGCTACACTATATGTTTAAATGTATGTGGACACCCCTCACAATTATTAAGTTCAGGTTTTACAGCCACATCCATTGCTAACAGGTGTGTAAAATCAAGTACATAACCATACAATTTCCATAAACACACAATGGGTTTGGCAGTAGAATGGGTTGTACTAAAGAGCTCAGTCACTTTAAACGTAGCATTTTCATTGGATGCCACAAGTCATTTCACGAAATTGCTGTCCTGCTGTATCTGCCCTGGTCAACTGTAAGTGCTATTATTGTGAAACCACAAAGCTCATGCAAACTCACAGAGCAGGGCTGCTGAGTGCTCACGCACATAGCGCCTAAAAATCACCTATCCTCTACTACATTATTCACTACAGAGTTCCAAACTGCCTCTGGAAGCAACATCAGCATATTAACTGTGCCTCAGGGGCTTCTTGCAATGAGTTATTTAGCCAAGCAGCAGCATACAAGCCTTAGATCACTATGGGCAATGCTAAGCGTCAGCTGGAGTGGTATAAAACACATCACCACTGGATTCGGGAGTAGTGGAAATGTGTTCTCTGGACTGATGAATCACACCTCTCTATCTGGCAGTCTGATGGATGAATCTGGGCTTGGTGGATGCAAGTAGAACGCTATCTACAGGAATGTACAGTGCCAACAGTAAAGTTTGGTGGAGGAGGTATAATGGTCTGGGGCTGTTTTTCAGGGTTTGGGCTTAGTTCTAGTGAAGGGTACTGTCAGGCAAAGACATTGTAGACAATTATTTGATTCCAACTTTGTGTCAACAGTTTAGGGGAGGCCCTTTCCTGTTCCAGCATGACTGTGCCACTGAGCTTGAGTTTGGTGTGGAGGAACTCCAGTGACCTGCACAGAGCCCTGACCTCAACCCCACAGGGTATCTTTTGGCATAGATTGGAACATTGATTTTGAGTTAAGTCTTCTTGTCTAATGTCGGTGTCTGACATCACAAATGCCTTTTTTTGACTGAATGGGCACAAATTCTCACAGACACACTTCAAAATCTTGTGGAAAACCTTCCAGAAGAGGGGAGGCTTTTTTAACATCCAAGGAGGGCCCAACTCCCCATAAATGCTAATGGATTTGGAATGGGATGTCCAACAAGCACATATAGGTGTGATGTAGTGAGTGATGCAACAGAGCGTAAGTGATTTATACATGCTCTGCACTTCAGCACTCGGTCATCCACTTTGTGCGTTTGTGTGGTCTAACACCTCATAGCTAAGCTGCTCCTACACGCTTCCACAATAATAGCACTTATAGCTGACCAGGGCGGATCTAGCAGGGAAAAAATTTAACAAACTGACTTTTGGCCGTAGTTTCTATCTTTAGACCCCTACACGTAATTGAAGGATAGTGTCCAATTCTATATGGATAACCTAACAATTTGATAGCAAAACCTAAAGGGAGAGTGGAAAAGTCCATTTTTCCTATCCAGAGAGAGTAGGGCCAGTTATGCTGTTTTGGACTTCCCCCATGGATGGTTGAAGCATCGCCAGGATTAGTGACCTCTTCATGACAGGGCAAAACTAGAGAGTTGCTCCATTCCGGAGCCTCCCGAAACTGCAATATATAGATTCATCATTTATGTTAACACATGCATGTAACTGCAACATGCAGTACACCCCAGTTTTCAGTGTCAGTACCAATACCATTTTACTCTGTCTAACATATGCTCCGAAAGTAAGCCCCTCTACAATGATTCTGTATCATTAACTAAAGCAGTATACACAGGAAACAGGGGATGTACATAATCAGGTCTTTATTCAGGATTTTCTTGACTGATGTACAGATATAGCTTATACATAAAAGAAAAATCCAGAAAGTAAAAAAGTCTGACATTTAATTCTCTGTCTATGAGACATACTTCACAACTCCACCAACAGTGTATTTAAGATGTTATAGGTTATATGTATGATTAATTAAAATAGATGTTGATATGTTGTACAATAAATACACAGTAAAAATTCCCTTCACCTTACATGAAAGAGTAATTTCAAATATATTATCCTTAAGATATACTAATAAAGGCAAACAAAACTCATCACGTAGCTAAGGCATTACAACTGTTTTGAGAATTATCTTTTGAGCATTAGTCATATACAATAGATGAGAACAGGTATCACTCTGCCTAACCTGCAGAGGACTTTGGTTCTGGTGTGTGATGTGTTCTAATGTCCTCATATTTAACAGAACCTAATTTCCATTAACTCACTGAACTTAAAAATATAATACAAAAACAGGAAAATAAGAGTTGGGTTGAAACAGAGAGCTAACAAATGGACATCTCCTACTGTACCCATACTTCACATGCAAGCTAATCAGCAACCACTCATCTGATGACATGCTATTTCTGGCTCAGGTGGCATCCAGGACTGCTTGGGAATTCAATCTCGAGCAGATAAAGGAAAGCAGGAAATTGCCAGAGAGCACAAGTCTGATGACAAGCACGAAATGTCTGGGCAAAGGTTGTGTGATCATGCCTACAACTCAGACCTTTTATGGTTGATCTTCCCTTTCCTTCTCTCATCTTGAATTAAATCAAAACAAAACCCAAATATCTAAATACATGCTGAGTAAAATACATATAAACTACTACATATCAAAGTTATAATACAAAACAAACTTTCACTGACCAGAGCCCATCGCAAATGTATTTCACCATCAAACGAATCAAGAAATTGTGACTTCTCTTATTGTTTGACAGTTCTTCTTGACTTCCTACGTTTCACTCTAGCGCTGGGCTCAACCTTCCTTTTTCTCTCAACTACATAGTAGTGAACAAATGTAATTGTTTCATAGAAACAACTGACATCTGCCTTTTACCGGCAAATGAAACTGTACAGAGATCGGACTGCCTGACTGACAGTGTTTCTGACGAACGATCGGTGGTTCGGGTCCTACTCCAGCAGACAAGAGCGAGCTTGAGCGGCACGGCCTTTTAGGATCCGACGCACCTAAAAGAGGGAAAAAAGAAAAGGTGGAAGATGATCAGACCTCAGTAGAAACTGAGCCACACAGCTTATCTCAGGATAGGCTTTAATTTGGATATACTGTGTTTTCTGTAGCATTTGTGTGATTTCTTGACCTTAGCTTTCCAAGTGCAAAAAGCTTTAAGCTAAGAGTCCATTAACTGTTAAGGCTGCAACCAACAGTCGACAAAGTGTTGATATGATGTGACATTTACTTGCTGTAGAATACATGTGATCATTCCGACAGAATGCAGTACAGCACAGCAAATGTAGGGGGTGATACGGTTTCTGTGCTGCTGAGATTCACACATATTTCCGTATGGATTCACAGCTTGTGTGAAGCCTCACCTGATCCCCCACAGGTCCTTCGGGCACCAGCTGAATGGGCTGCTCGTTCTCCAGGTTCTTGGCACTGGGGTCAGCACCTCTCCTCATCAGCAGCTGCACTGCGTGCACCTGCGCCTGCCGACCCTGCTGAGCTGCGGCCACATGGAGTGCTGTGTTCCCGTTATACGCCTGAGAAGGACAAAGAAAGTTTGCTATCGCTATCGCAGCAAAAAGGCACCGAATGGCTAAACAAACATTTTTCTATCTGAACACAATAAAGCTGCCTCACCTTGGCATTAATGACAGCAAAAGAGTTTGGCTGATCCAGGAAAAGTCGCATAAGCTCGACGTTGGCTTCCTCGGCAGCCATGTGCAGGGCAGTGCGTCCGCTTTTGCGATCCTGATGGAAACATGAACAATGTTGAGTGCATGGGAATTTATATTTTTGGCATGATATTTTTTAATTAGCATAGCACTGGAATAGCAGCTCTTACCGCTGTGCCATAGGAGGCACCCATTTGCAAGAGAGTGTTGATACATTCTCCAAGCAGCTTCCTCCTCTGCATCAAAGCTGTAGTTTGGGGAGACTGGGGTGCCCCTATGCGGCTCAGCTCCTGGACCACTGCATTGTGGGAGAGGACAGCAATGTGAAGGGCGGTGAGACCTAAAACAGAGAGAAAAAAATGAACAAAGCTGTGCAGTGTGTCTAGCATTAAATGAAGTATAACAGAATATTACACAAATCTACCTCATGACAGTACATAGGACAATCAGAACAAAATGTAGGTCAGAATCTACAGATGCTGCTTGCTTGCAAATGAATCATACTTTTCACACTGCGTCAGAAGTTGCAACATTTATTTTTAAAATATATCACCACGAGACAGACAATGGACTAACTTGCTGCAACACATCTGTATATTGATGTTTGACGTGTTTTACGTAGGCTTGACTTAATTACTTACCATCATAGTCGACTGCCTCAACGTTCACCTTCTGGCCGCTGTTCACCGCACACTTTTGGATGGCCTGTGTGGAGACACAATCATGAAGAAGGTTATGAACATGTTTTGTTCCTTACAGAAACTTTCTGAACCTCTTACAACTGAATAATCTCAACTGTGTATGACTTATGACCGTGTGTGATTAGGAGACTTCACTGAAAAAGGTGCTACATTGAATTCACATTTCCACATGAATATATTGCATCAGCACTAGTGATACTGATACTCCATCCGATACTGATACTGAAACCATGAGTATCGGCTGACGCTAAGCCAATATTTTTTGTTTGAAAACCACTAAACTTTAGAATGAGCTGTTTTTTGATGGAAGCACCTCACTTCATATAAGCATCCAAAAGAAGACTGTGATGCTGAAGCTACTCGATCACTCTACTAAACCCACAGGAAGAAATCCACAGCTAATAACATCACATCACACAGTGTGAGTGTATGCTGTTTCAGGATAGATTTGTTACAAGACTGGATCAGATTCATTTTTTATCTCCAACATCCTTTTCAGCATTTTCTGCTGATATGATACCCATCAGTACTGATATGTCGTGTCATCAGCACAATCGTTACTAAAACTATTACTAGGTCAACCTTTAAACTTTTGTTGATGTAATATATTTTCACTATCAGACTCCATTCCAAGTTCATCTTTGTTGTCAATTATTTGTTGTCAAGGTCAATTATGAAAAAAAGTCAATACGCTGGTGTAATGTTGATGTAATTTTGCTGTCGGGAATCCATTTTTGTTTTTTGTTTTTTAAACAACTTTTATGGCTTAATTTAAAAAGCTGCCCTTCACATTGTGTGAAACGCTGATCATGATTGGACCAATAGAAATGGTCCAAAATAACTTCTTGTTACTTGTTACTCCTATTAAAAGTTAAATCTGTGCAAACAAATGTTTTATAAATGAAGCTTTCCTGTGAAGTTACTGGTTTGGAGAGGCTTTATTCTAACAGCGACTATATTTTATTCATGTGGAAATAAAATACACGTGAAACAAATGAATTCAATGCATTACTTTTCATCAGTCAAGCTGGAAATAAATAAAGGCCGTTAGACTTGCTGTGATTCCACACTGGGAATTTTTCTGTGTTCTCTTTTCAGTAATTTAGGCAAACAAACAAAGGGTTAATGATTAGGGCAGAGTTTGCGTGCCAAGTTCAGTGCACGGTTAATGGTTGATATCTGTAGAGATGTTTGTCTCTGAGCTTTGAAAGGGAGTTGGGCTGTGGAACCAGTTTTGCAGGATGAGGGGATTTTCTGACTGCTGCTTTAAGGAAATGAACTTAAGTTAGTAGTTAGGAGGAAGCTGTTTCGAGATGCTAAAAAAAACAACGAAATACTGATAACGTGAAAGGCAGAGAGAGAGAGAGAGAGTGAGAGAGAGAGCATAATATGTCAGAGAAAAACAAGTTTATACAGTAATGTTTGATTTATATCTCAAACTTTATAATTAGTTTGGTGCATTTCTAAGTCTTTCAAATGCGCTTTGCTCAGCCCGGTTCAATGTTAGATAAGAACACAGACAGTTGAGATTATGGGATGTTTTGTGGTTAAGATTTATAACCAGTTTACAACTGAAGATAAAGAATCATTAACAGTTCTTGTTAACAATTGTACTGCAGTCATACTGTTAATCATTCTTTTATTCAGAAGTACAGATTTGCATGCCGTGTGGTAGCTCAGGGGCACTGTGAGGAACACAAAGAGCCTTGAGTTCAAATACTGGCCGCTAAGTTAAACTCCATATTTCAATACTATATTCTAAAAATACTCTGTCTAATATAGATTTATATGTAGATAATACAGTGGGGTCCCAAAAATCTAAGGCCACTAGTTAGTACAGTTCTATTTTGCATTCTTGTCAAATTTATTTAAATGATATATTATCAGCATAACAGTTTTACTGAAAAGTAGAATCTTTTAAATATTTATACAACTTTTCAGACCGTCCCTTTTTTTGTTTTAATGATGATGATTAAATCCACCCGAGAGCTGTGGTTTAATGAAATCATTAATATTCAAGAAAATGTACTTTATGTACTGTGATCTAAACAGTCACACAGAAATAGTGCAGAATCTTAACTACTTCTTAATTTTATTTGTCATAAATGTTTTTGTTTTAAGTTTAACATTTTCAAACTTTTTAGGTTTAAATGAAAAAAATAACAGATTTTCAATGTAGTATCCGACTTCTGGACCTCACTTTACAGGCATTATGTTATTTTAAGTGCTGTATCTTTTAAACATTTTTATACTACTTAAACACTATATTATGTAATAAAATATAGTATAACCCATACTTCATAACGTGTGTTGAAAATATTATGTTTCTTAGATATATATATTTTGAAGCATTGTGATTTTTTTAACTAGGGATGGCGTAACAAGTTTTCTTTTCTGATACCGATACCGATACTGAAGCCTTGAGCACTGGCTGATACCAATCAGATACTTCTCTAAAAGCTGCTAACTGAGCTATTTTTAACTGAAGCACTTCAAACATCTCAAAGTCTGAAAGGCTGTCTTTCTTAAACCTCTCAAACACTCTTTCACAGAAAGAAATACAAAGTGGACAACATCATATAATGTGAGTGTGTGCTATTTCAGGATCGATTTGTTACAGAATTGAATCAGACTCGTTATTATTCCTTAAGATATATGTCCCATTGAAACAGATATACCATTTCTGTTTTTAAACTATACTTGTATTGTACTCTATATAATATTAAAATAAATTATTATGTTATCTGAACTTATTACTCTACTCAAACTGCCCTTCTGCTTCCATGTTGTTCCGTGAGCTGGCGGCAGTCTGAGAATTTGTTCTGTATTGTTTGGTTAACCTTAACGTATACTGCACGTGTTTGACTAGGTGGGTTGTTTGAAGTTGTGCAGTGCTGTTTATTTGATAATACATGTGAAGTGTGGCAATGTGTATGAGTAAGTCTAAGAAAGAGAGAAAGTTAGTGAAAGAGAAAGAGGGAGATAGTTAGAGGCAAAATTTAACATCTGTCCCATGTCTGAGCGATTAGCAAAGTGAGTTGCGTTTGTACACGCCATGTTCAACATTAAACAGAGTGTGAATGAGAGCAAGTTAATAAAAAGGAACCGGATTTAATGATGACTCATGGCTTGATGATTCAGAGGAAAGGAGAAAGAAGAAAATAGGGGAAGGGCAGGGAGAAGAGAGTAAGTGTGAGTGCTGAAGAAGTCATTTCATTTTAAATAAAGAGTGAACATATAAAAATGAAACATACTGGAACATGTTATCAATACATAACAAAATACAGATGAGATATATTGTAATGTATTTTCAAATACATTCCATTTTTATATGGGTGGGTGGAGGGGGTCTTACCTGTAAGGTCAGGGTGTGGCCTTTCTCAGCACACACGTGTAGTGGGGATCGGCCCCAACAGTCAACAGTGTTCAATTGGGCTCCTAGAGACAGGAGGTCTTGAGCAATCAGGTGCTGGTTGGCTGCCACACTCACTTGGAACGCGCTCTGGGTTGAAAAAGAAAGAGAAATATGTCAATATTCATCACTTACTATCAAGCCTTTTCCTGCTTTGCCTGCTTGAACTGGCTGATCAGCTTTCTTGCCTCCTAACTGGCGATACCTAGATGCTTGGGCTCAAATAAACAAACATTACTCACTGCTGCCCTCTAAAGGTGTTATAGTCAACAGTCAGAACTTTTGTTGCTTTCAAAAAAATTTGCCTTATGTTATTTACAATTATTTGCCTTAAGTCAACTAATGAAAATGTATCCAACTGTTTTCTGTTTGTTCTGACAAAAACATGAAACTGTGAAACCTAACAACTGTGGAAAATAATTGCAAATAGGTGAATAATAATTATAATAGGCCTATGTGCTACCATGTCAAAGCATTTTATTGATAATAACAAAAAAAACCATATATTTTGTTACATGTTGTCTGCTGTTAGTGACCCAGCACCTACAGTTAGCATAAACTGACCCACACTGTGCCATGACAGTGTAAAACAGTCAAGGCATTTAGTATAAAAACAAAGTAATGAAATATACGTTGTTATATTTTGTGGTTAAGGTAAGGCAGAGAGGTGCAAATAAGGTCACATTTAAAGCTTAACAAACCCAGTCACAGCAGGAGGGGAAGATTAGGATATCTTTTACATTTACTGCCATTACCTGACATTAGATAGGCTTATCACACTTCATTTGAAGTGAGAGTGAAGTACTTGAGAATAACTTCACTAAGTACCTGATTGTTATGTTCCTTCAGATCAAGCATGCCAATGTCAGCCATTTTCTTTGCAAGGACATAGGCCAGAGCTCTCCTCCCCTGGGCCACTGCAATGTGAAGGAACCTGGAATCATAGTGACTACAAATGAGTAAATGTCACCCTTCAATTTCCATAAGATTATCTCTGCATGAATGCCAAATTTCTCATTTAATAGTGAGGTTAAGGTGAGTGCATCTCAAGAATGTTTTACTTATCTACATCTTTACGTCTCAGACAAAGCTAGGAAATTTAACAACTCACGTGTCTCCATCTCCATCCCTGGAGGTGAGGTCCAGAGGGGTTAAGCCAGCCAGCTTCTCCTCCTCTTGCTGGATCTGCCACTGGAAGAAAGAAACCGGAGGAGCCGGAGGAGTCGATCCACCGGACCCAAACCCATGCTGTGGACTCGGGATTTGGAACGGGGACATGTATGGGCTCTCTGTAACCTGGGACAGCTGGCAGCTGCTGTAAAAGGGGCTGGGTTCTGGAGTGTAGGGGGTGGGCATGGGCTCCTGTAGCTCTGGAGGTGGAGGTGTACTGCCCTGCACTTTCACAGACTCAATAGACAGCCCTCCATTGATGAAGAGGTCACCAAGTCCATTACAGATGTTTTGGTCTTTCAGGACATTCTCACTGGCAAGTTGGCAAGGAGACTAGAAAAGACAAGACAAAAGATCTGGTCTATGTTTTTGTACAAAAAGGTAAATTTCTTGCTGGAAATCAAGCACTGGTAGTAGAATGTTTTCTATAACACATGGAATATATTTGTCAACTACAATGGTGGCTAGTTAAAATTATTATTTTCCATGTGAAAAAATAAAAATGTCTCCTATTATCTCACATAGGATAATTACCAGAATATTGTTTTGCGCTGTAGCAGGCCTTTTAACGACAGGATGAGGCAAGACACTCTCTGCTGGCCTTTTTCCACACTTGAGCAAGGAAGTAATGGCTAAAAAAAAAAGCAAATCATCTCATTAGTCCTCATGCACCTATTAAACATCATGATTACCATCTTTGTAGGTTCTTCAAAGCAATAGTGTGGTTTGCATTGCAAATTACCTGGGAATTCAATTTCGTTTTTATGCTGCTGTTCCTGTAAAGAAATGAAGCGAATTTATGAACATGCCATAAGAGTATTTTTTATAGTAGGAATTTGGGAAGATAAACCTAACTGTCAAACAAGATAAGACATCTGGAATTTCTTGTGATAACCAGCATGCAAATGTTGAAGTGTTGGAAGATGTGTCTAATAGTCAGTTGGGAGTTTCAGATAAAGCTTCTACACATCAGACAGTGATGAGAAACAGCTCATTATTTAAATCAGACACTGTGAGGAAGCGCCTACCTGTACTTCGCTGTTCCGTTTCTGCATAATGAGCTCCTTGACTGTGTTCTTCACTCGTACACCCTGGTACCGACGCAGCAGTCCTGAACTGTCCTGGTGAGCCTCCACTACAGAGGAAAATACGCGTCATCTTAAGTAGCCGAAACATCATATATACACACTACACTACAATCTATGTAGAAATAAATGTAAAAAAGTCACATCTAGTAATAATATGATCATATTTACAACAATACTTGCATTAGTATATCAATAACAACAAAAAATCACATAATGAATAATAATTATAACCCAATATTTACATTGTTTTTGTTTTTATTTCTTGTCAGAACCAGTGATAAATGTGTCTATCATAATAAACAAATATTCAGTACAAAATAATATTCAAGCTTTAATAGTTAACGTTAGTTTTCAATAGGAATGAACTGTTGACAGCTGAGGTATTGCTTTAACGCACTGAAAAATGTTATTTTGCCATTTCTTCCTAACTTTTCCTCTTTAGTCAAGTCTATTTTAGTGTTTTTTTGTTTTGTTTTGTTATTTTTTTAATGCCAGCTTTGCTGACTTAACGTTACTGTTCCGAGTTTAACTGATTGCTCCAGACAGGAGCCAGATTACCAACTTTTTAACAGATTTTTACAGTATAGGTCAAGTTTTTAAACTCACATCACTGCTCAAACGATATATTTCATTATAAATATTACTTTTAAGGTATTTATTGGACGTTTTAAGGTATATTTTAAGGTCATCTAAGACCGAGTACGGTACCGTTGGCGCCGGATAGTCCGCTGTCTGTGAGCGGCGGGCTCGCCGCGCTGCTCCAGCTCCTCTCAGACTCCCCCGGAGACCACGGAGACTGCTGACCGTTACAGTTGCTCGGCTCGGAGGGGGAGGAGCAGCCATAAAATGACCAGAGGTGGACTGGACTGGTCATAACATCTGCGTCCGTGTCGACAAAGCCCGAATAGCCCTCGGAAACTCGGTCAATAATCATCTTGCTCGCTTTGACACACTCCCTCGTCAAACCGACTGACACACCTTCGCGAACTGTGGAGGGAAAAAGTCCCCGAGCCTATTTAAGGCGGCTATCCCGGCCTACTAACGGCAGGTAACGAAGTCAGAGACACCAATGGTAGAGGAGAAATGAATGACTGACAGCCTTGTTGACCAATAGGAATTCACTTTCACCCCGCCCAGTCCTTTAGACACGCCCATCGCGTGTTCTCGTTGGCTGTGTCCGAAACTGAAGGCGCTGTCTCGATGCCTTGCTGCCTTCGCTGTCTCATAAGTCAGTGCCTAAGAATGCAGTGTTTTCTGCTATTCTTTCTAACCGTATCGGCGCGGACACAGAGGATTTTGGGATATGGCACCGAAGGATACAGCTACACTGCCTTCAAAAACACGGCCGAACGGAGGAACCTCAGCAGGCAGCGTTTATACAAGCATTACTACTTATGAATACTGTGTTTAATTCTCTCCGGTGTAGTGCTGGTTCAGTTCGATTCAGTTAAGCGAACCGATTTGTTCGAATAGTCCGCTTCAAGACGTGATTTTAGTAGGTTAAATTGTGATTTGTAATTATTTTGTGCTATAAGAACCCATATAACTCACCAATGAGTGAGTGCCTTCCTGCCTCAGAATACTGTATGCGTTCTCCCCGGTGTAGTGCTGGTTCAGTTCGATTCAGTTAAGTGAACCGGTTCGTTCGAATAGTCCGTTTCAGGTTGTGACTCTAAGAGGTCAAATTGTGATTTATGATTATTTTGTGTTGTAAAAACCCACATAACCCGCAAGCAAACACAGCGCAGGTGCTACACAAAAGTTTAATTCACACGTGAATCTGTTGAGATTATTTATTGAAAGAACCGATTCAAAAGAACGATTCACTCACGAGTCGGACAGACTTCAGAGTGCTGTATTCGTTTTGAAGGGATTTACTCCAAATGTTTGTCACGACGATGTGATATTTGCTCATTTATTCACATTTAGATAAATAATTCACGAATTTCGAAGCCCAGTCTAGAGTTTTAGTGTTGCGGTTTAGTCTCAAGTTAGTTTCGACATTTTTCTGTTGCAATAGAGTGCAATTCACAACGTGGCAAGCTGGTTTATGGCTAGACAAGATCTAAACTAGTTTGAATCTAGGCAAATTCCTGTGGACAACAACAGCAGCAACCATTTCAAACTGAATGCTGTCAGTTAAAAGCATTTCTCACCAGTGAGCACGTATGCTTTGCATCTCTAACCGTAAATTGACTGGATCTTTTTTAAAAGAAAGAAATATCTGGATCAGGCCTACCTGAAGACTCATGCTTCGTCTCTGTACAGCGTTATTTCCACATCCAGCATGGGTAAAACCTTGTTAATATGTTCAAACGCGTTTAAACCGAACTCAGAGAATGTCTAAGACGAAATGAAACCCCTTTAATTTAATGAGTCACTTTTTGGACATGCTCTGGTTGTTCAGGAACTTTCAGTAAGGGAATTCCCAAAGCTACAGCCCAACAAGGAGAACTCAGTATTTAAATGTTTTGACAGATCACTTCACTCATGAAACTTTGGGAGTATTTGTATGCTGTAGGGAAAGATATTATTTTTCATTTTCTTTATGTTTGTGGTCTGCCCTTAATGACAGGATGGACACTCCACTGTATTGCAAGGCCATACACACCAAACAGCCATAACATTAAAACCACCTCCTTGTTTCCACACTCATTGTCCATTTTATCAGCTCCACTTACCATATAGGAGCACTTTGTAGCTCTACAATTACAGACTGTACTCCATCTGTTTCCCTATACTTTGTAAGCCCCCTTTCACCTTGTTCTTCAGAGGTCAGGACCCCCATGGACCCTCACAGAGCAGGTACTATTTGGGTGGTGGATCATTCTCAGCAGTGCAGTAACACTGACGTGGTGGTGGTGTGTTAGTGTGTGTTGTGCTGGTACGAGTGGATCAGACACAGCAGTGCTGCTGGAGTTTTTAAACACCTCAGTGTCACTGCTGGACTGAAAGCGTCCTGTGACCACTGATGAAGGACTAGAGGATGACCAGCACAAACTGTGCTGCAACAGATGAGCTACAGTCTCTGACTTTACATCTACAAGGTGGACTGACAAGGTAGGAGTGTCTAAAAGAGTGGACAGTGAGTGGACGCAGTGTTTAAAACCTCCTGCTGCACTGCTGTGTCTGATCCACTAGTACCAGCACAACACACACTAACACGCCACCACGTCAGTGAAAGTAGAAACAAGTATCAGCACTTTCTCATCAACACTTTAGCGCCATCTGGCGGTGTTGGTAATTAGGCTATTTACCTCGAGTAAGAACTGTTCACAGTAGTGATAATGGGAACCACAAGTCTGCTCTCTTACAGAAAGTTATTACACGAAATGGTTACAAATATGTCACCAAATGCCTGAGATACTGTTTTGCCATAGTTTTGAGAGAAGTTGTTTATGAGTCCATTTATGGCAGAGGTATATGCAGGATGTTGTAAGGCAAAATAGTCCCTATAGAAATCTTTTCCTGCCAAATTTGCCATTATTTTTGAACCATTAACATCATTATATATACACATGTGTAGATTCATTGATCAATTTGGCTCACCAAAGAAATGGCTAGTTATGCTCAAAGACATAACAACCCCTGGTTCCTATCACCACCATTAAAAGACACCCATCTCTGTAAGTTTCTCTACAATCATCCATTCCACATCAAACCACTCCAGACGACTTTGTTTACACCTTAACGACTGAAAAGCACTGCTGAATTTCCCTTTAAATTAAAGTTCAAATGGGTTACTAGCTTAAAGTTAACAAATAACTGCTCAACGTGACATTTTATTTTCAAAAGTGCATTCAAAAACATAGAAAATCAGTGTGAAATAAATAAAAAAACGATTTCAAATGCAACACAGAATGCTGTTAGCTGACACACTGTAGTGAACAACTGAATTTACACAAAACCAATATGTACAATGTAATCGTTGTATCAGTATGTCCAGTCTACGAAGATGCTGAAAAATATCAAAGGTAAACCCTACATCCTTTTAACGTATAGTCATAGAACTGTAACATTCACAAGTTACAGGAAAGGAAAAGTTTATTAAGTGCAGTAAATAAGCTACAAGTTGGCACTCTTTGTATGCAAGGGTGTTACGTATCTCAATGACTGAGTTTTGAAGCCGTTATGTACATTCTAATGTGTTCATCTGCTAAATGCATGAATCTGCACACTTGTATGTTTGGGAGCAGAAAGTACTTCTGCATTCACTAGATGGGACGGGCTAAGCTGACATTTAAAAAACTGATCTCAGATGACTCAGACTTTTCTCAGACTGAAGGTCAAGGCTACCCTTGGTTTATTTCTTGGCTTCAATGGTGACGAGAAGGCTGGGTATATTTTCAAACAACATGAAAATATTTAAACATGGTTGTCAGAGCTAACCTCAGGGGCTGCTATCAATAAGCACCTTCAAAGTAGGAGTGTTGAGCTAGCATTTGTTGTGGCAACTAGGACTGTCATTAAAGTGAAGAAATCCAGTCCTACATCCTCGCTCCCACGCTCAGATTCTTCATGAACATAGAACCAGATGTCTTCACAGAGGTAATGCCAGAAACACAAAGGCAAGTCTCACCTAAAACTGCTAAGTGGTGGTCCCTTTTAGCCACTTTAGCATCTTCTGGGTGACATATTCCTTTTAAATGCTATCTAGAAAGGACAGTCTTAAAGAAATGGTTTAGTTAAAATCTAATTTGCACAGTTTTCCACTTAAGCAAGATGTAACTTATCAGCCAAGACGTCCAAATTGTACTTCTTTAGTTTAGCACTGGAACTATAAAGCTAATGTTGCTAACAAATGCCCAAACCTTTTTGAGAGGGGTTTTAGGCTGTACAGTCGTATGTAAAAGTTTGGGCGCCCCTGTCCAATTACATGTTTTGTTGATTATCTGAGTAAAAATAAGTGAACACATCCTCTACAGAAAACATACTTCTGCACATTTTAATGCACAACTACTGCTTATTTGCTGAATGAAATATATGAGGGGAAAAATAACACAAAATGTTTCATGTTTCAAAATTATGGCACTTTTTATATTTTATGCTTAATTTTTTCCCAAAATGTTAAACAAATGAATAGAAATTGTGCTCTAAAATGTGCATAAAAAACACCATATTTAAGTTTGTTCCCTGTGGAGGATGTGTTCACCTCTTTTCACTTAACAAATCAATAATACATGCCATTTGACCAGTGGGGTTCAAACTATTATGGAAAAGATTTAGGTGACTATTGGCTACTAGTGTTTAGCATCAGCGCTAAAATAAGGAAACTAAATTTGGACACTAATCATGTCCTGGCTGATCAATTACATCTGGAGTAAGTGAAAAATTGTATGAAATTTTGCCAAACTATTCCCTTAAAGGAATATTACAGCTATTTTCAACCTAATCTATCTACCACATTTGCATCATATGCTTGATTACTATGGACAATCATTTCAGTGTGTTTCCCTATACTTTAAACAGAAAAGCAGACAACTCTGTCACTGGGCAGTTGCTAAATTATGCGAATAAACAACTGATGTGACTGTACAACTCAAACTCAAAATTACAACTATTACACTCTAACAAAATAAGACAGACATGGCAGAGGCCCAGACCCTGATTAAGCCTAAACCTAGGCTAAAAAGGATTTCAATTATTCACCTCTGGCACAGTTATTTAGTTCAGGACTAGGCTTAACTTATGTTTGGGGAACCAGCCTAGAATGTTTTTGAGAATGTACCAAAGCTGTTTTATCCAACTTTTGAACATTTTAGAAGTATGATTCTAGTTATTTTCACTTTCCCTAAGATTTCTGGGTGTTCAAGTATGATCAGGCAGAAGCCTGAAAAAACTGTCACTACACTGGCAACACATTACCAAAGATTCTTCCTTCTGGATAACTAGTCCTGTCTCAATTTTACAGATTTACAGGTTATCATTTTAACTGATGCTAATCTTTGAAAATATGTACTTTGCATAAACATTTGCTAGAAGAAATCTGCCCAGCTGCTTTTATTAGTGTTTTTCAGGCAAGTCGTCTGTTCTTTTCTAAGTACAGAGAAGCACATCAGAGTTATTGTACATGGCAGTCAACCGTACGTTACAGATGTAGCAGATGGTGATTGGGTTGAAAAATGCTGAAGGATTCCGTTAAGAGATTTGTAGCACATTTTCATCCTTTCACATCTCTGCCTTCAGCAGGGGGCACTGCCTTTCAGCCTCTGTGTCAGGAGAGGAGGAGGGCTCAGACACTCTTAGTGGAGAGAGGACTGACGTGTCCAGTGATGTTCCTGTCCTGTCCGAGCCTCTTTCCTCTTCAGCCTCGTCCTCTTCTTCCTCCTGTCGCTGCACAGAGGACAGGTACTGCTCGAGCAAGCTGCCGTCCTGACTGTCCCCAGCCCCTCCAGGTGAGCGCGCAGCTCCTGCGGACCGCACTGTTTCAGGGGATCCAGCTGTGGCTGTGCTGCTCAGACTGTCCTCTAGCGCCCCCTGCCGTTCCCCTGGGGAATGGAAGCCTGATTCAGGGATAGATAGCTCACTGCGCATGGCGGGAGCCGTGGCTGTGTCTTTAGGGACAGCAGGAATAGGGCCCACGGCAGAGCTCTGTGAGGAAGACAAACAGCTGAGCTGCTCCTTCACCGAAGACTGCCACTCCAGCATGGCCTGAAGCTGTAAGAAAAGAAATAAAAATTAGAGTCACATGGTGCCCCTGAGTTTTTGCCACCTATCTATGTATTACATTTTTCATAGGGGTGTAATAATGCATTCATGCATTATGTAGGGGGCAATTAAAGGGCTCATAACATGGAAAAAGGTCTTTTTCTTGCTTTTTTGAAAAATTGTAAAATGTTCAAAAGTTTCAAAATGTACAGTTCACTCCTCTGTCCATACAGTCCATGAATAGAAACTAAGCTATAAAAACAGCCCGTTTTGAAATAATGGTTTTTGTGATGCCATGAATATCAATGTATTTAGAGTTATGTGTATTCAGCCTACAACAATTTATTGCAGCCTATAGATGCTGAAAGGAGTGTTTAAGCCCTAAACTGCTTTTAGAATGAGGCACAATACACAGCAGCCAATCAAAACAGAGATCATTCGTACACATTGGTCTTAAAGGCACAGTAACAGAAAACAGCTTGTTTAAGGGATAAAGGTAGACATGAAAATTTGGTCTTACTGAAATATGACACTTCTTGAAAGTAAATGTGCTGTGAACATAAAGCTTGGTGTATTTTTATTAGTGTCTGCATTAAACTACAGTGTAAATTGTTCCTCCAGTCATATTTATGCAGTTTATTTTTAAAAATACTTCTAAATTGTATCAAAACAATCAAATCATGGAGAAATTTGAGTTTCCTAATGAATTATTAAATACTGAGTCATTTTTCAAAATGTTGTACAACATTTAAAGTGACGTGTCTAGGCCTGTCACAGTTATTACATTCTTACCCGATTTCAAATATTTGAGATGATTGCAAAATTTTTCCCAGTTTTTTCCTTTACATCGCAACAAACAGAATAAAATGAGTGAGTGTTCATCCATTTGAGGCAAATGCATTTAAATAAGAGAATGCATATACTGAGAAGTCAAAGGTTTTTACACAGCTTTAAACTTTCATGCAATTTTAGTTACTTGAAACCTACATAAAACTAAATTGCATTTGAGTTGCATAATGTAAAGCATGCTGTAACTCCTTTGAAACTCTAGTTTTTATAAGAGCCACAGTGTAAAGCCAGCCTTACAAAAACAACAAATGTTACTTTAACAAGTTTAGAGGGCAACGTTCAGTAATGTTTGTTTATTTGACCTTGAGCTGTTTCTGACATCACACAGGAGCTACTAAGTATCCACAGCTAGGAAGCAAAATAGCTACCAGTACCAAAACTAATTTGGCTGCTTAAGGCTTGTATATTAATCGATAGCGGACAACAAGCCAGTTACTATATACAATAATTGTATATACTATACACAATTATTTTATAGCCAGTAAATGTCAGCTAAAATATGATAGTGACCATATATGACTGTTAACTTCTAATAGAGCAGAATTAAAAATGAGATCATTAAACCTAAAAATGTATTCTTCTTGAACCATTCTGGTTGATGAATGTACTCCGTTTAGGATCATCATTGAGCAGGTTGTATAACTCTTTGCATTCTTCTGTAATATTCTGACTTGACAGTAATGACAAAACAAGTCAGTCACCGTCTCCTGTGAAGATCGGGCACCATCCTAATCCACATCTATTTTTGATGGTGTGTGAGTCACTTCACAGCCTAGACAGATAAGAATCACTAATTTCTTTCTTCCTGTTTTCTCTGCTCCATTAAAACCTATTTGCTTTGAACATTTAAGAACCAACACTTTCAAGAGAAATTTTAACTGGCCACCACTCCGGCAGATGACGCACTTCATTTGAAGGGCACTTGCGCTTATCAGGTGTGAAAAATGATATGTTTAATTACTATGCACATCAAACGGTGATATAATACATGTTCCTTTTCCTCTCAGACTTACTGTGTTTACCATAGAAGCCTTGAGAAGTAAATGCACTTTTTGATACTATTACTCATGAGATATTAAAGTGTTACTTAGGAACACTGACAAATACATTCCTATGATCACTTCATTGAGCAAGTCTTTATCTTGGCGGTAAACTGTCTTGGTAAATAAAATGATGATTTACTCAGTGCCTTCACACGTCCGCCTACTGACTCACTCATACTGATCCTTCTTGCTGCAGCTGTCTGAATGTTTAGTCATGGCCACTAAGAGGATCATCATCATATATTTGACTGACTGTTGCCAAAGTAAACTTTTTTGTGTGCTTAGGGTTCACTTTCAGTAGACAAACCAAAGAACAAAAGAAGTGTGAAAGTATGCTAATATTGACTTGTTTCCAGAGGAACTTCACAGCTTCTTCCTGAACCATCCTCTGCAACTTCTCCTCCTCTTGTTGCTTCCGCACCCTAAAAACATGTGCAAACACAAGATAGGACAAGAGACAAAGACATGATTAGAAATGTACAGCAGAGCAACAGTTTAATATATCAGTTAAACCCTTTTAAACAGTAGCAGTAAATGCATTTTCAGTGCATTTTGGAGTTTCCTCTACAAAGCTGACAAGGTGTGGCCACAAATTCATATATCGAGGCCACAAATTAATATGTTGAAGCGACGTGGCCACAAGAAATTATTATATTAATATGTCAATATATTAACTTGTGGTTTCTATTTTCTTTAGTTCATTGAATTAACATATTTCTACAGAAATCTGAAAATTTTAAAATTCAATTTGAGTTATATTTTGAATAAAAATATTTTACTGGAGTATATTCATACAAACAGGAGATAAGCCGATTTCCATTACGTGGGTAGAATGGCCACTAGGAGGCCTGCAGAAAGGGGTTAATGTCCATATTTGAAATTTTATATTTCCTTTGGTCCATATGCTCTCTTAGCTTTCTCTTAGGAACACAAATTTGAAGACACGTTTCAATTCAATTATCATATAACTTGAAGGTTTTCAATCACTTAGTCTCGCATACCAAATCTCATCTTCTGGGAACATGGAACTACTACTTTTAGCAAAACAGTGGAAAATCCAAAATATTAAAATAGGTAGAGGTTCATTCAAATATATATCTATAAAATAATTCCCCACTTTAGACCATTAAGAACAAGTTCTGGGACATTTTTCCCTTATCATAATTAATTTAGTCAGCTAGATATGAATGGATAAAGCGCTAATCGACTAAGTCCTACAGAATAAAGTAATAGTGCATTTACCTCATTAAAACATTATAGCCATAACTGTATTTTTGAGAACATCAGCGTAACGCCAAAGACGTGACACTCAATAACAAAAACAACACGGCACATGACTGTGTTTTTTCCTGGTTTTGCTACTGTACTATCGTATGGTCAATTTGAACAGGTTAACTATTACTAAGGGAGCTCGAGGTTCAGAATCATTACTGGATTAAAAACACAGATCACATCATTTATCATTTAATTACAGTACCTCCCCAGATACAATGAATTAATCCACTGTGAATCAGAAAGGTTTTATATATTTTTTACCTCTCCAGTTCTGCTGTCAGGTAGACAATGTGATCCTGCATCCTGCGCAGCCGAATCTCGCAGCGCACCTCTTTGGCCTGTGGGTGCTGCTGTCGAGTCCAGTGTCCCCTCCACCAGGCCTGAATCTTCACAGCTGCTTCATCTGGCTGCCACTGTGCCACCGTGGCACGCTGCTTTATCTGCTCTGTGCCATTCTGTAACATGGCCTCTCCATTCAGGAGACAGCTTTGCTGCTTGCTGTTTTTCAAATGAACCCCTCCATGAGTTTGCTCTTCTGGTGTTGAATAATCTGCTCTGTTTTTTGGTGTTTGGATGACTTTCAATTGAGAGCTCTTTTCTGTCTCTGCTTTCTGAGGCTGGGAGCGAGTTGGGTTTGGAGGAGCCAGCGAATCAGGCTCATCCAGCTCCTCCTCTTCGCTGTCAGGGGGTGATGGAGAGTGGACGGCGGAGCTGACAGGAAGAAAGGCGGACTCTGAGGAGAGGAGGCTGCCATGGAGCTTCTCTTCATCTGTCTGCACGTCCTCTAGAACCAGATTCTCTTCACCATAAGGGGGAGCCTGAACGGCAGTAAATTTTGCTGAGGATGTGCTGCCCATCCAAGTGTTCACCTGAAGAACCGGTTCAGGAAGTTCTGTCATAAATAACAGAAAAAAAGAGTGAGAGACAAAGTAAGGCAAAAATACTTTACAATGTTAGATGAACTATCATAACAGTGAAAAACTTAGAAATTAAACGATGTACACTAAACAAAGGTATGAGGACATCTAAGTATCACACCTACAGAGCTTGTTGGACATTCAATTCCAAAACCATAGGCATTAATATGGAGTTACACCCACCATTGGTTTGTGGGAATGTGCATCCATTCATTAAAAAAGCACTTGTGAGGTTAGGCACTGATGTTGAATGAGAAGGCCTGGCTCGGAGAACAACAGTCAGAGAACAAGTTTCCACTGCTCCAGAATCTAGTGGCACAGCGTTTCACTCCACTTCAGCTGATGTTTTGCACTGTGCATAGTGATCTTGGGTTTGTACACAGCTGCTCGGCCATGGAAACCTTATAAAGCTCCTCATGCAGTTCTTGTGCTGACGTTGCTTCCTGAAACAGTGTGAAACTTTGGAGCTCGGCTGATCCTGGAGAGCTGGTGTCCAGGACAGTTTGGTGATGACACCTTGACTTTATAAACTGGTTAGGAATGGGTGTGAAACACCTGAACGAATGTCCACATACTTTTTACACTTCATCTTCATTAGGAACAGTGTTAACAGAGAGAATCATAACGCAATCATTTGAGAGTTATATGGTGCATCTTTGCCACCATTCTTTCGCAGAGCACAAATAATCTGGTTGTTATATATTAAGCAGGTCAGATCTCAGGTGTGAATGGTCACTGCACTGCAGAATTTAAAGTTTTCTCTGAGTTTAACTCATCAGCTAACCACCAATCCATTTTTGAGTTAAACTGAGTATATTAGAATAGGGTAAACACAAAGTCTCCAAAACTACATTTTATATCAGTGTTTCTAATCCTGCTCCTAGCGACCCACAGTACCACACGGTTTCAAGTATTCCTTGATTTAACACACCTAATCTGCTCATCAACTGGTTATTGAACCATTTATGAGCTGAAACAGTGTCAAGGTCTGGTGAAACTGTGCGGTGCTGTGAGTTGGCAGGAGCAGGACTAATAAACTGTGTTTTTTATTTATCTGAGATGGAATCGGCTGCCAACCTGACTGAATGATGACAGGAAAAGCCTCAAATATGGCCACTCCATCTTTGGCTCGATCAGTCAAGTGCTGTTCCACGTCTAGCTGAGTTGGGCGAGGAGGACTTGGGGAGTCACGGTGACTTGACTGGAGCAGCTGCCTCTGATGCTGCCTGCAGGAACACATGGTTAGAAAAGTTCTGTTATAAAGCTAAACTTAAACAAGCAACTACAACGAGCAGCTCAACCAGAAATGACAATGACTCCTGAGCAATAACTAGCACATAATGCTAATGTGCATAACTTTCATGTTAGCTTTCATTTGTGGTTGACTACAGTAGCATTTTACACTAAAGTGACATTTAAATGTTCTTGAGATGGAGCCTTGAGGCACCTCTGCTTGCTGAGAATCCTCTCCAGCTTGGCATCCTCAGCAGACTGCAGTGCTGATGTGGATGTCAAAGGGCATGTGGAAGCCAGGTACTGGACTAGCTGTATGTGCTGCCCAGGACGATATGTGCGGCCTTTTCCCTGGCTGTATAGCCATTCTGCCTTGAGCCTAGAGTTATGAACGAAGACAGAAATGAGTCAAAGAAGCCAGTACATACCATCTTGAAAGAAACTACAGTAACAAATGCTGAATAATGTTACTCTATGGGTCTCGTTTCAGAGCTTTTAAAATTTTAAATAGTGTAATGTGGAATTGCATAGTTAGTGTATGACTATGATTTGGACGGCCTTTCATAGCACAAAGCACTCCTGCACTCACCCCTCTTTCTGTGACACCATATATCCATCAAGCACCTTCAGATTGAGGCACCAGCTCACAACATATGGACGGTAATCAAAGCCAGGCAAGGAGGGTGTGGCCATCACGCACGGATTGGTCATGATGGACAGCTGCTCAAGGTCATGTAGAGGTGCCAAATAGGACACCTGAGAGAGTAACATTGTCAGTGGACAGAGGCTAGATAATATATGGAGGGAAACACACCTACAGGATAAACATTACTTGGTAAAATAGGGTAAATTGTTGACTACCTCACTGAGGTCTCGGATCTCATTCTCAGCCAAGGAGAGAACGGTGAGGTTTGGGGGGAAATGGGCAGGGACAGTACGCAGCGTTGTTATGATGTTGCCATGGAGAAGGAGTGTCTGGGGGAGTGGAAACATTGCATTATTATGATGTCTTACATCTACCTAGTTTTGATTTTCATTATACTGTATTAATATTCTGATATATAGTTTTGTAATGTGACGAATCCCATTTCAAATGTTTCATAGTAAAAAATCTGCGGCCCACCTTTAAGGCAGTGAGTTTTGAAATGTCCCCTGTGTTCGAAATGTTGTTGTCAGATAGATCCAGATGTTGCAGAGCCACACAGCTGTTCAGCAGCTCTATCACCTTAAAGAATACAGAATCATAGGATCAGAGGCCACAGACTGTCACTAGATTACTTATTCGTCTATTGACTGTTACTATCTATACCTTTATGTTATTGCCTGCCAAGTTCAGCCACTCAAGATGGACCAGATCTTTCAGTCCCTCGATGTAGCCAATGCTGTTGTTAGGCAGGTTCAAAACTCTCAATTCTGTGAGCCTTGACACCCCCATCATGCGAACTAGACGATTACAGGCAACAGACAGCTGTTCATAGGGAGGAAAATGAAAAGAGTTATGACTATGAAGACAACATTTATATTCAGCACCACATACAGCTCAATATTTCATGAAAAAAGTTCTATGTAGGTGCAAAATATACATTACAGGTACCTGCTTAAGTGCTGCATTCTTCTCTAGATGTTCCAGTTTGATTATGTGGTTCTGGTCTAAGATGAGGGTGTGGGTGTCCGGTGAACAGGAGAAGTTTGGGTCCAACTTGTGAAGGCCCTGACTTGAAAGGTCAACTAAACCTGGACCTTGACAACAACATCACCCAATCAGTAGTTAAAAGGCAGAAACTAGTAAATGACACTGCTTGTATTACAACTGCTACACATCCATGCACAGTATTATACAGACAGCATACACGATTTCCCAGGAATTAAGCCTAGTCCAGTACTACATCTTACTTCCAATGGAGAATCTTAATTGTATAAGTTCTGTGTAATCCAGAACTAAGCTTAACCAACCTTTTATGTCCAAAGGTTTGCTGACACCTGCTCCTCTAATGTTCATTTTAAACTCAAGAGTATTAATAGAAAGGGGGTCACCTCTCTACTCTTGTGGGGAGACTTTACACTACATGTTTGAACACTGTCAAAGTTAACTTTACTGTCATTCCTTTTCACTTTACTTAGTTAAGAATACCAATAACAGAAGCAGCTAAACAATGACCTTTCTCCAAATTTATCTAATGTATGTCAAATTTACCCTAATGGATGGCACAACGTCATACTGAGTTTATTTTTAGGGACCTCCCCAGAATTTTGATTTACATACATTTAGGGGGTCCAAGAGGTTAATTAGGGAGTCCTGGAACAGTGTTCTTTGGAGAGAACATCATCCAATTCTTTTGGGAAGATTTGGATGGAGCTCTGTCACTCCAGAGAATGCAGTTCCACTGCTCCACAGCCCAGTGCTGGGGTGGGGGGGGGGTTTATACCCCTCTGGTCAATGCTTGGCATTGAGCACAATGACCTTAGGCCAGTCTACTGAACTGCTCAACATGGGACGATGTATGTCAGTGGTTCGCAAAGTCAGTCTTCGGATGCCCCGTGCTCTACACATTTTTTTTTGTGTTTTCTCTATTCTAACAGACCTGACCATTGTTAATATTTATAATGAGTTAATGCACCAAGTCTGCAGAGTCTGGGGTAGAGCTGAAAGATGAATCCTTTTTTATATCAAAATTGCAATTTAAGAGAGTACAATTTTCAAATCGCAATAGCTGGCACAGTATATTCAGGGTTCAAGCCTCAAGTCAGAAAAAGTGCACAGTCTGGTCCTGAACGTTGATTTACAGAATATAATCACACTTTGAATCGCACTTGAAATATTAGTCAGAAAAATCACAATTTGATATTTTCCACAAGTTGTTTAGTCCTAGTACAGGGTTCATGGGACTGTGACTGGAAAGCCCTGCCTTAGGCTGATGTGTGGCTGCTCCAGAGCGTCCATTTATACGGGCAATGCCTTTCTTTGGAAATTACAGAAGCTGCATGTGCACAGTTGAATAACTGTGTCAATAGGTGTTATCGTAAGCGGTGTCTGCATACTTTTGGACATAGAGCGTATGATAAAGAATATTCCGTAACATGTTTTCATATTGAATCTACTGCTTTCTTTAGCCAAATGTCGACCTGAAAGAAACGGTCTAATGTCTCATCAACTCTCTCCAGCTGCGCTGTTTAACCTGGATAACGTTTAACCGTCAAACACTCTGACAGGGACAGGTGGGCTTCCAAAACATGCTCTACACGATCTACAGTGAAAATGACTAGAGATGTGGTCTAATAAAGGCCTGAGAAGTGAACCACCCGCTCCAGACTCTGTCAGTTCACAGAGGACGAGCAGCGGTGAAGAAATTAAGAAACTGTCATCACACAAACAGAGGCTAAGCTAACGTTAGCTAACGCGCCGTTAAAGGATGTTTAGCACAATTATATGCAGCAGCAGCCAGGTCTGTGTCCCTCTACCACAGAGTTAGAGGGATAATGGTTAAAAAACCCAAACACATTGCTTGAAATATCTCCACAAGCTTCATACCTTCATAAGTTGTCATCTGAGTGATGGGATCAGGGACGATGGCTCTCTCCGCCGCCGCCATGCTTCCCGCTTGAGTCACCGCCAGGCAACCGATCGCGAATCTGATTGGATGAATAAAGTTCACATTAAAAATATTTTTAAGGATTTTTCCTAGACCTTATTTTAAAATGCGATTCCGGCGGTGTGGTTTGTTTGCGGAAATGTGACGTTTTCACCAAACTGCTTTATTGATAAGCCGCCTACCCACAATTCCTTTTCCTCTTCCTCATCTGACTCGCCGCCATGAAGTAAGCGCAGTCCCGTTTTATCCGTAAACATCTGCCTACAAATCTTTAAAATACATCTATAACTGGAACCGTGAGATGTTTTATAAGTGTCTTTCTTCGATATTCATGTACTATTTGTCACTTGCAGGGTCGAGTTGTGCAGTTTTAGCGGGTACAAAATCTATCCCGGCCACGGCCGGCGGTATGCCAGGATCGACGGGAAGGTAACGTCAAAATAACATTATGTCAGAAGTCGTTTCTGAGACACAGAAGTGTGTTTTATTTTAGTGTAGCTTATGGTTTGTATAACACACGAGCCACCAGTTTGTGGCCGAGGTTTATAAACCTTTTCTGGAAGCTTCAACTTAACAGTAAATGGTAGTACAGTTAGCTGAACACCGGCCTGCTCGTCATTAAAGCCTTGATACGATAATGAAGCGCCGAATGGCTTTGAGACTGAAGTGTCGTCTGTTTGTGTTCTGTGCTGATATAACTTCTTTTGCTGAGGCCGCTTCAGTTCGTTTAAGTGTTGTAGTTAGCTATGTTACTGTCAGCGTAGCTAGGTTAGCTTGCTAAGTAGCTAGTAGGCTGGTGTTTCTGTGTGCAGTGAGTTCAAGTGTCCAACACAGCTAAACTGCTTGACTTTAAATGATGTATTTTGTGTCAGTGGTGCTTCATTGTAGTCCTGGGACCCCATGTTTTGGGAGTAAAGAAAACACAACACACCTGACCAAGCACATGAGGCGCTTGTTTGTTAAATAAGACAGTGGTTCTCAAACCAGTCCCCAGAGACCCCCAGATTTTTGCTCCAGCCTGACTTGTGAAACACAGCGATAGAGCAGGAATGGGGACTGGGTTGAGAACCACTGAGATTTGGGGTTGAATATGTTGTGCTAAATGAGGGAAAATGCAAAGGTGCATAGCATGAGGACCCTAGCCCCCAAATTATGTATCTCTTTCTCCTGGTGGTGTTATGCATTTTGCAGTATTAACTCAAGTTTTTCTTTTTCAGGTGTTCCAGTTCCTGAACGCCAAGTGTGAGTCTGCTTTCCTGACCAAAAGGAACCCTAGACAGATCAACTGGACCGTTCTTTACAGGCGCAAGCACAAGAAGGGCTTGTCCGTAAGTTCAGCAATCTTTGATTTGCAGCTGGTTGATTTGTGTGATATTGTGGTGATATAATCTTGTAATATGAGCAGTTCCCGTAATCTGTGTGATCAGTTGCCCCTTCAGGCGTTGCAAAGCGACTGATTTCTGTCGTTTTGTGTCAAAAGGTGGCATAGAATAAAAAGGGCTATGTTTACGCCTAGGACTCATCTATACAGTGGGTTCTTAGTGTCCTTATAGTCCTACAGTTCTTTGGGAATCCCTCCTAAAATCATTGAACTTAATTTCGCAGAGGGATAAAGACTTGATTTGATATGTGTGTTCCACTACACTGGCTTTCTAGAGATTATATGAGGCTGACTTGCGCTTGATCATAGAGTATTTATGACTGATGAATAATTTTGGTAAGCTTAATGCTTGGATTGTGGAAATCTGAAGACTTGAGGTACAATTCTGGGTCCTTCATGCTGTTATAGGGTTTTAGATTCTGGGGTAGCTTGTTTTAAGGGGTGGATAATGCAACTGTTACTGGCACCATAGTAAGCTTTTCGAACATGTCATTAATAGTACTTTTACAGCACTTGACCAACTGTATGGTTCATTAAAAAGAGATTGAGAGCACGTAAAGCTTGAGTTTTTAAAGATGCACTGGGAAAAAATGTTTACATGATTCAACTGTGTGCATTGATTCCACACAATGTTACATCAACAAGTTAATTAAATGTTTACATGCAGCAGTTATGGGGCTGTAAAAATTTCATTAGTTTTGAGCCAGTGTACACATTTGAATCATGTAAACTTAAGCCTTTAAATTTAACTTAAGCTTTTAAACTTGCAATTTTTTCCAGTGTGGTGCTGTTGGTGCATTGTCTCAGACTGCATCAAACTTATCAAACTTCAGATTGTTTTTTTCTGTTCTTTGGTTATACCTGAAGTCAGTATTGGTCTTTTATTCTTGGTGGCTCATTGTTTTGTATTCTGCTCTAACAGGAAGAGGTGACAAAGAAACGCACCCGCCGTGCTGTCAAGTTCCAGAGGGCCATCACTGGTGCCTCTCTGGCTGAGATCCTGGCCAAGAGGAACCAGAAGCCAGAGGTGCGCAAGGCTCAGCGGGAGCAGGCCATCAGGTCAGTGTTTAAACGTGTGAAATTGTACATGCGTTCGAGATTTTTATTTATTTATTTATTTATTTTTTAAACTTTTACTTTTGTCAGTTCTCATCACTTCATGCTGTGATGTTGGGTGCTTTTAGTCTGTCAGCAAGCCTAAAAATCTAATCTTGGTACCCCTGTCCCCTTTATCCCGAATGCTGGCGATTGACCAAGAAACGTTTGGTGTCTGGAGTGTGCCTTAGTCTAAAATTAACTTTTCTACTCTGCTGCTTCTAGATACAGTAGTACTGACTGAGTGTCTCATGTCTGTGTACATTTGAGAGAATTGTTGAAAAAGCATGTACTCCCATTATATAGATATTGCTAGTAATAAATCAGGAAATATGCCAAGAGGCATGAATTATTTCTATCTCTATGAAGCTATTTGGTCACAATCTGCGTTCAGCCACCTCAGGATCTGAACACATCCCAATCCGAAGTTTTGTGTCCATGGACAAGTCCAGAGACCCTGTTTTAATGCCATAATGTGTAAACAGGACCCATTAACTGTAATCAGAAATGTAGACCAGATTGTCATGTTTATTCTCATGGAGATTTTAAACCAAGACCTTTTAACAATTTTAGTGGGTGGGTAATCTGTTTCAACTTTTGCAAGCAAGTTTGCTTCTTGGTCATTCTGTGTGTGTGTGTGTCTTTTAACATTATCACTTCTACTCTTTAGGGCTGCCAAGGAGGCTAAGAAGGCAAAGCAGGCAGCCAAGAAAGTGCCTGCCCCAGCTACCAAGGTAAGAATCTATTGTGTGGATCTTTTAAGTTGGCTTTGGCAAGTCTTGCAGAAGGAATCTTAATTTTTTATTTTTCATCTGATGGTTTAGTGTTGAGGTATCAAATATGGGTTCTGGAGGGCCACAGTTCTGCAGAGATGAATTTTGTCCCTCTTCTAACACTGAATTCAACTTAGAACAGCCTTCCTGATTAGCTCATGAATTAAATCAGGTGTTTAATGAGGTAGAAAGCAATTTCAACTCTGCAGTACTTTGGCCACAGCTGGAGTGTGTTGTGTGGTTTAGGGAACAGTTATTTTTCCTGCTATTATGCAGCTTTGGAAGCATTAAAGAGCCTTAATGAGGCACTGACCAGTCATTTTGATTGCCCCTTGAGGCGTTGCAGTACGACTTCTGTCGTTACTGTGTCATAAGGTGGCATAGAATAAAACGGCTATGTTTACGCCTAGTACCCACCAATACAATGGGTTCTTAGTGTGTCTATATAGTCCTACAGTATTTAATTCTGTTTTACTTTGTGAAATTACCAAAAATAATCATTAAGCTTAATGTCACAGGGACTAAATTTGTATTTCAATACACGATTCAGTCTAGTGTATAGAGAGCCATGCTTCTAAGTCACATTTCTTGAACCAGTGTGATTTTTGGTAGTGTTCATACAATAATAGGATTTTTTTTTGTGTATGTTAACCCCTGAGGTGATTCTGTATATATAATGTGTGTAACTTCTTTTTTTTTTACAGGCCCATGCCAAGGCTGCACCCAAACAGAAGATCGCTAAGCCTATGAAGGTTAGCGCTCCTCGTGTTGGTGGCAAGCGCTAAATTTGTCTGGTGTTTTTGTGTACTAATAAAATTATCACCGTACCATTATTTGTCTTTTTTTTCCTTTTTCCTCACTGATTCCAGAGTGTAGACGAAGCTTGCGGTTTAATGCAGCACTTCCTAAATCCCAGCCCAAAGTTTCTGCACCACAATTGTTTTCAACTCCAGTCAGGGGGACAAACCAGATTGCGACTATTCCCTGCACCATCAAACCTGATCCAGCCTCGTTATAACCCTCTTTGTGAGCTGAATCAGCTGTGTTGGGTTCAGAATATACCTGATGCTGTGCAGGACAGTGAGTCCCCAGGACTGAAGTTAAAACCTCTGTTACAAACAAACAGGATGTTGCAACAAAGAGACTAATGGAAATGTGCTTTTAATAAGGGTCAACAAAAATAAATTCAGATCAGATATTTGGGGCGAAAATTGACATTGTGCACTTGTTACATTGCCATGTATACCAGTAATATACCCTAAACAAGTGTTCATGTGAAATGGTTTAGGATTTAACATGAACAACTATGGATCTACATGGTTTCACCTGTGAAAGAGGAGGACGGGCTGAACTGAGAGAGACCTATAATTTACCACTCTACAATGTAAATGGTTTAATACCTTAATATAGGAGAAGCTGTTTGAGCATCTTGGAGATTTCTGCTGTGTTGTTTACTCAGTTTTATTTAGATGGTTGTTCTTGATCGGGGTCAGGAAGAAAGGGCTGAGGTGGCTTCAGGTTTTTAGTCCTGATTCCACTAAATAAGTTGGTGACAGTCTTAAAACAATGTATTTTTATATGAGGTGCACCTGTTTAGGTGTAATGAATAACTGCTGCTACTCCAGGCCCTTTGTGGATAAGATTGGTGGCCCCTGTTCTAGACTGGATTTCTGCAAACTGCTTTGGAACTGAGTTTAGACAAAATCAGTTGGAACTGTTTTCACCTGTGATTTCCACACAAAATTGACACTCCATTTTATAGTTTAATGAAGACTTTTTTTTTTGAAATGCTTACAGAAATGTCCAGTGCTATGTAGGCTAATTCCTGGTCCTGGAATATCACTGCCCGAAATGTTGTGTTGACCCTGCCCTGACAAACCCAGTTTACCTCAGGAGCAGGGGAAGCTCTAAAATGTGCTGGGCGGTGATACTCCAGGACCAGGATTGAGAACCAGAAACGTATGCACACATACAAAAGGACCACATTACTTTTTAAAATAAAAATCTGGAATTGTGATTACTACATCTGAATAATCCCAAGAATTCTGTTTTGTCAGTGTCTAAGACATCTTAAAGCCAAGGACTTTAAACAAAGTTACTGAGCTTCTCTTGAGCAATGGTGAGACGGTCCATCCGGTTCTGCATGTTAACGCGGCGTCTGCTGACCTCTGACTCTTCCCGGAGAACCTCAGCTACGTTAGCACCGTCCATTAACCCTAACATCTCACTGCAGAGCAGCTGAGCAGACTCCTTCAACATGAAGTATCGGATCAGCATGGGCACCTGGTCAGCCAACCGTTGCACAACGATCTGTCAGGATAACATAGTTGTTAATTACTTCTTAACTAAAGGGTAGAAAAAAAATAATGTTTTTATCTAGACTGAATAGTTTACCAACTAGTTACATCCTCAGTTACATGTATTTCGTCGTATTTCTCTTGAGTATTTTCAAGTTATAAAGCATTCACTTCTACTCAAGTACACAATATGGCCAAAAGTATTGGCACACACCTCTTAATCATTGAGTTCAGGTGTTTCATTCAGTCTCATTACCACAGTTGTATACAATCAAGCACCTAGCCATGCAGTCTGCCTTTACAAATTTATGTGAAAGAATGGTTTGTTCTAAAGAGCTCACTGAATTCGAGTGTGGTTCTGTAATAGGATGCCACCCTTGTAACAAGACAGTTCATGAAATTTCTTCCTTCCTAGACATTTCACGATTTACTGTGAGTGGTGATGTTGAAAAGTGGAAGCGTTTAAGAACCACAGCAACTCAGCCATGAAGTCGCAGACCACATAAAGTTAACCTCCCCTGGCATTAACATCAAAACAAAAATTGTGCGCCGGGAACCTTGTGCCATGGGTTTCTACGGCTGAGCAGCTGCATTCAAGCCTTACGTCACCAATCACAATGCCAAGCGAATGCCAGGAGAACATTACCTGCCTGACTGCATTGTGCCAACTGTAAAGTTTGGTGGAGGAGGGATAATGCTATCGATAATAATGATAATAATGCCTATGGATTTAGAAAGGATGTCATAAAAGCTCCTCTAGGTGTAATGTGTAGGTGTCCCAATATTTTTGTCCTCATAGTGTATATTTGAGAAGATTAAATCTACTTTTTGCTGAGTTCCATAGTTTAGTCATCAACATGACTAAATTACATAATTATATGTTTACTAACCTAATATTCTTTTTGGTTTTAATAGAATTATGTTCTTCATTTAAACATACCTCATAATAAGCATGCAGCATTTCAGGATATTTGTTCCTGCTGTCAAGCCCAGCAAAGTTATCCTCTGACACTCCAGCATTATTGATCTCATTCAAGGTTTTGAAGTAGATGCTATCTTGAGTGTAGACCAGCTGCTCCATCTCAAACTGCTCCATGATCCTCTGCTCCACTTTGGCTTCTTGCTTTGACTGAATGTTGTCTATCTTGTTCTGGGGTAGCAGTTAAACATTAAAGTGTAAAAGTGTTTTAAAATTTCAGAATGACCATACTGAAATATTTGTCTTTTAATGCTAAAAGTAGTGTTTACCGTGGCAACACACTGGAGGAAAGGATAGTTGAGGAAGCACTCTTTAGACACTTCTGAGAACTGCGTCTGGATGGTCTCTGAAATGCATAAATCACAATCAAACAATGCTAATTTGCTAGCTTAATTGGCTAAGACATGTTCAGTGACTACTTATTTAGTTTTAGACAGAAAATGGACAAAAAAACTGGTTCCACAATGGCAAAGGAGTCAGACAAGGCTGCACACTGTCACCATACATGTTCAATCTATGCAGAACATATGAGAGAGAGAAGCAGGACAGGAGAAAGATGATCGAAGTTTCAGGACTGGTGGAAGAAACAAAAGTAACCTTCGATATGTAGATGATACACACTCATAATGGAAAATCTGTAATCTGAAGGCACTTATGGGGTTTGTGGGGGTTCTGGCCATTGAAGAACAGGGTAAAAGGGGGCTAACAAAGTACACAGAGAAACAGATGGACTACAGTCTGTAATTGTAGAGCTACAAAGTGCACTTATATGGTAAGTGGAGCTGACAAAATGGACAAAGTAGATGTACTTAAATAAGTGGCTGGTCAGTGTATAATCTATGCTTCTATTTCATAAAGCAGTGCAAAACTCTTTGTAGTGTTAAATTCTTGTTGAAAAAGTCTTGTTGAAATTATTTTTCTTCCAGGTTATAGATTCATTTTTAACAGGTCTGCAATCTGCAACAGATTTTTTTAAGTTAATGCAGTTACTGATAAGTCTTATGTTTTTTTGAGCAGTTGCTCAACACAGCTCACTAATGAGACATTATTTACTCGAATATGGGACACCGCAAAATCATATTTATTTCTTTCAGAGCTAGAATCTTTATAAAAAAGCCAGACATGGCATCATACTGGGGTTGTTTTTTTCGGCCAAATGAATTGGCTAATAATTTTAGTGGTCCTTGCTCAGAGGACATTGTTTCCTTCTTGGGAAGTCAACATGTGGAAATCTCATTTTAAGATTATTCTTCCACTGTTATCTTTAAAACTGGAATCGTGTTTGTTATGGCACACACGTGTTAAGGATTCATTAACTCCACTTCAGCTGTTCTTAATAAATCTTCTCTGGTATGCATTAGATAATACTTTTCAGAATTAAGCTATGAGACCATGTTCAATGCATACAATAAACAAACTGGCTCAATTGTAAAACTTTGCAGTTACTTTGCAGAAGTCATTACCCACCATGTGAGTTACATTCTGCTCACATACTCTCTCAGCTTGCCCAAAACCTGATGCTTCGGCCAACTATTATCACCCTACGAAGATTTTACATATGTTCCTGACTTCTCCTCAACAGTTCAAAAGCAGGGAAAAGGTGGATGAAGGAAAAATAAAACCACTTTTCCATCCAAAAAAAAAATAAAAAATGCGTTATTTACAACATAAAGATTCTAAAAACAAGAGGCCTACATAGTGATGGGCAATCAAGCTGCAGCCCACTCATAGCCTTCTTCAGGACACAGCCTGTGGCTCGAAAACGTCCCCCTTTTTTCATAATAGGAGCACTTAGCAATTCAAAAACACCTGAGCAAGAAACATGTGACTTCCAAGTGGAAGTAAAGATGTTCGCCACCAGATGACAGAAAACACATTAAAGGCAAAATATACAAATGAGGCCACAACATCAGCTTAGGGACTTAATACAACTCCAATAGTTTCAAAGAAGGTCTAAAAACAATGTCATCAACATCCTGGAAAAAATGTAAGCTTCATTACATAAAAAGTAAATACTTACTTTTTTTTTTTTACTTTTTCACCTTTTGCACGGAATAGTTTTTTTTCTTTCTTGCCTAGTTTTTTAATCCAACATATTATTCCCCACCACTGAACCCCTTCATTAATTTTTGGTGGATCTTCTGAACCCACCAGACAATTTGTTTGGTTGCTTGAAAGTGTTTTAATCTTTTTGGTCTGGTTTGGGTCTAGCAAGATTATCGAGTGCTGAATGGAAGTTGATCTAGAACAGGGTTCCAGGGTCTTCCACCCTGGAGAGTTTAGGTCCAACACACTCAGCTGTGATGTTCATCAAGTCCCTGAAGGCCTTTATCATCTGGATCAGGTGTGTTAGATTAGGGTTGGAGCTAAACTGTGCGTGGTGGTGGATCATGAGGACCAGTACCCATGACCTAGACCACGTGTGTCAGGCTCCAGTCCTCGTGGCCCAAAACACTGCAGACTTCAGCAAACTGATTTAGCTCATCAGCTAATTAGCAGGACTTTCATGAAACGCTAATCTCCACAGCACTTTGGCACAGAAGGTCCCCAGTTTGACATGCCTGATCTAGACCCACTATTCTACACTAAGTGATGTCAGAGGTTCATCAGAAAAATCTGATGCATTTAATTTAATTTCATTTAATAAAAGTTCTTCTACATGGTCGGCATTTCTGATAAAAATGACAGATGAGTATAAGTATAAGATTAGCAAATGTAGGTACATGATAAGCAACAGAAACTGTGAAAGATATAGTGTGTAAGTGTAAACGTACCTCTTATAACTCTGAGTCTGTCAATGGCTGGTCCCTTCAGTTCAATCACTAGTCTCTGCACCACCATCTCAAACACATTATAATCACTGAAGCCAGGCAGCTCCCTTCCTCTGTACTTCAGGTCATATTCTTTCACCACAGCCTGGACCACCTCATGAACTGTGTTGGATTTAAATTTTAAGATAAAATCTTGGCTGAATAAATCTTCACATAGAACATGACTTTTAATATAAAGATATATTCTCCACATGTTTAGCTTGATATTTCATAAGCCTTGTTTTCTGTGATTTTTTTTTTATTTCAACTCAGTCTCACCTTACAGATACTCTTTAGTTGTAGTTTCTAAAAGTCCACTTTAGATGTTTAGATATAAACTGGACTGTGAGAAGTCTATTTCTATTTTATATTGTATTCCATGCACTTCTCTGCATGTGGAGCATTTACTTACATGATGACTTTGTACTGTCAAGATGCTCTTTCCACTTTTTGAACTCCGACCGGAGCTGAACAAACAAGTTGTCTTCATTGGCCACATTACTACATGCCATGCGGTTGATCTTGTCATTAAACCTCATCAAAGTCTACAAGAACAAGAGACCACAAACACAGAATTTAAGCATGTAAGCATGTGCATCTAACATGTGTTCTACATCTCCACTAATTGGTAATTTTATCACTGTATCACCTACTACATACAGAATTTGTGCAATTTGTCAGCCACCATACACCCTATGAATAGAAAGAGACCACCCACCATAGGCCGGATATTTTTGGGTATATGTGCTGTAATGCATCAGGAACAGTAGTGATACTAGCAGCAAGTAGTAACAGTGGCACTGGGGTGATAAAAGGTTAGATGCACTCATTGTACTCGGCAAAAGATAAGCTACAGTCTCTAACTGCAAACCTACAGGCTAGCATCTGCTAATGTGACCAGTAAGTGTGCCAAGTGTTTAAAAAACCCAGCAACACTACAGGCCTGATAGGCTTGTACCACCCACACTGCCATGCTATGTTGATGTCATTCCTGTGCTGAGAATGCTCTAGCTCCTAAATAATATGTGGTCAGTAGTGGTCCCATGGTCTTCCCTTTCCAGTGATAGGTGGGATAGAGAGCAGCTGCTAATTGTGCAGCAACAGATGGGCTACAGTCAGTATTTGTAAACCTACATAGTGCACTTATACGGTAGCTGTTTCTGGTGAAATGGCCAATAATTGTTGGTCCAAGGTCCAACTCCATTTGGGTTGCAGGTATTTGAATTTTAGAGTAAGAAGTGGTCACTCACATTAATGAAGAAGTCCCTTCTCTTCTGCGGATCCAGTGGTGGGCCAGCCTCACACTGACCCAACTCTTTTCTCAAGTCCCACAGCTGCTTCTTTATCTGCTCTGAAAGCAGAGGCAGCGATTTCTAAACAAAAGAAAGGAAAAGAAACAGTAAAATGAGATTAGCTACATTTAGACAGGTTGCAGTGATGTGATCACAAGCCACCACAGAAATGTTATGACTCTACGCTGAGCTGATAGTGAGCAATGCAAGGTGAAGGGGGAGAAGTGTACAACTGCTGCAATAAAAATAGCAGTCAAACAAAACAAAAACATAAACGTTGACTTGCTTTTTTCACTTACACAGACAAAAATCTAGTTCACTTCCAGCATTGTAAATCATACAAATTTCCATTGATGTACATTTCAGTAACTGTTAGTGCTTTGCATAGGACCTCCAGAATAGGCAGAAATAGCATTTTATGGCTACTGTGAAAAGGGGCTAAGCAGTAAACACAGTGCAGGGAAAATTCACATAAAACTCATAATCTAATAACAGGAAAAAATCTACTGGTAAAGTTCAAAATCCAGCATCTGTCACGGTTAGCGGGGTATATTATGGATAACTTCCACATCTGTGAAAACACCATTTACACTGAACATATTTTGGAGCAGCATATTTTGCCTTCTAGACGCCGTCTTTTTTCAGCGATGTCCATGCTTAGTTCAACATGATAACACCATGAAACATTCTGTTACAGCAGCGTGGCTGTGCAGTTAGAGAGTGCAGGTGCTAGACTGACCTGCCTGCAGTCCAGAACTGTCTCTGACTGAAAACATGCATTTATGTAATGTTCTGGTGTGGTGGTTACTTTCGAAATAAGCAGTATTAATATGCTTCCAGAACATCTGTGGCAGTGATGGTCTTGGTAGATATTTTTCCTGTTTGCTTTTGTTCAATTCTGAGGTTGAAACACTTATCAAATGATTTATTGTTATTGGTTGAACAGGGGACATTTATTGATTGGTGTCAAAAAAATAATTTTAAATTAGTAAAATATTTTAAAACTGCACCTTGGTTTGTTTGTTAATAAGATTTTCATGTTAAACATGAAACTTGTACATTTAAACAGTCATTTTCATTGGGCCAATGAAAAAGTGGGTGGGCCTAGGCCTGTTGGGCCCAAACATACCACTGCCACTGCCCTGTTTTAATCAAACTACTAGTCTTACTTGTTTACTGTACTTCCTTGTTGGCCAATCTCTTCTTTTCTATGATGCCCATAAATTACAGACCATGCCTGTATCTAAACATGGTCTAGTAACTCTTGAAAAGCATGCTTTAGTGCTTAAGGAAAAAGATCCAGAGTAAAGAAAATGTATTTATACTTTGATGTGGTCAACCAGGTCTTGCGTCAGTTTGGTGGCAAGGCACTGAATTGTTGCTTTCTCCTCATTCAAAAGGCAACTGTCAATGAAAAAAGGGGTCTGAGAGTCAGTTTACTAAGAGTGAGTCAAAAGTCACAAATAACTTACAAATTACAAATTTCAAACTTCTTCATGTTAAGCTGACCTGAAGTATTCGTGACGTTTGAAGAAGTCTCTCTCCACTTGAGTCGCCTGCTCCAGAGAGATTTTCTCGTCAATCTGCTTCTGACCACGGCACTTAACGATGATGTATCCTTTGCTTAAAGGAATAACCTGATTTCTGACAACATCTAATATGTTCTTCTCTGTTCCTCTGTCAACAAGGTCTGGTTTAGTAAGAATAGCTGAAATGAAAAAAAACAAACAAACAAACATATATTTATTCACATACTTTATTCATTGTTCTGCGTTTTCTTCTTCTTATTATTCTATGGTCAAATATTTGCAACGCTATTCCTTGTATGTGCTTTTTTTTAAAACAATTCAACTTATAGTGTTCGTACAGTGTTTCTTCAAAGATTATTTTTTCCCTTAGGAAATAAATGGTGGAATGTTCAGAAAGTTCAAATCTGACTACCAAAAATAATATCACATTACATACATACATAGCAAGAACGTAGCAACCACCTGGAATAACATAGCAATGGCCTAGAGTCACTTTAGCAACCAACTAGGATAGCACAGCAACAGCCTAGCAACACCTTAGCAACCACCTGGAATTCCTATATGAATCTAACTAAGTTATCAAAAACAATCAGTGAGTCTTCTGCAAGTGCTTTGACTTTGGAAGAGTTATTAGCTGGCTTTGTTGAGTCAACGTGAAGTTTGTTCACAAACAATTATTATTATTCTTGTTATTATTATTATTATTATTAGTAGTAGTAGTATTAGTAGTGGTAGTAGTATTAAAATTATTAGAGTAATTATCCCAAATCTGAGCCCTCTGTCCCTGCAACAGATTTTGATATTATTATTTTTTTAAATCAATCATACCGTGTCAACCATGTGTCAAGATGTCACACATTTTAAAGTTTTATTTGATAAATGCATGTAAAACATCACATGATGAGTAATCACCAACATACGTCAGAAATGTGAACCGTGTTACTTAGTACAAGATAGAAAACTGTCTTTTAAGCAATTTTCTAATTAAAATTTATGAATTGATACTGCAGATGTCAAATTGAAAGATGAGTCATATTTCAGGAGATAAAGATAGATATATCATTACAGATATCATTAAATCACAAAACATTTTCTAAATATTGCATTGTATTGTTATGAAAAAAGGAGATCAGTTATATATTGTAAAGCAGTGAAGATATTTAAATAATAATTCATTTGAAAGGAAACGTTTAACAGTTTAATAATTAACAATTGTGATAGCTGTTTTATTATTATGTAAATAATAATAATAGTCATAATTATTGGTGTAAAACTGTTCGTGAAACTGCACAGAATTAAATACTGATTTAATTTATTATGTTATTGATTATGCTCATATATCCAGAGTGTAACTGCTGCACCATTTGAGGTGGAACGGGAAAATCTGACCAAGAAGCTGACTTTAGTGTTTGACAGTTTCTCAATGCAGATCAAACATACCAGGAAACCAGCTAAGTGCTTATAGGTAAATGTTTACTTTTACAGTGGCACTACAGACCCTGACGACCTGCCACGACCCCCCTGCCAGGATGTGCTTGTGTTGACCTTTTTGCCGCTTTAACTAGTTTGTTAGCGGTCTGTTTCAACATCTCCTGCTAATATGGCTTATCCAGCATTTTGGTTATAGTTATTTTCACATGTCCATCGATTTATCACTCTGTTCACTTATCTGACGTTATTGTTCTCTGATAGCTGTAAAGAGCTCTTCCACAAATCATTTCTATCTTTTATTTAGTCCTTTATTGTTGTGTGTTTGGTTCTCCGACAGTTCTGGACACATCCTTGGCAACTATGACGAAGATAAAGTGACACACCTCTCTGAGGTGAGCTGAAGTGATAGGAGCGCCTGTGTTTCTGAGGTTAGTCACTGCCCAAAAGGCAATAGCAGAACTTGTTTTACCCAGAGGTTACGCACTTCCGTTTCTTATATATTCCGTTTATTTATATTGAATATAAATTTTAAGATGAATGAACTAAAAGAAATGACCTAAACTGACTTGGAAAAAAGTCTGGTTCCATTGACTTACATTGAAAGTACAGTGGGTTTTTTCTTTTTCCTGTATATCATTTAGGAGATTCTTTCAACAACAGCTATATAAATAAAGTTCTGAACAAATATAAATATAACAAAAAAATGTTAAGTTGTAATTTAACATTTTATTACCCAGAGTTCTTTTCCCTTCAGGGTCCACCTCCTGTGCCATCTTCAGTGCCTCTGTTGTTGCAATGTCAACGTTGCACGGGACCACGACCAAATTGATGGTTTCACTTTTTTCAATAAAGGTCCGTATGAGATTTCTGATCTATGTGACAAAAAGAAAAGTAACATTAAGAATAAATAAAAAGCTCTTAATTTACTTTAAAATGTCTTAAAAGTTGTAGTTTATACTAACCTGATCTCCGATATCATCAGGCTGACCTTTTACAGGAACCCTTGCAATCCCAGGCAGATCGATCAGTGTGAGGTCACAAACATCAGGAGACATGATCTCCAGAGTGATGAGATCATCACATATTCCAACTCCATCTCCAGCCAACACATTCTGGGCTATTAGACATATGTAACAGTTGAATTAAGGGTATACGCCTTTTTGCTGATGGACATTTAGCTAAGGTGGCTAGAAGCAGATGGTAAGATTTCTCTTCGAAAGCAAAAAAGAGCAAAAGTCATATTGCACTGCACTGACCTTTCGCTACATAACCTTCAACCAGTGATGGGTCATCAAACTCAGTGTACTCCTCTTGGTAAGATATGACTGCTCTCCACTGAACCCCACCCTTGATCTTCCTCAGCTTGAGCTCCAGAGGACATCTGGTAACAATACCTACAGTGGACAGAGAATTATTATATATCCATAAACCCATACGCATTTACTGATGTATCTGTCTTGTGATGAAACTTTCTAAACAACATTCCCGCAATTGGACTATGCAGTGTTTTAAGCGTACACACATTTACATTTATTTAACTACACACCTACATAAACATAATGTAAAGGCAAGTGAAAAACGTAGTTACAAAAGTGATGTGAAGAAAAATAAAGTTAAATGAGTTTTCAAAAGGAGTTTCTTTAAATGTATAAGGTTTTCATTTTTTCTTCATGCAAGTAATTGTCTAATTATGAACTAAAACAAAACAAAATTCAAAATACACCTTACAATGCAATGCTTCAGAAGGTAAAGCTGACCATCCCCTGTGCCTTTATTACAGTTTTTTTAAATGTAAAGGTATAAAAGACAAAAACTACCCACCACTCCCTCTGGGTAACGCCACCCCAGACAGTGCCTCCAGCACAGAGCTTTTCCCGGAGCTCTGATCTCCAATCACTGCTATAGTTGGTAGAGCTAAATCTTCTTCAATACCGATCAGCCTCAGAGAGTCAATCAGGTCGATATAAGGACGAACTCTCTCCTCTAAATGGCTATGAAACACCCCTTCCATTGCTTGTTTACTGTTAATGAGGGATTAACATTAATTTGCATTTTTAACATATTTGTGGGATTCATAAGAGAATTTAATAATCACTTCAGCTGGTAAATTATACACACCTAGTTTCACTAGAAGAAGAGACATCTTCGAAACTACTTCCGTCACTTTCCATCATTTAGGAGACAAATCCTGGGGAAAATTGTAGAGGGGGATCCCATTTTAAACGCTTCAATACTTTAATACAGACTTTTATGTTACTACTCTCAGATCATGGAAGTCTAAGCAAGTTATTTTACTCACCTCTCTGTCTTGAACAACCTGATTTCCAGAAGGTTGTAAATAAACTGAAAGTGGCCTTTATGCCCATATATATATACATACATAGGCACTCAGTCCCACAAGAACACTAAAGTTGAAAGTGGAAGCTGAAAACACATACACTGCATGGGTTTTTCCCAAAATATGCAGTGTTTGGATTTTCCAGGATGTCATTGATCCTTTTTTTGCATTTCATGTAAACACAGTCTAGTACATTTAAGGCCCTAGGGAAGCTTCAGCTGATCTCCTGCCTTAAGCTGGTTTGACAGTATTCATTTCAGCAACTATAGGGCTGTCATGTTATTTGATAGCAATTCAGAAGAATTAGATAAAAAAAAAACTCCAGAGCCACTCCTTTCCATCTAAACCAGGCTGTCCTGTACAACTTAAGGTATGTCCAAGGGCTTCCCCTATATCAGCTCCTTGTATTGCAAAATGCTGAACTTTCACATCTCCAAGAGCCAGGAGGACCCTGCCTGTAACTGCCGAGATTACTACATCATTCACCACGTTAAAGAAGGTTACCTCCAGCTTTTGTGATGGCTGTATGAATGAGCTCATCAGGAGACTCACTGGAAGAGTGACTCTTATGGCACTTTTCCACAAGGTTACAATCTGAACCTAGAACTATCCATGCCCTGGTTGAGTAACTGTGCCTGTTACCCATCAAAAAGAATGCGACTCTATGCTCTTAGCAAAATGTGTTCTATATAGAACCAAAAAAGGGTTCTTTGGCTTTTAACAATAGTGGAATAGTGGTACCATATATAATCTTTTCAAAAAGGTTCAAAAAGGTTCTATAAAGAACCATATATAGCACATTCTCCATCAGTCTGAAGAACAATGTAAAGAGCCCTTTAATCATGGAAATGGTTCTTCGAGTGTTCACTGTTCTATACAGAACCATTTTCTTTATTATAGAACCCTTGATGAACCATCATTTTTAAGAGTGTAGTTAACAGTTAACCTTTTAAAATCCCAAGTTTATCACATACTAAGGCTTATTATTCAGTAACTACAGGGACTTCAATGCAAACTGGCTGAGCTATTCTTAGGTTATAGAAGTTTGTAATAAAATGTTGGGCCTGGCAGTGGGCCTGGCGGTGGGCCTGGCGGTGGGTCTGGCCATTTAAGGGACTAACACAAACAACAGTAGCAACAATGAAGGGGCTCTAAGTTCTGTTTTACCTTTTACTTGCCATTCGGTTTTGACAGCCACAGTGACATGTTGCATTCATTTCTTCACAAATGTTTTTGACTGTGGCTTTGTAAGATTGGAACCTTTTTCAGCCTTTTTTAGCTGACTGACATGTATGCATTGTTTAAGACTGTATGACTTTGCTTACGTGCTATATTTCTCTCAAGATAGCATACCAGACCACCATGCTGAGTGAGAAGTGAAAGGGTTCCACCTCCTTTGACAGAAACTGGGTCTATGTTTGGGCTTTGTTGGGGACAACATCACAGTGAAAAATGTCATTACAATAAATTAAATTAGAAACAATCGTGAAATTAGCTATATTGCAATCATACATCTAAAGCCACTTAAAACATAACATGCAAAATATGTAACCTAAAAGCTAAAATGTTAAACATGAAACTGCAAATTTCATCCCTTAGCTTCTCTTCATTTTTTCCCCAAAATTGCACTCCTGATGGCTTTTGCCTCTTCATTTTGAAGGAGCTTTTGCTCGTGAACAGTATTTGTATGATGAAAGGTCACCAGCCATCCTGTCAATCTTGTTTGTACAAAGTTGGACACTAGCCTACATATTTGTGCAATGGAACAAATAATGTTAATTCTATTCTATCCATACAGGCTGATATTGTAACAAGATAAAGTATAATTGAAAATATGACCTTTCATTGTGCAAGCTAGAACTCCGCTAACTGATGCTTGGCATTGGGCATGGTGACCTTGGACTCACTAAATTCATGAATCACCGAACAGAAACTTGTCCAATCAGATCTGTCCCTGTGATATATAGATAGATACAGCCAAGCGAGTTTTCCCATTGGTTAGGCCTTCACAAGCTGGAAAGAAGGCCTAACATGTCAGATTAACTAACGGCATATGTAGGAACTGACAGTGGAATTAGCCAGTCACGCTTTGATTTGTAATGGGTGGGACCAATTTCATGAGAAAAACTGTCACGCTAGGCCTTGTGTCAACACTGCAGACTTCTGCACACTGCTTGATTAAACACACCTGATAGCTCATCAGCTAATTAGCAAGGCCTTCAAGAACTGGATTCAGAGCATTAGATGAGGGTAAATGCTAATATCCACAGCAGTCTGGCCTGGAAAGTCCCCAGTTTGACATGCCTGATCCAGTCCTTCCGGAAGTCCTAGATTTGTCACTGATTGCAAATATCAGTAGTCACACCAGACTGACCAATGCATTTCAGCCAGTCGTTATAAATGGACAACAGCAGCAGCTCTATGCCAGGGCTCTTTACTGAAAGAATCAGAAACTTCTACAGGGTAAATATGTTTTAATGTCTGTTATAAACTTTTAATAAAGCAAAAAAATGTGTGTTTAATCTAGAACAAAAAATGTTCATTTGAATCTCTATTAGCTTAGCGCTGTCATACTACTGGAATTCCACAGGGGTGGTAACAGAAATTAGCATTATCGAAAAGTTTTTTTTTCATTGAGCTTTGACATTTATGACTGAAACTGAAGGCCTACCAGTAATACTCACAGTTTTCCACTGTTAATATGGATATACTAGTGCTTCCTTTCTACCTGTACTCTGATTCCTACTGTTGTCAAAGACTTAAATCTGACTTGCATGACAACCTGTCATAGCAAAACCTCATAACTTTTTTTAACACTTTTTCAAAAAAAATGCCACCTGCCCTTTAATAATTGAGTAGATCAGCTGACGGGGTCCAAAATGACTTTGATTCTGCATGTGTCAAATTTCAAACATAATTGTGACGCAAATTGAGGAGGCACGAGATCTGAGCTTAGAAACTGAAACAAACTGTTTATTCTTTCAGTACCCTGTTAATGAAGCTTTAACCACAGTGAATGACATGGCAGACAGTTTTGATCTCATAAGGGAAACCTGCTCTGAAAATAGGAACTCTGCAATGCAGTTCTTTCCACGTGGAAGTACCAGAAGGAAGTGGCCACTTACAGGAGCATTCCAACAGGGTTTGTTTCCAGTAAACCCCTAAACTCTTAAGAAAGGATACACTTTCTAGAGCATTAATAGGTTATTTTGGAAATCTAGTGTTTTTCCTATTTATAGTCTCACCAGTAGTTTTTATTGTGCAACTTAGTCAAATATATTCTGTTTAAATAGCATTAAACCATAAAGGAGTCATAGCACATCTAAAATTTTTTCAAGTTAATCTGACATGATTGTCCTTACAATAAGTTCCTTTTGAGAAAATATAGGATCAAAAAGGCCTATGTTGATTAGATCCTTGGTTTATATTTAGAAGGCATTTTGAACTCTGGTCGAATTTATCCTCTAAATAAATTAACCTGTGGAATAAATGCAACTTGTTGATTAAAAATGAAATCTTATTGTTAGTGATGTATTTATACCCAGTTAATACTTCAGCTCAGTTCAGTCATTCTGTAAGTAATTAAACACAAGAAAGCAATATTTAGCATTATCAACATCTACAACTGAAAAAAAGTAATCAGAGCACAACTTTTGCATGGTTTCATTTGCATGAGTCCATTTGAAGTTTTTGTTTTTCATAGAAATCCATGATATGACCAGAAAGGCCCCAGCTGGGTTGGCATGGAATGTAGTTATATAAGTGAAGAACTGAAGTGTGGGCTCACATACGGAACCTTAGGGTTTGAGGACTTAAACTGAAAGTGAAAATGACTATGACTCAAATGAAGCGAAGGAGCACACACCAACAGACAAGCCTAAACTTCTTTATCTGTTTTACGTGCAAAAGACCAGAACATAACACAAAGACTTATAAAAGATAATTCAGAGGTAAAACAAAGACTATGCCTCGTAACTTTCTACACGTTTGTCTTTCTGTTTTCTGTTTAAGTACTGTTAAAGAAGTTTACGCTTGTCTGTGGGTGTGTGCTTCTGCCTGCTCCTCAGTCTTACCTTATTAGGATATGTTGTGATAAGATAATACAAAGTAGCCATGTTATTGTCATAACACATTCAGACTACACTAGTTTAACCTACTGCTTTTATGATTTTTGTTTGCCACTTTTTGTTTACTATAAAAGGAAATGCAAGTTGTGTAATCAGGAGGATGAGCAATTGAAATGTGTCCCCCTAGGACAGGCATATGGGGTTAAACTCTCTCTCCCAAATCTAGTCTGAAGACTGTTTCTATTCACTTATTTCATTTAGTACTTTGCATATATGAGCTCCATGCTACACAGTTATCACCAAGATATCAGAAGCAGATTTTAAAAAAAGTGAGCCCTACCAAAAAGGCCTGATATAATTCGATGTTAAAGTGCACCATCTCTATGTTTCCAGTTTTATGGTCCCTGTCTCACGGTTACATCCTGTCTCATTTTGCTTATTTTAAAGAGTTTCAGCCTAATTGATTGGTGAAAACAACATATGACAACATATACTGTGCACATTCTAATGTGTTGTACGTGATGTTTCATCTTCAATAACTATTTGCCTATATATTGCTGCTGTCGGAAGAAAACCTTGTATCTCCATTTTTGTCATTTTCAGTTTTTGACATAATTTCAAAATGCATATGACCCTTTACATTTTGTATATATCTATATCTATATATCTATATCTATCTATCTATCTATCTATCTATATATATATATATATATATATAAGTAAATATATGTAATAGGTAGGTAATTTGAGTTCACCATGTAAATTATGACAAGTGAGTAATGAATTTATGACACCAAATTCCACAAAATGTGAAAAGCAATGCCTGTGACCCCCACTATGAGAAATAATATACCTGTGTTTAGTGAAAGACTCGGGTCTTCTCTGCTCATTCGCTCTAGTTTATTTGGCTAATCAGTTCTTTTTCTGGACATTCTAAAGACACTGCAGATATCAGAATGATTGTGTTTGTTAATATGTGTCTAGTTGGTATGCTTTGGCTTTAACTAAGCTTTCACCACACTCACCCATCAGTGAGTAGAAGATTTCTGGTGAGAAGCATCTCTCTGTGAAAAAATTAGACACAAGAGGAAACAAATGTATAGCTAACACCTTCAGTACGAAACTACTTACTAGTTAAATGGATTAAACGGATTTGTATAGCGCCTTTTTACACTGGGCGATGTTGTAAAGCAGCTTTACAGAAATCCAGGCCCAAACCTCTTAATGAGCAAGCCAAGCGAAACAGTGGCTTACGAACAAGAGAAAAAACCTCAAGAAAAAACAAGATTTAAAAAGGGAACCCATCCGCTAGAGGTTGACATCAGATACCAAAACAATAACACAATACAGAAGTAACAAGAGTTATGAGAGTGATGAGTCAGGATATGACTAATCAAATATACAATAATGAATAAAGAAAAAAGAGAGCCCATTAGACAGAAGTATTCAGATTAACTCATGACAAGCAACGAATAATTTTAGAAATCTAGGCAGGTTTATCTAAGAAGAAGACTGGGAATGAGAATTAAGGCCCAATCCCTTGTCACCCCTTGCCCCTACCACTTAGCCCTTAGCCCTCTGTTTTGTGCATTCATGTCTGGGTTAGGGTGTCCCAATTTTTGTTGAGATAGAGGGGTAGGGCGAAGTGTTAGGGCTACATGGCCCTCCAAACGGAGGTTTTTCAGAGACTCCAAACGGAGTGTTATGAGAAAAAAAGAAGAAACCGGCAAGATGTCTGCACGAGCGACCAAAGAAACTCACAAATGTGAGTATTTTCTCCGTTCAAAAATTACGATAACCATTGTATTATCTTAGTTTAATGTTGTTTCAAAGTATTATGGTCATTTTCTTCGTAACAAGCATAAAAAAAAAGCTAATAGCATGCTAATGTTTCGGTAGCTAGCTAGCTACATTCTCCGTTCCACCTTAAATAGTCAAGCAGTTCTGATGCCTGAAGCGCCAGAACGTAACTGCTGCACCATTTAAGGTGGAACGGGAAAAATCGAACAAGAAGCTGGTGAATAGCTGACTTCAGCTTCGTCTCACCAAAGAATGAGCGGTGGGCGATGATAAATAATTGTCTTATCCCCCTCTTTAAAATCATATGTTGCCCTAAATGTAACTAAAGCCCAGCAGCGAGGTTGCTGACCTTTGCTCTGCTATCACTGAAGTCGGGGTCGGGTCGCCTACAGAGCACTGCTAGTAGCCTGTTAATGAAGCAATGTTTTTTTTTTAATTTGAGGGTTGTCCCATTTCGTAGGGCAAGATTTCAACCACTACCTCTTGTAACTCAGTTCCAAAGGGTGAGGGTGACACTCGAAAACAAGGGGTAAAAAGAAGAAATGGGATTGGGCCTAAGTCTATGATTGCAGTGAGAACATGTCAGTATGAACAGGGAGCTCAGTATAGTCTGAGGAAGTTGTACAAGGTCTGGGACTAAATAGTTTTAGTTAAAGTCTGTACAGGGATCAGCCATGAAGCAAATAGGCTACTGCTGAAGCTCATGAAAAATACATTAAATGGAATTCTCTAGCTATGTTATGTACGGAGAATGGATTAAGTGATGATATAGTTATTGAGATAGAAAAAGAAAACTACAATGATAACACTGTTTTCAGAAACAGCTAAATGTTAATGTGCCGTTGGGCCACTTCTGCTTTTGGGGAAGAGAGGACATGTGCACGTGATGTCACTGGGGCTGAGCATCTGCCTGAGATTGCATGTCTGTAGTCAGACCCTTCTCCAAAATCCTGTTAAATTACAGTAAATATTCTGTGCACAAACAAAACTATTTCTTCACTTCCTATATGGAACATTCCATAATTTTACAGTTTTATCTGTTAAAAAATCATATATATTTCCTTTAAAAAAACTTAAGAGAAAAATCTTCTGCATCCTCCACTGGAACCCAACTAATATAATCGTTGGTTGATTAAATCAGCCATTACTGATGATCCCCAGATTTAACAATATCAATGAAAATATTATTGATAACGTGCCAATAATTAGTGACTTTATTCTGGGCTGTGGCATCACCAAGGCTCAAACATATGATATCCCCACAACAGAGCAAAACCTTCTACAGGTCACCATCTGTTTACTTCTATCACAGGAAGACAAGCTGTGCTGATAAAACTGAACACAAAATACCAGCAAAACAAAAACATGTTAAATGTGTCCAAATCTGAGTGTTGGCGTGTGGGTGGAGTCGGCAACGCCACAAAGTTGAGGAAAGTCGGAGTCTGGCTGTGAAAGTACTCTACTACATACTGTTGGTGTACTGATTCTGCCCTAAAGTAGTGAATAGTATCAGAGACGCTATAAATGAGGAGACCGGTCACTGGCTGAGGTATGTTCGTAACGGTCAACATGACGTCTGTTTAGAGCAAGTCCCGCCCTTCAAGAAAATGAGCCAGTGATGATCAAATGATCAGCTTGCTGGTTACACCACGAGCTGGGGAAAGCAACCCTCGCACCCCCGCTTTTTTGGGGATCTGCACAAGTGCAGTTCACAGAACAACCCGTAAAAGACATTTTGGTGTGTAATTGAGACAATGAGTGTCTCTCCCCATTCAAAGAGAGAGCAGTCGGGTCCTCTATGGCTCGAATCAGCTCAAGTTCTGAAACCCCCACAGGCGGTGAGCAACTAGCGTTTTGCATGACAACAAGGGAAAAGCTGCTGCCTGTGTGTAGCAAATGAAAGATAAAACAGATTCATCAGAATGAAATGTTTATTTTCTAATTTTAGCATTTGCTCCTACATATCTACCCTTTTTTATAAAGCATTATACTCCTTTCACAAGAAATGCTCAATATTTATATGAGTGAGGCAAACTAGCCACTATTAACATTAGTGAACTTAGCTAGCTAGCTGGCTTTGATACGCTTGAACTCCTTTCATGTCCAGTTTATGAGTAAAACAGTAACGTTTCTGGGAAGCTGTAGCTCCCGCTCACACTGATTAAGGTAGCTAATATCTCCGTTAAAAAGTCACTGGAAAAGAATTTAAAAATATATAACTAACCTTGCTAGCTTGTTTGTTAACAGCTTCTTTAGTCATTCTAACATCAGATAAAGTTCAATACTGTAGCCACGTGTCTAAGTTAATATATACCTAACATTATCATATAGTTACAATGTTTTTAACAACACATTTGAGTTTATCACCACGGTGAAAAAGTAGCTGTCCTCTCTCATGATGGTGCAGGATGAATTTTCCTCCTGTGCACTCTTTGCTGCAACTGTAAGCAGTGAGTTGACAGGAAAACTACCCAGCATGCAATGTGCGCTTGGAAATACAAAAAGAAATTACAGTGAAATTCAGAAATGGAAAATTTCTTTTTAAATTGTTCTAAATAGCACCAAAAAGGGTTCTTATATTGTTACAAGCTTGACATCGTAACAGTAGAAGAACCCTAGAACTGTGTCCAACACATTCTCTGTCAATCCGAAGAACCATTTCATCATGCAAAGAACCCTTTAAGCATGAAATTGTTCTAAATAGAAATATTCTCTTTACTAAAGAACTCTTGAAGAAACATCATGTTCAATCGTGTATCTATAGCTTTATGTAGAGTGCTACCTTAAAATATGCACTATGGGAGGACATTTTGACAAGGTAGCACAATTTAGCAGAACAGAATGGAGCCTGTCTGCTCCCTTCTAGACAGTGCATGCGAGCAAGACCCGTTTGAATGAGGAGTGAATGGAGCTAAACAGCTAAAATGTTAATGAAATATATTTTTTTATGCAGAAATTCCCAAATGTTTGTGGATAACACGGAAAAGGTGAGCTTTAATAACAGTAAGGTAAGCCAAAGTGGTAATCTGAAAACAAGCCAAGGTCAGAACTGAGAAAAGCAAAGAGTAGTCGGGAAAAAGATCAGGGTCAAGAGCCAAAATCCAAAATCAATAAACACTACCAAAAAGGGAAATCCAAAGACAAGGTTGAAAAAACAAGGCAGGTTGATACAGATGACAAACAGGTATACAATGCTTGGTGTGCTCTGTAAACAGTGGTAAAGACATAATGTCATGAAATGAGGAACAAGTGTAAACAGTATTCAGGTGACATGGAGCTTTGCCATACACTTTAGGCATAAATAATTCCATCATATTCAGATTGTTTTTCACTTTCTGTTTTTAAGACAAGAAATGAGCCAAGACATCAGAAGGACTGTGAAGAATTTGTAATTGTGAAATGCTGGCACAAACAGTCTGACCTCATTCTTTTATCAGAAAGAATGCAGCAATCCAGAAGTTTATGTTCCCTATAATTTTTTATTCATTTCACAAGAGATAAAAGTGAAGACAGTTGGAAAACGGAGCTGATTATAAGTTATTGAATGATAAAATGCTGCATTATAGTACAGTAGTGTGTGTCTTTGTGGTATATATAATGAAATAAAATTTAATACAATAGGTAAATTAGTAACAAACATCTGCTAGTAAAATAGGCTACGTTAAAAAAAAGTGTTATGCGATGGGCAATGAGACTGGACACAAATGTTTTAAAAAGGTTTGTTACTACGTTGCCCATAAGGTAGATACATACCAAAGTATCAGTGACCATTAAAGAAAGAAATTAAATGTTTCATGGCCACATCGATAAAACAATGAAAAAAACAATGAAAGAACAACTGATGATGTTTATAAATCATGTAATATGAATAGTAAAATTCAGCTTTTGTAATTGCAGTTCTATAACACCAGACGTGAAAATGTTCCGGAACACACCAGAATGCCGATCCAGGTTTGCACCTTGCATTACCGTGTTACTGTATGGATCGTATCTGGACCACATTTTTGGTTTACACCATCTGTACTAGAGGTCAGCTTTTATCATTTCTGTAAGACTCAAGGTAAAAAAAATTGCTTCAAACAACTCTTTAGTTTTTCCCTGCATGCACCAACACACAAATTCACCCTCTCAAGCAATTATTTAAAGACACCCACGCATGTATGATCAGTGTTCATTAATAAAATAACTACCATGACTCCAGTGAAAAATAGACCTTGTGAGAACTCTGGAGTTGAATATTGCATGACTTTAGGATTGAAATATACACCTTGTTGCATAGTTAATCAGCAAGCTTCCTTTGTACTTCTAGAAGTCTGATACTGTCTACTTAATAAGAATAACACTACTTATGTAAATATCTGAAATGTGGCTTTATTAAAAGGGCCACAAATGTGAATTCAGTGAAGTCTTGTAAAAAACGTTTGTACATTGCACACATCACATTGTTGTGTATCAGTAATATGAAAAAAGCAAGTGTTGATTTGAAGTGGTTTAAGATATGACACCAGGCCGCCTTGACCATGAATAAATCTGAATGAATGGATCTGCATAGTTTCACCTGTAAAAGAGGAAGACAGGCTGGACCAAGTGAAACCTAAAATGAACCACTTTACCATGTAAATACATATTCAGATATGTAGCATGTCTATAATGTGAAGGAATCAGCTTATATATAGCAGAACATAGCGCTTTGAGGAGTTTTACATTTTCGCTTCATTGCTTTAACCTCTAGACTATTATAGAGGGTTGTTCTTGATTGTGGCCCAAGTTTAGGAAGTTCACTGACAGTTACTTTTGCTAGTGATTTCCACACCAAGTCTACACTTTTAGGTAGACATTGGATAGATGTTTTGGAATGTTCTGCAGAATTATTTAGGCCAGTTCCTAGTCCTGGTCCTGTAGTACCACTGCCCTGCATGTAGTGTTCTCTCTGCTCTAGCACACATAATGTGTTATCATATGTGAAAAAAGTGTGGCCACATGTGAAAAATGTGATCACGTGAAAACCAGTTGACGTGTGATTACTTGTAAACACATGGTTATGTGAAAAATAAGTGACTTTCCTGTAAGAGGTGGCAAAATCCCAAATGGCTCTTTGTTAGACATATGATGCACTGTTTGGGTGCTTGAGGGTAGATTACTATGTAAGGAGCCATTTGAGATTCAACCTCAGGAAGGGCTTGTAAATGTACTGTGTGCAGTACCTAAAAACCATAGAAAATGAATAAATTACCTTTAAAAAATAAAAATTAACTGGAATTGCCATTACTGCATCTAAATAACTCTCAAGATTTCTTATTTGTTAGTATCTAAGATGATAGCTTATATCTAAGGTTGTCTCTTCAAACGAAGTTACTGAGCTTCTCTTGAGCAATGGTGAGACGGTCCATCCGGTTCTGCATGTTAACGCGGCGTCTGCTGACCTCTGACTCTTCCCGGAGAACCTCAGCTACGTTAGCACCGTCCATTAACCCTAACATCTCACTGCAGAGCAGCTGAGCAGACTCCTTCAACATGAAGTATCGGATCAGCATGGGCACCTGGTCAGCCAGTCGCTGCACGACGATCTGTCAGGAGTTGAAAAATGAGAATTTTGTTGTTGATTTCTATTCCATTTTGCATACACATATTATAGCTGTTGAAGTGGTTCTTCAAGAGTATTTGGCCCTCCTACTTAATTATCCACTGAACTAAAATATACCTCATAATAAGCGTGCAGCATCTCAGGATATTTGGTCCTGCTGTCAAGCCCAGTGTAGTTATCTTCTGAAGCTGTTTGTCCTTCCGCAGAAGGACGTGTTCCATTCAAGGTTTTGAAGTAGATGCTATCTTGAGTGTAGACCAGCTGCTCCATCTCAAACTGCTCCAAGATCCTCTGCTCCACTTTGGCTTCTTGCTTTGACTGAATGTTGTCTATCTTGTTCTGGGGTAGCAATTATAAGCAGAGAGGGTACATAGTGTCAGTAGAGCAGCTGGAAACTACTCAAATCAAGTTAAAAGTTAAAAGTGTTTTAAAATTTCAGAATGATCGTACTAAAATATTCTTCTCATTCTGAAAGTAATGCTTACCGTAGCAACACACTGGAGGAAAGGATAGTTGGGGAAGCATGCTTTGGAAACATCTGAGAACTGTTTCTGGATGGTCTCTGAAATTCATGAATCATATTCAGACAGTGGTCACAGCCATTAAAGTGATAGTTCAACTAAAAATCTATGTACACAGTTTTCTCCTTGTCCCAAATGTAGTCAATCAGCAAAGACATGTTTGGTGTCCCAAGTTTGCTTCTTTAGTCTTACACTGGAACTACAAGGCTTGTACACCGACCCAGTTGGTTACCACGTCAGGTAGTTAAAAAATTTCAGACAGACTCGCTTATGTGGCTTTTGACACTGTCTGCACAGTTACCTATACAAATTGACAAAATATGGAGAGTTCAGACATCAGCTGGCCGCTATTACTGTTTTTAGCCATGCAGAAGACTATTCACCGCTAGTCAGCTGCATTTGGGGTGCATTTTTCACAAAAAGTACTGCTTTAATTCAGTTACTGATAACACAATCTTTTTTTGAGAGTGAGCAACTGTGGGACACTGCAAATTCATAATTACGCCTTTCAGAATTTACTAGAATCGTTATCAAAAAGCCAGACATGGCATCATACTGGATTTGTTTTGTTTTTGGCCAAACAAATTTGCTGATAACTTTACTCCTCTGAATGGAGAATATGTACTTTTCTTCATTGGAAGTCTACATGAAGAAATCTAATTCCATGAGAATTCAGTCACTCATGTTTTTAAGACTGGAATGTTTGTCATTGCAAACTGTGTTAAAGATTCATTAACATGAACTCATTAGCTTTAGGGGTTGTTAATGAATCTTTACTGGCATGTTGTAGTTATACCTGTTATGCCTAAAAGTATTACCAAGCATCTTACCCTACAAGATACATTCCATGCAATAAACAGAAAGTCCAGCTATAAACCTTTGCAATTACTTTGACAAAGTAATGTCCCAGCTCCCCCTCTACTTTGTCTATGCATGGAAAGTGAGCACCATAGGACCACCACTGAACAGATATTTAGAAGGTGGACCATTCTTAGCACAGCAGTGACACCAATATTGTACAATATTGTACAGTTACACCCGATCATATGTGGTCACTGGAGATGCTTTTTGAGACTCACAGAGATGTCAGGTGTAAACACTATATATCTCTCTGTTCACTTATGGTCAGATCACTCAAGATGGATGTTAATACCACCTATGAACAGGGCCATTGATCCACCACCCAAATAATGTCTGGTCAGCAGTGGTTGATGGATGAGCTAGAGAGGGCTGATAAATTGTACAGCAACAGATGAGCTACAGTCAGTAATTGTAGAACTACAAAGTGCACCTATAGCGTAGGTGTACGTGATTAAATAACCTGTGAGTGTAGATAAATGGAGAAATGTATGAGCTGGATTAGACAAGGCAAGGCAAGTTTATTTATACAGCACTTTTCATATGCTGCTGTCATTCAAAGTGCTTTACAAATACAGAGTCAGAAAATACGGTGTGCTGAGGCAGGGAACACTTAAAACTGTGCAGTGCTGGAGTTTGCCAGGAGCACTATTAGCAAAACCCTGTGTTAAACAATAAAGACTGTGAAAGACATAGTGTGTAAGTGTAAACGTACCTCTTATGACTCTGAGTCTGTCAATGGCTGGTCCCTTCAGTTGGATCACAAGTCTCTGCACCACCATCTCAAACACATTATAATCGCTGAAGCCAGGCAGCTCCCTTCCTCTGTACTTCAGGTCATATTCTTTCACCACAGCCTGGACCACCTCATGAACTGTGTTGCATGTAAATTTTGACATGAAATATTGCCTGAATAAACTCTTCACATACATATGATATCTCGTATAAAAAGTATATTTCACAGTTCTTGGTCAACTTTTGTTAAGCTTTGAGTTTGAACATCAGTTACTGAAATTATTACTGAAATTGAGCCTGTACTACGGTGGATTACAAAAGGGTACAGCTCAAAGCACAACAGAACAAGTCTATTTTTTATATTTCTGTCACTTCAACAGCAGACATTCGAATTTGTTCTTTCTTCAGAATACATTTAGAAACAAGCATGTTTGCTTCATGCTATGCGCTGATTTTAAAATAGTTAATAAATCAGCACTGATGGTGTTTCTTTTGATGATTGTATATTCTTTCATTTAGTGGGTAAGTATTCTAAAAGGATTCTCCTGAAAACATGAAATATAACTATATTCTGAGTACTGCCTTTACAAAGTGTAACTTGGATAGAGATACTTTACTTCCGTATTCTGAATACATATTCCCAATACTTTTATAACCCTGGCCAAGCTTAATGTGTATCGACACATTTACTTACATGATGACTTCGTACTGTCGAGATGTTCTTTCCACTTTTTGAACAAACAAGTTGTCTTCATTACCCGCTTCCCCAGATGCCAAGCGGTTGATCTTGTCATTGAACTTCATCAAAGTCTGCGAGAACAATGGACCACCAACACATAATTTAGGCATGTAAACCAAGTTGCCAGTTTATTAGGTATAGCTACCACATATTTTTTTTCAACAGTGGTTCTGTGGTCTGCAGTTGACTTATTGTGTATAGAAAAATATGAGCTATAGTCAGGGGTGGAAATGGCCATGTTGTACGGAAGAAACTCCACTTGGTTTCCTTTATTTATTTATTTATTTATTTAAAAGCCTGTTTCTTGTACATTGTCATGTTGAAACACTTTACACTTTAAAACACTCACAAGTGAAAAAAATGCATGTTTTAATCTAGTGCATTTCCTGCATTAAAATAAATTCAAGAGCTGAAACCTTTACTGACAGACTTAGTGATACTTCATATTCAACTAAAAACACACTTCTTGGGCCATGTTCCAACCTCTTTACCTTTTAAAATTAAACAGGCTATTTTTGCTACTGTGCCTTTAAGACTGATGAATGTAATTGCCTCTGCACTGATTGGCTGCCTTGTACAGCACCTTGTTCAAAAAGCAGAAAATTTCGTTTTTTCTTGATAGGAGGATTAAAGCCTCTGTCTACTTTCATAATCATTAATGCTTTGATCTAACAAACACCAGGAATTCATCAAATATCCAGTAATATGTGGTTTTAACCTATATAAACAATTCCTTAGATGTGAAATAGAGTCAGAACGCTGTTCTGTCCTGAATGTTACTTTGTTGTGCAGCAATAAATGGATTACAGTCAAGATTTGTAAACCTACAAAGTGCATGTATGAGGTAGGTGCCATTGAAGCTTGATTCTAGGTAAGTCTAGCTAATAAACTGGTAACCCTGTGGGGATTTTAGAGTAGGAAGTGGTCTCTCACACTGATGAAGAAGTCCTTCCTCTTCTGTGGATCCAGTGGTGGGCCAGCCTCGCACTGATTCAACTCTTTTCTCAAGTCCCACAGCTGCTTCTTTATCTGCTCTGAAAGCAGAGGCAGCGATTTCTAAACAAAAGAAAGGAAAAGAAACATTTAAATGAGATGGGCTGTATTTAGAAAGCAAACAGTGAAGTAGCTATGGGGACATGGAATTAACAAGAACATGCCAATGTGGAAAGATGGAATAGATGTTTGATTTCTTGCAGATTTTTGTATTTGGCTTGGACTCAAAGTCTGGCTCAGCAGACTAAGGGATTGACAATGAGTTGAATTGGGTGTGTTAGATGTCTGTCCAGGACTGTATTTGGGATACACTGTTTTAACTAAAAGTGTTTAGTGTGGTCACTTTTTAAGTTTAGTGAAAAATACAGATATAGATTTAGATGTAGAAACTGTGTTTATACTTTGATGTGATCAACCAGGTTTATTTCACATACTTTACATATTATTATTATTATTATTATTATTATTATTATCATTATTATTATTATTAGTGGTAGTACCATGAAATAAATCTGCTCTGTGTTACTTAGCCTTATTTATACTTTACCCAGAGTTCTTTTCCCTTCAGGGTCCACCTCCTGTGCCATCTTCAACGCCTCTGTTGTTGCAATGTCAACATTGCATGGGACCACGACCAAATTGATGGTTTCATTCTTCTCAATAAAGGTCCGTATGAGATTTTTGATCTAGAAGAAAAGTAGCTTACAGATAAATGAAAATCTTATCATTTAATTGACGCATGAAATTACATATGATGGTTGTTTACTGACCTGATCTCCGATATCATCAGGCTGACCTTTTACAGGAACCCTTGAGATCCCAGGCAGATCAATCAGTGTGAGGTCACAAACATCAGGAGACATGATCTCCAGAGTGATGAGATCATCACATATTCCAACTCCATCTCCAGCCAACTCATTCTGAGCTATTAGACAGATGTAACACTTGAATTAAGGGTATATGCCTTTTTGCTGCTGGACATTTAGCTAAGATGGCTAGAAGCAGATGGTAAGATTTTTCTTTCAGAGCAAAAGCAAAAGTCATATTTTTTGGCTTAATATTATCAACAACTGCACTGACCTTCTGCTACATAACCTTCAACCAGTGATGGGTCATCAAACTCAGTGTACTCCTCTTGGTAAAATATGACTGCTCTCCAATGAACCCCACCCTTGATCTTCCTCAGCTTGAGCTCCAGAGGACATCTGGTAACAATACCTACAGTGGACAGAGAATTATTATATATCCATAAACCCATACGCATTTACTGATGTATCTGTCTTGTGATGAAACTTTCTAAACAACATTCCAGCAACTGGACTATGCAGTGTTTTAAGTGTACACACATTTACATTTATTTAACTACACACCTACATAAACATAATGTAAAGCAAGTGAAAAACGTAGTTACAAAAGTGATGAGAAGAAAAATAAAGTTAAATGAGTTTTCAAAAGGGGTTTCTTTAAATGTATAAGGTTTTCATTTTTTCTTCATGCAAGTAATTGTCTAATTATGAACTAAAACAAAACAAAATTCAAAATACACCTTATAATGCAATGCTTCAGAAGGTAAAGCTGACCATCCCCTTATTACAGTTTTTTAAAATGTAAAGGTATAAAAGACAAAAACTACCCACCACTCCCTCTGGGTAACGCCACCCCAGACAGCGCCTCCAGCACAGAGCTTTTCCCGGAGCTCTGATCTCCAATCACTGCTATAGTTGGTAGAGCTAAATCTTCTTCAATACCGATCAGCCTCAGAGAGTCAATCAGGTCGATATAAGGACGAACTCTCTCCTCTAAATGGCTATGAAACACCCCTTCCATTGCTTGTTTACTGTTAATGAGGGATTAACATTAATTTGCATTTTTAACATATTTGTGGGATTCATAAGAGAATTTAATAATCACTTCAGCTGGTAAATTATACACACCTAGTTTCACTAGAAGAAGAGACATCTTCGAAACTACTTCCGTCACTTTCCATCATTTAGGAGACAAATCCTGGGGAAAATTGTAGAGGGGGATCCCATTTTAAACGCTTCAATACTTTAATACAGACTTTTATGTTACTACTCTCAGATCATGGAAGTCTAAGCAAGTTATTTTACTCACCTCTCTGTCTTGAACAACCTGATTTCCAGAAGGTTGTAAATAAACTGAAAGTGGCCTTTATGCCCATATATATATATACATACATAGGCACTCAGTCCCACAAGAACACTAAAGTTGAAAGTGGAAGCTGAAAACACATACACTGCATGGGTTTTTCCCAAAATATGCAGTGTTTGGATTTTCCAGGATGTCATTGATCCTTTTTTCCTTCTAGTACATTTAGTGCCCTAGGGAAGCTTCAGCTGATCTCCTGCCTTAAGCTGGTTTGACAGTATTCAATTCAGCAACTATAGGGCTGTCATGTTATTTGATAGCAATTCAGAAGAATTAGATAAAAAAAACTCCAGAGCCACTCCTTTCCATCTAAACCAGGCTGTCCTCTACAACTTAAGGTATGTCCAAGGGCTTTCGCTTACTATATCAGCTCCTTGTATTGCAAAATGCTGAACTTTGACATCTTCAAGAGCCAGGAAGACCCTGCCTGTAACTGCCGAGATTACTACATCGACCACCGCGTTAAAGAAGGTTACCTCCAGCTTTTGTGATGGCTGTATGACTGAGCTCATCAAGAGACTCACTGGAAGAGTGACTCTTATGGCACCTTTCCACAAGGTTACAAATCTGAACCTAGAACTATCCATGCCCTGGTTGAGTAACTGTGCCTGTTACCCATCAAAAAGAATGCGACTCTATGCTCTTAGCAAAACGTGTTCTATATAGAACCAAAAAAGGGTTCTTTGGCTTTTAACAATAGTGGAATAGCACATTCTCCATCAGTCTGAAGAACAATGTAAAGAGCCCTTTAATCATGGAAATGGTTCTTTGAGTGTCCATTGTTCTATACAGAACCATTTTCTTTATTATAGAACCCTTGATGAACCATCATTTTTAAGAGTGTAGTTAACAGTTAACCTCTTAAAATCCCAAGTTTATCACATACTAAGGCTTATTATTCAGTAACTACAGGGACTTCAATGCAAACTGGCTGAGCTATTCTTAGGTTATAGAAGTGTTTAATAAAACTTTGTGGCCTGTCCGTTTAAGGGGTTAATTGTCTTTTTGCTCAGTTTGTGCCACTCTAAAGTGTCTAATTTGGCTAATTAGCTACGTTGCTTGCCAATTAGCATAATTTATTTGCCGATGTGAAATGACATTCATACAGAACCATGTGTAGAATCAAGCAATGCTTATATTTATCACTGTTGAGTGTGAAAATAAAGCAAAAACACTTGTTCAGGCAGCTAATATAAAGGCTAACAGCATTAGCTTCCTAATTAGTGAACTCTTTACAAAATAGTAATTTTCAAATTAACGGTGGAAACATCAATATAGTATTCTAGTTCAGGTTCTAATGCACATTACTGTTCATATAATGGTGCTTGGTGACTTTATCCTCACCTAGAAAACTGAAGGATTTTCTAAATTGTCATTTGCTTCAGCTGCAGTTTTACCAAAGACAGAGGAGAACACTTTCGAGCACCATTAGGTCCTGTTGGTACCATGCTTTAGCAGGTACCAAAAACAAGAAAACTGGAACTTTAAGTCTTGAACTGATGGCCAGTGGAAAAAGCACGGTTCTGGTTTTCTAGTTTCCTGTTCTTTGTGCAGTGTAAAAGCACCCTTTGTTGCCAGTTTATTATGTACATGTACCTTATGTCTACATTATCCCTTTAAAATCCCAGGCTTATTACATGCTAAGGCTTATCATTCAGTAACTACATGGACTTCAGTGCAAACTGGCTGAGCTATTCTTAGGTTATAGAAGTTTGTAATAAAACGTTGGGCCTGGCGGTGGGCCTGGCCATTTAAGGGATTAACACAAACAACAGTAGCAACAATGAAGGGGCTCTAAGTTCTGTTTTACTTGCCGTTTGGTTTTGACAGCCACAATGACATGTGGCATTCATTTCTTCACAAATGTTTTTGACTGTGGCTTTGTAAGATTGGAACCTTTTTCAGCCTTTTTTAGCTGACTGACATGTATGCATTGTTTAAGACTGTATGACTTTGCTTACGTGCTATATTTCTCTCAAGATAGCATACCAGACCACCATGCTGAGTGAGAAGTGAACGGGTTCCACCTCCTTTGACAGAAACTGGGTCCCTGTTTGGGCTTTGTTGGGGACAACATCACAGTGAAAAATGTCAATACAATAAATTAAATTAGAAACAATCGTGAAATTAGCTATAGTGCAATCATACATCTGATGCTAAAAACACTTAAAACATAATATGCAAAATATGTAACCTAAAAGCTAAAATGTTAAACATGAAACTGCAAATTTCATCCCTTAGCTTCTCTTCATTTTTTCCCCATTTTTTCCCTGATGGCTTTTGCCTCTTCATTTTGAAGGAGCTCTTGCTCGTGAACAGTATTTGTATGATGAAAGGTCACCAGCCATCCTGTCAATCTTGTTTGTACAAAGTTGGACACTAGCCTACATATTTGTGAAATGGAACAAATAATGTTAATTCTACTCTATCCATACAGGCTGATATTGTAACAAGATAAAGTATAATTGAATATATGACCTTTCATTGTGCAAGCTAGAACTAGCATGCACTACACAGTAGGCTTTGCACTCTGCTAACTGATGCTTGACATTGGGCATGGTGATCTTGACTGACAGTGGAATTAACCAATCATGTTGTGACTTATAATGGGTGGGACCAATTTCCTGAGAAAAACTGTCATGCTAGGTCTTGTGCCAGATTGACCAATGCATTTCAGCCAGTTGTTATAAATGGACAACAGCAGCAGCTCTATGCCAGGGCTCTTTACTGAAGGAATCGGAAACCTCTACAAGGTGAATATGTTTTAATGTCTGTTATAAACTTTTAATAAAGCATTTACTACAAATGTCTGTGTTTAATCTAGAGCAACAAAAAAATGTTCATTTGAATCTGTTAGCTTAGCGCTGTTGTGCTACTGGAATTCCACAGGGACGCTAACAGAAATTAGCATTGTTGACAAGGTTTTTTCATTGAGCTTTGATATTTATGACCCAAACTGAAGGCCTACCAGTAATACTCACAGTTTTCCACTGTTAAAATGGACGTACTAGTGCTCTTCCTTTCTATCTGTACTCTGACTCCTAATGTTGTCAAAGACTTTAAATAAATCTGACTTGCATGACAACCTGTCATAGCAAAACCTCATAACTTTTTGTTACACTTTTTCAAAAAAAATGCCACCTGCCTTTTTTGTTATGCTAACAATTAAATTAATCAGCTGAAGGGGTCCAAAATGAGTTTGATTCTGCATGTGTCAAATTTCAAACAATGCATACTTGTGACGCAAATTGAGGAGGCACAAGATCTGAGCTTAGAAACTGAAACATGCTTGGGTGGTCTGAAATTCTTTCACTGTTTATTCTTTATTTACAGTCTCACCAGTAGTTTTTATTATGAATCTTAGTCAAAAATATCATGTTTAAAAAGTATTAAACCATAAAGGGATCATAGTACATCTGATTTGCTGATTTGATTTGCTGATTTTTATTTTCAAAGTTAATCTGACATGATTGTCCTACTAAGAAGTTTGAAAGCAAATAGGATCAGTTCCTTTTGAGAAATTTAAGATCAAAAAGGCCTATGTTGATTAGATTCTTGGTTTATATTTAATTTAGAAGGCATTTTGAACTCTGGTATAGCTTTACCTCTTGGATGGAGAAATTAATTATTCAAAGGTTTGATAAAATTGTATGAATATGACATAAAGTCTAAATTTGGTCAAATTTACCCTCTTGTGGCATAAATGGGTCACGGTGGGGTGCTGGAGCCTGTCACTGGGCAGAAGGCAGGATACACCCTGGACAGGTCACCAGTCCATCGCAGGGCAGACAGACAGACTTACACATTCACACCTAGGGGCAATTTAGCATGTCCAATTAGCTTAACTGCATGTTTTTGGGGGGATTTTCCACTGTAGAATCATGTCTGTTTTTAATGCAGTGCCATCTGAGGGTCCAAAGATCATGGCCAGCAAATACTGGTTTTTGGCCTTGTCCCTTGCATACAGAGATTTCTCCAGATTCTCTGAATCTTTTAATGTTATTATGTACTGTAGATGATGAAAAGCAGAAGTTCTTTGCTATTTAATGTTGAGAAATGTTATTCTTGAAATGTTTGATTGTGCATAGTGGTGAACTCCTCCTCATCTTTAATTCTGAAAGACTCAGCTTCTCTGGGATGCTCATTTTATACCCAATCATGTTACTGACCTGTTGCCAATTAACCACCAGGTGGATTTTAGCATTATACAACTTTACCAGCCTTTTGTTGCCCCGTCCTAACTTCTTTGGAATGTGTTGTTGGCACCAAATTCAAAATGGGCATATATTTTTAAAAAAACAATCAAATTTCTCAGTTTCAACATTTGATATGTTGTCTTTGTATTATTTATAATTAAACATAGGGTTAAAATGATTTGCACATAATTGCATTTTGTTTTTATTTACATTTTGCACAGCATCCCAACTTTTGTGGGAATGGGGTTATAATTGTTTTTTACATAATGCCATAAAATATTGGTCAATGCCTTAATTAAAAAGTAGTAACGTCATATTTCTGTTAAGTGAGCCGTGATTATGTTGTCTTTTTACTATTTCAGTGAAGTGGAGGAATTTAACAGAGTGATAGATAAACAATTGAAGAAAGAAGGGAGACCATTCCATTGGTAGGTAGTGCTGTGACCTAAATCACAAAGTGGGGTTTGAGTATTGAAATTGAAACATCAAATGTCAATAACATTAGGTTTTCGCGCATCTCTCTCTCTTGCAGGAGTCGTTGAGAAACGATCCCAGTTTTAAATGTCCCTTTTTAACCCATTTGTTTTTGTTTGTGTATGTGTGTGTGTGTGTGTTTGATTGAGGTGTATTATATCTTACTTGTTCAATCTTGTTGGTTGTTATTGTTGATATATTAAATATATGTTATGTCACCAAAGTCTTCGTTATGTCACCAATATCTGTTTGAGATTTAGTGACTGTAAAAGCAATTTGTGCAATTTTTACACAATTACACAATATGCAACCCTTAGTAAACAAGTTTAATTCTGAGACAAAGTAGTATTTGGGTGGAATAAGCCGTTAAAGCTGTAAGTATGTAGTTAGGTAAACAGAAAGGAGCATTGATCATCCACCTTGTTAGGGGGCAGTGTTGCAAAAACTTTGGGTCCTAGAATTATGGCCCTGAAACTGCTGCCTCCTGTTCTGCAGGAATATATTGAAGTACAAAAGACACACTACAAGACATTATTGTAACACTTTCTTAAACAGCAGCAGTTTAACTGTGCAGAGCTGTTGATATGCTGAACTCAATGCAACATAAAATAAGTATAGATGGTTTTAATGACTGAATGGTTGAGGGGGTGAGACACTAAGACCTACAGGTTTAACCACACACACACACACACACACACACACACACACACATACACATTATCTAGGCCGCTTATCCTTCTGGGTCATGGGGGGTGCTGGAGCCTATCCCAGCGGTCATTGGGCAGAAGGCAAGAGACAACCTGGACAGGTGGCCAGTCCTTCGCATGGCAGACACACAGACATACACGTTCACAAACAAATTCTGTTTTAACCAGCAAAAACTAAAAGAACTCTGATGACGTTTTCAAATAATACGTTTGTTTTGCTGATTTCTTGTTTTAAACAAGTAGTACCACCAGAAATAGTTTTCTCCGTTTATGTATTATGAGATTGAACTATGAAGTATTTAACATCAGATGCAGCAATAACAAAAGAACAAAATAACAAATATTGAGAACCTTATGAGTGAAAAGTCAAACCATTTGAAAAGTAAGGATTAAGATTAAAGAAAGTACAAGCACAATGATTGGACCAACAGAAATTCTCCAAAAGTGCTTGGAATAAAATCTCTTCACATTAACTTCACATAAAAATAAACACAGTGACAATATAAAGTGGGATCCAAAAGTCTGAGAACACAAGTGAAAATGCCTCTATTTTGCAACAGTTTAACAATATGATTTGAGTGAAAAGTGGAATCTTGCTAAATTTTGAACATAAATTTCAGAATTTGGTACAGCACATCCCTCTTTTGCTTTAACAACCTTGAACACTCAAGCTATGGACTCCACAGGTGTTGAATTTCACAAATTTGATGAACTTTAAATAAAATTTTCAAATATTTCTTCTTTGTTGCTTTTGTCACGACTCATTATTATTATTTATATTCTAAAAAAAAAAGAAAAGTGCACTTGAATGAATTTAAGTGTACTTTTTTCTTTCTTTTTTTTTTTTAGTGCAACCTTAATTTCGTTTTTTGAGTTTACCTTATTGGGAGCGAATAAAACATAAAATATAAAATGTTCCATAACACAGGCTACATTTTATGATTTTTCTGCATGTTAAGTTCAGCCAATTAAATTATGTTGCATTAAAATGTGCAGAAGTGTGTTCTCTGTAAAGGATGCATTAACTTTTACTAAGAATATCAACAAAATATGCAATTTGACACTTATATATTTTTAAGTTTTTTCAATTCACCATTAGAGGGCACTGCATTGCAGATTTCTAGTGAGGTGAGAATCATCGCTATGTGAAACTAATTAGTAGAGTATTGCAATTCAAATATATTTGCATGACACTTTTTTACAATGGGTGTCATGAGAAAAATGAGTCAGTATATGACTAATGAATATATAATAATGAATAAATGAAACAACATGAGCCCAATCATTAAAGTATTCAGATTAATCAGTGAAAATCAATGGCTGATGTTAGAAGTCTATCAGGTTGTCTTAGAAGAATGAGAATTAAATCAATGAGCGAGGCAGGTGTACAACAGTTAGAGTTTCCCAAAACCATAGTTTTCTGAACACTGTTGTTAGGTCGTGTAATTCAAACTACAGCTGTAGGCCTTTTTTTAATGTATCAGCATATAATATGCAAACAACTAATACAGCTGTAGACCTGTGGTTAGAAGCTTCGTTCCTGGTTATTACATCATCCATTCTGGAAATTTGAATCGAACAAGACAAACACACGTTTTGTTGATATTTTCGCTAGATATTGCTAGATTGAAAACTTAAGCTACTGTGCATCAATTTTGTATCACTAAGCCACATAAAACTAAGGTGGGCTGTGGCGATGTTCTGATGAGTTGTGCTACCTTTACGAAAAGTTCTACCGTAGTGCATTTTTATAAGTATGTCTGCAAATAAAACATCAAGGTATGATATTTCAATAGCCTAAAACTCTAGATCAAAAAATACTACCAGTGTTAAAACTACGAGGCTGAATTTAGCTTCTTTTTAGCAAGCTTCATGTTGAAGTTTTCCCTGTTCCACCTTAAGTGGTGCAGCAGTTGTGATTAGCTATCACAAACGTTAACAAATGGGACAAATAATCCTGACTTGTTGGTTCTGTGAAAAAGCAAAAATAAGTTAATGTTACTCAGCCATCAAGCAGAAATAAAGAAACATGCTCATATCAGGCCTTTCAACTCTTCTTCTGACTTCAGCTTCTATTTCACCAGAAAAAAAGATTCTGAATGTAACTACTGCACCATTTAAGATGGAATGGGAAAAGTCGAACAAGAAGCTGGTGAATGTCCTGAGAAAATGTCCTCAGAAAATGTTCCCAGTGTTAAAATAATAGTTAGGATATTTTGATAGCCTAAATCAGCTTATCAGGGGGGTAAGCAGTGATATTTAGCTGAGTCTGTACTGGATTAGCCTGAGAACAGGTAGGTTTGTACAGCTTTGCAAATCAAGCTGTACAGAACAGAAAGATTTATCACGTTTCAGTGAGCATCAGATGAAGAACAGAGACATGCCGGGAAACCTGCTTATTTTTTTCTGATTTTATTTCATCTGCCCTGAGTCTGTACATGGAAATACACTCACCACACTGGCAAACCTGCTGAAGGAGGCTGACAGTCTAATGATGTCAATTCAGTGCGCAGTAGCATCAGCTTACATGTAGCAATATTCATATTTCAACTCTTTAACAACCTCGTAATTCAGAGGATCCAGTGATATTCGAAAGAAGAATGTTCATAGAATAAAACGTATCAGCTTTGGAACATTTTTGATTATCACAGAATGCAAAAGAGGCAGTTTCTGAAAAACTCTATTCATTCTAGAGAAATTCCTTTTAAACCCAGGGTTTCTTATATGGGCAAAAAAGCATGGAGCCAACTACAGAATGATGACACGACTACAGTGGACTATTAGACTAGTGTCATTTACCACTGAAATACTACATCTAAATAATATGGGCTGTGTTCGTTTATCACATAAAGCTTGAAATGCAGTGGTCTGTGATTTAAGTGTGAGTCTGTCTTACATGACCTACCCTGCTGCCCCGATATGTGAAAATATGAACAATATACTACCTAATATGTTTTATTAAAACATTTTTAGAACTTACATGTAAATGTGTAAAAATTGTGTATACTTGCTTATAAAATGTATATAGTGTGTAACTGTTGCAATTATTGTTTATATAACATATAATTTGTTGACCTTTTCTAAGAGCAGTGTCATAATTGAGAATTTATTTAAGTTTCATTATTATACATTATTTCATTTAGCACAAGTAATACTAATATTATTTTGAACTCTAAACTCAAAGTTACGTTCAAGCCTCGCTGTGCAGCTCTTGCGTTAGTAAGATTCTTTAGCAACACCTCCAAGTTAGCAGCAAGCATGACTTCTTATAAGCTCCGGTGAAAGTTTATAGTCACAATGGACTTTAATTTGATATGAACGGTTAAAAGGGAACCTCTGAAGACTCGAAGCCTATTCCCTTTTTGTAGCATGCAGCCAACGAGGTATTTGCTTGTTTGTTTGTCCGTATTTTACTTTAGTAAAATGTTTATTTCACATGATGTGCTCATGTTAAGCTAACATGGTCTATATTTTCACGTCAACACTGTGTTTAGTTTTCATGGTGGATTTGGAGAAAAGCCTTCAAATAAACCAGTAGCAAGAGAACCACTTGTGTCTGCCTGTGCCACGAGGGAATTACATAGTGTTATGGTTACTGTGAGTAGAAACCCAAACATACAAAATACAATGACCTTAAAAGATGTGTTGTCAAGTGAGTCTTTATTTCAAACATATATCAAAAGTGATAACATACAAATGTTTACAGTACTTTAAGTAATTGATTGCTAATCACTGAGAGCTTTCATCGCCATTATGACAAAAAATAAAAAGAAGGCATGACCAGTTACAAACACTGTTCTGTGTATATGAGGAATTACGTCTAACATAGTGGGGCATCATGTTCACATGTTTATCTCAGCGGTCTGATCACATGGGGAGTGGGGCAGCTTCACAGAGGTCTGCAACCTGTACAGATGCCAGAATGTAACTGCTGCATCATTTAAAGAGGAAGGGAAAATTCAAATGAGAAACTGGCGAATAGGAAGCCTGCGTACCTGCGGTGGTCATTGTGTAGCTATCCGAATGAAATTCAAACTAAGCGCGCACTCCTACTTTACATGTGCTGCACTAATGAATGCGCTTCTTATGGTGGTGCACTATTTTTTCACATTCTATTTAATGATGTAGTATTTAGTTTGGGACTCTGAGTGTTTTGAACTCAGCGCTGATGCTACAGTATGACGTCAACTGAAAGCGGCAGGCAAAAACATTTCAGGCATTAATGCAATCAGACTGCTGTTTTTAAAGCTGCTTTATGGATGCAACCAAACTGTGCTTTAATTTTAAGGTTATGCTGCTTTTGTACAGTGGCATATTAAGCATTTAGAAAGGTTGCTATTGAGTATCGCTTACCAGAATTTTTTAAAACGTTTTTGTACTTGTGAAATGCTGCCATACACAGCCTAGTTCTTCTATCAGAAACAATGCAACAATTTACAGGTTAATATCCCTCTTTGAATTTTAATTTATTTCAGAAGAAATAAAGGTTGTGGTACAGTAGTACAGTAATTATATTTGTGGTATCTGATGAAATAAATAAAATATTATACAATTAGCAAATTAGTCACAGTCATTTTCTATAAGGTAAATAGGCTATATTCAAACGTGCAGTGGACAATGACACTACACAGACAAAAGTTCTAAAGGTGTTTGGTAATACATTGCCTGTTATTTTTGCTAGTGGTTTCCACACCAAACTAAAGCACCATTATCCTGTTTTAGGTAGACTTTGTGCAGAGTTGTACAGAATTATGTAGGCTAATTCCCAGCCCTGATCCTGCAGTAAATAAACATACTATATATCTAGTATGGATTTGTACAAATGTGGCAGAATCCCAAAAGGCTCTTTGTTAGATAACTGTTTTTTTTATGCAGGAACCTACATAGTGCATTATGTAGGGAGCCATTTGAGATTCAGCCACAGTTCATCTCAAGAAGGCCTTGCATCAGATGTGTTGGGAGCAGGATTGAGAGCCACTGATGTAGGCTTTCTAAAAGGCATCTGCAGTGTTTGTGTGCAGTATCTAAAAAAATACAAAATAAACATATTACATTATAATAATTAACTGGAATTGTGAATAGCACATCTAAACAGTCCCAAGAATTCTTCTTTGTTAGTTGCTATGATCTTAACTTAAATCTAACATCTTCTCCTTCAAACAAAGTTGCTGAGCTTCTCTTGAGCAATGGTGAGACGTTCCATCCGGTTCTGCATGTTAACGCGGCGTCTGCTGACTTCTGACTCTTCCCGGAGAACCTCAGCTACATTAGCACCGTCCATTAACCCTAACATCTCACTGCAGAGCAGCTGAGCAGACTCCTTCAACATGAAGTATCGGATCAGCATGGGCACCTGGTCAGCCAGTCGCTGCACGACGATCTGTCAGAATAACATAGCTGTTGATTTCTATCTTCAAGAACTCCAGGCTAACAATTTATAAACAAATGTAAGCTTGTCATGATAATGAAATTTTAACTTATGATTAATTGCCACATAAATAATTGTGACTAATTTTTTCTTTTTTTGTTAATTGTATTCATCTATTAAAGCACATCCCTAAAATAGCCAGTTTGGCCAAATAGCTGTCTTGCTTCCTAGCTGTTGATAAGATACCTTCCAACTGACAACAGAAATTGCTCGAGCTCAAATCATCGTTGAGGTGGGTAGTAATTAGTTACATACTTAGTTGCATGTAATTCATTTGTAATTTTGTTTTTTTTCAAATGATTACATAGTTACTTCTACTCAAGTACATTTGTAAAGAATGTAGTTTTTGCTCAGTTTAGTGATTAACATTTAACTTAATATTTTCTTTTGTCTTTAGTATATTTCTGTTCTGCTGGTTCAGCTCCAGCGTTCCACTACTGTTTCTCACACCTTTCACTTTTAAGCTTTAGCATTTTATTTAGATAAAAATTCCAAAAAAGAGAGGGATAATGCCTTATAATTTCAGCTCCTTTCCTGATGTTGTATTGTGGTCTTCATTAAAGTACCTTTTTTTTTTTCTTTTTACAGGAGTACGGCTTTAAGTAGTCTTGCAAGCCAGACATCCGCCTGTCATCACTCTGGTGCATTTTATCGTTTAACATAACTAACCACTGCCTGCTGTGAAACATCATTTGACTGACATGCAAAATAACCACAACAAACCATTGTTTTTAGTGTGATGTGTAGGGTAGGCACAAATTGGGCTACAAAAAAGACATCTACTTGTCAGACAGATTAAACCCAATGCACAGAAGTGTGGTCAGGTGGATGTGTAGATAGCCAATCAGAATGGCATCACTGTTGGCAAAATTCCAATGGTTGTGGCCAGCTTAATGTGCAATTAATATGAGACTAGGTTTTAGGCCACTCTACCCACCTCAGTTTTGAATTAATATGGGCATACAAAGCTTTTTTTTTTTAATCTAAAAAATGTTGCAGGTACTTCAGTACTTTGGCTCATTCAGGCATTGACATAACACACGACCGAAAGAAGATAGCTAATATCTAAATACGTGAAATATGATTGAATAACTGTAGGAAACTACAGGAATTGGGAGCGAACTTCCCAAAAGTACAGTGGTACAAAGTTCAAAGGTAAGGTGGCAACTTCAGGTGGTGTAGAACAGTAATTGCTTAAGTGATTTTAATGCTGTAGTATTTTGCTAAACAGGTCTGATGTGGCTATTATACATCAGTGTCTAAATGTAGCTGTAGCCATAACTACTGCCAAAAGTGGTAAACTGCAAGAGATTTTTTATGTACTATGGTGAGACAGCAACTAGATCTTTGTGGTTATAGTTTATATATACACATATTGTTTCTGTTAAAGTGGTTCTTCAAAAGTATTTGGAACCCCTACATAATTATCCACTGAACTAAAATATACCTCATAATAAGCGTGCAGCATTTCAGGATATTTGGTCCTGCTGTCAAGCCCAGTGTAGTTATCTTCTGAAGCTGTTTGTCCTTCCGCAGAAGGACATGTTCCCTTCAAGGTTTTGAAGTAGATGCTATCTTGAGTGTAGACCAGCTGCTCCATCTCAAACTGCTCCAAGATCCTCTGCTCCACTTTGGCTTCTTGCTTTGACTGAATGTTGTCTATCTTGTTCTGGGGTATCAGTTATAAGCAGAGAGGGCACATAGTGTCAGTACAGCAGCTGGAAACTACCCAAATTAAGGGTTAAAATGGTAAACTGTTTTAAAATTCCTCTGTAAATTATAAAAATAATATTTACCGTGGCAACACACTGGAGGAAAGGATAGTTGGGGAAGCATGCTTTAGATACTTCTGAAAACTGCTTCTGGATGGTCTCTGAAATGCATAAATCATATTCAGACAGTGGTCACAGCCCTTAAAGAGAGAGTTCCTACTGGTTACTGCATGGACTTAAACCATCATGGCGGTTTTCCACCAATTAGGACAGTTGTTAGGACAGTTGTCCCCCCCCCAACTGTATCACCTTGATCTTCAGCTACCATGTTGGAGCCTATTAACGATATTTCTGTTGGATTATGCTACCAACTTGCATAAAGCCCCAAGGAAAAAGACAGTTTATACAAAGGCTGAAATTGTGTACAAAATATTGTGGGTGCTAAGTGCTGAATGTGGATGAATATGATATTCTAAATATATTGTTGGGCACTGGATTTTTAGTTGGTTTTACTATTTCGTGGCTATTTCAGTTCAAAAAACACATACAATAAGTTGTAGGCAGACCTTCTCCTAATTACATTTTCTGTGAACAGGATTTTCTGTTAGACATTAGTTACCTGAGTGTGGGACACTGCAAATTTGTAATTTTTTTCAGAACTTGCTAGAATCTTTCTATCAAAAAGCCAAGTATGACATCACACTGGAGTTGTTTTTTTGATAACTTTGTTTTGAACGGAGAGTTTATTCTTTTCTTTTTGGGAAGTCAATATGTGGAAATCTAATTCCAAGAAAATTCTCCCTCTGAAGTTTTTAAGACTGGAATGTTTGTCAAGGCAAATTGTGTTAAAGGTTTATTAACTGTTATTAATCAATCTTTACTGGTATGCCATAGTTATACCAATTATGTCTCAAACCACCATGCTGGCCAGATATTTAGGCAGTGAACCATTCTTAGTACAGCAGTGATTCTACCATTGTACAATTAGACGACCAAACCACCACTAGACTGCTCTGCTGAGAATGAGCCACCACCCTGCACAAGTTGAGCTACAGTTAGTAATTGCAGAACTACAAAGTGTAACTTTATGGTATGTGTATGTGATTAAATGGCCAACGTGCATACAAGAGTACCTAATGTGTGTGTTTACATTTTAAACCAGTGTTTCTTAATTGCTCCTGGTGGCCCAGAGCCTTGCACAGCTTCAGGTATTTCTTAATTCAACACATTTGATTCAGCTCAACAGCTGATTATAAAGCCCTTCATGAGCTGGCTGTGTTGGAGCAGTGAGACGTTGAAGCTGCAGTGCTGGAGTTTGCTAGGAGCAGGGTTAGCAAAACCCTATGTTAAACAACAGAGACTATGAAAGATATCGTGTGTAAGTGGTGTAAACGTACCTCTTATGACTCTGAGTCTGTCAATGGCTGGTCCCTTCAGTTGGATCACAAGTCTCTGCACCACCATCTCAAACACATTATAATCACTGAAGCCAGGCAGCTCCCGTCCTCTGTACTTCAGGTCATATTCTTTCACCACAGCCTGGACCACCTCATGAACTGTGTTACACGTAAATTTTGACATCAAGTGTTGGCTGAATAAAATCTTCACATACAAAATGATGTTCCATAGGCAAATTTCTTAGTTTTCTAGGTCAACTTTTGATAAACTTTGATTTTATTAAAGTCTTAAAATTTCAAGTCAGCTGTTCTCCCCTCATAGATTCACTGTAGTGGAAGTTTTTTGAAGTATGTCGTGTATGATTAGATGTAATCTGGCTCTAGTCCGGACTGTAAGAAGTCAATTTGTGTTTCAAATTCTATTCTAAGCAACCATTATGTCATTCTTTATATATTCTTGTTTATATTTGGGATATTCCTTTAGGCCTATGACAAATACTAAAAGACACAGCCAGGACTTCTTTGCATGTATCTGCATTTTTACTTACATGATGACTTTGTACTGTCAAGATGCTCTTTCCACTTTCCAAACTCCAACCGGAGCTGAACAAACAAGTTGTCCTCATTACCCGCTTCCCCAGATGCCAAGCGGTTGATCTTGTCATTGAACTTCATCAAAGTCTGCAAGAGCAAGAGACCACCAACACATAATTTTGGCACGTAAACCAAGTTCCCAGTTTGGTAGGTACATACTTTTATCTACACTCACTGGCCATTTTATCAGGTACAGCGGTCACATACTTAATTCTCACCAACAGCAGTACTGTGGTGAGCAAGGGTTATACATATTGTGTAAAGAAAAAGATGAGCTATACTCAGGGGTGGCAATGGCCAGCTTGTACTAGGGGAACCCCACCTGGTTTCCTCATCTTTCTTATCTATATTTATTTTTCATGAAAAGTTTGTTTCTGTTACATTGTCACATTGGAACACACTTTAAAGTGCTCACAGATGTTTTGATGCTAATGTTTTTTCAATTAAAAAATAAATGCTTAATCTTGGGAATTTCCTGCGTTAAAAATGTTGTAAAGTACAACAACCCTCAAAAGCTACATTTTGCCAGCAAGAACACTTTTGATTCATTGTTGCAAATAACTGTAGGTCTCTAGCCAGTCTAGGCATTTTCATTACAGACCTAACAATCAATAATGCTTTGATTTAATAAACATCAGGAATTTTACACCTACAAAACCACAACTTAAACCAGCCGTATGTGGTTTTCAACTATGTAAACAGTCCCTTAGATGTTTGGTAGATGTGTCATTGCTGTGCTCAGAATAGTCCTCTCAAATAATATCTGGTCAGTAGCGGTCCAATGGTGGTTGGAAGGGTTCAGTTAGGTTCAATTGGAAATTGACAAATAATTTAGATGTAAGGGTTCAATTAGAAATGGGTTAAATGCAACAGATCATCTAACATGGTTAGATGCCTTGGATTAGACATGCTTAGTTCAATCCAAGGTCAGCAGCAGGGACTTTTTTGATACGTGTATTTCACATATACACAGTTCACACATTCTCTTAGAGATGAGAAGATGCATACGTTAACAGGGACTTTCCTAACGAATTACCATATATGTGCCCACACACCCAACCACACACACACACACACACACACTCAAACACATTCATACAGCAGCAGGGATTTTCTGTTTGTATTACATTTCACCAGGTATTGTGCTGTTTTAATGACTTCAGTTTGCTCTAAATTAAAGACCACCTTAAACTTTGTCATATGCGATGTTCTTCATAAATGAACAAGAACCTGCTTAAATTAGATTAGAAATAAATACTTTCCTTTCAGTGGTTTCTTTCCATTGATGTATGGGGCAGAGAGCAACTGATCAGTTGTGCAGCATCAGATAGGCTACTGTCAGTAGTTGTTCACCAATATGGTAAGTATTTGATAAAATGACCAATGAGGTCCAAGGTATGTGTACTGAATAAACTAGCAACTCCATGTGGGTTGCAGGTTTTGGAATTTTAAGAATAGGAAGGGGCTACTCACACTGATGAAGAAGGCTTTCCTCTTCTGTGGATCCAGTGGCGGGCCAACCTCACACTGACTCAACTCCTTTCTCAAGTCCCACAGCTGCTTTTTTATCTGCTCTGAAAGCAGAGGCAGCGATTTCTAAACAAAAGAAAAGAAAAGAAACTGTGAAATGAGATGGCCTGTATTTAGAACGTGAGCAGTGAAGTAGCTATGGGGACATGATCACCACAGAAATGACTGCAATTAACATGAACATGCCAATGTGGAAAGATCTCCAGGCAATGAAATGATGTATAATTTCTTGCAGATTTTTGTATTTTGCTTGGACTCAATGCTTGGCTCAGCACACTAAGGGATTGACAATAAACTAATAAATCAGATCAAGTGTGTTAGATTACAAAAACCCAGTCTGTCCAGGGCTGTTTTTGGGATACATTAACCAAAAGTGCTTACTGTTGTTATTTTTTACTGAATATTCTCAGATTGGAAATATGTTGGTCAGTCCTTTTTTGAGAAGATGTGGCACAACTTTCTATGTTGCTCATAAATGACTAAAATGGTACTGGAATGCCAATACATTTGACCAACAGTGTATCTAAACAAAGTACGCATAAGCTAACGACTCTTTTTTAAGTTTTGAGAAAGATATATACATAGATTTTGATTTAGAGTAAAAAATGTATAAATACTTTGATGTGATCAACCAGGTCTTGAGTCAGTTTGGTGGCAAGGCACTGAATTGTTGCTTTCTCCTCATTCAAAAGGCAACTGTCAATGAAAAATAGGTACTTTATGAGTTGTATTTTACAAAAATGTTTATTATGAGACATAAGAAATGATTTATAAGTGACAAATGACTTCTTCATGTGAAGCTTACCTGAAGAATTCGTGACGTTTGAAGAAGTCTCTCTCCACTCGAATAGCCTCCTTCAGAGAGATTTTCTCATCAATCTGCTTCTGACCACGGCACTTAACGATGATGTATCCTTTGCTTAAAGGAATAACCTGATTTCTCAGTATATCCAATACGTTTTTCTCTGTTCCTCTATCAATAAGGTCTGGCTTAGTAAGAATAGCTGAAAAAAACAGACATATTTTTATTATGCATATTTTAAATATTATTATTTTTAATAGAATTATTAACCATGTTATTATAATGATTATTATGAGCAGTGGTAGTAGTACCATGAAATACTTCTACTGTGTGTTACTTAGCTTTAATTATAATATACCCAGAGTTCTTTTCCCTTCAGGGTCCACCTCCTGTGCCATCTTTAGTGCCTCTGTTGTTGCAATGTCAACATTGCATGGTACCACGACCAAATTGATGGTTTCATTCTTCTCAATAAAGGTCCGTATGAGATTTTTGATCTTTGTGAGGGAAAAAAAGCTATTTACAAATAAATTAAAAACTCTTAATTTACCTTAAAACATGTCAAGTCATTGTTTTATACTAACCTGATCTCCGATATCCTCAGGTTGACCTTTTACAGGAACCCGTGCAATACCAGGCAGATCGATCAGTGTGAGGTCACAAACATCAGGAGAAATGATCTCCAGAGTGATTAGATCATCACATATTCCAACTCCATCACCAGCCAACACATTCTGGGCTGTTAGACACACATAACACTTGATTTATGGGTACATGTACGTATATGGTTTATATTTTATTGTAATGCATTCTTCAAAACATTTTTGCTGATAGCTATTAAGCTAAGATCATGTTTTTGTTAGAGAAACTGAGAATGCTAAAAGCTTACAGTAAGGTTTCTCTTTCACAGCAACAGCAAATGGAAATATTATTAGCAAGTGCACTGACCTTCCGCAACATAATCTTCAACCAGTGATGGGTCATCAAACTCAATGCGCTCCTCGTTGTAAGATATGGCCGCTCGCCACTGAACCCCACCCTTGATCTTCCTCAGCTTGAGCTCCAGAGGACATCTGGTAACAATACCTACAGTGGACAAAGAACATTATATAGCATATGGCTATGGATTGATCCATACATAAATATGAGTTTACTGATGAATCTTGTGATGAAACTTTCAAAACAACATTCCAACAGTTAACTTGCATTTAACGACATACCTACTTAAATATAAAATGAAAAATTTTGTTACAAAAAAAAGTGATGAGAAGCAAAATAAAGTTAAAGGAGTATTCCAGAAGAGTTTGATTATGATTTTTCCTTAATGTATTTATTTATTTAAATATAAACTACCCACCACTCCCTCTGGGTAACGCCACCCCAGACAGCGCCTCCAGCACAGAGCTTTTCCCGGAGCTCTGATCTCCAATCACTGCTATAGTTGGTAGAGCTAAATCTTCTCCAACACGAACTAGCCTCAGAGAGTCAATCAGGTCGATATAAGGACGAACTCTCTCCTCTAAATGGCTATGAAACACCCCTTCCATTGCTTGTTTACTGTTAATGAGGAATAAACATTAAATTGCATGCATGAAATTTATAAAAATCAAAAGAGAATTATATAGTCATAATCACTTCAGCTGGTATTGTGTAATTATACACACCTAGTTTCACTAGAAGAAGAGATGACTTTTAAACTACCTCCGTCATTCTCCATCACTGAGGAGACAAACGCTGTGGAAAATTGTAGGAGTGGAAATCCCAATAGTTTAATATAGGCTCTGTATGTATTGTACTGCTCTCAGACAGGATTGAACGTTACTATACTCACCTCTCTGTCTTGAAAAACCTGATTTCAAAGTAAACAGGAAGTAACCAGAACGCTCACAGTAAATGTGAAACTGAAAGCTGGTAACACAGACATTACATGGGTTTTTCCCATGTATACTGGGCCCAGAATTTCTCAGCATCTACTCCACTTTGGTTTTTACATAAACACCAGTGCAGATGAAGTTTAGATCTAACTGCTCTAGAGCACCCTATTCTATTTGCTATGGTTTTCAATTGAATTTATACAAGCTGTCTGCAATTAAACGCCTATTAGAAAATTCACCTATTAGAAAGGCTGTCTGGATAACCTTGGACATATGTTTTCTCATGTTCTCTGCATGATGTGATATTTCATCATCCATGTTTGTCATTCTCTGTTGACCTGAGGTATCTTTGTTCTGTTATTATTGCTTTCATTTTCCTAGTTGTGTTCTATTCTTTTGTGGTGATTAATATGGAAATAACAGTGCTCTTCCTTTCTACCTGTACTTTGACTCCTAATGTTGCCAATAAATCTGATTCACAAATACATCCTGCATCTCCCATATGCCAATGTAACAATGCAGGACTTGACATTAAAGCCAACTAATAAAACAAACCTTCCCTTGCTAGTACATATATGCATTATTTGTCACTGTTCTGTGGTGTTGCTGTAGAGTAAGACACAGGAGAGGCCATGATTCTGCTGCAAGAAGTGCTCTTTTTTTAAACACCAGGTAGAAAGGCACATCAACTGCAAAGAAAACAACAGGGAGGTTACAAGCCATACAACCCCCACTGATGGTGACCACCACAACACGTTCGCTAACCCAGAGCAGAGCACAATCAAGACACATGCAACATACAACACATCTTTAAACTAACAAACAATGACAATAACAACATAAATACCCCCATAAGCCTCATCACATGACCCTCTACATGGCCATGTCTCCCAGCCTTTCAGGCAGTGTGAGCCAGTGGTGGAATGCCACAGTATATTCCATTTGAGAAATCATGAAATCTTTAGTCTCTGCCATTTGTTTGTCACAGTCAAGTAGAGCCTCACTCACCATTACAATAGCCACACTTACTAACCCCACCATCAATGCTGCCTCTTTCGTTTACAATATGATTTCACAGCAAACACACTTTCGGACATAAGCAAGAATAAATGTGCCGTTGTTGGAAGCCAGTCTAGTGAGTCATGTTTTCAAGCCCTAGATTGTACAGGCAAGTAAACACTTCGGTTTCTTTATTTCAGTTTAATTGGTAACATGATGTTCCCCCTGGATGAATGTCTGCATCCCTTTTGTGATTGAAAATGTCAATTCTTGGCTAAGCTCTTGAAAAATAATCCAATTACTAGGGTAGCTACATGGGTAGCATTTCAACTCTGAGCACTCTTGAACTCTGAGTTTTCTTACCCGACTAGTGATGCAAAACTGATATGTAGGAGGAGATAAACACACATTGAGTGTACCTCTCTGATGGGTCTATATCAGACAGTTAACACTAAATTCCTCTTTGCTAGCTAAATCAACAAGATGACATTGCAGGGCTGCCAATTCTCATGCAGTGGCCATGAGGCTCATTTGCCCTAATCTCACATTTTCACACTACACTCCACATTTTTACAAAACGACCTACCGATACAGCAGAACGCTCATGAAGTTTCCTACTAATGCTTATCTTTTACGGAATAAATACACTCTGGACACTCTAGATCACTCTAGCTAGTCCAGTCACTGCCAGTCCATACGTGTGTTGTAGATCAGTGGGACAGGGCCAGTATCCATAGCAATGGTAAACCAACTTATTCGAGCAAGACACAAACCTAAAACAGACTGTGTTGTGCTTCTAATCCTTAAATCCAGTCCTGTCAACATTCATCTCCAAGATGCTGATACCCCATTAACTCATACTCCTCCTAACAGAGTGATGAGAAGCTCTTAGATTCAGAGCTGTAAACTGTAGCTGGGAGTCTGAGATTGTGTTGGTGGTTCGGGAGGGAGTAATGCTTAGCAAACCCCTCACAATCATAGTTATTCGTCAAGCTGAGATTTTGATTGGTTGATGTTAAAGTGGAATTTCGAATTGTTTTATATTTTGCAAAGTCATTTAATTTGTTTTGATTTACTTATTCATAAAACTGTAATACTGAAACTAAATTTAAGCATAATTTTGTGTGGGCCAGTGATAAAAGTGGGTGGGCCACATTGTACTGCCGGCTACATCACTGGTAACCATTAACTAACTATTTTTAACTGGTAAACTGCCCTTATTAGAGTAGATTGACCAGTTAGTTGGAGAGCTAATACTAAATGATCAGTGCTGAACAAAAACAGAACTTACCAGCTTTCAGTCATTGTTCCTATAAAGGCTTAAATGTTACACTTCATCAAGTCACTTAATGTGACAGACCATTGTTTCATGAGTAAATTAAGCAAACATTAAACTGCATTTGTTTATAATATATTTTACCTAAAATTATTGGTTTTATGTATTAAACTGATTTATGTTATGTTGATGTGGAAACAGATCAGATTTGAATATGGCAATGTTATACGTTATATGTAACGTTGACATAACATTTCAGTCTCTTTATATATTGACATTTAAAAATACCTGTACTCTTTAAAAACAATTCAAAATTCAAATTTATGAACTACCCCCATTACCATCTACCCCACGACCACCCCCTACACCCAGCCTCAATACCCCTGGCCTGGCCTGTTGAAAACTCACTCAAACAAAAAATCTAAAAGTTGGCAGCATGTGTAGTTTTATGGTTACATCTGAAGCTATCGTAGCTATTGTTATTCACTTCTCGTCCCTCTAGTTACTGCATTTAGGTTTCTAAGTTTTTGGTGGTTGCAAAAAATTTTGGATTCAAAATTTAAAAATACCTGTACTCTTTAAAAACAATTCAAATTTATGAACTACCGCCATTACCATCTACCCCATGACCACCCCCTACACCCAGCCTCAATACCCCTGGCCTGGCCTGTTGAAAACTCACTCGAACAAAAATTTGGATTCAAAATTTTTTTACAGTTTTTGAGATAAAAATAAAATGTTTTATGCAAGTGACCACTGTTTGTTTTTACCATCACCTATTTTTACTTATTTACTTGTGACATTTGTATTGTACTTGTAAATTGATCACTCATGTGTCTGTCACAAACTTTCACTTGTCCTGCACAAACACCAATGTCAAGCCCTGCAGTCTCATACAAAACCTTATAACTTCTTTTTCACACCACACACTTACATTCCATGATCAACTGCAAAGGCCCAAAGCATAAATTATAAATCATAATTGTAATGATGCTATTCAAATCATGCCGCATCTATCAAATTTCATACAGTGCCATTCAGTGTGTATAAAGCCTGGAATTGTAGAAGGCTAAGCTTAGTTACAAAAAGTTACAGAAAGCTAAATAAGTCAACTTGTAAGGAATTAAAGACATGGGTTTTTATTTGGGCTTGTGTGGAGCAGAACCGCTTCTTATGTCAGTACGCTGTCACTAAGGCTGTAACCACAGTGAATAACTGATGTACAGCAGCTTTGCTCTAAAAAAGAGATTCTCAGAACAGGGACTCTAAAGCATTGCTTTTCCAAGAAGAAAGAAAGGGGAGTTTTTCAGAGAAGAAATTTATGACTATGACCCTCAAATACACACACCCACACCCCTCAACCGTCTCGTGCACAAACACCACAACAGACCAGAAAGACCTAAAAACGATCAAAGAGATTTACTGTACTATACAAAAGTCAGAAACATTGATTAATTTAATTTCCAGTCTAACCTTTAGTTTAGCGTACCTAAAGCTTTCATCTTTGAGAGACAAGCTCCACTTGTACTTTAGATCTGAAAAAATCCACAGGTGTTTCTGTCCATCCTTCCACTGTGAGAAGACAACTCAACACTATGAGTATGAAAGGATATGTAGCTGTTAAGAAGCCCTTACTAAGACAAATAAACAAACAAATATATAAATAATTAATTAATTTCACAAACAAGAAAATTTGCTAATCAAAAATAAAGGAGCTGCTGTGGATCAGAACAGTGAACTGGTCAGGTTTTTGTAAACACTTTCAGACTACCTTAGTTTAACCCAATGAAACCCAGCTTCTAAGGGAGTAAGGACCCTCTGAATAAACTTGACTGGCGGGGTAACTCAGCGTGGATCATTCCGGTTACAGAACGAATGATATTTGAATGTTTATTGATATAACAGAAGTCATTCATGCATGATAGGAAGTATTGAAAGAAGACGGCGATAGAGCTGGCAGGGACATAAGGTGGAGTAGACTACAGGAATGGTGGTAGAAGTTGAGTAAATAGTTGTGTTTAATTAAGGAGGAACGTACAACAATGCAACTTTCTCAACCTACTTTCTCTCTCTCCAAAATTCACAACTGCAAGTTCCACCTGGAAACCGGTTCAGCGCACTGTTAGCAATGACCTGCGCAGCAAGCCCGGTCACATGTGGCGCCAAACATGACATAAGACGTGCGAGGAAACGCGAGACGGAATGAACGTTTAGGATGCGCAAGAGGTTGAGATACTGCGCGAGAGAGATTGAATCCCCGCGAGAGAGATTGAAAGTTTGCCAGCGAGAGAGAGTGAAACAGCGTGAGAGAGATTGAAAGTTGATTTACCTGAAGTGTACCTCCATCATGCTGACACAGTTCTGTCTTTTTTAGCTTGGTGTCTAGGCGTTTGGTCTGCCACTAAGAGTTACGGGGTACAGGGCCAGAGACAACGTGTTGCAGAATAGATGATAAGAAAAAGAGGCATAGAAAACTGTTTTTTGTTGGGGGAAGCGCGCATACATGGGTTTGTGAGCAAATACTAACTTTTTAAAAATATAAAATAAAAATAGTCCCTCTCTCCTTATTATAATTATATTATAATTTGCTTCTCATTGTGTGATTGATCAGCTATCACCAATGTCATAAATAACAAAGTGTTTTATTAGAATATCTAAAAGGGTAACATTACTGTCAATGTTAGGCCAATGCACAAGTATTCAGATGGCTGTAGGTTGTATGGTATAACAGGCTACCATCTACAAATTACTGTTGACTTTTATTTTACCTTAAAATCCTTAAAGAAACAATTTACTTTGGTTTTCCACTGGTCCTAACTAAAGAGCGTCCTGCAGAATATAATTATATTACAAAAGGGTTTCATTCTAAGTGTTTGTGAGTAAAGTACATTATATGACAAAGAATAGTGTATAACAATGTTTAATAATGCAACAATAAGTAAACAAAATAATATGATACATAATCATTAATAGCATCTGACTGTGCTCGTCCAACAACTGGTGGCAGTGTTCTTTTGAAACCTCTAGCCTGCAAACTTTCTTCACAAAAAAGCACGCGTGTTTAACTCCCTAAAGTACTGCTCTATATCATTACACTGAATTGTAAAAAAGAAAATAAATTGAGATAAAGGACTATTTAAAGGACTAAGAGACTAAGGCTATCTTTTGCATCCTCATATTGATAGCAAACACTGCAGCAGGCTGACAGTGGTTAACATGAACAAGCTCCTCCCCAATATCAAGCTCAACACCTCGCAGTTTCACTCTAGGCTTGTTCGAGATGAACTGCGCCTCGCCTTGGTGGTCAGCGAGAGCAGCCGGTTGCAGTTGGCGGAGGAGGGTAGAAAAGAGCCGTCAAGTCGGACAGTCGCCACATGAATCCCACGTGAGCTGGCGGATCTCGAGGAGTTTGCATTCGTCGTAGCTGATGAAGTGGATGCAGTAGAAATCCCTCTGTTATATGCATGAAATCAAGTATGATGAACAACGACGGTGAAACAGCGTTTATTTAATCGTCTGTAGGCTAAACAAAATATTCTATCATAGTTGCAGGTTAAACCCAGCGTTTGTTTTCCAAATCCACAGTTGTGACTATAGGTGGCCACAAAGCGTCAAACTAAGTTTCTGTAACATCTGTAAACACAAATGGTTTTATTCGTCATTCATTTAACGTGTAGATTGGTGAAAAAGGTTTTAACAAACTGTTATCCATGTTTATGAATAGCCGTGATATTTGTCAATAAGAATGTAAATTAGTAGACTTAAACTAAACAGTCTGTTTTTAAGACTGTTTATTGAATCATTTCACATGAAAACGTTTGAATAAATAATTCCAAGTACATTCATTTTGTTCAAGGTAGAATGATTGAATATTGATAAACAGTGTATATCCAAAACATTCTAGAAATAATTAAATGGAAATGATCAAGTGCACTCAGACCTTAATCATTAAGGTTACGTAAGTGGTAAATAGACTCCAATTACATTGTGTCATAGTGGCTTTAAGTCCAAACTGTCTAAATAAGCATTTTATCTATGTAGGGACTTAATCACATTTCCCCTTTTTAGGCTTATATCAAAAAATACAACATTTAGAGGATGTCGTCCCTCTCTAATAGCCTCTCAGAATTTAGAGGTCATTTCAGACTCTCCTAAGGACAAGTAGATGTATGTAGAGCTCTTAAAGACCCCATATTTACGCTAATACTATCAGGCTCTCTAGTAGCATGACAGTTTATTTCCATGCAGTATTCAACGTATTTAATGTCATAATTATCATTTCATGTCGTGAAAAGACTCGAGTGCCTGATATTTCTTCAATCTAACATATCTATCTTTTTATCTTGATATTTTTCTAGAACTCTTAGTGTTTTTTTCTTATTATTTTTTATGAAGCACTCTGAAATGCCTTTATGATTTATAACTAGACTGGTTTTAAAGCACTACATTACTTTTACACTTTGATTTTTTTTTCTTTCTGCTCTGTAAACTTTGTAAATGTTTTAAAATATAATAAACAAATAAAGCTGTGTGAATGAGCATGGTATTATGTTTCTTTACAAGAACCAGTGCCAGAATGTAAGCTGTTTTGGAATATAAGAACAAAACATTGTATTGTTCAGAAGGTGATTTTGTTAAGAAATTCATCTTCAATTAACCACAGCCAATATTCATCCTCAATGCCTGAATAATTGCTTTGCCTGTGCCTCAAGACGCACAGACTTCTACACAATCATACAATGTACAAATTAACTCCGATATTCATTAGTGACTCATATTGGGCACATCCTTCATTGGTGTTCTTACACCAAGTAGTACTGTTACACAATACATCCATAAAATAACATCCTACATTGCATGTTATGTGATTAGTTATAATAGGTTTGTTTTATCTGCCAACAATTTAATGTCATCACTGATGTTGACAATATATGAATATACACACTTACAAACTGCAGTTTCATACACACCACTTAAGAGGAGCACATTTCACCTAAATGGTCCACACAGTGGCATTCACTGCTAATTGAAATGTGTTCAATTCATATAGGCTAAAGACCACTCACTAAATCTAAAAGCCAATCACTGCTCAATGGAAAGATGTGTTTGAGTGGCAATTTGGCATAATGCAACAAATTAAGAATTACAATCTACACATTTGCAACAGGTGTGCACTATTCCACCATTAGACCTTTTGGTATATAAGGCCACTGTTTCATGTTAATTGTGCCATAATATCACAACATGGACAACATCCTTATCATTTTAAAGGACAGCCAAGGAAATACCACCTTATGTATCAAAAACTGTTGCAGAAAGGCAGAAGAATGGTGAATCAACAATAAAAGCATGATGCTACTGCAATGGTTTTGGGAATACTTTATTGATTTTAATGTACTTTTCCAGATAAAGAGAATTTGGCAGACAAAATGAATCAAATAAGAACTGCAAGAAATACAAAAAGCTCTGGGCCTGCAGGTACACAGGTATTTATTACACTCTGCTGTACCCCTATATGACTCTTGCTTTGACAGTATCCATAGACAGCCTAGGACACTCTTTGTCAGCGACAATTTTTTCTCATTTGGATTCATATAAACAGGGCCAAGGGTGTTAATTAGATTGTAAATAGTAAGTAAAAGGAAAAAAGGTTATCATAATAACATTAAAACCATTTGGATGGTTATGTGGCTCCACATACTCTACACACTTCTACTTGTCCTTAGGAGAGTCTGAAATGACCTCTAAATTCTGAGAGGCTATTAGAGAGGGACGACATCCTCTAAATGTTGTATTTTTTGATATAAGCCTAAAAAGGGGAAATGTGATTAAGTCCCTACATAGATAAAATGCTTATTTAGACAGTTTGGACTTAAAGCCACTATGACACAATGTAATTGGAGTCTATTTACCACTTACGTAACCTTAATGATTAAGGTCTGAGTGCACTTGATCATTTCCATTTAATTATTTCTAGAATGTTTTGGATATACACTGTTTATCAATATTCAATCATTCTACCTTGAACAAAATGAATGTACTTGGAATTATTTATTCAAACGTTTTCATGTGAAATGATTCAATAGACAGTCTTAAAAACAGACTGTTTAGTTTAAGTCTACTAATTTACATTCTTATTGACAAATATCACGGCTATTCATAAACATGGATAACAGTTTGTTAAAACCTTTTTCACCAATCTACACGTTAAATGAATGACGAATAAAACCATTTGTGTTTACAGATGTTACAGAAACTTAGTTTGACGCTTTGTGGTCACCTATAGTCACAACTGTGGATTTGGAAAACAAACGCTGGGTTTAACCTGCAACTATGATAGAATATTTTGTTTAGCCTACAGACGATTAAATAAACGCTGTTTCACCGTCGTTGTTCATCATACTTGATTTCATGCATATAACAGAGAGATTTCTACTGCATCCACTTCATCAGCTACGACGAATGCAAACTCCTCGAGATCCGCCAGCTCACGTGGGTTTCATGTGGCGACTGTCCGACTTGACGGCTCTTTTCTACCCTCCTCCGCCAACTGCAACCGGCTGCTCTCGCTGACCACCAAGGCGAGGCGCAGTTCATCTCGAACAAGCCTAACCTCTTTCGCGTCCTAAAAGTTCATTCCGTCTCGCGTTTCCTCGCACTTCTTTTGTCATGTTTCATGCGAAACCTTTTCGTGCGCGACCGTGTTTGAAGCGCATGTGCTGCGAGCCGCTCCCTGCTGCTGATCTCAGGTCAGAAATAATCTCCAGTACTAAACCAGTAATAAACCAGTACAGACAGTAATGGTGATCTGTCCAGCACAGTTTCTCAACAGCTATATACAGAGAGATTCACTCGAAAGAGGCCCCGAATATTCTGTTGTAACTCCCTTTAGGATGAAGCAATCTATACCAAAAAATCCGCTACATACCTTGACGTATGGGTAATCGATTGCATTACATGCGATGCTGGAAGTGATCTCCGTTTTCTGCCAGACACATTTCGACACAGTGCTCCATGTTCCTGAACGTATCGGTAAGCATTAGAGAGGTTAAATGTTGCAAGGGCTGTCCGGTGCCTACCTCATTGCTCCGACGCAGGGGCATCCCGGCTTGTACGAAGCCCCATATGCTGTTGTTTTGTTCAGATTGCTTCGTCCTAGCGAGAGTTATTACAGAATATTCAAGTCCTCTTTCAAGTGAATCTCCCTGTAGTATTTAGATCATCTTTAATGGTAAAGAGGGTGTTTCACGTGATGTTCGCTCTAACAAGCATCTTTAATTTGTGCTGAGAGGTAAACTGTAGAGTCCTGTAGCTGAACAACACAGATGAGAACCAGTTTAAACACAGCACGTCTAAATATTACTGAAGTAGATAGAGCTGAATACAGAACAACAGTATAGTGAGTAAAAGTGGATACAGGTGGGTCTCGTCATGAAAAAGTTCGGGAACCCTTGATTTCAGCTGTAAGCTGCCATAAGCTTAGGTCAAGCTGATTAGTGTCGGAAATGGAAATAAAAAGAAACTCTTTTTTGTTGCTTTTTTCACCGCTGTACCGAAATCGTAAGAACTTTGTTCTTCTCAGAAGTGCGTGTGGCAACTGCTGGTGAGCTATTCACTGAAAAGCCAACGGTGGTGTTTGAAAGATTATGAACCTTTTAGAATTTTAATATATTTTTGCATAAATATGACCTAAACATCACTGAAAACAAATGTTCACATACATTTGCTACTCACAAATATAAAATATTGGATCTTTTTCCTCAATGAAATAAATGACCAATTATCCTTTTTTCATTTGTTTATTTGGGTTCTCTTTATCTACTTTCAGGACTTGAAAATCTAATGATGTTTTATGTTATATTCATGCGGAAATATAGAAAAGTATAAAGGGTTCATAAACTTCACCACTAGAGTATATTTTGGAAGATATTTCAACGTAAGGAGTAGTAAAGCAGTTTTTGACTGTTCACTATGCTAGACTTTGATTAGAATTCATTTGAGAAACTATGCCCACTTAAAATTTCTACTTAAAATATTTTTTGCAGATGCAATAGACCTGGAAGCAGTGTATTTTTTCTGCAGACAAAAGAGGACAGTTGTTTAAAACACGATTGCCTAAAACATGCAGGCTTTACTCTGCAACAGCCGATACCACCAATCCTTTATATAACTAATGGCCTTTACACACCAAACATGGTTTTTTAAGTGCACATCAATAATTAAATCCAAATAAATTTCACACCAAATGTGACGTGACAAAATGTGACAAAATTTGCCATCTGTTCTAATTTAGCAATTTTTCACCGGCGTCATGAACTCATTAAGCTCTTACAGCTCTTACCGAACTCTCTCCGCCAGATACAGCTCTCGCTAGCATTGATGTGACGTTAGACAAACTGATTGATCAGCTACCACGAACCACAACTAGAACTTTTAACACATAGTGTGTCCTCACATGTGGAGCTGTGTCGGCAAAAAAAAAAACAATCAAAAAATGTTCACAAACAGCTCAGAATCAGATACGGCCAACTGAACAATGTGCAGATGCGCCTCTGAAGTTTAATCTCCCAAATGAAACTCCATGTTTACTGTTTGTGAGGAGCAGACTATCGGCCCTGTTTTACATTACCCCATCCTCCCTATGCAGTGTGCAATATTGGTAAAAAATTTCAGCAACTCCTATCAAAATAATGCATAATATCTCTGAACTAAAGTTGTTTATATTCACGTCAATAGGATAGATGACTCCCTATTTAACATTTAGTAGAATATTGAGCCATTTGAGATGGAGCTGATAGTCTCAGCTTTCGCACTTTTTTCTCTGCAGTTCCACACGTGATGAAGACATGCCTGTTATTATGTGTTGAAAGTTGTTGTTATTTTGTGAAAAAATTGTGTTTTCCTCTTGTTTATTCATATCGCGTTTGGTGTGTAGCGCGCTTAACTCCGTTTGCAGTCCGTGTCACTGTGTTGCACTGCTGAGCTTAACGGTGCTAAGCTTGCTTGCCATGCCTTGGTTGTGAATTCTGCACAAGGGGTAGAACATCTCTACCTCACATACACTAGCTATACAAGCCAGCAAGGTCAGCAAAGGAAATTGAACATGAGGAATACTTCAATACTTAATTTCACTTCATTCATTACATTTGTAAACTGGTCTAAAATGTTTAAGGGCAACCAATGGTGACAAAACTGCTAAATGTGATTGTGAAGTGACAACTTAATGGTCAAGGCTGGAAGGCAGTGTAGGCAGGACAGATGATATTGTGACAAACAGTCATGCTTATCAACATTTCCCTGTTGTAATGCTGTTCTTTGTTTGTGAGAAGTCTGTATAAAAATCTGTTGGAGTGCTGACTGTCTTCAGTGAAGATGTGCCTCTCTCTCCAAACTAGCTACATCCTGAGGAAGTGTCTACTGCCATCATTGCTGAGGGAGGTACTGGAATGGACAATCTACAGAACCTACCTCAAGTATTGTGCCTCTTGTTTGGATTGGATTACCCCAAAGCCATAAAAAACACTTTAACTTGATTCAAAGAGTGATGCTTGGCTTGGGAGAGAAAAAACTTCCACCTAAACTGCACACTCTTAAAAATCTCCTGTTGAGTCATTAACATGTTTCTGAATCAATGATCCATACACATAGTGGCTGAATGTTATTAGTTCTCTCCCACGATATGCCTCATAGACCTCATATGATTGAGATTAGAAACGTAACATAAACTACAAACATGACTTTCAAGATGTTTTTCATCTTGTTAACTGTTACTTACGGTGGCCTGCTGAGTCATATCACAACAAGAATTATGAAGCAAACAATAGCTGAGAACAGAACAGCATTGAGGGAGAACGCAAATGCAAAAGAGAAAAGCAAATACAAAAGAGAGAACCAAATACAAAAGACAGAACGCAAATGAAAAAGAGAGAACCAAATACAAAAGATAAAACCTAATACAAAAGAGAACCAAATACAAAAGACAGAATGCAAATGCAAAAGAGAGAACCAAATAGAAAAGAGAGAACCAAATACAAAAGAGAGAAGGCAAATGCAAAATAGAGAACCAAATACAAAAGAGAAAACACAAATACAAAAGACAGAACCAAATACAAAAGACAGAACCAAGTACAAAAGAGAGAACCAAATACAAAAGAGAGAAGGCAAATGCAAAAGAGAGAACAAAATACAAAAGAGAGAACCAAATACAAAAGAGAAAACACAAATACAAAAGACAGAACCAAATACAAAAGAGAGAACCAAATGCAAAAGACAGAACCAAATATAAAAGACAGAACCAAATACAAAAGAGAGAACCAAATACAAAACAGAGAATGCAAATGCAAAAGAGAGAACCAAATACAAAAGAGAGAACCAAAAACAAAAGAGAGAACCAAATACAAAAAAGAACCAAATACAAAAGAGAGAACCAAATACAAAAAAAGAACCAAATACAAAAGAGATAATGCAAATGCAAAAGAGAGAACCAAATACAAAAGAGAGAACCAAATACAAGAGAAAAACAAATACAAAAGACAGAACCAAACACAGAAGAGAGAACCAAATACTAAAGAGAGAACGCAAATGCAAAAGAGAGAACCAAATACAAAAAAAGAACGAAATACAAAAGAGATAATGCAAATGCAAAAGACAGAACAAAACACAAAAGAGAGAACCAAATACTAAAGAGAGAACGCAAATGCAAAAGAGAGAACCAAATACAAAAGACAGAAGCAAGTACAAAAGAGAGAACCAAATGCAAAAGAGAGAATCAAATAAAAAAGAGAGAACCAAATACAAAAGAGAGAACCAAATGAAAAAGAGTGAACGCAAATGCAAAAGAGAGAACCAAACACAAAAGAGAGAACGCAAATGCAAGAGAGAACCAAATACAAACGAGAGAACCAAACACAAAAGAGAGAACCAAACACAAAAGAGAGAACGCAAATGCAAGAGAGAACCAAATACAAAAGAGAGAACCAAATGCAAAAGAGAGAACCAAATACAACAGAGAGAACCAAATACAAAAGAGAGAAGCAAATGCAAAAGAGAGAACCAGATACAAAAGAGAGAAGCAAATGCAAAAGAGAGAACCAAATGCAAAAGAGAGAACCAAATGCAAAAGAGAGAACCAAATACAAAAGAGAGAACGCAAATGCAAAAGAGAGAACCAAACACAAAAGAGAGAACGCAAATGCAAGAGAGAACCAAATACAAAAGACAGAACGAAATACAAAAGAGAGAACCAAATACAGAAGAGAGAACGCAAATGCAAAAGAGAGAACCAAATACAAAAGACAGAAACAAATACTAAAAGAGAACCAAATACAAAGAGAGAACCAAATAAAAAAGAAAGAACCAAATACAAAAGAGAGAAACAAATACAAAAGAGAGAACGCAAATGCAAATAAGAGAACCAAACACAAAAGAGAGAACCAAATACAAAAGAGAGAACCAAATGCAAAAGAGATGACCAAATACAAAAGAGAGAACGCAAATGCAAAAGAGAGAACCAAATACAAAAGAGAGAACCAAATACAAAATAGAGAACAAAATACAAAAGAGATAATGTAAATGCAAAAGAGAGAACCAAATACAAAAGAGAGAACCAAATGCAAAAGAGAGAACCAAATACAAAAGAGAGAACCAAATACAAAAGAGAGAAAGCACATGCAAAAGAGAGAACCAAACACAAAAGAGAGAACGCAAATGCAAGAGAGAACCAAATACAAAAGACAGAACGAAATACAAAAGAGAGAACCAAATGAAAAAGAGAGAACGCAAATGCAAAAGAGGGAACCAAATACAAAAGAGAGAACCAAATACAAAACAGAGAACCAAATACAAAAGAGAGAACCAAATACAAAAGAGAGAACGCAAATGCAAAAGAGAGAACCAAATACAAAAGAGAGAACCAAATACAAAAGAGAGAACCAAATGGAAACGAGAGAACCAAATACAAAAGAGAGAACCAAATACAAAAGAGAGAACCAAATACAAAAGAGAGAACGCAAATGCGAAAGAGAGAACCAATACAAAAGAGAGAACCAAATACAAAAGAGAGAACCAATGGAAAACGACAGAAGCAAATACAAAAGAGAGAACCAAATACAAAACAGAGAACCAAATACAAAAGAGAGAACCAAATACAAAAGAGAGAAGCAAATACAAAATAGAACCAAATACAAAAGAGAGAACCAAGTACAAAATAGAGAACCAAATATAAAAGAGAGAACCAAATGCAAAAGAGAGAACCAAATACAAAAGAAAGAACCAAATACAAAAGAAAGAAGCAAATGCAAATGAGAGAACGCAAATGCAAAAGAGAGAACCAAATACAAAAGAGAGAACCAAATACAAAATTGAACCAAATACAAAAGAGAGAACCAAATTCAAAAGAAAGAACCAAACACAAAAGAGAGAACCAAATACAAAAGAGAGAACGCAAATGCAAAAGAGAGAACGCAAATGCAAAAGAGAGATCCAAATACAAAAGAGAGAACCAAATACAAAAGATAGAACCAAAAACAAAAGAACGAAGCAAATGCAAAAGAGAGAACCAAATACAAAAAAAGAACCCAATACAAAAGACAGAACCAAATACAAAAGAGGCCCAAATACAAAAGACGGAACCAAGTGCAAAAGAGAGAACCAAATACAAAAGAGGGGACCAAATATAAAAGAGAGAATGCAAATGCAAAAAAGAGATCCAAATACAAAAGAGAGAACCAAATACAAAAGCAAGAACGCAAATGCAAAAGAGAGAACGCAAATGGAAAAGAGAATCAAATACAAAAGACAGAATGAAATAGAAAAGAGAGAACCAAACACAAAAGAGAGAACGCAAATGCAAGAGAGAACCAAATACAAAAGAGTGAACGCAAATGCAAGAGAGATCCAAATACAAAAGAGAGAACCAAATGCAAAAGAGAGAACCAAATACAAAAGAGAGAACGCACATGCAAAAGAGAGAACCAAACACAAAAGAGAGAACGCAAATGCAAGAGAGAACCAAATACAAAAGACAGAATGAAATACAAAAGAGAGAACCAAATAAAAAAGGGAGAACGCAAATGCAAAAGAGAGAACCAAATACAATAGACAGAAACAAATACAAAAAGAGAACCAAATACAAAAAGAGAACCAAATAAAAAAGAGAGAACCAAATACAAAAGAGAGAATGCAAATGCAAAAGAGAGAAAGCAAATGCAAAAGAGAGAACCAAATACAAAAGAGAGAACGCAAATGCAAAAGAGAGAACCAAATACAAAAGAGAGAACCAAATACAAAACAGAGAACCAAATACAAAAGAGAGAACCAAATACAAAAGAGAGAACCAAATGGAAACGAGAGAAGCAAATGCAAAAGAGAGAACCAAACACAAAAGAAAGAACCAAATACAAAAGAGAGAAGCAAATACAAAATAGAACCAAATACAAAAGAGAGAACCAAGTACAAAATAGAGAACCAAATACAAAAGAGAGAACCAAATGCAAAAGAGAGAACCAAATACAAAACAGAGAACCAAATACAAAAGAAAGAAGCAAATGCAAATGAGAGAACGCAAATGCAAAAGAGAGAACCAAATGCAAACGAGAGAAGCAAATGAAAAAGAGAGAACCAAATACAAAAGAGAGAACCAAATACAAAATTGAACCAAATACAAAAGAGAGAACGCAAATGCAAAGAGAGAACGCAAATGCAAAGAGAGATCCAAATACAAAAGAGAGAACCAAATACAAAAGATAGAACCGAAAACAAAAGAACAAAGCAAATGCAAAAGAGAGAACCAAATACAAAAAAAGAACCCAATACAAAAGACAGAACCAAATACAAAAGAGACCCAAATACAAAAGACGGAACCAAGTGCAAAAGAGAGAACCAAATACAAAAGAGGGAACCAAATACAAAAGAGAGAAGCAAATGCAAAAGAGAGAACCAAATACAAAAGAGAGAAGCAAATGCAAAAGAGAGAACCAAATACAAAAAAGAGATCCAAATACAAAAGAGAGAAGCAAATGCAAAAGAGAGAACCAAATACAAAAAAAAAACAAATACAAAAGAGATAATGTAAATGCAAAAGAGAGAACGCAAATGGAAAAGACAACCAAATACAAAAGACAGAATGAAATAGAAAAGAGAGAACCAAACACAAAAGAGAGAACGCAAATGCAAGAGAGAACCAAATACAAAAGACAGAACGAAATGCAAAAGAGAGAAACAAATACAAAAAAGAAAATCAAATAAAAAAACAGAACCAAATACAAAAGAGAGAATCAAATGCAAAAGAGAGAAACAAATACAAAAAAGAAAATCAAATAAAAAAACAGAACCAAATACAAAAGAGAGAATCAAATGCAAAAGAGAGAAGCAAATACAAAAGAGAGAACCAAATACAAAAGAGAGAAGCAAATGCAAAAGAGAGAACCAAATATAAAAGAGAGAACCAAATACAAAAGAGAGAAGCAAACGCAAAAGAGAGAACCAAATACATAAGAGGGAGCCAAATACAAAAGACAGAACCAAGTACAAAAGAGAGAACTAATTCAAAAGAGAGAACCAAATGCAAAAGAGAGAAGCAAATGCAAAAGAGAGAACCAAATGCAAAAGAGAGAACGCAAATGCAATAAAGAGAACCAAGCACAAAAGAGAGAAACAAATGGAACAGAGAGAACCAAATACAAAAAAGAACCAAATACAAAAGAGATAATGTAAATGCAAAAGACAGAACCAAAAACAAAAGAGAGAAGCAAATGCAAAAGAGAGAACCAAATACAAAAAAAGAACCCAGTACAAAAGACAGAACCAAATACAAAAGAGAGAACCAAATACAAAAGACAGAACCAAGTACAAAAGAGAGCAGCAAATGCAAAAGAGAGAACCAAATTCAAAAAAAGAACCAAATACAAAAGAGATAATGTAAAGGCAAAAGAGAGAAGGCAAATGCAAGAGAGAACCGAATCCAAAAGAGAGAATGAAATACAAAAGAGAACCAAATAGAAAAGAGAGAACGCAAATACAAAAGAGAGAATCAAATACAAAAGAGAGAAGGCAAATGCAAAAGAGAGAACCAAACACAAAAGAGAGAACCAAATACAAAAGAGGGAACCAAATACAAAAGAGAGAAGCAAATGCAAAAAGAGAGAAGGCCAAGTGCAAAAGAGAGAACCAACACAAAAGAGAGAACCAAATACAAAAGAGGGAACCAAATACAAAAGAGAGAAGCAAATGCAAAAGAGAGAACGAAAATGCAAAAGAGAGAACCAAACACAAAAGAGAGAACCAAATACAAAAGAGAGAACCAAATGCAAAAGACAGAACCAAATACAAAGGAGAACCAAATAGAAAAGACAGAATCAAGTACAAAAGAGAGAACCAAATACAAAAGAGAGAACGCAAATACAAAAGAGAGAACCAAATACAAAAGAGAGAATGCAAATGCAAAAGACAGAACCAGATACAAAAGAGATAACGCAAATACAAAAGAGAGAACCAAATGCAAAAGAGAGAACCAAATACAAAAGACAGAACCAAATACAAAAGAGAGAACACAAATGCAAAAGAGAGAACGCAAATGCAAAAGACAGAACCAGATACAAAAGAGAGAACCAAATACAAAACAGAGAAACAAATACAAAAAAGAGGAGGAAATGCAAAAGAGAGAACCAAATGCAAAAGAGAGAACGCAAATGCAATAAAGAGAACCAAGCACAAAAGAGAGAAACAAATGGAACAGAGAGAACCAAATACAAAAAAGAACCAAATACAAAAGAGATAATGTAAATGCAAAAGACAGAACCAAAAACAAAAGAGAGAAGCAAATGCAAAAGAGAGAACCAAATACAAAAAAAGAACCCAATACAAAAGACAGAACCAAATACAAAAGAGAGAACCAAATACAAAAGACAGAAACAAGTACAAAAGGGAGTACCAAATACAAAAGAGAGAACACAAATGCAAGAGAGAACCAAATAAAAAAGACAGAACCAAATGCAAAAGAGAGAACCAAACACAAAAGAGAGAATGCAAATGCAAGAGAGAACCAAATACAAAAGACAGAACCAAATGAAAAAGAGAGAACCATATACAAAAGAGTGAACCAAATACAAAAGAGAGAATGTAAATGCAAACATTCTGTTCTATTTGGTTCTCTCTTTTGCATTTGTTTCTCTCTTTTGTATTTGGTTCTCTTTTGTATTTGGTCTTCTCTTTTGTATTTGCGTTCTCTCTTTTGTATTTATTTCCCTCTTTTGTATTTTGTTCTCTCTTTTGTATTTGGTTCTCTTTTGTGTTTGGTTCTCTCTTTTGCATTTGCATTCTCTCTTTTGTATTTGGTTCTCTCTTTTGCATTTGGTTCTCTTATTTGCATTTGCGTTTTCTCTTTTTGCATTTGTTTCACTCTTTTGTATTTGGTTCTCTCTTTTGTATTTGGTTCTCTCTTTTGTATTTGGTTCACTTTTATATTTGAGTTCTCTCTTTTGTATTTGGTTCACTTTTGTATTTGGTTCACTTTTGTATTTGGTTCTCTTTTTTTTGTATTTCGTTCTGTCTTTTTTATTTGGTTCTCTCTTGCATTTGCTTTCTCTCTTTTGTGTTTGGTTCTCTGTTTTGTATTTGGTTCTATCTTTTGTATTTGGTTTTCTCTTTTGTGTTTGGTTCTCTCTTTTGTATTTGGGTCTCTCTTTTGCATTTACATTCTCTCTTTGGTATTTGGTTCTTTTTTTCTATTAGGTTCTCTCTTTTGCATTTGTTTCTCTCTAACCAAATACAAAAGAGAGAACCAAATACAAAAGAGAGAACCAAATACAAAGGAGAACCAAATACAAAAGAGAGAACCAAATACAAAAGAGAGAAGCAAATGCAAAAGAGAGAACCAAATACAAAAAAGGAACCACATACGAAAGAGAGAACGCAAATGCAAAAGAGAGAATCAGATACAAAAGAGAGAAGCAAATGCAAAAGAGAGAACCAAATACAAAAGAGAGAACGCAAATGCAAGAGAGAACCAAATACAAAAGACAGAACGAAATACAAAAGAGAGAACCAAATACAAAAGAGAGAAAGCAAATGCAAAAGAGAGAACCAAATACAAAAGAAAGAACGCAAAAGCAAGAGAGAACCAAACACAAAAGAGAGAACCAAATACAATAGAGGGAACCAAATACAAAAGAGAGAACCAAATACAAAAAAGAGAACCAAATACAAAGGAGAACCAAATGGAAAAGAGAGAAGCAAATACAAAAGAGAGAACCAAATACAACAGAGAGAATGTAAATGCATAAGAGAGAACCAAATGCAAAAGAGAGAACCAAATCCAAAAAAGGAACCATATACGAAAGAGAGAACTGAAATACAAAAGACAGAACCAAGTACAACAGAGAGAACCAAATACAAAAGAGAGAACCAAATACAAAAGAGAGAACCAAATGCAAAAGAGAGAACCAAATACAAAAGAGAGAACCAAATACAAAGGAGAGAACCAAATACAAAGGAGTGAACCAAATACAAAAGAGAGAACCAAATACAAAAGAGAGAACCAAATACAAAAGAGAGAACCAAATACAAAAGAGATGAGCAAATGCAAAAGAGAGAACCAAATACAAAAGAGAGAACGCAAATGCAAGAGAGAACGAAATACAAAAGAGAGAACCAAATACAAAAGAGACAACCAAATACAAAATAGAACCAAATGCAAAAGAGAGAACCAAATACAAAAGAGAGAAGCAAATACAAAAGAGAGAACGCAAATGCAAAAGAGAGATTGCAAATGCAAAAGAGAGAACCAAATACAAAAGACAGAACCAAATGAAAAAGAGAGAACCATATACAAAAGAGAGAACCAAATACAAAAGAGAGAATGTAAATGCAAAAGAGAGAACCAAATACAAAAGAGGGAACCAAATACCAAAGAGAGAACCAAATACAAAAGACAGAACCAAATACAAAGGAGAACCAAATACAAAAGACAGAACCAAGTACAAAAGAGAGAACCAAACACAAAAGAGAGAACCAAATACAAAAGAGAGAATGTAAATGCAAAAGAGAGAACCAAATACAAAAGAGGGAACCAAATACAAAAGAGAGAAACCAAATACAAAAGACAGAACCAAATACAAAGGAGAACCAAATACAAAAGACGAACCAAGTACAAAAGAGAGAACCAAACACAAAAGAGAGAACCAAATACAAAAGAGAGAACCAAATACAAAAAAGGAACCACATACAAAAGAGAGAATGTAAACGCAAGAAAGAAACAAATACAAAAAAGAAAACCAAAAAAAAAGAGACCCAAATACAAAAGTGAACCAAACACAAAAGAGAGACGCAAATGCAAAAGAGAGAACCAAATACAAAAGAGAGAATGCAAATGCAAGAGAGAACCAAATACAAAAGATAGAACCAATTGCAAAAGAGAGAACCAAATACAAAAGAGAGAACCAAATACAAAAGAGAGAAGCAAATGCAAGAGAGAACCAAATACAAAAGATAGAACCAATTGCAAAAGAGAGAACCAAATACAAAAGAGAGAACCAAATACAAAAGAGAGAATGCAAATGCAAGAGAGAACCAAATACAAAAGACAGAACCAATTGCAAAAGAGAGAACCAAATACAAAAGAGAGAACCAAGTACAAAAGAGAGAACGCAAATGCAAAAGACAGAACCAGATACAAAAGAGAGAACCAAATACAAAAGAGAGAACGAAATACAAAAGAGAGAATGTAAATGCAAAAGAGAACCAAATATAAAAGAGAGAACCAAATACAAAAGAGAGAACACAAATGCAAAAGAGAGATCGCAAATGCAAAAGAGAGAACCAAATACAAAAGATAGAACCAAAAACAAAAGAGAGAACCAAATCCAAAAGAGAGAACCAAATACAAAAAAAGAACCCTATACAAAAGACAAAACCAAATACAAAAGAGACCCAAATACAAAAGACAGAACCAAATACAAAAGAGAGAACCAAATGCAAAAGAGGGAACCAAATACAAAAGAGAGAACCAATGCAAAAAAGGAGAACCAAATACAAAAGAGAGAACCAAATACAACAGAGAGAATGTAAATGCAAAAAAGAGATCCAAATACAAAAGAGAGAACCAAATACAAAAGAGAGAACCAAATACAAAAGCAAGAACGCAAATTCAAAAGAGAGAACCAAATACCAAAAAAGAACCAAATACAAAAGAGATAATGGAAATGCAAAAGAGAGAACGCAAATGCAAAAGAGAACCAAATACAAAAGACAGAACGAAATACAAAAGAGAGAACCAAACACAAAAGAGAGAACACAAATGCAAAAGAGAGATCGCAAATGCAAAAGAGAGAACCAAATACAAAAGAGAGAACCAAATACAAAAGAGAGAATGCAAATGCAAGAGAGAACCAAATACAAAAGATAGAACCAATTGCAAAAGAGAGAACCAAATACAAAAGAGAGAACCAAATACAAAAGAGAGAAGCAAATGCAAAAGAGAGAACCAAGTACAAAAGAGAGAACGCAAATGCAAAAGACAGAACCAGATACAAAAGAGAGAACCAAATACAAAAGAGAGAACGAAATACAAAAGGGAGAATGCAAATGCAAGAGAGAACGAAATACAAAAGACAGAACCAAATACAAAAGAGAGAATGTAAATGCAAAAGAGAGAACCAAATATAAAAGAGAGAACCAAATACAAAAGAGAGAACACAAATGCAAAAGAGAGATCGCAAATGCAAAAGAGAGAACCAAATACAAAAGATAGAACCAAAAACAAAAGAGAGAACCAAATCCAAAAGAGAGAACCAAATACAAAAAAAGAACCCTATACAAAAGACAATATCAAATACAAAAGAGACCCAAATACAAAAGACAGAACCAAATACAAAAGAGAGAACCAAATGCAAAAGAGGGAACCAAATACAAAAGAGAGAACCAAATGCAAAAAAGAGAACCAAATACAAAAGAGAGAACCAAATACAACAGAGAGAATGTAAATGCAAAAAAGAGATCCAAATACAAAAGAGAGAACCAAATACAAAAGAGAGAACCAAATACAAAAGCAAGAACGCAAATTCAAAAGAGAGAACCAAATACCAAAAAAGAACCAAATACAAAAGAGATAATGGAAATGCAAAAGAGAGAACGCAAATGCAAAAGAGAACCAAATACAAAAGACAGAACGAAATACAAAAGAGAGAACCAAACACAAAAGAGAGAACACAAATGCAAAAGAGAGATCGCAAATGCAAAAGAGAGAACCAAATACAAAAGATAGAACCAAAAACAAAAGAGAGAACCAAATCCAAAAGAGAGAACCAAATACAAAAAAAGAACCCTATACAAAAGACAGAACCAAATACAAAAAAGAAAACCAAATAAAAAAAGAGAACCAAACACAAAAAAGAAAACCAAATAAAAAAGAGAACCAAATACAAAAGTGAACCAAATACAAAAGAGAGAATCAAATACAAAAGAGACAACGCAAATGCAAATAAGAGAACCAAACACAAAAGAGAGAACGCAAATGCAAGAGAGAACCAAATACAATAGACAGCACGAAATACAAACGAGAGAACCAAATACAAAAGAGAGAACCAAATACAAAAGAGAGACGCAAATGCAACAGAGAGAACCAAATACAAAAGAGTGAACCAAATGCAAAAAGAGAGAACGCAAATGCAAATAAGAGAACCAAACACAAAAAAGAGAACGCAAATGCAAGAGAAAACCAAATGCAAAAGAGAGAACGCAAATACAAAAGAGAGAAGCAAACACAAAAGAGAGAACAAAATACAAAAGAGAGAACCAAATGCAAAAAAGAGAACCAAATACAAAAGAGAGAACCAAACACAAAAGAGAGAACCAAATACAAAAGAGGGAGCTAAATACAACAGAGAGAACCAAATACAAAAGACAGAACCAAGTACAAAAGAGAGAAGCAAATGCAAAAGACAGAACCAGGTACAAAAGAGAGAACCAAATGCAAAAGGGAGAACCAAACACAAAAGAGAGAACGCAAATGCAAGAGAGAGAACCAAATACAAAAGAGAGCATGCAAATGCAACAGACAGATCCAGATACAAACGAGAGAACCAAATACAAAAGAGAGAACCAAATTCAAAAGAGAGAACGCAAATGCAAAAGAGAGAACCAAATACAAAAGAGAGAACCAAATTCAAAAGAGAGAACGCAAATGCAAAAGAGAGAACCAAATGCAAAAGAGAGAACGCAAATGCAAAAGAGAGAACCAAACACAAAAGAGAGAACCACATACAAAAGAGAGAACCAAATACAAAAGAGAACCAAATACAAAAGAGAGAACGCAAATGCAAGAGAGAGAACCAAATACAAAAGAGAGCACGCAAATGCAACAGACAGATCCAGATACAAACGAGAGAACCAAATACAAAAGAGAGAAACAAATTCAAAAGAGAGAACGCAAATGCAAAAGAGAGAACCAAATACAAAAGAGAGAACCAAATTCAAAAGAGAGAACGCAAATGCAAAAGAGAGAAACCAAATGCAAAAGAGAGAACGCAAATGCAAAAGAGAGAACCAAACACAAAAGAGAGAACCACATACAAAAGAGAGAACCAAATACAAAAGAGAGAACCAAATACAAAAGAGACCCAAGTACAAAAGAGAGAACCAAATACAAAAGAGAGAACCAAATACAAAAGAGAACCAAATACAAAAGCGAGAAGCAAATACAAAAGAGAGAACCAAATACAAAAGAGAACCAAATACAAAAGAGAGAACCAAATACAAAAGAGAACCAAATACAAAAGCGAGAAGCAAATGCAAAATAAAGAATGCAAATGCAAAATAAAGAATGCAAATGTAAAAGAGAGATCCAAATACAAAAGAGAGAATGTAAATGCAAAAAAGAGAACCAAATATAAAAGAGAGAACCAAATACAAAAGAGAGAACCAAATACAAAAGAGAGAACCAAATGCAAAAGAGAGATGCAAACACAAAAGAGAGAACCAAATGAAAAAGAGAGAACCAAATGCAAAAACAGAACCAAATACAAAAGAGAGAACGTAAATGCAAAAGACAGAACCAAATACTAAAGAGAGAACCAAACACAAAAGAGAGAATGTAAATAAAAAAGTGAGAACCTAATACCAAATACAAAAGAGAGATAGTGAAAAGATAGATTGTAAAACAAATATGTTCATAAAATAAAAAATAATTTCCAGTTGCAGGAGGCATTGATGTGGCTGAAGGCTCCACTGGTGCAATGATAATGTCAGGGCAAATTGTTCAACTTTCCTTTGACCATCCTAACACTGGCAATAGAGCATGTTTTAACGTCAATAGCCTGTCCTTTTAGTAGCCTGCTAGGGGGCCGCTGGCTGTCTCAGGTGTCATTACAGAACAGCTATTTTTACCATTTAGACATTTTACCAAACATAATTTTACATATGACAAATATCATGATAATTATTTGCAAATAAAAAGCATTTACACTATGTGGACAAAAGTATCGGGACACACCTCTGAATCACTGAATTCAAACCCATTGCCACAGATGTGCCATGCAGTCTGCCTTTACAAATGTTTGTGAAAGGATAGGTCATTCTACAGAGCTCTGAATTCGAGCATGGTACTATAATTGGATGCCACCGTTACAACAAATCAGTGAATGCGAATTTTTTTTCCCTCCTACATATTCTACAATCAACTGTGAGTGGTATTATTGAAAAGTAGAAGCATTTATGAACCACAGCAACTCAGCCACAAAGTGCCAGACCATGTATAGTTACAGAGCAGGTCACCGGTGCTGAGGCGTGTAGTGTATAAAAGTCACCAACGCTCAGTAACTGCAGAGTTCTATACCTCCTCTGGCGTCAACATCAGCACAAAAACTGTGTGCCGGGAGCTTCATGGCATGGGTTTCCATGGCCGAGCAGCTGCATGCAAGCCTTACATCACCAAATGCAATGCCAAGTGTGGGATGGAGTGGTGCAAAGCACATCATCACTGGACTCTGGAGCTGTAAAAACGTATTCTGTAGAGTGACAAATCATGCTTCTCTTTCTTGCAGTCTGATGGACGAATCTGGGTTCAATGATTGCCAGGAGAACATTACCTGCCTGACTGCATTGTGCCAACTGTAAAGTTTGGTGGAGGAGGGATAATGCTATGGGATTGTTTTTTAGGGGTTGCCCAAGGCCACTTAGTTCCAGTGAAGGGAAATTTTAATGACGCAGCAGACCAAGACATTTTGGACAATGGCATGCTTCCAACTTTGTGGGAACAGTTCAGGGAAGGCTCTTTTCTGTTCCAGCATGACTGAGCCCCAGTGTACAAAGCGAGGTCCATAAAGGCATGGCTGGGTGAGTTTGGTGTGGAAAAACTTGACTGACCCACACAGAGCCCTGACCTCAACCCTATTGAATACCTTTGGGATGAACTAGAATGGAGACTGTGAGCCAGGCCCTCTCGTCCAACATCAGTGCCTTACCTCACAAATGCTCCTCTGGATGAATGGGCAAAAATTCCCACAGACACACTCCAAAATCTTGTAGAAAGCTTCCCAGAAGAGTGGAAACTGTTAAAGCAACTCCATATTAATGCCTGTGGATTTGGAAGCTCCTGTACGTGTAATGTGTAGGTGTCCCAAAACTTTTGTCAATATAGTGTACCTCCATGGTATACTGCATCCCAAAATGCAATGTGAAAATGAAATGACTGGAGGAAAATAGATGTGTTTGGAAACCACACATGTTTACCACACAGATGAACCCAAACAGTGACATTTTTAAGTTCATGAAGACAGGTAGTAAACACCATCCTGCCCTCTGTCACTGTATAGGGTGTATTTTAAAAGTCACACAGGCACATTTCTTGACCAAAATAAAAATGTACTCGCTGAAAAGCGGCTAGCAACGGTGGTCTTGAGATTGTCTGATTGGCTCAGTCCGTGATGTTGGCAGGCTAGTCGCACCCCTGTCCTGTAGTAAGTTACACAGTTTGTGTCATATACTAGATCTTATACAGTACACTACTGATGAAGAGCAGTATGTGGTATACACTAGTTACTGGTGCAGTATGCACTAAACAGTACAAAGTATGCTATTTCAAACACAGCATCTGGCAAAGTTTACCTTTATGCAAATTAGGAGCAAAGCTCTGCCACTGTGAAATGGTGTGCTCCCTTTTTGGTTCCTAGATGTTTGTTTTTACTACAGATGGAGGAATGGCAGCGCAGTGATCGCAAAACCAAACACTTGTTTTCTTCACATACTGACTACAGACAGTGATGCACTACACAGCGATTGCAAAGTCTCTCCACCCATATGGAAAAAAATATATTCCAGATGTATTTATCAAACATATGTATGAAAATGGCTAAAAATGTTTAGTTAAATTTTCAATTGTATGTAGTTTTAACAAAGGTTACAAATATAACTAAATAGTACTGACTATGTGTTTTTCATTGGACTTTAAATGAACCTTGTACATATGTGGTAAGTGTATTTCAATGTAATTTAAATAAACAGCGTACTGCTTTTAACTGCATTTTCACAGTGTAGCAAAAGCTACAACACTGAATTTTGCCGTGTTAAAGGTTCATTTGATAATATTTACAATTAAGATATTTGAATACAAATTCAAAAGGTATTCCAAACAGTTAAGTCCTTTAGACAAGTATTTTGGGTATTTTTGATTTGAGATTTTCAAATGTATTTGATAAGTACATTTTCATATATTGTTTTTTTATATGTAGTATGTAGTATTTTAAAATAAAAGTATTTTCAAATATATTTGGTTAATATGGCAGTACATTCCGAAACACATTGTAGTGTTTGGAATGTATTTCAGCATGGATTGCAATGTATTTGAAATGTATTTAAAATATGAAAATTTTTTTTCCATATGGGCAGGACTTTTATTTTTAGCAGAATGCATCTAATTTGTGCTTGTTGTCAGTGAAACCATGGCAACCAGTGGTCAGCTCAAGTTCAGAAACGCTCACAGGCATTGAGCGACTAGCATTTTGTATGATAACAAGTGAGGGTTGAAAATGAAAGATAAAACAGATTCATTAGAATGAAATGTTTATTTATTTTCTCGTTTCAGCATTTGCTCCTACATATCTGCCCTGTTTTATAAAGCATTATACTCCTTTAACAAGAAATGCTCAATATTTTTATCAGTGAGGCCAACTAGCCACTATTAATTAACAATAGTGAACTTAGCTAGCTGTCTCTTATACACCTTAACTCTTTTCATGTCCAGTTTATGGGTAAAACAGTTTTTGGGAAATGTTTTTGGGAAACTGTAGCACCTGCTGACACTGATTAAGTTAATATCTCTGTAAAAAGTCACTGGAAAAGAATCTAAAAATATATAACTAAGCTTGCTAGCTTGTTTGTTAACAGCTTCTTTAGTCATTCTAACATCAGATAAAGTTCAATACTGTAGCCACGTGTCTAAGTTAATATATACCTAACATTATCATATAGTTACAATGTTTTTAACAACACATTTGAGTTTATCACCACGGTGAAAAAGTAGCTGTCTTCTCTCTCATGAAGGCGCAGGATGAATTTTTCCCCTAATCTGGTTTGTCCTGCACATTCTTTGCTGCAGCTGTAACCAGTGAGGTGACAGGAAAAGTACCCAGCATGCAATGTGCGCTTGGAAACACAGAAAAGATACAGTGAAATTCAGAAATGGAAAAATTCTGTTTAAATTGTTCTAAATAGCACCAAAAAGGGTTTTTCTATTGTTACAGGCTTGACATCATAACAGTAGAAGAATCCTTTTTGGTGCTACATAGGTCCACTTTGAAAAAACATTCTAGAACCGGGTCCAACACATTCTCCGTCAATCTGAAGAACCATTTCACCATGTAAAGAACCATTTAAGCATGAAATGGTTCTAAATAGAACCATTCTCTTTACTAAACAACGCTTGAAGAAACACCTTTTGAAAAAGTGTATCTATAGTTTTATGTATTGGGCTTCCTATAAATATGCACTATGCTAGGATATTTTGACAAAGTAGCACAATTCGTCAGAACACCGGTTGGAGCCTGTCCTCTCCCTATTTATCACATTATATCAAATAATGACTGAAAATGCTAGGGCATGCAAGCTAGACCTTTTTGAATGAGGTGTGAATGGAGCTATACAACTAAAATGTTAATGAAGTATATTTATTTCACGCAGGAGTTTCCTTTAATTTCCTTTAATTACCTCCAATGACTAGTCAGACGCTCGTATAACAAGGAAAAGTGAGCTTTAATAACAGTGAGATAAGCCAAAAACGTAATCCAACAACAAGCCAAGAACAGAACCGAGATAGAAAATACGCACTGCAAGGAAAAAGCAAAGAGTGGTGGGGAAAAAGATCAGGGTCAAGAGCCAAAACAGTAAGTTCAAAATCAATAAACACTACCAAAAAGGGAAATCCAAAGACAAGGTTGAGAAAACAAGGCAGGTCGATACACAGTGATGACAAACAGGTATACAATGCTTGGTGTGCTCTGTGAGCAGTGGCAAAGACATAATGTGACATGTTTATTACAAAGACATGAAATGAGGCACAAGCGTAAACAGTATTCAGGTGACATGGAGCTTTGCCAATACCTCTTAGGCATAAATAATTCCGTCATATTCAGATTGTTTTTCACTTTCTGTTTTTAAGACAAGAAATGGGCCAAGACATCAGAAGGACTGTGAAGAATTTGTAATTGTGAAATGCTGGTGTAAACAGTCTGGCTTCATTCTTTTATCAGACAGAATGCAGCAACCCAGAGGTTTATGTTCCCTATAAATTATAATTAATTTCACAAGAGATAAAAGTGAAGACAGTTGAAAAACGGAGCTGATTGTAAGTGATTGAATGATAAAATGCTGCATTATAGTACAGTAGTGTGTGTCTTTGTGGTATATATAATGAAATTAATAATTAAAATTAATACAATTTGTAAATTAGTAACAAACATCTGCTAGTAAAATAGGCTACATTAAAAAGTGTTATGCGATGGGCAATGAGACTGGACACAAATACTTTAATGAAGTTTGTTACTATGTTGCCCATAAGGTAGCTACATAAGTACAAAGTACAAGTGACCGGTGGAGAAAGAAATTAAATGTTTCATGGCCACATCGATAAAACAATTAAATAAAGTGGTGATGTTTGTAAACCATGTAATATGAATAGTAAATTGGGGACGTGAAAATGGGCCAGGATGCCGATCCAGGTTGTTTGCACCTTGCATTACTGTGTTACTGTATGGATCGTACCTGCACCTGGACCACATTTTTGGTTTACACCATCTGTACTAGAGGTCAGCTTTTATAATTTCTGTAAGACTCAAGGTAAAAAAAAATTGCTTCAAACAACTCTTTAGTTTTTCCCTGCATGCACTAACACACAAATTCACCCTCTCAAGCAATTATTTAAAGACACCCAGGCATGTATGATCAATGTTCAGTTATAAAATAACTACCATGACTCCAGTGAAAAATAGACCTTGTGAGAACTCTGGAGTTGAATATTGCATGACTTTAGGATTGAAATATACACTTTGTTGCATAGTTAACCAGCAAGCTTCCTTCGTACATGCAGAGGTCTGATACTGTCTACTGTATAAAAATTATTCAATATTATTAAAATTATTATTAAAATTAAATGTTAATTAAAAGGGCCACAAATGTGAATTCAGATCAAGTGTTTTAAAAAAACGTTTGTACATTGCACACATCACATTCTTGTGTATCAGCAATATGAAAAAAGTAAGTGTTGATTTTAAGTGGTTTAAGATATGACACCAGGCCCCCTTAAACTGAACATGAGTAAATATAGTTTCATAGTTTCACCTGTAAAAGAGGAAGACAGGCTGGACCAAGTTAGACCTAAAATGTACCACTTTATCCTGTAAATACACATTAAGATATCTAACGTCTATAATGTGAAGGAATCAGCTTAGTATAGCAGACGTTAGTGCTTTGAGCAGGTTTTAGATTTCGGCTCTATTGCTTTTGCCTCTGTTCTGTTATAGAGGGATGCTCTTGATTGTGGCCCAAGTTTAGGATGTTTATTGACAGTTACTTTTGTTAGTGATTTCCACACCTAACTGAAGCACCAGTCTACACTTTTAGGTAGACATTGGATAGATGTTTTGGAATGTTCTGCAGAATTATTTAGGCCAGTTCCTAGTCCTGGTCCTGTAGTACCTCTGCCCTGCATGTAGTGTTCTCTCTGCTCTAGCACACATAATGTGTTATCATATGTGAAAATAAGTGTGGTCACATGTGAAAAAGCATATGATTGTGGAAACCTGTTAACGTGAAACAAATGTGATTACTTGTAAACACATGGTTATGTGAAAAATAAGTGACTTTCCTGTAAGAGGTGGCAAAATCCCAGATGGCTCTTTGTTAGACATATGATGCACTGTTTGGGTGCTGGAGCCTAGGTAGGTCACTATGTAAGGAGCTATTTGAGAGTCAGCTATAGTTCACCTTAAGAAGGGCTTGAAAATGAATTCCTGAGTTGCATCAAGTGTGTTGGGAGCAGGATTGAGAGCCTCTGATGTAGCCTTTCTAAAATGTATCCACACTGTTTGTGTGCAGTACCTAATAACCATAGAAAATGAATAAATTACCTTTAAAAAATAAAAATTAACTGGAATTGCCATTATTGCATCTAAATAACTCTCAAGATTTCTTATTTGTTAGTATCTAAGATGATAGCTTATATCCAAGGTTGTCTCTTCAAACGAAGTTACTGAGCTTCTCTTGAGCAATGGTGAGACGGTCCATCCGGTTCTGCATGTTAACGCGGCGTCTGCTGACCTCTGACTCTTCCCGGAGAACCTCAGCTACGTTAGCACCATCCATTAACCCTAACATCTCACTGCAGAGCAGCTGAGCAGACTCCTTCAACATGAAGTATCGGATCAGCATGGGCACCTGGTCAGCCAGTCGCTGCACTACGATCTGTCAGGAGTTGAAAAATGAGAATTTTGTTGTTGATTTCTATTCCATTTTGCATACACATATTATAGCTGTTGAAGTGGTTCTTCAAGAGTATTTGGCCCTCCTACTTAATTATCCACTGAACTAAAATATACCTCATAATAAGCGTGCAGCATCTCAGGATATTTGGTCCTGCAGTCAAGCCCAGTGTAGTTATCTTCTGAAGCTGTTTGTCCTTCCGCAGAAGGACGTGTTCCATTCAAGGTTTTGAAGTAGATGCTATCTTGAGTGTAGACCAGCTGCTCCATCTCAAACTGCTCCATGATCCTCTGCTCCACTTTAGCTTCTTGCTTTGACTGAATGTTGTCTATCTTGTTCTGGGGTAGCAATTATAAGCAGAGAGGGTACATAGTGTCAGTAGAGCAGTTGGAAACTACTCAAATCAAGTTGAAAGTTAAAAGGGTTTTAAAATTTCAGAATGATCGTACTAAAATATTCTTCTCATTCTGAAAGTAATGCTTACCGTAGCAACACACTGGAGGAAAGGATAGTTGGGGAAGCATGCTTTGGAAACATCTGAGAACTGTTTCTGGATGGTCTCTGAAATTCATGAATCATATTCAGACAGTGGTCACAGCCATTAAAGTGATAGTTCAACTAAAAATCTATGTACACAGTTTTCTCCTTGTCCCAAATGTAGTCAATCAGCAAAGACATGTTTAGTGTCCCAAGTTTGCTTCTTTAGTCTTACACTGGAACTACAAGGCTTGTACACCGACCCACTTGGTTACCACGTCAGGTAGTTAAAAAATTTCAGACAGACTCACTTATGTGGCTTTTGACACTGTCTGCACAGTTACCTATACAAATTGACAAAATATGGAGAGTTCAGACATCAGCTGGCCGCTATTACTGTTTTTAGCCATGCAGAAGACTATTCACCGCTAGTCAGCTGCATTTGGGGTGCATTTTTCACAAAAAGTACTGCTTTAATTCAGTTACTGATAACACAATCTTTTTTTGAGAGTGAGCAACTGTGGGACACTGCAAATTCATAATTACGCCTTTCAGAATTTACTAGAATCGTTATCAAAAAGCCAGACATGCCATCATACTGGATTTGTTTTGTTTTTGGCCAAACAAATTTGCTGATAACTTTACTCCTCTGAATGGAGAATATGTACTTTTCTTCATTGGAAGTCTACATGAAGAAATCTAATTCCATGAGAATTCAGTCACTCATGTTTTTAAGACTGGAATGTTTGTCATTGCAAACTGTGTTAAAGATTCATTAACATGAACTCATTAGCTTTAGGGGTTGTTAATGAATCTTTACTGGCATGTTGTAGTTATACCTGTTATGCCTAAAAGTATTACCAAGCATCTTACCCTACAAGATACATTCCATGCAATAAACAGAAAGTCCAGCTATAAACCTTTGCAATTACTTTGACAAAGTAATGTCCCAGCTCCCCCTCTACTTTGTCTATGCATGGAAAGTGAGCACCATAGGACCACCACTGAACAGATATTTAGAAGGTGGACCATTCTTAGCACAGCAGTGACACCAATATTGTACAATATTGTACAGTTACACCCGATCATATGTGGTCACTGGAGATGCTTTTTGAGACTTACAGAGATGTCAGGTGTAAACACTATATATCTCTCTGTTCACTTATGGTCAGATCACTCAAGATGGATGTTAATACCACCTATGAACAGGGCCATTGATCCACCACCCAAATAATGTCTGGTCAGCAGTGGTTGATGGATGAGCTAGAGAGGGCTGATAAATTGTACAGCAACAGATGAGCTACAGTCAGTAATTGTAGAACTACAAAGTGCACCTATAGCGTAGGTGTACGTGATTAAATAACCTGTGAGTGTAGATACAAGAGCACATCATAAACTGGCAACTCAGTGTGTTTACATATTAAAAGATTCAGCTCATCAGCTGATATTGGAGAAATGTATGAGCTGGATTAGACAAGGCAAGGCAAGTTTATTTATACAGCACTTTTCATATGCTGCTGTCATTCAAAGTGCTTTACAAATACAGAGTCAGAAAATACAGTGTGCTGAGGCAGGGAACACTTAAAACTGTGCAGTGCTGGAGTTTGCCAGGAGCACTATTAGCAAAACCCTGTGTTAAACAATAAAGACTGTGAAAGACATAGTGTGTAAGTGTAAACGTACCTCTTATGACTCTGAGTCTGTCAATGGCTGGTCCCTTCAGTTGGATCACAAGTCTCTGCACCACCATCTCAAACACATTATAATCGCTGAAGCCAGGCAGCTCCCTTCCTCTGTACTTCAGGTCATATTCTTTCACCACAGCCTGGACCACCTCATGAACTGTGTTGCATGTAAATTTTGACATGAAATATTGCCTGAATAAACTCTTCACATACATATGATATCTCGTATAAAAAGTATATTTCACAGTTCTTGGTCAACTTTTGTTAAGCTTTGAGTTTGAACATCAGTTACTGAAATTATTACTGAAATCGAGCCTGTACTACGGTGGATTACAAAAGGGTACAGCTCAAAGCACAACAGAACAAGTCTATTTTTTATATTTCTGTCACTTCAACAGCAGACATTCGAATTTGTTCTTTCTTCAGAATACATTTAGAAACAAGCATGTTTGCTTCATGCTATGCGCTGATTTTAAAATAGTTAATAAATCAGCACTGATGGTGTTTCTTTTGATGATTGTATATTCTTTCATTTAGTGGGTAAGTATTCTAAAAGGATTCTCCTGAAAACATGAAATATAACTATATTCTGAGTACTGCCTTTACAAAGTGTAACTTGGATAGAGATACTTTACTTCCGTATTCTGAATACATATTCCCAATACTTTTATAACCCTGGCCAAGCTTAATGTGTATCGACACATTTACTTACATGATGACTTTGTACTGTCAAGATGTTCTTTCCACTTTTTGAACTCCGACCGAAGCTGAACAAACAAGTTGTCTTCATTACCCGCTTCCCCAGATGCCAAGCGGTTGATCTTGTCATTGAACTTCATCAAAGTCTGCGAGAACAATGGACCACCAACACATAATTTAGGCATGTAAACCAAGTTGCCAGTTTATTAGGTATAGCTACCACATATTTTTTTTCAACAGTGGTTCTGTGGTCTGCAGTTGACTTATTGTGTATAGAAAAATACAAGCTATAGTCAGGGGTGGAAATGGCCATGTTGTATGGAAGAAACTCCCCTTGGTTTCCTTTATTTATTTATTTAAAAGCCTGTTTCTTGTACATTGTCATGTTGAAACACTTTACACTTTAAAACACTCACAAATGAAAAAATGCATGTTTTAATCTAAGGCATTTCCTGCATTAAAATAAATTTAAGAGCTGAAACCTTTACTGACAGACGTAGTGATACTTCACATTCAACTAAAAACACACTTCTTGGGCCATGTTCCAACCTCTTTACCTTTTAAAATTAAACAGGCTATTTTTGCTACTGTGCCTTTAAGACTGATGAATGTAAATTACCTATGCTCTGATTGGCTGCCTTGTATAGCACCTTGTTCAAAAAGCAGAAAATTTAGTTTTTTCTTGATAGGAGGATTAAAGCCTCTGTCTACTTTCATAATCATTAATGCTTTGATTTAACAAACACCAACAATTCATCAAATATCCAGTAATATGTGGTTTTAACCTATATAAACAATTCCTTAGATGTGAAATAGAGTCAGAATGCTGTTCTGTCCTGAATGTTACTTTGTTGTGCAGTAATAAATGGATTACAGTCAAGATTTGTAAACCTACAAAGTGCATGTATGAGGTAGGTGCCATTGAAGCTTGATTCTAGGTAAGTCTAGCTAATAAACTGGTAACCCTGTGGGGATTTTAGAGTAGGAAGTGGTCTCTCACACTGATGAAGAAGTCCTTCCTCTTCTGTGGATCCAGTGGTGGGCCAGCCTCGCACTGATTCAACTCTTTTCTCAAGTCCCACAGCTGCTTCTTTATCTGCTCTGAAAGCAGAGGCAGCGATTTCTAAACAAAAGAAAGGAAAAGAAACATTTAAATGAGATGGGCTGTATTTAGAAAGCAAACAGTGAAGTAGCTATGGGGACATGGAATTAACAAGAACATGCCAATGTGGAAAGATGGAATAGATGTTTGATTTCTTGCAGATTTTTGGATTTGGCTTGGACTCAGCACACTAAGGGATTGACAATGAGTTGAATTGGGTGTGTTAGATGTCTGTCCAGGACTGTATTTGGGATACACTGTTTTAACTAAAAGTGTTTAGTGTGGTTACTTTTTAAGTTTAGTGAAAAATACAGATATAGATTTAGATGTAGAAACTGTGTTTATACTTTGATGTGATCAACCAGGTCTTGAGTCAGTTTGCTGGCAAGGCACTGAATCGTTGCTTTCTCCTCATTCAAAAGGCAACTGTCAATGAAAAATATGTACTTTATGAGTGGATTAAATGTCATAAATATTTACAAGTGACAAATGACTTCTTCATGTTAAGCTGACCTGAAGAACTCGTGACGTTTGAAGAAGTCTCTCTCCACTCGAGTCGCCTGCTCCAGAGAGATTTTCTCATCAATCTGCTTCTGACCACGGCACTTAACGATGATGTATCCTTTGCTTAAAGGAATAACCTGATTTCTGACTACATCCATTATGTTCTTCTCTGTTCCTTTGTCAATAAGGTCTGGCTTAGTAAGAATAGCTGATAAAAAAAGTAAATAAATAAATACATATTTTTATTTCACATACTTTACATATTACTATTATTATTATTATTATTATTAGTGGTAGTACCATGAAATAAATCTGCTCTGTGTTACTTAGCCTTATTTATACTTTACCCAGAGTTCTTTTCCCTTCAGGGTCCACCTCCTGTGCCATCTTCAGTGCCTCTGTTGTTGCAATGTCAACATTGCATGGGACCACGACCAAATTGATGGTTTCATTCTTCTCAATAAAGGTCCGTATGAGATTTTTGATCTAGAAGAAAAGTAGCTTACAGATAAATGAAAATCTTATCATTTAATTGACGCATAAAATTACACATGCTGGTTGTATACTGACCTGATCTCCGATATCATCAGGCTGACCTTTTACAGGAACCCTTGCAATCCCAGGCAGATCGATCAGTGTGAGGTCACAAACATCAGGAGACATGATCTCCAGAGTGATGAGATCATCACATATTCCAACTCCATCTCCAGCCAACTCATTCTGAGCTATTAGACACACGTAACACTTCATTTATGGGTACAGAAATTCTTCAAATCTTTTACTTGATAGCCATTTAGCTAAGATCAAGTTTTTGTTAGACAAACTGTGAGCACTAGTAGCCGATAGTAAGCTTTTTCTTTAAGAGCTACAACATAAGCACGGGCGTCGATAGGCCAGTTTTCCCAAAATAAATGCACCTTACTAGTTAAAATCATGTTTAGTTTCTTCTCATTCGTTTTTCATTATTCAACAGCGCCAATAGCAGAGCGCTACCTGTGGGAGGCGCAACCTGCTGCTCTAACGCAGCGCTGCCTTTGCTGTGCTGCCAGAGCCGGTTTATGAGGAGCCTGGCCACTTCCTATCCCCCTGTTATATCAAAAACAGGACTGATAAACAGCAGAGGGCGCCCGCGAGTGAGTCCTCAATGAATGGGAGTAAATGGAGCTCAACGGCTAAAAACGAAAAGTTAAAATAGTTTCTTATCACTTGCCCAGAACGTTTCTTTAATTTTAGAAAGTAGAAGGATATATTTCACAAAAAAAAAAAACCCAAAGAAATCTTACCTATATATTTCCTTTTTTCTACTGCAAACAGGTCTTGGGCAGCAGAAGGCGGGCTTTACTGCTAGAGCGTGATGATTGATTGGTGAGTATAGCAGCTCATTGGCTGTTTGCGCTCACTGACGTCATGGACATACATGAGGCGCCGTTTTAAACTCCTATAACTCGAGTTGAAAAGCTCTTAAAATATAACAGCGGTGTTAAAATGTTTTATTATATTCAGTGTTCAGGAAATTACTGTATTATTTTACATTAAAAATGTTTAAGCATTTATAAACTATGATTTTGCTCAAATGCTCCATATCAACCCATTCATTTTGGACTCACTCGGGAGCGCCCTCTAGCGTCTGAGAAGCCCGGAAGACATTGCAGAGCGGTAATTCTCCTCTCTACAAGTTCTCTGGTGCTACCATTTATTGACTGAACGTGATGTGAAAAGTAGAACCCCCCACACGGCCAATCATATGAGACCTCATAAGTTGTAAGCCAATCATTTCAGACCTGGGGGCGGGGCTCTGGTTTTACTTACGCAGCTTAGTAACGTAATTCAGCAACCACTGAAGCTGAAGACAGGATTTTGGCTAAAAGCTTATTTGGCTAATAAACATTAGACCTTATTCAAAAAATATATAATGTACAGAGTGAAGACACCCACCTAAAATATGGATCTGTGGCAAATTATGGTCAGTTATGTACTTGGTTGCTTTTTTTAGCTAGTTAACTTTGTGTTTATGTTTGGCAAGAAAAGCTAACTAGCTAACAAACTGACAAACAAAATTTAAGAATTTGAAGAAGCTTCACAGTGAGAGTGAACAACAGGGATAGAAATAACATTATTTACAGCTCTGTTTAGTCTTTGTTTTTGTTATTTTTTGTTTTGTTTCTTTTTTTAGTATTTAAAAACATTGACAAAGGTGTTCACCATATATTGCTTTTTACAAGTAAATGCCAGTGAAAAGGTCATATAGTGTTGATCATAACTCAATTTTACATCCCTCAGTTCCTCAACCAATGAAAATTAAGAGGCAGCAGCTCCATCAAAGGCCAGTCAGATGAGGTAAAACAAACAAAAAAAAAATCTCTCATTATTTTTTAGGGTTCTGAGTTTAATTAAACAATGTGTTACTGAACACAGGAAAAGAGGGAGAGAGAGAAGGTCTGACAGGACTGAAAGAGCAGATCTGATGGAGGTTAGTGATCATGAAGAAAGCGAGGGAGAGCTGTATAAGCCTTAACTCAAATTAATACTGAATTCAATTTAACTTGACTGAGAAAATGTTTGTCACTATGACCATGAAATTCTGTCATCTAGCTTATTAAACATGCCTACAGAGCAAAATCACAATCTTTCTGATTGCACTGAATGTACTGACATTGAACTGACATTTTGGGACCAATAAAAAAATTCTCCTAGGGGACCGCGGCCCTAGACCTCCCTAGTACAGGTTTAGCCCCCTATCCATAAAGCTCTAGTGACACCCTGAACATGAGGGAATACAAGTTTTTCTTTAGTATTATCAGCGACTGCACTGACCTTCCGCAACATAATGTTCAACCATTAATGGGTCATCAAACTCAGTGTACTCCTCTTTGTAAGATATGGCCGCTCGCCACTGAACCCCACCCTTGATCTTCCTCAGCTTAAGCTCCAGAGGACATCTGGTAACAATACCTACAGTGGACAGAGAACATTATATATCCATATGTCTTGTGAAACTTTCTAAACAACATTCCAGCAATTGGACTATGCAGTGTTTTAAGTGTACACACATTTACATTTATTTAACTACACACCTACATAAACATAATGTAAAGGCAAGTGAAAAACGTAGTTACAAAAGTGATGAGAAGAAAAGTAAAGTTGAATGAGTTTTCCAAAGGGGTTTCTTTAAATGTGTAAGGTTTTCATTTTTCCTTCATATAAGTATTTGTTAATTATAAACTAAAACCAAATAAAATTCAAAAAACAACTAAAAAAATGACGTGCTTCGGAAGTTAAAGGTGCTCTGTGCTCTTATCACACTGTTTTTTTTATACTGTAAAGGTTTGTAGGACAAGAGAAAACTACCCACCACTCCCTCTGGGTAACGCCACCCCAGACAGCGCCTCCAGCACAGAGCTTTTCCCGGAGCTCTGATCTCCAATCACTGCTATAGTTGGTAGAGCTAAATCTTCTTCAATTCCAATCAGCCTCAGAGAGTCAATCAGGTCGATGTAAGGACGAACTTTCTCCTCTAAATGGCTATGAAACACCCCTTCCATTGCTTGTTTACTGTAAATGAGGAATTGACATTAATTTGCATGTTTGATATATTTATGAAATTTACAAGGGAATTAAATGGTCATAATCACTTCATACAGTTAGTAATACACACCTGGTTTCACTAGAAGAAGAGACATCTTCAAAACTACTTCCGTCATTCTCCATCATTTAGGAAAGAGTTACTGGGAAAAATTGAAGGAAGGGAAATCACATTTGAACATCTTCAATACTTTAATAAAGACTTTGTATGTATTTTACTAGTCAGATTATAGGACTGTAAGCAAGTTATTTTACTCACCTCTCTGTCTTCCACCAACCGGATTTACAGAAGGACACAAATAAACTGAAAGCACCCACTGTGCTCTTATATATATATAGGCACTCAGTCGCACTGCAACAGTAATTGTGAAACTGAAAGCAGAGAACACAGGGATGACAGGTTTTTCCAAGGTATGCAGGGATTTTCCAGGTTGTATTTAGTCCTCTGAGTTTCACATAAACACCTGTGACGTTAAAGGAGGTGTTATTCAGGCATGATATACATTTTTTGGTACCAAGCTCACGTGCCAGCAGTGTTTTATTGTTGTCTCATGTCTTGTTTGCCTCAGGCAAGTATAATTAGACCCTGACAGCAGAGTTATCAGTTACTAAGCTGTGCCTGATTCAGCTGGGTGGAATCTCTGGTTAACCGTATGCTCTCAAAATAACCCCTGCATGACCACTTCCTCCAAACATTTGGTGAAATGTACACATATACATGGCGGCATGGTGGCGCAGTGGGTAGCACTGTCGCCTCACAGCTAGGAGGGCCTGGGTTTGATTCCCTGGTTGGGTGACCAGGGTCATTTCTGTGTGGGTTTCCTCCCACAGTCCAAAGACATGCAGTCAGGCCGATTGGACACGCTAAATTGCCCCTAGGTGTGAGTGTGGGTGTGAATGTATGTGTCTGCCCTGTGATGGACTGGTGACCTGTCCAGGGTGTGTCCTGCCTTCCACCTGATGATTGCTGAGATAGGCTCCAATTCCCCCCGTGACCCAGAAGGAGAAGCAGCTTAGAAGGGGAGTGTGTGTGTGTACATATATACGCTGTATGTGTGTGATGTGTAGAACTGTCCAGTTTTCCCTGCTCAGGTCCTGCTTCTTTCTCTCTCTGCCCTGGTCCTGTCTTCTGTTGACTCGCCACACATTTGTTATCCTGTTCATGTTTGTATAGTTTTTAACACTTTCTGGTGATTATTGCCTCCAGCTGAGTTTCTATACCATGGCAACCTTGAGCTCTGTGTGGTTGCCAGCTCATTTGGATCCTCCCATGAGCCTCCATGGCCACCTGTTACTGCAAGTTTACTGCCGCTATTTACTAAAGTTAGTGCTAATATTAGCTATAAGTGTGCTAATCTGTCTATTTTCACGTGTACACATCTTGTGGCAAAGTTTCTAGGGTAGGTTCATGTTTACTGTCAGTGGGAGACTGGTTTCCCAGACAGGGATTAATAGACATGTACTATAGTTTCCAGGGCTAGGATTAATCCCTATCGAGGAAACCAGTGTCCAAAGGTTTGTAAACACCTGTTCATCCAATATTTCTTCCAAAATCAAAATTTTTCTCCCTTTGCTTCAGTAACAGCTTCTACTCTTCTGAGAAGGCTCCACACTAGATGTTGAAACATTGCTGTGAGGATTTGATTGCATTCAGCCACAAGAGCATTTGTGAGTTCAAGCTACTGATGTTATGTGATCAGTTCTGGATGACTCCAAATCATGCCGAAGGTGTAGGATGGAGCTCCGTAACAACTTCTACTCTTTTGTGAAGGCTCCACACTAGTTGTTGGAACATTGCTGTAAGGATTTGATTGCATTCAGTCACAAGAGCATTCATGAGTTCAAGCTACTGGTGTTGGATGATCAGTTCTGGATGACTCAAAATCATCCCAAAGGTGTAGGATGGAGCTCCATCACTCCAGAGAATGCAGTTCCACTGTTTCACAACCCAGTGCTGGGGGGGTTTATACCCCTCTAGCCGACGCTTGGCATTGGGCATGTTGACCTTAGGCATACGTGCGGCTGCTCCAAAACATCCCATTCTATTAGCGAAACATCCCATTCTATCACCTCTCTTTGTTCATCCCTGTTTATTCTTCTCTGTTATCACTGGAGGCATCTTTGTTGTTATTATATTGCTTTGCTTTTAGTTTCCAAGTTGTGTTTCAGCTTTCTGTGGTGTTTAACAAAGATATACTGGTGTTCTCTCTGTACTTTGACTTCCAGTGTTGTCAAGGACTTAAATAATAATATATAATAAATAAAAATAAAAAAATAAATAATAAAGAAATAATTCACATACACACCCCGTACATCCTCAGATGCAGTGTTGACATTAAAAGCTCGACATTCACTCGATTCACTTGTCCATGGAAAAAAGGTTAATAACAACATTTACAAATGACTGCGGATGGTGTTGCACAAGTTTCTTGAAATGTTATCATTTGCATTGAACAATATATATTGAGAAAGAGAGAGGGAGAGAGAGAGAGAGAGAGAGGAGACAAAATAATTAAGAGATAGATTTTAACCTACTCAATTTAAATTATGTTACTTTCTCAGATTTTTAACAACAAAATTGTTACTAAGCCTCATCAGTTATCTCTCTCGCTCTCTTTTCACACATTCAGTTCACACAACTTTATGAGGAAAATTAACTTATGGGTAGTGCCAAGTGCAGCTGTAGTGCTAACGTTCACTAAAAGTTAAAGACACTAACTAGCATGAACTGAGTTTTGCCTCTAACTCTATGTGATATTAACGTCAAAAGCACATTTATAATGTATTGTATGAGAGAGCTGTGTGGTTTGATGGATACACTTGAAGCTAATGCAGCTAAATTTACTTCCTTCTCAGCCAAGGTGGCTAACGCCAGACATGCCTGGTAAACACCCGCTACTCTACAGGCTGTGGCGCTGTGGCTTAGGTGGTCAAAATGCCTGTCTAGTAAACAGGAGATCCTGGGTTTGAATCCCTGGTGTTTATCTGCAATCTCTCTTCAGAATCAATAAAGATCTCTCTGTTAAGTTCATCCCTACAAGTGCGAAAACAGTTTTGTTTCCTCTTTGACTCGTCCATGTCATTTCGGAGCTTTACCTCACAATTCTTCATGCTGTGGAGGTTTTGAAAACATTCTGTTTGATTAGCTTAGCTGCTGTGGCTAAAGTGAAGCCCTCAGGTCTGATGAAGATAGAAACTTGTTCACTGTTTGTAGGATACTCTGCTGGGAGTACTTCAGTGTTGTAGTCCTGGACTACATTTCTTTCAGTGGAGAATCTCAGACAGCTGTGAAAAAAAAAAAATTTAGTAGTTCTTTTAAAATTCACACTTTTGAATAATTTAAGCAATGAATGTAAGATAAATGCTTAATTTGTTTATGCAAATGGACACTGTTTGTTTTCTTGCCTTTAGCTGTCTTTACTTTCACTTTCATTTCACCATTTGCGAACATTTCATGATGAATGGATCAACTGCAAAGGTCCAAAGTAAAGAAATCGCAATTGTAACAATGCTTTTCAAATCATGCTGCATTTGTCTTATTACACAATGCCATTCAGTGTGTATAAAGCCTGGGATTACAGAAATCTAAGCTTAGTTACAGAAAATTATAGCATGTTAAATAAGTCAACTTGAACTGAATTAAAGGAATTGCTTTTTATTTAGGCTTTTTGTGAGGAGCGAAGCTGTTTGTTCAGTCAGGGCACTGATATTGCAGCTGTAACCACAGTGAGTGACCTGCATATCAGTGAGCTTTTATCTAAAAGAGAGGTTTGTTCTCAGAACAGAAACTCAGATAGCAGTTTTTTCCCAAATGGAAGTGGAAAGAGGAAGTGAGCTTAAACAATCATTGACTTCATTAGCTTCTTATTCAGTTAAGCATCTTTAAACTCATTGTTTAATGGCTTTTATGAATTATTCAGGAAACCAGTATGTAAGTTATATAGCTTTGAGAATGAGGAAAGGAAAATCACAAAAATCTGAGATCTTGAATATGAATTTTTCCTTCATATTACATATTACATTTAAATGTAAACTAAAACCACTGACAATTGAATTGAAGTGCAATGCTTCCCAGATTAATGCTGATCCTCTCCTGTGCTTGCTGGGGTTGTTCCATTCGGTGATACAGCTCTGTCCTCTTTTAAGTCTTTAGTCTGGAGTTTTCACACATCAGCTCCATCATGCAGGTTAATGGATTCTGCTCATAGCATAACAGCAGCTTCTTTCAGCATAAACAGCAAGACCAGCATAGGCACATAGTCAGCCAGCTGCTGGTAGACGATCTGTTAGAGTAGAGGGGGATTTATAATCTGCAGGTATATTATTCAGTTATTAATAAAAAAAAAACCTATTATATTTGGAAACTATAATCATGTACATTATGCAAAATATCTAGATATAAAAGTGAGGAATTGATGTGTGGGCTCTCATATGGACTCTTTTTTTGTTTGAGGGGTTAAACTGAAAGTGGAAGTGTAAAGGTGGGCCTGGGGAGTTTTTCAAACAAAATCTTATGACTATGAGTCACACATACACACCCAACCCTAAACCAGTTCCTTAACTGTCTGGGAAACCGGTCTATGAAATAGAGTACTGTGCAAAAATGTTTCTATATATAAGAAAAATAAGATAATCATATAAGATAATCTTGCCTGTGAAAGTGGGAAGTAAAAGGAAAATAAACAAGAAAGCATGTTTCCAAGCTGGAATTCGAAAAATGATTAAAAGATACAGAGAAAATGGGATTCATAACAAGACCGTGCAAGACCTGATAGACCATGAAACTGTCTCCATCAGATAAACAGCACTTAAAGCTTTCATCTTTGAGAGAGAGGAAAAAATCAAGCTCCACTCTTGATTCAGATCTGAAAACATCCACAGGTGTTTCTGTCCATCCTTCCACTGTAAGAAGACAACTCAACACTATCTAAAAGGATGTGTAGCTGTCAAGAAGCCCTTACTGAGAAAAGGAAAAATGAACGCAAAACTCCTGAGAAGAATGGAAGCTATAATAAAGGAAAAGAGTGGACACATCGAATTCTGAAAAATCTGATATTATATACAGTTGTTGAGGTTTTTGTGTCATTTTCTGTTCAGTGTATGTTTTTTGAACAATGCATAGCTCACACTTTCTGAAGCTCCTCCATCCTATTTAATGCCTACATATTTCATGCTCTACCTTTTGGTTTCTGTTTTAAAGTTTACACACCCCACCATCTTTTTCTTACTTTTCCTCAGTCTTATCTCTCGACACAACCATACGCTCAATCCACTTTATTAAAACTCCTTTCTTGTTCTTTCACTCACTTGCCTGTTTATGAGGCCCACTATAGTAGTGTTTGACCAAAAGGTTGTCTCGTTCCAGATCAAACCGAATCATAATTCAATTTGTTTGCAGTGTGAAAACACTTTTATTGATTGTTCGGACTTTCAGACCAATTACAGGAAGTTGAGGCAGGCTATCGTCACCCGTTAAACAACATAAGAAGGAGAAGAAGTAGAAGAGAAGTAAAATGAGCCGCTTTAGCACATGGGGAGAGGAGGAGATGAAATGTTTACCTGTAATTTGATCTGACAAAAAAAATGGCAAAAGTCAACTTGAAGTCAGTGCATGAAATTGTCCCTGTAAATGACGATGTAATATTTGCACGATGAGGACGTTCATTTGGTGAATTTGTAGTCTCAAAAACTGTGCTTGAAGTTGGTGGTGCTGGTAGTAATGCCATAATATGATTAGTATAGTGGCAATAAAATTGATCTGTTCATTCATTTATCTCCATTCAAACAGAAAAGGCTACCCACTGAATTGACAGTATGCTGACATCAGAGCCACGCCCCTCTACAAACCAATCAGTGTTAAGTACAGGGAGACACAGCACACGTAGGTGATGATGACAGGACAATGTGTGACCAAAACTAACTGAATTAAAAGTATACAATGTAACAAAACATAAACCTTGGTCTGGACTTTCAGTTGTGAAAAAACACCCTAATACACGTGTTACTAGCTCAAAGCAATGATTTGTTCAAAAATCAAATGTACACAATTTCCCTTAAATATAGCCGATCAGCCATGACACTTTTTTTTTTCACTGGTACTGCGAGACTAATGTAGCTAACAAATAATGTAAGCCACCAGCTAAGCAGCACTCATGCCTATGATCACACATTTATCTCAAACCTCTTAGGTAATCTCAAATAGTGATTTGTTTTTTGTCACTGTATTACATACAGTTCCCCATAAGCATGAACTAACAGTGTCCAACAGTGTGTCAGTGTCAGACACCCCCTAATCAAGTCTTATAAATCCACTTTGATCTGTATTGAAATAAACACATTATAAAAACATTTAATGTTTCCATTTTGTCCTAAATCTTTTTTTTTTTTTGTAATAGTTAAAAATTCCTGGATCGGGGCCTTGTTGAGGCGGAAGGGCTTGTGTGGTCTAGGGATCTTCAGAGCTAAGTCGTCGGGAGCAGTATGCTCCTGGTAGGGTCTCCCAGGGCGAACAGGTCTGGAGTGAAGACCCAGACTAACCCGATCCAAAAATCCTCTATGAAAAATGTACACAGACAATCGTGTACCCTGCCCGGGAGAGGGTCACCGGGACCTACCCCTGGAGCCAGGCCTGGGGGTAGCGTCCCCCGGCGAGCGCCTGGTGGCCGGGCAGCCCACGTAACCCGGCCGGGCTCAGCCCGAAGAGGCAACGTGGGGGGACCATGTGGGCCCACCACCCGCAAGGTCCAGCATGGGGCAGTGGTGCAGTGCCATATAGGCAGTGGGAGATTGCGGGGGGGCCCCTGGTGGCCTAGGCCCCTGCGGCAGAAACTGGCTCTTGGTACGTGGAATGTAACCTCACTGGGAGGGAAGGAGCCGGAGCTTGTGTGGGAGGTTGAGAGGTACCAACTAGATATAGTTGGGCTCACCTCCACCCACAGTGTCGGCTCTGGAACCAAACTCCTTGATAGGGGTTGGTCCCTCTCCTACTCCGGGGTTGCACAGGGTGAGAGGCGCCGGGCGGGTGTGGGGATACTCACGAGTCCCCGGCTGGCAGCCGTGCAGTTGGAGTTTGTCCTGGTGGACGAGAGGGTCGCCTCAATGTGAATTAAAATCGCAGAGAGGAAAACTCTGACTGTTGTGTGTGCTTATGCACCAAACAGCAGATCGGAGTATTCTGCCTTCTTGGATCAAGTGGGTGGGGTTCTGGAAAGGGTCCCGCCTACAGACTCCATAGTCTTACTGGGAGACTTCAATGCTCATGTTGGCAATAACTGGGAGACCTGGAGAGCCGTGATTGAGAAGAACGGCCTGCCCGACCTAAACCCGAATGGTGAATTGTTATTGGACTTCTGAGATCACCATCTGGTGGTGAGTTGGATCAGATGGCAGGGAAGACCGATGGTCAGACCCGTTAGGCCCAAGCGAATAGTGAGGGTGTGCTGGGAACGATTGTCGGAGACCCCTGTTTAGAAAGATTTTAACTCCCACCTCCGGGAGAGCTTTTCTCATGTCCCGGAGGAGGTAGGGGACATGGAGTCTGAATGGACCCTGTTCAAAACCTCCATTGTGGAAGCTGCCAGGCGTAGCTGTGGCCAAAAGCTTGTTGGTGCCTGTCAGGGCGGTAACCCAAGAACCCCCTGGTGGACACCGGGGGTGAGGGAGGCCATCAAGCTGAAGAAAGAGGCCTTTAGGGAGTGGATGGCCCGAAGGACTCCCAACTCAGCAGATAGGTACCGACAGGCGAAAAAGGTGGCAGCCGCAACGGTGGCAGAAGCAAAATCCAGGGCGTGGGAGGAGTTTGGAGAAGCCATGGAAAAAGACTTTCGGTCAGCCTCAAGGAGGTTCTGGATGACTGTCCGGCGACTCAGGAGCGGTCGGGGTGGCTGCGCCCAAGCTGTATTCAGCAGGGGTGGGGAAGCTCTGACTTTAAATGAGGATATTGTCGGTCGGTGGAAGGTGCACTTTGAGGAACTCCTTAATCCAGGAGATATGCCTCCCTCATGGGAGTCATGGCCAGAGGCTTCTGGCGTGTCAAGCTCCATTTCCCTGGTGGAGGTCACTGAGGTAGTTGGCAAGCTCTTCAGTGGCAAGGCACCGGGGGTGGATGAGATTCTCTGGATATTGTGGGGCTGTCGTGGCTGGCACACCTCTGCAATATTGCATGGTCCTCGGGAACAGTACCCTTGGACTGGCAGACCGGGGTGGTGGTCCCTATTTTTAAGAAAGGGGACTGGAGGGTGTGTGCCAACTATCGGGGTATCACACTGCTCAGCCTCCCTGGGAAAGTCTGTGCCAAGGTGCTAGAAAGGAGACTTTGACCGATAGTTGAACCTCGGATTGAGGAGGAACAATGTGGATTCCGTCCCGGCCGTGGAACAATGGACCAGCTTTTCACCCTCTCACGGATTGTTGAAGGGGCATGGGAATTTGCCAACCCAGTCTACATGTGTTTTGTGGATTTGGAGAAGGCTTACGACCGTGTTCCCCGAGATATCTTGTGGGAGGTCCTCCGGGAGTATGGGGTGCCGGGGCTGCTACTCCGGGCCATTCAATCTCTGTACTCCCGGAGTGAGAGCTGTGTTCGTATACTCGGCATTAAGTCGGACTCTTTCAGTGTTAGCGTTGGACTCTGCCAGGGTTGTGCCCTGTCTCCACTCCTGTTCGTGATATTCATGGACAGGGTGTCAAGGCGTAGCCGTGGTCAGGAGGGCATTATGTGTGGAGGCCGAAGGGTGGCGTCTCTGCTATTTGCAGACGATGTTGTTCTTTTGGCTGGATCACATGGATGCCTCCAGCGCGCACTGGAGCAGTTTGCAGCTGAGTGTGAAGCGGTTGGTATGCAGATCAGCACCTCCAAGTCTGAGTCCATGGTCTTAGCCCGGAAAAGGATGACATGCCCACTCCAGGTAGGGGGAAAGGACTTGCCCCAGGTGGAGGAGTTTAAGTATCTCGGGGTCTTGTTCACGAGTGATGGGAAGAGGGATCGTGAGATTGACCGCAGGCTGGGACAGGCGGCAGCAGTAATGCGGTCACTGTACCGGACTGTAGTGGTGAAGAGTGGTTTACCGGTCGGTCTACATCCCGACCCTCACCTGTGGTCATGAGCTATGGGTAATGACTGAAAGAATGAGGTTGCGAATACAAGCGGCGGAAATGAGCTTTCTTTGCAGGGTGGCGGGCTACACTCTATTGGATAGGGAGAGGAGCTCGGCCATCCGGGAGGAGCTCGGAGTAGAGCCGCTACTCCTCTACATTGAGAGGAGCCAGCTGAGGTGGTTCGGGCATCTGATCCGGATGCCCCCTGGACGCCTCCCGGTGGGGGTGTACCAGGCACGGGGACAAGACCCCGGGGTCATCCTAGGACGCGCTGGAGGGATTATATCTCCAGGTTGGCCTAGGAGCGGCTTGGGGTCCCCGGGAATGAGCTGGAGGAAGTTGCGGGGGACAGGGTCGTCTGGGATTCTCTGCTCTCCCAACTGCTACCGCGACCCTAGCTGGACTAAGTGGTTAACGACGATGATGATGATGATGATAGTTAAAAAATTCCAAGGTGTAACTTTTCAAAATATCTGTGTATTTCAATGGTTAAGATATAAACAAAGTTCAGGGTGGTTTGGTGTGAAATGCTCCCTTGTAGAGAAACGTACAGAGTCAGAATTGTTCACAGTGGTGGTGATAGAAAACAAACATCTGAAGAGTTTCATGCCTCTAAAGCTGCATCACAGAAAGTTATTATATAAAGAGGTGATCATGCTGCTTAATGCGACATTGTTTTTACAATATTTTTGCAAGCTTTTGGCCTAAAACGTATATTTTTAAAAAAAAGCTATTCATGGAAAAGAGATGCATTCAAGGCTAAATAGTACTTCAATAATAGGTTTTAAGATTTAACCCTATTTTAACATTATCAGCTTTAGATATAAAAACTCTTTTGGATATAATATAAAATGGCTATTTTTGAGTTGTAGACATTGTGACCCCTGGTTCCTATCACCACCACTGTAAAGAAAGAGGAACAAGTGAGTTTCTAAATAAATCATTTTACACAAACCACTCTGAATGACTTTGTTTACATCTCAACGATTGAACTGTCCCACTTTTGCTCAATTACTAACTCATCTCAGTTGTAATGTAAAACCCTTAACCAGTAGTATTCAGATAATCAGAAATGATCATCCACCACAATCATGTAATAATTTCCAGTAATCATTTTTATTTGTTTATAATCATTTCATTTCATTGTTTACATGCTTCATTCAGCCTATTCAAACACCTAGGTTTAATATATTATACACTTAGCTATACTATTATACTCTTAGCTAAGCCATGCACCTAATTATATCTAGCAATAACAGGCTCTAATTATCTCTGCTGTAGTGAAGAAGAGAGTCAAACTGCAAATGAAAAAGGCCAGTAAAAAATGCTTTCGTTAAGTGTAATAAAAATAAACACGACAGTTGTCAACAACACAAAAACTCAATGACACAATAACACAAGGCTGGCATGAGCCTCATTTTCAGACTGGGTGTTACATGATGCAGACCAGCTCACCCCATACACTAACTGTATTACTACAAATATAAGCTACATTACAAACGCTAGGTTGCTCCCGAGAAAGGTGGGTCCTTGGTAGCACTGTGCCCTGAAGGTTCCTCTTTGTATTATATAATGCAAAACAGAACAGTCTACCAAGAGAAAATACTGTTGATGTAAATGATAGTAAGCTGGCAAGCAAAACATTGGTGTGAATGATGTAATGTGGCAAACAAAGCAGGCAATAAAATTTAATTTACCATCCTGCAAGCTAAAAACTGTTAAACTCACTGAAAGTGAGTGCATTTTATACCCTGTTATCTATTTACACCTTTAAAAAACATACACAACTAAAGAAATAGCATACTCTGTAGTTTACTGTGCTTTTTAGACAACCTGTAGTAGCTGGTTTAATCTGATGGCATTTCTTTTGAATTTTCTTTGTGTGAGTTTGGTATAAAAAGGAATATAGTCAAAATGTAAGCTAAAATTTAAAAAAAAAAATTCTAGAAATTTAATCTAGAAAAGCAGCCCACCTAGATAGCTGCCTAGCTTTTGGAATGCGTTCAGACTTGCATTCTAGTGTGTATATGTGTACGAGAAAAAGAAAGGCCAGCCTTAGCTACACACTTTCACTAATACAATACTCTTAGCCCACACAGCTTTTGAAGACGATCAGCGAGCAGTGTGAGAATAGTGATATCTATACATACAACACAAGGCATATTTGTATTTGTGTTTACACAGATTAGGATGTTAACAGGATTTCAATACATACATTCAATACATAGATCTCACAAATAATTACTGTAGGTTATATAGAGACACATGCATTTTAAAATGTTTATCTTTTCTTATACCTATCAAACCTATCCTATCAAAGCTTTCATCACACTAAAACTGAAACTAAACTCTACATAAAAACTAATATAAACTGTTGCTTTTCAGAAAAACAAGATAAAACTATAATGCACCCTTAAACCAATTGAAACTAAACTAAAAATGCAAACAAAAAAATGGCACTAATGAAAATTTAAAAAAAATGAAAAATGGAAAATTTATATGTGAACGGAAACTTCAATCTGTCTGTACCTGGTTAGATAAACATCACAATCCAACACTAAGTAAACAGACATAATATTAACATTTGACCTTTTTAAAAACAAAAAAGGAACTGCTATTGTTGCATCTAAATAATTCATAGTGTCTTCCCCTTTTACTATTGTGTGAGCTGTTGCCTTAGATCCAGGGTCCTCTTCTTCAAACGAAGCTACTCAGCTTCTTTTGAGCAATGGTGAGGCGTTCTATGCGGGCCTCCGTGATAGCGCAGCGTCTGCTGATGTCCGAATCCTCACGAAGGACGTCAGCTATGTCGGCACCTTCTATTAACCCTAGCATCTCACTGCAGAGCAGATGAGCAGACTCCTTTAGCATGAAGTATCGGATCAGCATGGGCACCTGGTCAGCCAACCGCTGCACAACAATCTGTCAGGAAATGAAAAATGATCATAGTAGTGATTGCTCTCTGTCTTTGCACCACAAAAGATGTGTCTTGGCAAGTGAAATTATCTTAAACCTAGTCAATATATCTAATATTTCTTATCATGATTGTTGTAAACTTATTGTAAGTTTATTTAACTAATTTCTAGACATTTTTTACTTGGTTGGGTGATTTTAGTACAGGGGTGCTGAAACCTATCAGCAAAGGGCTTGTGAGGCTGCAGGTTTTTATTCCAGCAAAGCACATGATCAGTTGTTTGACTGAAAGCAATTGATTAACGAAGTGAAATCAGGTGTACTCCTGCTTGTTTGGAATGAAAACCTGCTGCCACACCGGCCCTTTGCAGGTAGGATTGGACACCCCTGTTTTATTAAGTGAAATTATCTCACTATTCACGGTTTTCCTAGACAACAACATTTACCATTACACTTTGCACGTCTTTGGAACAAGAATGGGCACGACTTCCGGTATGCGTTTGTTGTTGACAACCGATAGCGTACGGATTAGCTTCAAGGCTAAAGAGATTTATCATTAGCTAGTTATTAAACTGTGTAGCTAGTTGGGTTTCGCTTTTAGGATACAAGAAGATGGAAGTTGTGTTGCGGTGGCATCATGGACAAGAATGTTTAACAAGAACTGTAAACAGTGTCACCCAGTCTGTTCCTCATCTATTGAACCTACCCCAAGTCTGGGTTGACGATATGAAACTCTAGCCAGATGTCACGCATGTTGACATTATCAACTACCTTGTTTTTTTCTGAAGGTGTAGACAGTGAGAAGCTGAGAAATTAGAAAAGCACAGAAGCTTACAATTATCTACAAAGCAATAAAATTGGAAGGGTTCTGTGTTTTAATTGCGAACAGTTCACATTTCTCAAAGCTGAGGTACAGCCAGGCCAGTCTGTCGAGAAACCTCAGCATGGGTTATGGTTCAAAACAATGGTGTAGTAGAGACAGCAGGATGGTCTTCCGGGCAGATCTTGTAGCCACGTTGCTGCTGTTTTGTGGAAGGTAGGTTAGGGATTTTAAATGAAACTAGAATACATAGCCAGCTAAGATGAATTTACTCTGAGAAAAAATATAATTGGTTATGTTGCCACAGTAGCAGTAATGATTTATTAGTTTAGCACTGCAGTAGCAAAGTATTTCGTAGGCCGACTAAAATACCAACAGGTGTGCATTCTTCATTCGCTTTGTTCATCAGATTGTATCTCTTGTGCATTTACTATGTTTCATTACAAAATGGAAGGAGCAAACATGAATATTTCGGGGGGGAATTTTTTAAGTTTAGTGCCGCTAGCCATGCTATTTTGGCCTCGTCTTCCTCGGACACTGACATTCTGATCTGTGCATGCCTTTGTGTTCGTAGCATTTATTTTCCAATATCGTTTTAAGCTTTCGATAGCTGTTGTGACCCCCTCTGACAGCACATAATGTTCCTGTGCTTTTGAGACAGTTTGATTGCATTGTAATTACTCCCGGTGAAAAGCGTTACACGCTGGAATTGGAAATGACTAAATTGGGGAGAAAACTGGGTAAAAATCCATGGTTACACGGAGGTTTAGCCCATTCTAGAGGAACTGTTGTGACATCATGGCAACTGACGTTGAGAACAGAAGAAAACCATGGATATTAGAAGATAATTTGGCTTGCTTCAGGCAAGTTTCTTACAACTCAAGTAAAATGACCTGCCAATACAGTGAAATAATTTGACTTACTAATATCACCTAAACAAATAAAAGGTATCTAGAAAAAAGTTTTAAAAAAACTCATAAGGTTGCAACCTCAAAACTAGAAATATTAGATATATGGACTACATTTAAGATAATTTTACTTGCCAAGATACCATTTTCAGCAGAGCAAGAACTCCTCAGGCAGGTTGCACCAGCAAGGCTAATAACTTTGTCATAACTGTCTGGATGTAACTTTTATAACAAGGGTCACCAGTCCTATCTACAAAGGGTGCAGGTTTTCATTTCAATCGAGCAGAAACACACCTCATTCGCCTTGTTTAATCAGTTGGTAACAGTCTTCAAACAATAGACAAGTTATATAAGGTGCTCCTGCTTTGTTGGAATGAAAACCTGCAACCACACTGCCATTTGTGGATAAGATTGGTGATACCCTTCTTTAGACCATTTCACCACCTCATCATAAGCTGAATTTAGACTATTCTAGGACTGTATTAATGGGGTGGCCTTTTGGTGGCCGTATCAACAGAACAGACAATTCCCGCTTATCAACAGCCAACCAATTGGAAAAAGCAGCTGTTATTTAGAGTCAGGCTAATGTTAGCAAGATAGCTACTACTGCTACTCTGTGCAGTTCACCTGTCACAGTTTTCAGATGGCTAAGCTGGCTAAGTGCTATATAACATTTCATACATTAATATAGACAACAACAAAATCAAATGTACTACACAATAAAATCAGGGATCCCCAGTCTTATCCTCAAAGGTCCGATGTGGCTGCAGTTTTTTGTTCCACAGAAGCTGGAGCACGCATGATTCTACTGCTTTAATCAGTTAGTCTAAGTCAAACAATCTGCCCCAAAGATTGGACACCCCTGCATTTAACTAATCAGAAATTGTTGTACCTTGATCATACCCCAGACCACCACTTGGACTCGCCCCTGTTAACATGTGTATGCGGGTTCGGGTTTGGTTTTAAATACACTATATTGCCAAAAGTATTCACCCACCCATCCAAATCACTGAATTCAGGTGTTCCAATCACTTCCATGGCCACAGGTATATAAAATCAAGCACCTAGGCATGCAGACTGCTTCTACAAACATTTGTGAAAGAATGGGTCGCTCTCAGGAGCTCAGTGAATTCCAGCATGGCACTGTGATAGGATGGCACCTGTGCAACAAGTCCAGTCATGAAATGTCCTTGCTACTAAATATTCCACAGTCAACTGTCAGTGGTATTATAACAAAATGGAAGCGATTGGGAACGACAGCAACTCAGCCACGAAGGGGTAGGCCACGTAAAATGACAGAGCGGGGTCAGCGGATGCTGAGGCACATAGTGCGCAGAGGTTGCCAACTTTCTGCAGAGTCAATCACTACAGACCTCCAAACTTCATGTGGCCTTCAGATTAGCTCAAGAGAGCTTCATGGAATGGATTTCCATGGCCGAGCAGCTGCATCCAAGCCTTACATCACCAAGCGCAATGCAAAGCGTCGAATGCAGTGGTGTAAAGTGCCGCCACTGGACTCTAGAGCAGTGGAGACGTGTTCTCTGGAGTGATGAATCACACTTCTCTGTCTGGCAATCTGATGGACGAGTCTGGGTTTGGCAGTTGCGAGGAGAACGGTACTTGTCTGACTGCATTGTGCCAAGTGTAAAGTTTGGTGGAGGGGGGATTATGGTGTGGGGTTGTTTTTCAGGAGTTGGGCTCGGCCCCTTAGTTCCAGTGAAAGGAACTCTTAATGCTTCAGCAGACCAAGAGATTTTGGACAATTTCATGCTCCCAACTTTGTGGGAACAATTTGGGAATGGCCCCTTCCTGTTCCAACATGACTGTGCACCAGTGAAAGACCATAAAGACATGGATGAGCGTGGTGTGGAAGAACTTGACTGGCCTGCACAGAGTCCTGACCCGATAGAACACCTTTGGGATGAATTAGAGTGGAGACTGCGAGCCAGGCCTTCTCGTCCAACATCAGTGTCTGACCTCACAAATGCGTTTCTGGAAGAATGGTCAAAAATTCCCATAAACACACTCCTAAACCTTGTGGAAAGCCTTCCCAGAAGAGTTGAAGCTGTTATAGCTGCAAAGGGTGGGCCGACATCATATTAAACCCTATGGATTAAGAATGGGATGTCACTCAAGTTCATATGCATGTCAAGGCAGACAAGCGAATACTTCTGGCAATATAGGGTACATCAGTACCAGTCAGGCCTGGTTGGCTTGAGTCTCAAAGTACACATGACTATCAGGCTTTAATCTCATGCCCGTGCAGACCTCTAAGGAACATACTGTAGCAAGGCACGTGCTACTCCGGGCTCAATGAGGACGCTGGAGGCATCTCTCCAGCTCACCCTTATTCCCTGGATGTCCATCTAAAACAGGCAAGCCAGCAACACCTGTGTCACCCTTCTCACCGGGGATTCCAGGGAGACCATCCTGTCCTGAATCCCCCTTCTCTCCTTTCTGTCCAGGAAGTCCTGCCAAACCTGGAAGGCCTGGTTCCCCCTTCACTGCTGGGCACTGGCATCGATCAGTGGGCTGCTGCGCTGGCTTGGACAGCATTCTGTGGAGGTAGCTCGTGACTAGCGGCGCTGTTATGGGGTCGTGGGTTTCTCTGAACTCACAAACAGCTCCTGGTCTGCCTTCATGACCCGGGGACCCCTGGCTTCCTTGGGGTCCAGGAGGGCCTTGTAAACCTGGTGGTCCATGCAGACCCTCTAATCCTGGCTCCCCCTTCGGTCCCATGATGCCAGGTGGACCAGTCAGCCCCACTCCAGGCTCTCCTTTCTCTCCTGGTAACCCTGGGACTCCCCTCTCACCCTTTGGCCCTCATGATCCTCTCGGCCCTGGCACTATCTCTCCCGTGAGATCAAGCACTGCCACTGCAGGCGCTCCAGGCTCAACCTTAGGGCCTGGTGGGCCCTGTGGCCCCGGGGCTCCCCCCGCATCACCCTTCTGTGCTTTCGGTTCCTCTATCCCTGGTGTGCCCAGCTCCCCCGCTGAGCCTTTATCTCCAGGAAGACCACGGGCCCTTCTTTGCCCTGTGGACGTGACTTTCTGACTGGACCTGGCAATCCAGTGTTTCCCTGGAATCCTTGCAGGCCTTGAATTCCTCTTTCATCCTGCTCTCCCTTTTCTCCTTTCTGGCCCTTCTCTCCAGCTTCACCTGGTCCAGTAAGGTGTGTGAGCCCGTGTGCGGTCATCACAGGCCCTGGGGTCCTCTGGGGCCGAATTCACCTTTCTGTCCTTTAATTCCACTGGCTCCTTCTTGACCGGGCTGAACTGCATCCCCCTTCTCTCCCTTCTGTCCGCTACCCCAGGCTCAAGGAGGACGCTGGAGGCAGGGTTCAGGGTCGCAGCAGCCATGTTTCTTTAATCACTCACAAAAATACAAACTCAAACAAACCAAAAACCAAAGATACACTATGCTAAGCTGGGCACTCTTCAGTGGCTTCAGCCAGACTTTTCAGTCCTTCTCCTAAATAAGCTTTTCAGCTCTTCACTCAGTCACTCTTGTGGCTGCTGCTCGTCCCTCTCTCTCTCTCTCTCTCTCTCTGTTCCCTCTCGGCTCTTTTAAAAGTTGCTCACGCTGCCAGCCAGATCAGCATCTGCTGACTCCCATTAAGGGCAGTGTGAGCACCCGAGCCGAGAGGGAACGAGAGCTCGCTGCTCAGGCTCCCCGTCACCGCCCCCAGCTTGTAGCTCGAACGTAAGGTATCGTGAAGCAGCCTCGCTGCGGCACAGGGGGCTGGGCCCGGGCTTGCCTCGGTGCCTCTCGTGGCCGGCACCATCGTCTTCGTCCTCCTCCTCAGGCCGTCACTCGCGTGACGCGCGGCCCTCGGCGGAGCTCGGGTTTTGTGCTCCGCCCCCTCCACACTCGCGGCTCTCTCCCTGCTGTCCTCGCCAAGGTTCGTCGCCACTGGGTGTTCGGGCCCCGCCTTCCTGCAGGCTCTCGCGGCCGTCATCGTCGGGGCCTGGGGGGCGGGCGCATGCCACACATACTCTTTTCGCAACTTAGTTATCATATATGGATATGGGTTATCATATATGTATATGTATGGGCTGGGACATGAACAGTACAGTACATGAAAGGACAAAGTGTACATCGTAGAGCAAACTGTTTTTAATAAAAGTAAGAAAGGTAGGCTTTTCAATGATGTGGGCCCTAATATTTTTACTGGTCCTTTAAAAATCTTAAACTTTTTGGTAGGACTACGTGGTAATTAGTCACTGAACTACTAAAACATACCTCATAATAAGCTTTCAGCATTTCTGGATACTTGTTCCTGCTCTCTAGCCCTGGACATCTGTCCTCTGAAGCTCCTTCACTAGAAGAAAGGATCTCATTCAAGGTTTTGAAGTAGATGTCATCTTGACTGTAGACCAACTGCTCCATCTCAAACTGCTCCATGATCCTCTGCTCCACTTTGGTTTCTTGCTTTGACTGAATGTCTTCTATCTTGTTCTGGGGTAGCAGTTGTAAGTAGTTAAGAGACATAGTGACAATACAACAGCAAGCAGCCCATGCCCAAATGCCCAAATGAAGTTAAGGTGCTGCCCATGCCCAACTAGAAAAGTGTTTTAAAATTTCAAAAAGACTGTACTGAAATATTATTCTGTATCATAATAATAATATTTACCATGGCAAAACTTTGGAGGTAAGGATAGATAGGGAAGCATGCTCTGGACACTTCTAAGAACTGGTTCTGGATGATCTCTGAAATGCATGAATCACATTTAAGCAGTGATCACAATCCTTAAAATGACCGTTTGGTGAAAAAACAAATGTGTGCAATTTTTCTCTTTTTTTTAGGCGTAAGTCGACTGACAGTATTATCTTGAATCACTGATAGATGGTCGAGGAGAAGTTGGGTAATTTAAATCACAATGATCACAGTGAACCCATTGGATGATTAAGTAATGCAAAATTGGTGGATTTCTTCTTTAAGGAAAAACGCGGTGGAGTTTTGTATGATGCATTCAGATTGGTTTCTTAGCATCACAGAAACATTAAACAATTGCTGTACTTTATAACGTAAGAAATAAAAAAACAAACAAAATTAAATGTGGCATGGTGTGAGAAAAAAACAGCACACATCATGTTAGTTTCACAAAACTGTTTTCATCTGGTTCCAGTGACCGACCGACAAGCTAACCATGAACTATATTTATGCTACAGAATGGTAGAACCAGATTGGAAGAAACAGATTAGGGCAGCAACAAACAACTAATTTCATAGTCGAATAAACTATCGATTACTGAAACGAATAATCGATTATTCGGATTATGAATCACTACATTACTAAATAACTTTTATGTAGCTAAATTTTATGTAGTAACAAACAATGAAGAATATAAAGATGAATACCATTCAAGAATTCACTGTTTTAATGAACTTTCCTGCTAATACAAAAGATAAAAAATAAAACTCCAATATATTTTTCCTGTCAAAAATTATAACCAAGGATGTGCAGGGTAGCAGCAATAAAAATAACTAAACTAAATCAGTTTTCTTTAATCAAGTAAATAAAAAATCAGTCTAAATTTAAATGTTATATTTAAACAGTGCAGTCTGTGATCGGTCCGTTCTGCTGTCTGTCTACACTTTGCTGCAACTACATTTTACAATCACAGGTCTTTATTGAAACGGAGGAAGGTCAGTATCTCTCCGTGCTCCTGTGAGAGTCTCGCTCTCCTCTGAGAGCGGATACTCCCCGCGGATGGGAAAGTGGCGAATGTTTGTGGCAAACTTCGCTATGAACAGTTAAATTTAAACGACTATCGCCGCGTCCCAAACCACACACTTTTATACTTCACACACTACACTAATGAGTGCACTTGCTATAGCTATTTTTACACACTATTTAGTGTGCTAGTAAAGTGTGCGGTTTGGGATGCGGCGTATCTTACGGAGATGAATCTTCAAGTGATCCGACGAGTTTCCTCTTCAGATGCTCCTGCATGGAGGATGTGCTCCCGTGCCAGCTAAGCTCGGCTTCACAAACAGCACAACTGACGACTTTTTTTCTAAGCTTAGCTCCGGCACTTCTGAGGATTTGTTCTTGAGGCAGCCGTCGCGCTGTTGTTAATTCTCCAGTGAGCGGTATTGTCAAAACGTTTCTAGTGAGCGCGAGAAAATAGTAGTATTTGTTTACCAGGTTCGCCTGGTGGGGCCTCTAAAGCAGGCGTGTCAAACTGGGGGTCTTCCAGGACCAAAAAAGATAGTATTTTAGTAAACTACTGTGTAAAGTTCTTTAAAGAGTAGCTCCACCCTAAGACCTTTTTCCATTAACAGCTGAAATGCACTACTCCGTAATAATAAAATATACCAGCCTTGCTTAAAACGTGAACACATCTTTCCAAACTGTAGAAATATCATTTTTATCGTGGTCAGTTCTGTAAATTGTAAATAACCCAATTAATCTAAGCCTAGTTTGTAATAAAGATGTTGGACCGATTAAGTGAGGATTCTTGCGAATCTCCATAAAACTGGTTGCATCTGATTTATGGTGTTGCATCTGATTTATGTTTCCCTTTACAACTCGGATCCTCGGGCACGCGCGCTCACTGAACAAACGTCAACAGCAAGCAGCACTGGAACTACCCGGGTCAGGAAAGGTTAACGTTAAATGGCCACTGTTACCAACAGTGTCAACCTTTCGCCCGTACAGCCTTGCTCGAACCTTTTTACCACTTTCCGTAGTTCCAGTACTGCTTGTTGTTGATTTCTGTTCAGTGAGTGCGCGCGCCTGAGAGTTCGATTTATGAAGGGGAACGTGAATTTGAGAGGGAACTGACTGAATGTAACACCGTGCCATGAACAGCTTGCAGAACATAAGGGTTTGGGGCCAGCAAGCCTTGGCTGAGCGGTGCAGTCTGCGACCTTGATGTCAAACTGAATGAAACTTAAACAATGTTTAAAGAAATCCACTTTATTCATTCAGAATTCAGTGCATGTAAGAAATCAGGACTCGGGTTATATCTATAATATGAACCTGCTGAACAGATAATTAGAAGCGAGCTGTCATGGTTTTAGAGAGTGTTCTACTCTTCGGACGCCTCTGCCACTCGCTGCTAATCATTTTCTGGCACTACGTTAACTCTTTGGCGTCTTGAGTCAGTGGCTCATACTGTTAAGGCTCAAGACGCCCTACCTAAACAGAAACACCTTCCCTCGTCCAAGATGGGGATGGTAGTAGAGAAAAATGCAACGCCAGCTCTAAAAACACAGCAGCCCAGCCCACCTGGCCAGGGGCGGAGTTGGCTGAAAATAGTGGGGTGTAGTTACTCTTTAACGTTTTTTGTGATGTATTTACACATAAAGCAACAGACACCGAGATTGTGAAAGCAGTGAGAGGTGAAAGCTGTAAGTGGTGTAAACGTACCTCTTATGACTCTGAGTCTGTCAATGGCTGGTTGCTTCAATTGGATCACAAGTTTCTGCACCTCCGTTTCAAACACATTATAATCACTGAAGCCAGGCAGCTCCCGTCCTCTGTACTTCAGGTCATAATCTTTCACCACAGCCTGGACCACCCCATGAACTGTGTTGCATTTCAGTTTTCAGATGAAATTTTTGCTGAACATACCCATCATATACATTCAAACACATACTTAACCCTGGTTCTGGAGGTCTACTGCCCTGCACATTTTAGTGCTTTTCCAGCTTCAACACACACTTTAATTTAATAATGGGCTGTTACTGAGCTGATTAGTTGGATCAGGTGTGTTGGAAGCAAGTAAAACACTAAAAAGAGCAGGACAGTTGGCTTCCAGGATCAGGGTTGAGAAAAACTGACATACATAATGTTGCTAAAAGTACAATACATGAATAACAAATATAAAAACAAAAATCTTCCAAGTTTTTTTTTCTTACACCTATAAGCTTTGATAAGATTTGTTATTCATCCAGCAGAATTCTACCCTTCTAGGTTCCTGTTATTTGCAGTTTCTATTAGCCCATTTTAAATGTAAACTGGATGCAAAGCAATTAGAGGCCTACCAGAAGTTGATTTGCATTTTACTTAAGAAGTATCTTCATTTTTTTTTTTTTTCAATTTTTATTTTTCTACATCATTTGAACCCAGAAGCTGCCCTGTACATTGTGTGGAAATTAATGCACCAAAAGTGAATGGAATAAAATGTATTTACACTTAAATACATTTTAATGTACTAACTTACATTAAAAGTAAAGAACATTTTTGCTTTCTCCTGTAAAGCTGCCATTTTAGAGATCCATGTTTTTTTGGGCAGTGATGTGATCTTTTTATGATTACTGGAATAATATAAGCGCACTCTCAGGAAGGTAGATCTGGAACAGGGGTTGGTGACCACTTCTGTGGGACTATGAGAAGTACTAAAACTTTTTCTTTGTTCATTCAGAACGTATCTGCATATAGACTGTTTACTTACACGGTGACTTTGTATTGACAAGGTGTTCTTTCCACTTTTTGAATTCTGAATGAAGCTGAACAAATAAATTGCCCTCATCACCAGCTACTCCAGATGCCATGTGGTTGATCTTGTCATTGAACTTAATCAAGATCTGTAAGAAAGGACAGCAGGCAGAGGATCTAACCATGCAAGTCAAAACTCAGTACCGGTTGCAGGTTTTGTGAGTTTGAGAATAGGAAGTGGTCACTCACACCAATGAAGAAGGCCTTCAGGTTTTGCGATTCCAGAGGTGGGCTGGCCTTATGGTAGAGATTCAGCTCTTCTCTTGAGCTCCGCAGCTGTCTCTTTATCTCTTCTGAGAGCAGAGGCAGTGATTTCTGAAAAAAATGAAATGACACTTTAAAAGGACACAACTTCATAGGATTTTGTTTACTTCACTACTTACAGAAAACACTGGATAGTGCACAGTTTATCAACCCTATCCATTAATGCAAAAGGACCACCATAGTCAAAGACATCTTAAAATACTGAATGAAACATCTAAAATACCTTGGGGTGAATAGGTTGTAATTTTTAAATCTGCACTGTAAGTGAAGCAAGTGTCTGAGCTCAGAGTGAGGGCAGGTTAAGTTAATATGGCAACTTAAGCTGTGAAGCTAACCTCCTCACAAGCAAGTTTATTTAATCTAACCAGTTACTCACCAGTACACAGACCTAAATAATTTAGGCACTTACAAACATAAAATAACCATACTGAAAATCCAATCTACATCTATGCTCAAATTATTTGTTTTGCGTCAGAAAACAGCAGACCCTGACATTGACATTTAAACCTACCATTTTTAACTGAAACAGTAATTGTATATACAGTGCTGTTTAAGAGTGGATAGTCTGATGATCTCCTTCTTGGGGACAGAAGTCACACTACAGTCTGGCTCGCTGCAAGACAGGAGCCAGGGTCAGGATGACCACAAGCGAAAGAAGCATTCATTCAACTTCTTAACCATTAAGTAAATAAATAAATAAATAAAATAATAAATAATGTCACAAAAGCAAAAATAAATAAAAGTAGGTTAGAAATAAATGAATAAGTAAAATAAATGAATAAGTAAATACATATGAACAAAAACATATATTTATTTCTGTTTTAATATTTATTTGTTTATGTATGTATGAATGTATGTATGTATGTAGGTATGTATGTGTTTCTTCCTCCATTTCATGCTAATGAGGTGGGCAACACTAGCGTAATTCTAACAAACTATTGGTTGAGGGCAGCTTGCAAGATGGAGATGAAACAGATGCTACTAAACAGCAGGTCGATAAAATGAATGTGAAATCCAAGAAAACTGCAATATGGCAAACTGACTTTCTCAGATTGTACAGGATTAATTTCTGTCAAATGACAGATAATGCAGTTATACAGCGTTATTGTATAATTTACATTTAATGAAATGGATGACCTACAAGCATCCTGACTGAACTGTTGCTATCCCAGTAGCATCATCATCTGCAGCTGCTCAGGTAAAACGCTCAGCTTGCCTAAGTCTGCAATTAATTGTCCACTGTCTGATTCGTCCGCTGTCAAGCATAATTGCCATCACTGAAGTACTAGCAATGTTTCAAAAGCAAGGCAAGAGTAACCAAACACACTGCTTTTCCTGCAATTAACCTTGCTTAATTAAGTCTTCCTCATTAGAATACTGGATGATGAATTCTATAAATAAATAAATATATGAATAAATAAGTAAATATATTAAAGAAATCAATGTATAACTACATAAATGCATAAATAAATAAAACAAGTATTTATTTGTTTACGGGTTTATATCATAAATTCCGTTCTTTATGTTTACTTTTCTGCTTTCCATTAATTCATTCTTGTCCTCTGTAGAACGTATCTCCATTTAGTATGTTTCAGAAAGAAGAGACCACTGTCAGATGTGGTTTAAGGGGAGCCACAGCATTTCCTTTTTCTCCCATGATATCAAAAACATGCAGAATGCAGAGGGTGAATCCCCCTCACTCCTGTGAGTGAGTCCTCAGTGAATGTGGGGGTGAAGGGAGCTAAAAGGCTAAAAACGAAAAAACTTAAGCATGTTTCTAACCACTTGTGCAGGACCTTCCTTTAACATTCCTGTCTTAGAATACTGTATAACTTTAAATGTTAGACACACACATTCTCGCCATACCTCGGCCTCTTGTTCTCTATTGGCTGATGCTTCCGAGGTTTGCCAGTTTGCGGGGTTAAAGTTCATCAAGTTCAACTTGGCATGAAGCGGCATGAATTGGCTTTTCAAGTGAATTTTAGTGCAGAGCCCAGACTTTCAGCTTTCAGGACTGAACTTCTCCTGCATTACTCTTATTAGATGACAGAAACCATTTTATTTATGGTAGCATTTTTGGTTCTTTCGGTACCAAAGTATTGTGGAGTGAAGGGTTCTCCCAAGAAAGAGTCCGGGTCCATAACTAGCTTTACTTGGCTTGACTCAAAAACAGTGTATAGAAATTGGAAAACACAGCTCTAAGACAAGCTCTGTTAGCCCATTCTGTTAGCTAGCTAGGCTCACTCTTTGTTTACAATTAAGCCCCTTGAAACTTGCTCCAAACCACACACACAGAACATAGCCCCGCCCTTCAAAATTAGAGTCTGAGAAAAGCATAACAAACACCATTTCTCTTTTAACACCACCAGAACACTGATGTGCACTGACATCAAAGAATATTTGGTACTTCAGGCTGTCGCTGAGCATGTGTGGTTGTAATCAACACTGATAGTCATTTGTTCAAACAGCCTGACTCTCCGTCCTCCAGCCAAAGCCACAGACACCACAGACATAGTTTTTGTATCACAATCGCATAGGCTGAATCTCAAATTGCTGTCAACAACCTGGGTAGTTAGTGCATGATGTAGGCCACAAAATAATGGATTGTACTCCCAAATAGTGCATTATTTATCAAATAGAATGCCATATATATTCATCCAGTAGCTGCACGACTTATCTAACATTTAGAGTGGTACTTCAGTTAGACCCTTTATGTGAATTTGCTTTTTTTTGGTAGGCAGTTTACAGCCTACTGACTTACCAACATGTTTTTTTTTTTTGGCCATGCCAACTCACGTTAAAAGATGCTTCTTGAATCCTGTCATCATCACTCAATTGCTGAGAGCTTATGTGAAAACATTTCAGTTAGGATGAGCCTACTCAGGGCAGAGCAACCTCCATTACTCAAACTCATTACTCTAATTTTTCTGGAAATGATAACTCCAGATATGTTGTGCCATTGTCAGTCAACTCAGAACGAGAGCGACGGTACAGCATGATCTTAGCTACAGCCAGTTTCTAGCTATGCCACTACCAGCAATGGATGACCCAAGATAAATTTAGCAAAGAGTATCAATACAAACACAACTGCCTTTCAAAACTTACTAATGGATTAAATTAGGCCTGTTTACAGCCAATGTAAATGGAATTGGATTAACCATTTTTAATTATGTTCTTACCAGTTTAAGAGGGTTAAGAATGTTAAGTAAACACATCCTCTACAAATTTTATGCATTTTAATACACAATCATGGCTTATTTGCTAAATTTATCATATTGGGGAAAATTTAAATGTAAAATGTAGTCTGTGCAAAAGTTCTTGCACATTTTATATTTTATGTTTTTTTTTTCCAATATGTCGTACCCAGCAAATAAATAGAATGTGTGCACTAAAATGTGCATAAAATGCAATATTTAAAGTTTGTTTCCTGAAAAGGACATGCAAGCTAGACCACGGTATTCACAATTTTGCAAACGACTATATGTTAAGGTTTGGAACAAAATAACATACATACATACATACATACATCATCTAAACCGCTTATCCTTCTGGGTCGCGGTACAAAATAACAGAAATATTCAAATATTAATTCTGCACTGAATGAAATAATTTGTTTTTTTATTCATGTCCTGAGCCCTGACCAACTTAGCTCATAAAAATGTTGTCAACAAGCTAGGACAATGAGTTGAATCCGATGTGTTAGAAAGTTAGACCATGGCTGTATTTAGTTCACACAGTTTTATAATGGCCCTTTAAAAGCAGCATTTTAAAAAGTGAGGGTTTAGTGAGTGGTTTAGTGAACAAGGACATATACATACTTTAATGTGATCAACCAGGTCTTGAGTCAGTTTTGTAGCAAGGCAGTTAACAGTTGCTTTCTCCTCTTGAAGCAGACAACTGTTAATTAAAGAAAAATAAAGAAAACTGATACTTAAGTGTCCAGTTACCTATGAGCAGGTTTAAAGTCACAAAAGAAAACACTTTTCTTGTATGAAGCTCACCTGAAGAAATTATGTTTTTTGAAGAAGTCTCTTTCCTCTTGAATGGCCTGCTCCAGAGAGATTTTATCCTCAATCTGCTTCTGGCCCCGGCACTTAACAATGATGTATCCTTTGCTTAAAGGGACAACCTGATTTCTGACTATTTTCAATATTGTTTTCTCTGTGCCTTTGTCAACAAGGTCTGGCTTAGTAAGAATAGCTGGTAAAAAACAAACAAACAAACAAACAAAAGAAACCATAAAAATATATGCTTTTTTTACTTATACTTTATGACTTATCATTATTATTGCTATTAGCATTATTGTTGGGGAAGAATTAAGTTGTATGTGCTACTAATAATGTGTTTACATATATATTATATGAATAAAGTATTTAATTTAAATATGTGAAAACTGTCACATCACCAAATTGTAACTACAGTTTCTGGTCTTTGGGTGGTAAATTTCTCATGGGAACAGTTACTAGGCCTGTATATGCTAAGATGGACAAAAGACTGCAAACAACACAAATGAATGATCAGTTGTATTTATACTTCACCCAGAGTTCTTTTTCCATCAGGGTCCACCTCCTGTGCCATCTTTAGTGCCTCTGTTGTTGCAATGTCAACATTGCAAGGGACCACGACCAAATTGATGGTTTCTCTTTTTTCTATAAATCTTCGTATGAGGTTTTTGATCTATTTGACGAGAATAGAAGGAAATTCATAAATAATCTTAATTTACTGAATAAAAATGTTAAGTCATAGATTTGTACTGACCTGCTCCCCAATATCATCAGGTTGACCTTTTACAGGAACCCTTGCGATCCCAGGCAGATCGATCAGTGTGAGGTCACAAACACTAGTAGACTTGATCTCCAGAGTGATGAGATCATCACATATTCCAACTCCATCTCCAGCCAACTCATTCTGGGCTGTTAGACAGACGTAACACTTCAGTGTTGCAACAATACATAAAATACAAATACAAAAAAAACCCCAAAAAACTTGTAGATGGCCATCTGGCTAAACATCAGTTTTTTTGTGAGAAAACATTTTGAACAGCAACAACATAAGGAAATAAACATTTTTTTCAGTATTATCAGCAACTGTACAAACCTTTACACACATAAATCTCAACCTGTGATGGGTCTTCAAGCTTAATGCTCTCTTCTTTGTAAGATAGGACTGCTTGCCATTGGACCTCACTCTTGTTCTTCCTCAGCTTAAGCTGCAGAGGACATCTGGTAACAATACCTACAATGGACATTAAACATTAATTTGTTTTGCGGTAGTTTGTCCTCTGGGATAGTTTATTTTTAGAAGACACAAGAATATTATGTAGCTGCAAACAAACAAACAAACATATAAATAAATAAATAAAATCATAATGAACGCTTTATGACGATATATTATAAATTAAGCACTTGATTATATAAATATTTTTCATTCTTTTAAAATTTTGTTTGCCCTGAGAAGAAGATGCCACCCACGCCTGTCATTAATTAGCAATGTGTAATGCTTATATTTGCTAGCATGATGCAAATTTCCACAAGCATCCTCACTGGATTACATTATGTGTGATGTCATCTTATGATGTTATGTTACTATGTTACATTACGATGTCTGTCTCTTGATTCCTCTCTCCTGTGTCGTTCAGTTCCAGTTCTTTAAATGTGCCTAGAGGAATCAAGACGTGCGGAGAGAGGAAGAGTAAAACCTCAATTTTGCACCTGTGTTACTTTTTGTATGGGTGTTCTAAGGGTGTTTGGGCCTAAATTCACAAAACCAGCAGCTGGAGTGTTGATCTACAATTGCCTTCATTAGAGTAGGTTTACTAGGTCAGCGGATAGCTAACAAGCTAATAGGCTCCCCAAACATCCAGGTTCACATCTTATTTGAAGAACTCACTGTACAAGTACACAAATATGCTACTTATTCTGTCCTCTCTTTAACTGGACTGTACTCTACCTCACCTAGCTCAGCAGATAGCTAATGGGCTATCTAACATGCTTCCGAAATAATATTCAGAGACAAGGTTTAAGGTATAATCTTCACTGTAGTGTAAACCCAAAACACAAAACGTTTAAAATGTTACTCGAATGTCTTTTATAAGTTTTAAATACCTGTGTTCATGCTAATTGCTATGAAATGTGTGCAAACATAGCATTAAGAATCTCTCTGGGGCATTAGCACATAATACTGTAAAATCTCCCTGTTATCTAGTCAGTTCAGTGCATTGAATAAATAGGTGCTGTCACTGTAATAGTTGTGACAGTAAAAATAGGCACCAAAATCGTCTCCTCTGCGGTTTAGTTTTGTTTCTCAGTTTTCAATTATTATTGCTTAATTTTGTGCAATTAATTTGAAGTTTAAGGCGGCACGGTGGCGCAGTGGGTAGCGCTGTCGCCTCACAGCAAGAATGGCCTGGGTTCGATGCCCGGCTGGGTGACCAGGGTCATTTCTGTGTGGAGTTTGCATGTTCTCCCCGTGTCTGCGTGGGTTTCCTCCGGGTACTCCGGTTTCCTCCCACAGTCCAAAGACATGCAGTCAGGCTGATTGGACGTGCTGAATTGCCCCTAGGTGTGAATGTGTATGTCTGTCTGTCTGCCCTGCGATGGACTGGCGACCTGTCCAGGGTGTATCCTGCCTTCCGCCCAATGACAGCTGGGATAGGCTCCAGCACCCCACCGTGACCCAGAAGGATAAGCGGTTTAGATGATGGATGGATGGATTTGAAGTTTAATATATTTTAATGCACTTTTTAAATCTTCTTTTGTAGTTTACAGTTTACATACATACATACATCATCTAAACCGCTTATCCTTCTGGGTCGCGGTGGGGTGCTGGAGCCTATCCCAGCCGTCATTGGGCGGAAGGCAGGATACACCCTGGACAGGTCGCCAGTCCATCGCAGAGCAGTTTACAGTTTAATGTAATTTGTCTTTTGAGTTTTCCGGTATTTAAATGTTAAAAGCATGGCTAGCTGAGCTGCATTAATATCTGTGAACCAGGTTAAATGCAACAAATCTTTTCGTAGACTAACATGAAATGAAGCAGGAGAAACTAAAATGAGTTCATGAAATTGTCATTTTTTTGTCACAATGCTGGAGAAGGTAATTGAGAGATTTCCTAATGAGCTGGTAGCATGTTGGGCCAGTTACTGTGGTACAACAGATACAAACCCACATAGAACAATTTAGGGGAGCAGTGAGCAGTCGCACTGGGGCCCATAGCACAGGGTGGATCACAGCAAAAAGACCCCCTAAAATCTTTACTGGACCTCATATTGATGCTGACTCAAGACCCAGTTTCTTGACAACATACCTCAGTTAGCCTCCATCAACACTACACATCCTTGATGTCTATTTGTCTCCTTCTCATTCATAATGAATCATCCATGGCAACAATTTTCAAATGAATCATTCAAAACCTGCAATATGACACATCACTCTGAAACCTTAAATAGGCTGTCAAATGTAAACATTTTAGTCAGCATAAGATGCTAGTGGGTGGAGTAGCATGCCTTCAGATAGAGCTGGTTGGCAATATGAAATGCTTAAGGAAAAGAAACATGGCGAGCTAGAAATGGTTTATAGAATATTAACTGTCATGATTGTCAAATGTAAGATTCAATCTTTCTGGTTTTTTTTATTTTATCACAAGCTGGATCTCATTGTGTAATGAATAAAGGTAGGAAATGAAGAAGATGAAAATACTCAGAATAAAAAAAAAAACATCTTCATTTGAGTGGAGTGGACAACTAGCCTTTCTCTGCTTTTTTTTTTAGGTGTGAGAGTTTTTAGCAGAGAAAATACAGTTAAAGTTCTGGGGATGTGTTACAGAAACGTCCTATCTTTTTGTCTTAAGATCCGGCAGGTCAAGATAAAAATTTTCACAAATTCAAAAGTCTGGAGCCCCTCTGGTGACATCCTGTATAAATAAAAAATAATGCGTGACCACGACTTAATAAGGCGTGGGAATGAGATGATTAAGTCGTGGCCACGACTTAGTAAAGCATGGTAATGAGATCCTAATGCGTGGCCACTACTTAGTAAGCCGTGATCTCATTCCCACGCCTTACTAAGTCGTGGCCACGCATTAGGATCTCGTTCCCACGCGTTAATAAGGCGTGGCCCCGCATTATTTTTATTTATACAGGATGTCACCAGTGGGGCTCCGTAAAAAAAGCAAATATTGTCTTAATTTAATAATCTTATCTTACAGCATTTTATCTTATCTCAAGTTAAGAAACCATAACTTACTCCAATCAAAACTGACAATCAACTGTCATGTCTGTTACCTAGCAACCGACTATAGGCGCACAGCTGAAACGTAAACACGTAATCAAAATAATCAAGTAACGTAGCCAGACAGCTAACGTTAGCTACCGAGGTAAACAAGGTCAAACAAAACTAAAGCACCATAAACTCGAAGTTGAGACTATGGTCTATGTATCAGGGCGTCGCCGCTCTTCAGGTTCACTTTACCAAAGGCTTCAGCTGACCGCGCTAACGTTATTCCTCCTAATGAACAGAAACACGTCCGGTGTTGTGCCGAATTCGGCACCCCTGCCGCGAGATGCACCCCCTCACGGGAGCTGGAAAGTTCATCCGCTTTTACTTTACATATATCGATTTGAAGAACTTGCAAAACATCACCTTCGTCTTGATCAACAACACAATAAATCGCTGTTTTACTGAATGGAAACACCCCAGATGTTCTTCTAAAGTACAGTGACTCGTAAATAGTAATACAATAGTATAATGTAGCCTACATACACCGCTGCTTACTTATTCTACGACATAGCAGTCTGCATTGACTTTGTATGCGGCAAAGCTTGTTGCTTGTTGCTATTTGTCAACAAAATATACATATGAATTTCACCTACTTGTCTTGTCATGTTTCTCACCAGTCTGGATCAGGTTCTTTAGATTTTACACTCTAAAGGCAGTGGCTTGTAAAAAACTCTCAGGAGATGCAGCCCAGTATAAATCGGGATACACTCTTATTGCTGCCATGTAACTTGCATGGATACATACTGTTTGCAAATACATACTGCTAAAATCATTTCATGGTAGACTCAAAAGAAAGAAAATGACAGGGAAATGCTTTGTATAGCAGAACACTGGCCAGGAAAATGCCAGTTTTTGCTAAATTGGTGTTGCATCCCTGAAAATTTATAGCAGAGAACACATGTTGGCCCTAAGTGTATATTACTAATATATTTCATAGTTCTATTCAAACTTTACAAGAGGATACTTTTCAAGTGAGTCCACCTGTCAGGAAAAGAACCCTCTGTTAGATCTGGCTGGGGGGGATGTTGTATCTACGATACTTATACAGGTGTCAGATATCGGTCCAACATATGTGTGATTAAAAACATATCATAGTTGTGTCAACAGAAAGAAAGTTACCTGCCAGGAAATGCACCCCCTCTAAAATCTGGCTACATGATACTTATACATGTGTCACATATTGGTCCCAAATATGCATTACTAAAAAATGTTTCATAGTAGTATCAACAAACCTGCTGGGAAATGCACTGCTTCTCACATCTGGCTACATTATTATTACATCCAGGATGCTTATACAGGTATTGCATATCGGTTCCAAATATGTTGAAGGGATGCAGATTATCTCCTGTAATCAAATTTGAATATTTTGAATTCTTGCTTAAGAATATTTTTCTCAAATCTATGTCAGACATGGCAGTGACCGATGGTAGAGGAGACCGAACTGCGTATTTTAGTCATTGTATATAACTGGATGAAAGGTGACCTTTTGGGAACCTTCAAGGTCTTGGATCTGAGACTCTTGCTGATAAGATAACGAGACACCATATCTTTGTTGACTGAATCTCACCAATGACTCTGTTCAGTTTTGTTTCTAAGCCTATCTAAGTCTACATTATAATAGTTTTGTTTTTTAATGATGGATCAGTAAATATATGTGTAGATTGTCTCATTTACATATGATATGAAAAAGCTCTAACTGCCACGATGAAGTCTGTGTTAGATGGGGGACACACCTGCGAGGGCTCTCACCCCACCACTTTCTTTCTTTCTGTCTCTGTCTATCTGCCTTTCTCTCTCAAGTCTTTTAGCCTGCTGATTTTCTTTAAGCCTTTGTGCGTGTGGTTTAAGTGAACATAACAAACTGTTTAGATTATTTTTCTCTGTTTATATATTTTTCTTATTGTACGTTTCATTGGTATGTTTGCTATCCTGAAAAACATTTTTGGTGCATTTCCTGGCAGGTGGACTGCCTTAAAAGGCAACCGCCTATAACTTTCTTTCTGTTGACACAACTATGATATGTTTTTAATCACACACATGTTGGACCAATATGTGACAACTGTATAAGTATCATGGATACATCCCCCCAGCCATCTCCTGAGACTTTTTACAAGTTACTGCCTTTAGAGTGTAAAATCTAAGGAACCTGATCCAGACTGGTGAGAAACATGACACAACAAGTAGGTGAAATTCATAAGTATATTTTGTTGACAAATAGCAACAAGCAACAAGCTTTGCTGCATACAAAGTCAGTGCAGACTGCTATGTCTTAGAATAAGTAAGCAGCGGTGTATGTAGGCTACATTATACTATTGTATTACTATTTACGAGTCACTGTACTTTAGAAGAACATCTGGGGTATTTCCATTCTGTAAAACAGCGATTTATTGTGTTGTTGATCAAGACGAAGGTGATGTTTTGCAAGTTCTTCAAACAAGTAAAAGCGGATGACCTCCGCTTTCGAGCAAAAGACTTTGAGCGCGCGCTCCCGTGAGGGGGTGCATCTCGCGGCAGGGGTGCCGAATTCGGCACAACACCGGCTCTGTCTCCTCATTATTCACCGACATATTCACACGAAGGTCATAAACCGCGGTAAACTTGCTTTCATCTTCGCATATTCAGTAGCTTTTGAACGGTGCGTGCGAGACAGTTAAACCTAGCAAATTATCGTTGTTGGCATCCAAGACAAGCAGCTACAACTTCGCTTAAGTCTTTTGAAAACCACAGAGCACACTGATTTCCATGCGCTGCTGCGACCTCCGCTAGAGCTAAGGGACCGTCTACAAATTGCATTAAACAATACAAACACAAGTGAAGACCGGCGGACTTCACACTTCATATATGAAAATTCAACCATATGAGCTACAGTACTCTTTTTAGAAGATGACAAATGATGAGAAGTCAGAGGTTTAAGAAAAGACTTGTATCTGTGGCTTTGTTAACAACAACAACAACAACAACAACAACAACAACAAAAACAAACAAAAAAAAACACTTAAATAGAAGAAGCTATTGAATGTTTTGTTTATAAAATATTATTCAACCCAACAATTAATATAAATTTTGCTTGCTGTAGTTAGTTACTATAATAGGGAACTCTTCAATACATTTGATTTGACAAATTTAGTCCCTTCAATAAGAAGCCATTGAATGTTGGTAATATAAAATATTAATTGTCATTCAACTCAACATTTAAGTTTGACCCCTACATTCATCTTCTTTATGTTTATTTATTAAAACAATTATCAATATTCACCTCCAGTTCCTGTAGTAAGTTGTGGTAATAGGGCACTCATTAATGCATATGGTTTCATAATGTTGGCTCCTACTGTAAAGAAGCTATTGAATTTTTGGTCTTTACAATATAAATTCAATTTCAGCAGAACACTTCATTTAAATTCTGCTTGCTGTAGTAAATTGTAGTAATGACCAGATCTTTACTGCATTTGGTTCACCATTTTGGTTCCTAAAGAAAAAAAAATCCAATTATTTTTTTATTTGTGTAGAATATTAATTATAAATCAATGCCCCCCCCCCCAGAGTAAAGAAACCAATGATAACTGTGTTTGACAAATGTTTTAAACTTTAATACAATTCAAATTCTACTGGTAGTAAGTTGCAATAATAGGGCAGTTAATGCAGTTCGTCATAAAATTTTAGGCCTTATAGTAAAGAGGCTATTGATTTTTTTAATGTTTAAAACATTAATTAAAACAGGAATTTATTGACTTGCTGTAGTTAGTTGGAATGATAGAATAGACTTTAATGCCTTGTTTTACCAGTTTGGGCCCTACAGTAAATAAGCTGTTGTTTTTTTATTTTGTGAATTTAGAGTATTAATCATAAATCAACACAACAGTGAATTTACATGAATCTTAAAGTGAATTTAAGTGAATCTGCTGCTGTAGTAAGTTACAATTACAGGAAGGGTTTCAGCTGCCCTACTGCTTGGGTTTCAGCTGGCCCTACTGCTTGGGTTTCAGCTGGCCCTACAGTATAGACGCTAATGATATTTTGACGTTCAGAACAAGACTTGTACATGAGGACGCACACTTTGACGACAGTCCCTTACTTTTGTACGCGAAGATCCGACTAATGCACGGTTCAGTTTGGGGTAATGTGTCGACAATTTCTTTTAAAAAGCAATTACAGCAAAATGAAATAGTGCAGTCAGGAGCTTGTGTTCTGCGGAGAGGAGATGTAAGAGAAAGTTTCGTGTCTTAACGTTACTGACGTCGGAAGTTTACCGAGGTGGTAAAAAAAGGGGACAGTGGAGATATCGTCTGCAGCGTCTGGGATTTTCCTTTACAAAGTCCTTTTTGTAAACACATGTACATTTATAAATTAAAAATGGTAAATAATTCAACTCCACTTTTGTATAGCATAATCTATACATGAAAAACTAAATTTAATGTGTCTTAGTCCTTGCATGCAAGAGATAGTGAGCTGAGTGTATTTTCAGCATATAAAAATTTTACTGCCAAAATTCTGCTCCCTCCTGACAAAATCTCCCCCCTAAGCCTTGATTGATGGGGCTAAGCCTTTACTTGGGAGGGACTATGGGCTTGCCGGTCACATTGCTTGTGGACATTGGTCACAGTGACATCTGTCAGCACAAATTATTTTTGCTCAGTTAAAAAAAAACTTAGAATTATTTATATTATATTCTACAAAATCAGTAATAATTTGAACCGAAAGCTTAAACAGTTTATTTTTGATCAGCAACCTTCATCAGACCTGCTCTTTTAGCTCTGCCAGTCTCCTCAAGTCTCTTTCTCGCTCTCCTTGCCTGTGTTTGGTGACACGTTATTAGCTGTTTTACTAAACTCAGATTTACAGTAACTCATAGCTTAATTAGAGATCAAAATGTTTTTATGGCAAATTATTCTCACCTGGCTGGCCTCTCTGACTGAGCTGCCGCCTCTCCATGTCCATTATGCAGTGTGATTACTGTATTTAATGTGAGAGCGCAAAGACAAGGTTAAATCGAGTAAGTCAGAAAAACGAGCAAACAGCGACACCCAGAGTACAGAAACAAGAACTGCTTCAGACGCCGCACACCGAGAGTTTAGTGTGCTCGCTTGTCGCAGCTCCGCGCTCACTTCACTGATTTCAGCAGAGATCTGCAATGTCTTCCGGGCTTCTCAAACGCTAGAGGGCGCTCCAGAGCGAGTCCAAAATGAATGGGTTTATATGGAGCATTTGAGCAAAATCATAGTTTATAACTGCTCTAAACATTTCTAATGTAAAAGAATACAATCATTCCCTGAACACTGAACAGCATAAACATTTTAACACCGCTGTTATATTTTTAAGAGCTTTTCAACTCGAGCTATAGGAGTTTAAAACGGCGCCTCATGTATGTCCATGACGTCAGTGAGCGCGACCAGCCAATAAGCTGCTCCGCTCGCCAATCAATCAGTACTCTCTAGCATTAATGCCCGCCTCCTGCTGCCCAAACCCCGTTTGCTGTAGAAAAAAGGAAACATAAAGGTACGTTTTCTTTGCCTTTTTAGTGAAATGATCTCCGTATCACCCTTTTTTAGTGAAATGATCTCCATATCACCCTTTGAAGGTAGTAGAGCTGCAAACGTAACTGCTGAAGCATTTGAAGAAGTCGAGCCAGAAAGTGCAGAACAATGGTTCTGAAACAAAAAAAATCAAATGGTGCATCTAATGTAAGGATATGTATTTTCTGGCTTGGCCTTTGGAAAGTTCCAACACAATGTGTAATACACAATTATCTAGAGGTGGTCGTTCACAAGAATGAGAAGTTTAAAATAATCATGTTTCATATTTAAATAGAAACTGATGCACAAACCTTATATTTTGCTTCTTTTTGCCTATGCATACGACACCTATATATCCACAGGATAATATGTCATGGGTAAGGTTAGCACTTGTCACCTGAAACATCACTTTATTGCATTTAAAAGCAAAAGCAAATAAAATGTGCCATTTAGACTGTAATAATAGTACCACATACAATATACTTTACTGATCAGCTCTCTGGTTTCTTGATCTGTGACATCGTCTGAGGTAAATTTCCTGTGGTAAGGTGTAGCACCATTCACGCATAAAATTTGGTGGTGGACTCCTTGAGCCAAGCTTGCAGCAAAAATGTCCCCAAAAGTCCTAAGAATATGCACACAACAATTAAGTTGGCCAAAGAATTTATAACAATATATAGTAATAATTATAAATCAATACCTGAAGTACCACTGGTCAAGGGCAGTACTGAGTAGATGGGATTCTTCCCTTTTGGTCAGAGCTCAGTTTAAAGAAATGTGTTTTAATTCTTGACATCATGTCTGCCAAGAAATTAAGTGTATTACATTTGAACAGCACTACTAATGCACACTTGTCAGAATATGGAAAGGACACCATAAAATAACTGAATAAAATTCTCTCAACCTATTGAAAGTACTTGAAAGTGATTACTGATGAGATAAAAAGTATGTAAAATAATTAATATCCAAACAATGAATCATTAAAAAAATGCCCGTTAAAAATCCCTTCAATGCTCCTGTATGTACACTGGCTTTACCCACATATAACACACATGCATAGAGCATTGTGGGGTGCTTTTCTTTTGTCACTTCCATTGTTGAAGACCACGCTGGAGAAAGTTAGCTCTTGTGATGCAGATTTAAAGTTTTCATATTTATCCGGCTGGTCAGCAATTCTTTTTTGCAAGATATCATAAAGGCCGGGGAAAAAAGGTTATATTACTGATATCTTTGTACAATGTGTTATTTTTTAAAATAAAACTTTTATTATTAAACGTTCAGCTTATTACTTGACTTCACACCTTTGAGCCGCTTCTTGTCTCACATCTGTGCTGTCTGCTTTTGCTGTCGGCCTGCTTAATAATATAATAAATGAATCAGTCCATACTTTAAATCAATTATTTCTTCAATAAACTAAGGCAAGACTGAAAAGGCTCAGCTGCGATAAGCGAGCGCACTAAACTCCCGGTGTGCTGCGTCTGAAGCGCGCAGTTCTTGATTCTGCGCGCTCGGTTTTCTGACTTACTCGATTTAACCTTGCGCTCTCACATTAAAGACAGTAATCTCACTCCATAATCCATCTATAGGTTGAGGGATCAAGAGATACAAAATACAAAATTGGTACAAAATTGAGTTTTGATCAACTCGGTGACTTGGTGACATTGTATTCTTCACTCTGTAATTACTGACTGTATCACTCAGCGCATGGTGTATTGTGAGTTAGGGTCAATGTTATTAGTCTTAGCATGATTTTAACCAACGTCTCTTACATCCTCTTAATGCTAACCATACACTAGAAGACTTTGAAAAGACTTTTGAAAGACTAAAATCTGACACCCTCTCACATCTAAAGACAGTGCCACGGTAGAACTGTATATTCTGGCAGATCATCACCCAGAATTCTACTAATGAACCTGTAAAATGTGCAGTTACTTTTTATTTAACAGAAAGTTTTACACATCAACAAAACATGCAAACATAGGTGTAAGGCCGGCATTAGACTTCTCAACTGATGTCAGAAGAAACCCCCCTCATGCCGACCTTACACCAAACGACTGTTCAAGCGACTTTTCGAGCCTGTAACAGTGATGTAAGGAAATGTGCAGAGGACTTTAAGAGTGGCATTATTGAAGAATCACCCCCCCCTTTTTTTCTTTTGCTTTCTGTTACAGTGGTTTCTTTTTATGGTTTAGTTCATAACACCTAATCAATAACGTAGAATCACTCCATATTTTGTTTATGTATACATTTTCATATTAAATAATAAAGTAACTGTACATTTTACAGGTTAATTAGTAAAATTCTGGGTGATAATCTGCCAGATTATACTGTTCTACAGTGAACTGCGCTGAGCACCAGATCTTTACATGCCATTTGTACCACTATAGAATGAAAGGAAATGGGTTTTTCAGTTTGTACATTTCTACCAGGTGCAAGATGGGAAAAAATCTCAAAAATCTACTTGCGGTCTTGTAAATAGTGACACTGCAAGATCCCTAGTCTTTGCAAAATCATAGTCTGTGACTAAAAACTGTGTCACTGTCTTTAGGTGTGAGAGGGTGTCAGACTTCAGTATTTAAAAAAAGTCTTTTCAAAGTCTTCTCGTGTATGCCTAGCATCAGACGTTAGAAAGTCTCTGATGTTGGTTTCTGCTCTCGCTTTTACAGAGCGTGAAGGGCAGCCAACGCAGCGCTGGATTAGAACAGCATCGCCCTCCCAAGGTCCTAGCGCCCCCTGCTGTCCCGGTATACAGACAAACTTTTGCCCTGTTTTCATAACCCTCTTCAGTTCAGTTTTATACATTAAACTGTCAGAGAGAGAGAGAGAGAGAAATGCGTGAACGCGTGACATTTCTGTAAAAAAAAGCAATTGTACTACATGAAATATAATAGAAAATACAAAACAAGTGTAATAGTTTGCCGGGCCCTATCATGCTCTAAAATGTTAAACAAGGCTACGTTTACACAGCAGGTAAAAGTGGCCCAAATCCGATCTTGTTCTTCATATGTGCAGTGTGAACAGCAAAAAACGCACTGAATCTGATATTTTCAATTCCGATTTGAGATGCTTTCATATGTGATACTGAAATCCGATACGTGCGACTCAGTCTGAACAGCCAGATCGGAATTCATGTGACTTTTGCGTCAATCCAACTCGACATTCGTCGTTCGCTGCTGAGACCTAATAAACATTTGGTGTAATATTTCTGTACAAAAATGTGAAGATACTCATCTGTAAACTCCTCCGTGTTTGGAGAGATTTTGAAAGAAAAGGCCGAACGCGGCAGTGGGAGATCGAGGCTGCTGCGTCGAAGAACAGTTAAAAGTCTGAAAGCAGAGTTTAAAGAATCCGAGGACGCGAACCAAATAAGCGACCGTGGCTGAATAACGTGCACTTTTAATGGCGAACTCGAACACATTCCGCCCAGCTGTCAGTCAGTGAAGCTTGATGCCCCTGTGATACTGGCGAAGATGAAGCTAAAAGCTCCGGGAGAGCGACTGGTGTTCGTTGGAAGTCAGCATTGTTTACCTGCGTAAAGCAACGTGAAGCTCTGTTCTTTTGCGCATGCGGGTCGGTTTGGGAGCGCGATCTGTTCAGAGTAATGTCGCACACAGATCACATTTAAAAGATAATGTGAACAGCCAAACAAAAAAAAATCCATTTTGGTGAGAAAATCAGAACTGGGTCACTTTTACCTGCTGTGTGAACATAACGCAAGACACTCACAAAACCACACAGATGGAGTGGTTCGTTTTACTGATTGACTATTTAGCATTTCAAGTATCACTAAATATAGAAAAAGTATATATAAATATAAATACATTTGAGAGGAGACGTGTGGAAGAGCTGGCTGATGTAGAGAGAGCGGTAATGCGCAGAGCGGCATTTTTGGGGAAGCATCTGTTTTCTTCCACACTTTTATTTTAAGTTATAAGCAGAGTCGTCTTTTTTGTTGTTTTTATGATTTTGTTTACTTACCATGAGCCAGAGATTGTGAGATGATGGTATATGCCCCACGAGTCCGTCGGGTTTCAACCTTGTTTCCGAAAAATCGCGTTTTATTGCCGCATTCTTCATAAAGAAATACATTACCCATGGGTCCTACAGCGGGCTCCACCAATCAGAGAGGTCGCTGTTACCATGAAGATTCAAACTGTGGTTTGGCTAGAAAAGCACCAAGCAAAGCATCGTCAGTCAGCGAGCAGCAGCAGCAGCGCGGTTCCACTGTCGGATGTGTTTATTTAGGGATATAGAGCGAGAGAAGGAGAGTTCACAGGGCTGAGAATTAGAGTCCGCCGAGCGGTGGAGTGGAGTGTGTGTGAGTTGTAGGGGGTGCGGATGGTTAGCTGGTCGGTTCTGTCAGAGTTAGTATGAAAGACCGCGTGTACAGGGCTGTGGAGGGGTTTTGTGGACAAACATTGTGAGCTCAACACAGATTATGCCAATATGTCACACCGCAAAATATACAAAACCATTCAGAGGCAAGAATCTCCTGAATACACATTTATACATACATCATCTAAACCGCTTATCCTTCTGGGTCGCGGTGGGGAGCTGGAGCCTATCCCCGCTGTCAATGGGCGGAAGGCAGGATACACCCTGGACAGGTCGCCAGTACATCGCAGAGCAGATAGACATACACAATCACACACACACTCACACCTAGGGGCAATTTAGCATGTCCAATTAGCTTAACTGCATGTTTTTGGACCGTGGGAGGAAATCCACGCAGACACGGGGAGAACATGCAAACTCCACACAGAAATGACCCTGGTCGCCCGGCCGGGAATCGAACCCAGGCCCTTCTTGCTGTGAGGCTACCCACTGCGCCACCACGCTGCCCAATACACATTTATGTAATATTAAAATTTCCAGCTAATTTGTAAGGTGTACGTTTTCTTTCTCAGATATGTTGGTACTTTGTTTCAGGAATGACAGGCGAGCTTTCACAGAGAGGTAAATATTTTGCGAGTGCACAGCACTGACATCTAAAAAGATTTAAAAAGTTGTGGTAGAAAAATTGGAAATAAAATAAATGAATAAAAACGTTCTCCACCCTCTCCACAGGTCCTACAGTGAACTAGTCTGAGCCCCGGATCTTACATGCCCAGCCAACGCCCCTGGTGTCTGCGCGACGGGCAGGGGATTTTACGGAAAAGTTGGGTAAGAAGTTGGCGAATAAGCGGCTGACATCAGTTTCGTCCTTTCCATCCCCTTTAATTAACGTACTCCATTCTTATTTGCGATATAGACATCGACTTTCCATTAGCAATGCTGTGGAGTGTTTGATGAACGTTTTAAGAAGAAGGAGGAGGTGGAGGAGGAGGAAGGGGGGCTGTCATAAGCGTTAACAAGTGAAAAAACTCTGGAGAAACGGAAAAAGACAGCCTACAATCTTTGGGCACTACCTTAACAGTTAACTCAGCAGAAGGTAAAGGTAAAAGGCGACACTGACAGCTGCATCTCGAGAATAAGAAGTGCTCAGTGACACATCACTGTCTTCAGTGTTTCTAACGGTACGGTGAGGGTCATATCATGCCTCATAGTCTAAATGGTAATTACTGTGGAGTTTAGTGGAAAGAAAATCCTGGTAAAAGAAACGTCGAGGGCAGCATATACATACTCTAGCACTGCAAGATGGCTGCGTTACATAGCTTTGCATTTTGCCCCAAACCACATGGCTCAGAGACTGAACCGCCAGTAACTAACAGCAAAACTACTGCAACAGATTTGAATTGAAATCTTAGTTTGAAACACGCGGGTGTCACTTACGACCAGCAAAATAAATCGACTTGGTATAAAAAATCAAAGCCCTAATGACTGTATTTGACCACTGCTCTTTTATATCTCACCAACTGGAGGAATATGAAGGACATGTGAAACTGAAAAAAAAATGCAATACAATGCTTATATAATGCAAACAAAAAATAAATATAATGGTAATGTAATCTTTAGAAAGACATGCCGATGCTGTCCTGGACACCCACCACTCCCTCTGGGTAACGCCACCCCAGACAGCGCCTCCAGCACAGAGCTTTTCCCGGAGCTCTGATCTCCAATTACTGCTATGCTTGGGAGAGATATATCTTCTCCAACACCGATCAGCCTCAGAGAGTCAATCAGGTCGATATAAGGACGAACTCTCTCATCTAAATGGCTATGAAACACCCCTTCCATCGGTGTACTGTCAATGAGGAACAGGCATTAAACTGTGTGTGTGACAAATTTAGGAAAATCACAACAGAATTAAATTACTCAGTTATAATTAATTATGAAATGATACAGACCCGGTTTTGCTAGAACCTTCGCCCCTATCTTGCTCTTTGTCCACCATCTAGGAAACAGACACTAAATTGTATGCTTATCACAACCGAACATAAAGACTTTTGCTACTCTCAGATGAAGATCATTTAAAATTCACTTACCTTTGCAATTCGTACAACAACCCGGCTTGAACGTGGATGCAAATAAACCGAAAGTGACTGTATGACTCTATTTATGTACACGACCACTTTCTCTGCAACAGGACAAGTGAAACTGAAAGTTAGAAAAACCTTTAGGGCTGCTGTGATTCGTCCATGTAATACTGCAGAGCCAGGGCCAGTGTTTTTTTTTTTATGCAGCACCATTACCATGACATAGAAGAAGCATGCTTTGAGTGTCTGGAGACACCACCCAGACAGGGGTGCGAATTTGGACTCACCAATATCAGGAGGCTATAGATTGCATACAGCTACTCAAATGTAAAAATGGGCAAAGAAAGTATGCCCACCATTACACTTACCATACTGATATCTCATGCCTTTTATGTCAGTATTAATGCACAAAAACAATTGGAAAATCATACTCAGTAGAGATTCAGTTTTGTTGTCAGTTACATTTTTTGTAATTTGTTCCACCTCATTATAGTTGCTGTAGAGAACTGAGTATATAGATGAGGAACCCCTGTCCTGCATGTTTTGGTGTTTACTCTGCTATAGCGCACCAAATTCAGCTATTCAGCTAATTAACAAGCCATTTATGAGCTGAAGCAGGTGTGTTATAGCAGAGAATTCGCTAAAATGTGTAGGACATGTGGGCTCCAGGACCAGCATCGGGATCCGTACAGGTAAAGAATCACACATTAAGCTTTTTCTGTGTACCTAGCACTACATAAAAGTCATGAAAACGGCATAAAAGCTCTTACAACAACCTGGCTTGAAGGAGAATGCAAAAAAAAAACAAAAGTGACCAAAAGTACATGTCCAATTTCTCTGCAACAGTACAAGTGAAACTGAAAGTTGGAAAAAACCTTTAGGGCTGCTGTGATTCAATGATGTAATACTGCAGAACATTTTAATGCGGCACCATGATCAGACAAATAGAAAGAAGAAGCATGCATTATGTCTGGAGACACCACCCAGACAGGGTGAAAATCTGGTCTGACCAACATCAGGAGGCTATAGATTACATACAATAGAAGAACACTTTTCAAAAAGGTTCTATGTAGGACCATTGACAGCACATTCTCCATCAATCTGAAGAATCCTCTCACGAAGCAAAGAACTCTTCAGTCATGCAAAGGGTTTGGCTGTTCATGGTTCTATATAGAACCATTTCCTTTACTAAAGAAAACATTTTTTTAAGTGTGTCCCATTGCACTTATCATATTGATATCTCATGCCTTTTATGCCAATGTGAATGCACAGAAACAACTGGAATATCATATTCAGTAGAGATTCAATTTTGTTGTTGATTACAATTTTGTTTCTTTCCACTTTTAAAATATTTTAGCAAAATACACACAATAATGATAAATATGATCTAAAGGGGAAGAAAAAGGAAGGACTGTTAATAATTGTTATGGAATAAGTCAACAATCACAGTGCAGTGTTGAAAACAACTGGAGGACAGATTGTTTCATTTTCTCTTGACTGACTATAAATAAAAAGCAATCTGCTTTGTCTTGAATTAGTTTTAATTGTGAATGACTGCTATATAATAATTGATATCTGCCAGCAACACACAACCTGTTTAAACTACTGCAGTTTTCATTGCATGTGTCTAACTGCATATAAGCAGCCTGAATTTAGACATGCTCTAATACCTAGTAAACTACTGAAAACACAAAGGCTCACTGTGTATTTAAACACACATTTCAAAAATGTTTCACATTTCTCAGTTCTTTCGTCCTGGTGCATGCATGAAGTGCTTTAAAACAAGCTACAAAATGGCACTTACCTCTTTGTCCCACCTCATTATTGCTGCTGTACAGAACAGAGTAGATAGATGGGGAACCCTTGTCCTGCATGTTTTGGTGTTTTTCTGCTATAACACACCAAACCCAGCTACTCATCTAATTAACACGCCATGTGTGAGTGGAAGCAGGTGTGTTATAGCAGCGAAATCACTAAATTATCATTTTTACGTGGGCTTCAGGACCAGCATTGGGATCCACACAGGTAGAGAATCACACATTCAGCTTTTTCTGTGCATCTAGCATTACAGTTGTGCAACTGTATCCCTATCACTATATATCTGGCATCATACTATAATACTGAGCTACTGTTTTGCTTAGCACAACAGGCAAGGATAAAGCATTATAACAATACAGCTTGACAGAAAAAGCATGCTTTTGAAGTTCAAGTGAAAATAGTGCTTACCCTTTACTGTATTGTACACAGCTGTGCCACTTAATTTTCTCTTCTTCTTTTTTCCTTTTTCTTCTGTGTTGAACTGACTCATACATTGAATGCTTTGAACCCTTAGAGTTGAGAACAGGGTTGGGATGTAAAAGAATACAGGTTTGGGAATGTATAGTCACAACAAAAGAAATGAAGTATCTGTGTTCAGTTCACATTTACACCAGGGGCCTTCAACCTTTCTTGCTCAAGTTGAAAGAACAAAAATGCACGCGCGCACACACACACACACACACACACACACACACACACACACACACACACACACTCATCAAATTCAGTATGTTGCCACTGCAATTAAAAGTTTTTTTTCATATTTTTATTAGATAGAGAAGAGCAATAAAGTTGATTAAGAATCGGTCTTGGGGTACTAATCCATTACAAATGACTAATTACCTCTCTAAAACTGTATATGAGATTACTTCACTCATTACTTCCTGGAAAAAGTAAGTCTTAACACTCATTATTTTACTTCCAAGTCACTTTCTAAAACCCATACACATCTATAACAACTGGAAAACACAAGGTGAAACCCAGTAGTCCTTTCAGTACTTTATTTAGAAAGAAATAGCCAATCACAGCCATCATTTAAAATGTGTCACCATATATATGTAATTGAAGTATAAAGCTTATAAAGCTGTTCCTGAACAAAAATCAAGTTAAGTCTATGAGTTGCCTTTTCTTCAGCATGGGGATCTTCGTCAATCAGATGCAGCAGACACTTGTTATTGATTGTGGACTTGCTCAGCTGCACTTACTGCACCTTCCAAACATACTGATGTGCCAGAGCTGCTGCAGATTGCATTAGAAAGGAGACTAGGTGGAACCTGCGCTAACTCAACTGTCTGAATGGTCTGGGGTGTGTTCAGAAACAGTGTAAATGCTTTTGAAACAGTATAAAACAAGTACACACATTTTCCCCTATAAAAACAACTTCCTAAATATTCAAAATTTTGTTCTGGTCTTTTCTACCGTCCGTTATCAAATGAATTTAAACATGATGTGAAATGGATAACTGACTGGATTGAAGTCTGGTGATTCTATTTATTTGCCTTAAAGAAACTTGGGTCACCTTTGCAGTATGCTTATTATTGTCTATCTGCACCATTAAGAGTTTTAGATTTGGCTGAATCTGAGGGCCTTTATACTTCAGAATTCAACCTGCTGTTTTTGTCAATAGTTACATCATCAATAAATGGGCCCAGTTCCATTGGCAGCCATACATGCCATCTCCACCATGCTTGATAAATGACGTGGACTGCTTTGGCTCATGAGCAGTTCCTTCCCTTCTTGATACACATCCCACTGTTCTGGTACAAGTTTATCTTTGTCTCATCTGTCTATAAGATGTTGTTCCAGAAGGCTTTTTCAGATGTTTTTGGCAAACTCCAATCTGATCTTCCTGTTGTTAATGCTTACCAGCATGCTTTACATCTACATCTGTGGGATGTGCTGGAACAACAAGCCTGATCCATGGTGGCTGAACCTTGCAATTTATAGAACTTAAAGGACCTACTGCTAATGTCTTAGTGTCAGACACCACAGGGCACCTTCTTGGTCTTGTAGAGCCCGTGCACTGAAGAGCAAGAGCTGTTTTGGTGGCACATGGATGACCAACAGCATATTAGACAATAATGTTTTGGCTCAACGGTGTACTTTGATTAGCTGCAAAAAAAGTTGTTATTTAGCAGAATGATACAGTAATTCAGTCAAATTAGAACTTCTAGAGAAAGTATGTATGCTAGGCAAAATATTACATAGCAGTTAATGAATTTTTGTTGTAGTAAGAGTAGCAATAGTTTAAAAACAATAGTTTAAATTAAAAAATAGTGAGACTACATGAGGCTTCATCAGGTATTGCTTAATTACCTGTCTAAAACATTCTGGATGCAGTTCCTGGAGTTACGCCGTTCTATTTTTGCTAAAAGACATACCTGTGAAGAATGTGAGAAAAAAACAATACTGGGCATGAAATGTGAGAAAGAACATTCAAATACCTGCAAATTTTAACAAAGTTTCAAAAGTTTCCTGAACAAGCAGGCATTGCTCTTCTCCATGGTATGGAACCTCTACATGAATATCTACCAACTTTTTCAGAGTCTGCTCATACAGAGAAGTGTTTCTGACTCTGTGGCAGTCGGACACAAAGTCGCTGGTCACTTTAAAATTCCACCTTGGCAGATTCCCACCAGACATACACTGTGTGATTTTAACCTGTTTTTAGACAGACTATATTATCCCATGTGTATAGCACTGCCTTCTTTTAGCTTCAGTGCACAGCATTAGCAAAGCTGCTCAGTTTCTCAGGGAGTTTGAAAACTAAAAAAAATGGTATCGCTGCACGCTATGGAAACAGAAATGTTTTAGTTTGCTTTGTAGGTTTTATTTGATATAACGCTATGTTGGCCATGCTCGATCTGTAATGAAAAAAAAGTGAGCCACAGCACAGAAACTGTTTCCCGCTACAGGATTTAAAGGTGTTTTGAGTGGAATACATTCCGCCATCTGAACACACCCTAAAACAATGTTCTTCATTGTGCTGGCCTAAGGCCACTAGTGACCCTCACAAAGAAAAAAGGCAGTGAAATCCCTGACTCATACTCGCAAGTCTCTGAAATACAAAAGAAAGTACATACCTGGTACATTTAAAAACTAATAATTAGATTTTTTTCTCTGAACCAGAGAAAATACATTTCTTCACTAGGTGGAACCATTTCAGCTGTAGCTTAGCTGGCTACAGATCCTACAGACAAAAGGAATGCTCAGTACCTTGTATAATTTAGAATATAGTGAAATAGTTTAATGGCCCAGCACAACGATCACTATCAGGGCCAATCAAGCCATATTTCAATGGCTCAGTCTTAGCCATATTATACTCTATCCAATCTGATCTGTAGTTAATTGTTGTAAGTACAGTAAAAGAATGGGATTCTAGTTTTGGTACTGAATCTGGTATATAGAACAGTGTTCTACTCTCTGCTATTGCTATCAACTAACAGCATTCTGATATTGATAAGAATCACAAGTACACTACTTTGTAACAACTTTAAATATGGAAATAGCACATTAAGGACTCATATATATATATATATATATACTAATATCACTTATGTATATGTATACTTGATAGGGTAGCATTGTACATACCTAAAAAAGGAGGTTTTACTGCAGCATTTTCCAAAATTGTCAGTAGGCCTGGACAATAGGGCGATGTAACCGGATATTATCAATAATGGACAAGTAATCCAATGGCAATGTATAAAAGGCAATAATCAATGTTTTGGCAAAAAAATAACTGAGAGAGAAAATAACTTGTAAATGTGTTGGCAAATTGCAGGCACATGCCTCAATATTCATTTTATTCTGAGATTTGTTAAGCTGCTTTTTAGTTCTCTCTAATACGCTCTATAATGCTATCTTCTAGAGCAAAAAAGCACGACCTTAGAAAGAAGGTTCTTCTGATCTCTGCCTACTGTTTCTGCTGATTTATTGAGTAACATATAGTCCATAATCATGGCTTTTCGACTAGAAAATATTGTGCTATATATTTTTAGATATATAAAGGCCTATTAGTCAGTTGAATTATAATTATAAATCAATATTAAATAAAGACACCATTAAATTTGTTATTCCAAAAAATAAGACAACAGTATATTATTTCATAATGTACATACACTAAACACAACATAATCTTGCTGCAATATTTTAAAGCAATGTTGCTTGTTCCAGCTCACCAACTGATTATTCAGGCATTCATGAGTTGTGTTGAGGGAACAGTAAACTGTGTAAGGAAGTGGGTCCCATGGAGCAAGATATTGTTTTGTGAGTTAATATCGTTTTGGTGAGTCTTGTTTTTGTACTTTTTGGTATTTGCTGGCCTAGCATATCTTATATAGTTATATATAGCTATATATAGTTAAATTAGATTGTTTTTTCTAAATATAATGTATTTAAATGAGTAGTATGTATGAAACAGTAATCAATACACAATTCACAGTTTTTAACATAATACTGGGAAGCTTTTTTATGTACTCCTTATGTGTGAATTGTTAGCATAACAAAAGTACTTACAGTCCCTGGATCTCCTGTCTTCTCTGGAACCTTCCTGCGGCCCGGGCTTAGTGGCATCCCTAGATGTTTTTAAGTCCCTGATGTACTCCTTAGATCTGCAGGGTCTTTGGATGGAACAAGCTTCTTTAGAGGATTTCAAAGATGTAACACGTACAGTTAGAAAAGATGTGGCTTTTAGGACATGCATGAACAGTAAGATTAGATTGCAATTCAGTCAGTGAAGATTAAATCTATAAGCAACATGCGATGCTGACACCTTAATACGCTTTCCAAAAGAGGTTCAAAAGCAATATTAGGGTGTCAGTATGTTGTTACTTATGTGTATACACACATTTATACACACACACACACACACACACACACACATATATATGTGGATATATATTTTCATTTTCATTTTTCAATTTTAGATTTTGATATTTATTTTTTCTATTTGTTTTGTATTTCATTGTTTTATTATATTTAAATGTATTTTGTGACATGGCAAAAATATCACATTATACATTTTCATGCATGATTGCGACACACAGATACAAGGCACTAGTAGGGCTACAGTTACTATGAATGCACTGATTTTTACTCAATGTTTTACATTCTGTACTGCATTAAATCCAATAAAACAAGACCAAGAATGCCCTGTTTGTAACAAAAACTAAGTTCAGTGTTCTTTAAGTACAGACGATATCCAGGATGTGCTCAGGGTAGCGTTTTATTCATCACAATTACAAAATGTATCATGATAACGATAAAATACGGTCATATTGCCCACCTCTGCTTTTCAATCGCTCTTACACATCACATGACTTAAAAATGCTTTCTCTCTCAGGCTCAAGCTGGCTTTAGGGAAACAAATATAACGTTAACTACTACATAAAACCTCTCACTGTGACCAATTTCGATCACTACAGCCCAGATAAGCGCGGTCCTAACAAACGGCAGTAAAATGTGTCATTTTAACTGTGTGAATCGTTCCTTACTGCGGTTTGTTTCTCCCTCAGGTTCAGGTCAGCGTCAGAAAAGCAACGGGTAGCAAATACTGAAACTGGCACTAAAAAGGCTTAAAGGCTTTTTTAAAAAGTCGACTACCTCTCATCGTGACAAACCCCAAAATTAAACATCATGAACTTAAAAAACATTATCAAAACGCAGCAAAGGTGGTTTTGTTAATCTCTCCTCACGAGGGCATAAATGAAGGGTTGCCTGATTTCACCCCCTCAAGAGAGCGTCAGACAAGAAACGGTTAGCAAATGCAGTCTGGCATTAAAAATGATCACTAATTTAGTAACATATTCATTCTCATAGTCATTAATCTCGCTAACTAAACACCACAGACCTGGTGAAGAGCTTACCTGCTTTCTCACTGTTTTCTCCTCCTCGTCTGAAGGACCGTTACGCGGTGACGGTTGATAATTTAAATAATTTGAATCCCAGTCCGCTTCTCCTCCTGATCAGACGAGGAGCGCTGCAGACCGGAGCACCAGTGGGCGTGGCAGAGGGCGGAGGAGATGGCGTCGTCATTGTCGACTGTAGCCAATCAGACAGTAAATTTAGCTGTCAATCAAATTTAGTTGAGCCAATCCCCTGCCAGACTTAGGTCCATGCACTGCAGCCAGTCGTTTCTAGGTTACGTCCCACCGCAGCGGTTTGTCTTGAGGCGTCGCTGTGAAGTGAAAGTGAACATGGTGGCTGTGTTGTTAAGTTGAAATATTGGGGAACATAATTTTTATATGTTGGATGTAACCAGTCATGTTTTAAAGGAGGAGACAGGTCACTGGTTGGAGAATGAATATGAATGCTCCTTAACGCTCAAGTAAGCGCAGTAGACAAAACATTTATTAAGAAAAACACGTTTTTTTTGTGCTTTATTTACGCCAAACGCTACAAACCATTTATGACATTTTTGTTAGATTTTACCAGTGATTTTAAATATGTATATAAATATGTATTTGAAACGGTAATTTGGCCTTCAGTCTTTCGCCATTTAAAGAGATGAAGAAGACTGGAAATAACTGCCTGGTGGCGCTGCCAAGATGGTGGACAGATTTTGCTATGAGGATTCTGATGTAACTAAACTTACAGCAAGTGATGGAGATAAAACTTCACAAAGATTTGAAGCTGTATATCCAACTGTGTTGAAAATGGTTCATTTCTCAACGCTTCAGGTGTCCACTAGAGCTCCCTAGTGATCAGCCTACAAGATGACAGAGTAATGCGTGTACAATTTCCGTTCCACCTTAAATAGTGCAGCAGTTACATTCTACAGCAATGGGGAGTTTTTTTCCTGGATATCTAGTTTGTCCGGTAAGCGTAATGTATCAACAGCAAAAGTGCAGTTTTTGTGTAAGTTACGCAACTTAATGACATATCTAGAAACCTTCTAGTTCTGAATATACACACACATTTTCTAAACCGCTTTATTCTTCTGGGTCATGGGGGGATAGTTCTGAATATAGCCAGTGACAATTTAATGAAATGAATGTTACTAGGTAATGGTAGGCTAATGATACATATGCTAGCAAGCGACTTCTAGATAAGATAAGCTTGCGTGCCAACTCCTCCGCAGGCAAAACTTAAGTCAGTCGTTAGTTAGCTCTTTTTATTATTGATCTTCACATCTACACCACTGACACTCAATTTTTAAATCATTAAATGTCACTTCAATGTAGAGTGACATGTGTGTCCTGTTAACCAAAATGGAGATGATGCTCATGTTAATGCAACTGACATTAATACGTTCATTTCCAAATGTAACCAATGCTTCTTTTGATATAGTAGTATAACATTTTGAGGAACTCATTTCTGGGGAAAAATAACAAATGTGCCAATATCAGTATAATGTTATTTTGTCATTGAAATGCATGGGGATAGGCGGAGCTACATATCTTACTGCAACCAGCCAGCAGGGGCACTAGACTCGTGGTTGTTTCACTTTTCAGAGATGTTACGCTGACTTCTGTTATTTTGCAGTCATTAGGCTGAACCATTTAGGACAAAAAGCTAACTTAAGCTTTGTAAATTTCAACTAGCAAAGGTCAGTAATAAATAAACATCTGATGTAAGCAATGTCTGATAAAGAAATGATTTAAATTGTATTACTTCTTTATTGGAGCCTTGCTACAAAAATAACTAATAGCTTATACCCTGATGTAGTGCAGAGATATGGTCCAGTTTTCTGCTTTTCTTTATTGGTAGAGCTTATATTACTGTTAGTTACACATCACTTGTAACTGCTTTTATGTATGATATAATGATGTAATCATGTCTGGAAATATAGGGAAGGATAAAGTGCTTTAACTGCACAGTGAGAGTGGGTCTCATTCACAAAGGGCCTGTCCCATAAGCCGCCCTAAGTTCTGTAGTCTTCCTCAAGGTATGCACTTTGGTGACGTCAACAAATTTAAGACATAGAGAGCAAGAGACTAGGTTTAAAAGTGTGTGTTTGGTACTGACATGTGCATCACACAAGCTATACATGTACTGTATCCAATGAAATTAATTTATTAGTGATACTGGTCATAAAAGTATTGTTATTGAGTTCTGGCAGTTCACAGTTCTGGCAGCTGTGTTTTTAAAATACTAGCTAGTTCACTCACTGGTAGTTGATCAGGTGATACTAAAGTTTAGTACTAGAGTTTGTTGTTGAATTTGTGTCAGATGTATGGGCCACTACTCTCCCATAAATACATTGCTGCCTGTTTAAGGTTCCTAAAGACCATCTGGATGAGCAAAAAGTCTATCAAAAGCATGTTATTGGACTGATAAGGCAAAAGGCATCATTTGATAGAACCATGAATTCTGGATTGTATCAGGAAATTCTAGAGGAGAACGTCAGGACAATCATCCATGAACTAAAGCACCTTAATCCAAAAGAAATATCGTTCATGCAAGAAGGCACACCAGCATCACTGAGCTGAGGCAGTTCTCATTAACAGTTATAGGAAACATTTATTTGAATTCATTGCTGTTTGAGGGGGTCAGACCAGTTAGTGAAATCAGAGGTTCACATACCTTTGCTAATAAAGAGATATAATGGTGGATCACTTTGTTCACTAAATGAATAAAAAACTAAATAGATCTTTCTACTGAATTAGTTTAAGTCAGAGTTTAAAACATATTTCAACTGACTTTTAACTGACTTGGACTTCAGACTAAGATCAGACTAAGACTTTGCTTTGAGTGATCCTGTACCTTAATAATGTTTATTTTATTAAAATGAAAGACTGAACAGTCCATTTTGTCACTATCGCTACAATAATTGCACTTCAGAAACTTTACCAAATGTTTCGCTAGTGACAAATTTCAGCTCATTTTAGCATAGCTCTAACGTGCTAGCCAGTACATGACTGGCAAACACAGCTTTGAACTGTTGTACACCTGTAAAATCTTTATATAACACATAAAAAAATTACTTAAAGGCAAAAAAAGTGTAATGACAGTTCTTAAGGTAATCAGATATAACTGCTCACCATGTGGCCACAAGGGACAGGGATGCCACTTTCTGCTCTAAAAAGAAGAGGTGTAGCTAAAATAAAGCTCTACCTATGGACTAAAACTGTGGGTGTGTCTCAAAAAGCTCCCTAGTTCAGTAGTCAGATTACTGTCCAGGGAATCAGCCATTTTCTAGGGTGTCTCACTGTCTAAATCTTTCGAGAGCATTTTGTTCCCTGAAAGTTCCCACAATGCACCATAAAACCAGGGGGCATCAACTGTTCACTGAGCTCCCTAACTGGAAATAGTGTCACATCTCCAGCTCGACTTTCAGAAACTTTTAAATGGAGAACAAATGCTGTATGTTATCTCTCTTTCTTTTCTAGTAAAAATTTGTATCTTTCACACTTGTGAATAAAAAGCCTACCCACAATAAGGTTTTTGGTCTAGCAAGGCATTTTATCACAAATGTTTATTATACACCCTGTAAGCACTTTATTAGGAACACCTCCTTAAATCTACACTCATTGTCCATTTTATCAGCTCCACTTACCACATAGGAGCCCTTTGTAGTTCTACAATTACAGACTGTAGTCCATCTGTTTCTCTGCATACTTTGTTAGCCCCCCTTTACCCTGTTCTTCAGTGGTCAGGACCACCACAGAGCAGGTATTATTTGGGTGGTGGATCATTCTCACCACTGCAGTGACTGGTGGTGTGTTAGTGTGTGTTGTGCTGGTACGAGTCAGACATAACAATTCAGTTGCAAATGTGTGTGATGTGAGCTTCAAGGAGAAATCTGAAACTAAACATTGTATGTTTATTTGTAATTATTCAAACGATTGCTCATTGGTGTCATGACAAAACCTCATATCTCCATGTTGTCGTTTTTCATTTTTTTACGTAATTTGAAATTGTCAGCATTCCTTTATGTTGTATTAAAAATTCACAATGAATGGACCAATAGAAGTGCTCTGAAATAACTTGGAATAAATCATTTCTCTATTGACTTCCTTTTTTCTTCTGTAAAGTGACCTTCAACTTTTTCATAGCCACTGTGTACATGTGCTATGATTCCAAGTGAGTAACTTTTTTTTAACAATAGTTCTTTAATAAGGCACTATATCTGAGCTTACTAACAGTGAGCAAGTAAAATGAGACAAACTGAAAGGAACTGAAGAAGCTGCCTGTTATTTGTACTTGTGTAGTTTCTTTTAATACACTGTTTTTAGTCACTTTAACAGCAGTGAATAGCAGGCATATCAATCAGCCTTGATCTCGAAAGAGGAAAATGGTTCTCAAAACATGAACTGTTCAGTGCAAGTGGAAGTGGCAAGAGGAGGTGACACCTTAAAGAGCATTCCCTAGTACTAAAGTTACCTTAAGGATCATGGAGTTTAAATAGATTTTTGAATATGAGTTTTCCTTCACATGATGCGAAGAAAAGACAAAGACAACATAAAAGAAAACACAGTACTAAAGACAATTGAATAAATGCAATGGTTTAGAAGTTAATGCTGATCCTCTCCTGCGCCTGCCGCAGTCGTTCCATGCGCTGATATAGCTCTGTCCTCTTTCTTCCTGCCTCTGAGTCTTCAGTCAGGAGTTTTGACACATCGGTTCCATCCCGCAGGTTCATGGATTCTGCTCGCAGCATAATGGCAGCTTCTTTCAGCATGAACAGCAAGACCAGCATAGGCACGTAGTCAGCAAGCCGCTGGTAGACGATCTGTTAGGATAGAGGACGGCATATTGGCCCTTATTCATCGAAGTTAAGTACAGTCAAATTTTGTAAAATTGTATTGTAAAATGAGCACACAATTTCACCAAAGGTTTGTTATTCATTGATTTCATCTTCGCCATATGTGAACGAGCAAACTCATGTCTGGTAGAAGTGCATGTACATTTGCGTGCAATAGTTTAACAGTCTGCTTGATTTGCAGTTAACTAGCCAAAACTGTTATCAATATTATCTATAATACCAATGATAATAATAATAATAATAATAATAATAATAATAAAATGTGCATATGGCAATCCAGTGCGAAAGGTTTATGTTTTACCTTGTGGACTTGTTCATAAGAGCATGTTCCTAAAAGGTTTACCAGGAGCATGTTTGCCAGACACTATTTATTGACAATGTTTTTTTTTTTCAAAGAGTTCCGGAGTGCATGTGGTGATAACCATAACAGAAACATACTGGTTTTTAATGAAGTACTGTCGGGGGTTGAAGGTCACAAGCATTGATTTCTGGTTTTTGGCCTTTTCCTTTACACACAGAGATTTCTCTAGATTGTGTGAATATTCTGATGATACATAGCTCTGTAGAAGGTAAAATATCTAAAATCTTTGCATCCCCTGGCTAAGAAAGCTTTTTCCGAGCATGATCAGCATCAGCCGTTTGAAATGTTTTCTGAGCGTTTCCTAGTCTTGTATTGCACCTGTCCCAACTTTTTTGGAACCTGTTGCAGGCATCAGTTTCAGAATGATTGTATGTTTATGAAATACAATGAAGTTGTTGAGATAAACTTTAAATATCTTGTCTTTGTACTTATCGGTGCAAATTGGCCATGCAAAGTGGCTTTAATGTTTGTAGTTTAAGTTGTTGATGTTAGTTGACAGGTGTACATGTGTTGCATGTGTTATTCTGTGTCAGGTTGCGGGGTAGTTTGTGTGGCTCTAGTGTCTATCATAAAGCAGAATTCTTTGTCTGCATATGACGTGCCTGCTATCCCAGCCACAGTTAGCGCTGGGCAGTGGTTCTCCATTGCTGCCTGTTCAATAAAAAAGCACTTGCCTCCATGTGCAGTGTTTCCCTCTAGTTGTTCTTCACCTAAACACCACATTGTTATACATGCACAAACATAAACAATATAAACAAATGCTGCAACTGATTCAATGTTTAATTTAAATACATACTACTCTGTGCTTTTGTTTTATGTTAATGACATCCAAAAATTTAACAATACTAAATGCAGCTAGGGCATAAGCCTCTCAAACGCTGCAATAATAAAGCATTTAAATATGTTATTTTAGGAAAATAATCACAGTACACAATAACATCATTCTACTGTCTTAAAAAATTAAAACTTTTTGTTTATTTCACATTTTATTCTTTTCAGCCGCTGAAATTTTAACACTATGAGTACAGCCATTTGCTCACCAGCTGCTGAATACTATCGTTTTATTGGCTCTCTACAAAACATCTGCATGAATTCTGTTTTTAAATGATGTAAATGATTCTGGTGAGCAGGCGCTTGATTTTACGAACTAAAGCTGTTTGATCATTTGTACTCAAATCTCCACTTGTTTCCACATTGAAAGTTTCATGACGCAGAGCAGTTTGTCTGTCTTTCAATCTGCGCTCCTTTGTACCCAACTTTGATAAATAAGGGCTAATATGTGCAGGCATATTTTTCAGTTAATAATCTTAATTAATCATGTTATGATACTAATATCATTGGTATGAAATAAAGCTGTAAGCAATGTAGTTATGAGAGTGAGGAATAGAATGTGGGCCCACACACAGACCCATAGTTCAAGTTTTAAGGTAGCCTGGGGCAAAGTGAATTTTATGATTATGATTCTAATGGACTGTATGTGCTCACACAAATAAACATGGGTAAAACCTAGACAACATTCCTCAACCGTTTCATGTACAGAACACCAGAATATATTGCAAAGACTGAAAAAAGATCAAATGGGTAGAGTTATGAAATAACTAAAGTTTGATAGAAGGACTACACCTGAAGCTCCTCCCTGCTATATAGCTAGCTATATATTTCCGTCTCTTCCTTCTGTTTTCTGTTGAGAAGTTTATGCACCCCCTGCTTCTTTCTTTTCCTCAGTCTCATCTCTGAGCCCTATCCAACAACCATATACTCACAATCCACTACCTTGTTCTTCCATTCACTGGCCACTACTATACTATTATACAGTTTACTATATACAGTAGGTGTGCTATTAAAGCCTGTAGCCCATCTGTTGTCATGCACAATTTGTTTGTTGTCCCCTACCCAACCCAGCACTGGTCAGTTTTGGGTGGTGGACCATTCCAAACACAGTACTGACACTGACATGGTAGTGGTGCATGGTAGCAATGTGAGTTCAGTCTTGGTCCGAGTCCACAACTTAATGAGTCCACAACTTAACAGTGCTTGTCTCAACATCATTTGGACTGGGGATACTTTTTTCTGTCGTTATTGAATATTAACAAAACCATCAAACATCAAACAAATAAAACAGTCCTTTATCTACAAGTTGAAATAAAATCAGTTTGCTGCCAGTTGAGGATATAATAGATCTCCATGATGTCTTAATAGGGTTATTTTGTTTGTTGAAGTTCATTCGTTCCAAAATTAAAACATACCTTGAGGGCAGATTGGAATGTTATTATTACTTTGTTGTCATTTATTAATAAAAATATATGTATGTTTTAGAGTTTTAGAGAAAGGACAGAGAATAACCTCGGCATCTTTAGCTTCCAAAAGTTACAATGCAAAGTCTGTAATATAACACTGAGACTAATATAATAATGATAATGAATAATATTTTTAGGCTATATATCAATTAATGTTATCCTTTACAAAATATAATTAAAAAACATTTATTAAGATCATATAATGAATGATAATGAATGTACAGTGGACTACAGGCAGTCTTTATCTTGACTCGGACTCGACTTGAATGGTTGTGAGTAAAACACTAGTAGCCTGTATTAGACACAGTCATGTTGGTGGGGGTTTTTACATGTTAGTGTCACTGCTAGGTTGAATGTGGTCCACCACCCAAAAATGCCTAGCTCTGTGGTCAGAAACTGATTGTTGATGAAGGGCTGGAGGCTGAGTAACATACATTGTGCATGGCTACAGTCTCTAACTCTACACCAGCAAAGTGGAGCTACAAGGCATAAACTCACAAAATAAGCCTTTGGCAGAGCCTTGTACACTTTTAAAAGAAAAAGTACTACTGCTTTCGAAATCGAATGTGTCATAGTGCAAATGCAGTGCCTAGTTTAGCATTAGCTTGCCGTCACCCACCTCATAGTAGATGATCAGTTTTTCAGGTGTTAGCTTTCTGGTGTCAAATACAGCACAGTTGTTGGCAGAGGTTGCATTCTCTCCAGTATCTAAGCAAACAGACTCATACTCCTGCCTCCGCTCCACGAACTGGAAGGCTACCAATTTCTGTGTGAAAATGGGGTCCTGGGTGTACACAAGTTTCTCCATGTTGATGTATTCAAGGAGCCTCTTCTCCACTTTGGCCTCTTGTTTTGATTGAATGTCGTCAATCTGGTTCTGAGAACATATATAACGTGGCTATTAAGACATTAGGACAACATAATGCAAAGAAGCCATGATTATTGCCATAATACATTCAGACTACATTAGTTTACTACCCAGCTTGTTCCTACAACAATCTCAGAATGAAAAATATTAGATATATTAAGTAGATTTAAGATTTTGCTTGTCAAGGTATCATTGTGTAGTGTAGAAAATGCTCTACAGTGAAAGTAAAGCTCAAATAGTTCAGATCATTTTCACTTACTAGTATCATATACCTCAAATGAGGATAATTTGGGAAGCAGAGCTCACACATGGCTCTGAACTCACTTTGTACAATGCCTGGAAAAAAACAAACTTGTTTTTATTATATATTTTATGATTCGTTTATACATTCTCAACTGTTCCTGATTATCTTCTGCAGTTCAGTTTTACATTACCTCTAATGGTCTTCAGAGTCTCCACAGCTGGTAGTTTGAGGTCATTAACATGCTTCTGAATCAATGATTCGAACACTGAGTAGTCGCTGAATGTTATCAGTTCTCTCCCACGATATGCTTCATAGTTCTCCATCATCTCCTGCACTGCGTCTCTGACTTTATTTAGACCAAAAAGAGAACATGACTGAGATTAGACGAGAATTCCATTAACCGAGAACATGACATGACTCAAGATACATTCTTCATGCTGTTCAGTCTAATATGCTTATTTTTATAGCTAACATGAAACCAAAATCAAATTTGCACAATTCTCCTTACCCCAAATGTAGTCAACCAGCCAAAACATGGTTACTATCTGAGGTTTGATATTTTCATTGGAGCTACAAGGCCAATGGAAGCTTCTAACCGCAAGGTTAGCATCATGCAAACTGCATGTCTGAATCACCACATATTTGCCTCAAGCTATGTCGAGTAGTTAAGTAATCTCAAATGGAATTGCTTATATTTGTTTTTTTAAACTGTAGCATGTTCTGTTTTCTACAGCAGGAGTGTCCAGTCTTATCCACGAAGGGCCAGTGTGGCTACAGGTTTTCATTGCAACAAAGCAAAAGCACACTTGATTGGTTGTTTGCAGACTGAGACTGACTGATTAAACCAGTGGAATCAGGTGTATTCTGCTTGTTTGGAATGAAAACCTGCACCCACACTGGTCCATTGTGGACAAGATTGGACATCCCTGTTTTACAGAGATGGGCAAAAGTACATAGCATAGCTAAAAATTCTATTAGCAGTTGTTATTTGTCCTTATTTTGGCCCTTTTTTTTATAGATAACAGTATATCATACAGTGTCTGAACCACATAATTAAGAGCTTGGGCTTGTTTATGTCTTGCATTAATTTGTTTCATGTCTGGATTCTTTCTGGATATACCTTTCATTTCCGTTACATTCCGTTTACCCTTTTCATCAAAATGCATCCCCAGTGTGACTAGATGAGATCAGATTTTACTTTCCACTGTAAAAAGTTTAACATCCAGTAAACTATTGTAAACGTTGTTTTTAATCTCTTATCTCTTACTACAAGTGTATTTTACACTGTTGAATATCGGAAGAAACCGAAGCCCAGAAGACAAGGCATTGTATTGCAGCTGCTGATTTCTGCAGTGGTCAGTGCCACTACTGTCCTTTTTGGACATGAGATAAATCTTGACAAAAGATTGTTATTGTACGTGGACATAGAAAATGCAATTCCATCCACCCTTATGTTGCATATGGTCAAGATCCATCTCTGATCAATTATGTCCCTCGACTTTCAAATAAGAACCATTTTTACAACTGAAGTAAATCTGAAATATTTTTTATTGTGCAAAATAGTAAAAAACTGAAAAAACTGTAAGCCTGGCAAAAATGGTGCTAAACGTTTTAAATTTCTACAAAGCTGAAGTTCATTGGCAGTTTTTTGTTTGAATTTACCGGTACATGCACCTGAATGTAACTGCTGCACTGTTGCAAGGTGGAACAGGAAATTCAAATAAGAATTTCTCATTTGTGCGTCCCACACACTCGCACCTCTGACCGTCAGACACTGCTGGAATTTGGAAAATATTATGGTCATTTATGCTTCAGTACCAGCTGGTCCAAAGTTTGCTGCACAAACAAACCCATTGCAGAACATTGCATGGTGCAGCTGATCCAGTCGGCTGGCTCATTTTAGGAGGTACAAGCAAGAGTAAACAGAAGTGCTCTGGTGTCCATGTTTGGCTGATACTAAACTCAAAAGGTGTAGTGTTCCTTTAGGTCTGCTGCCTCGAAAACAAAGTGGTCTACTTCAAAAGCAAACGGACAAGACAGCGATATCATTTTCATTTGAAATGTGATGGAAAAATCCCTGGCTCATCTGTTCTGCCAGACAGGCTTACTCATACATCGCATTATCTGCACTTGTTTGTGGCAAACTGGTATATCAGATGTGACAAAACTCCTACCTGAGGAAGAATTCCATCCACTACTAGTTAGAAGCTTGCTGTATTACTTGCTAGCTACATTAGCTTGAGTGTAAAACTGCCACACGTTTTGGCTGATCAACTACATTTGGGGCAGGCATGTCAAACTGGGGACCTTCCAGGCCAAAGTGCTGCAGAGATTAGCTTCTACCCTCATCTACCACTCTAAATTGCCGCGTTTTGGCCTGCCAGGATTGGAGCTTGACACATGTGATTTCGGGTAGGGAGAATTTTTTGGGCCAAACCATCACTTCAAAAATGAGCCAGTAACTGATGATGTACAGCATGCTTTGGAGTCTCTCAGTTGGGATTCCCATTGCTTGAACACAGGCCGCAGGAGTGAGTAGAGGTTTCCCTGTCCTCCAGTCTGACAGATCTCACTGATCTGGTCGCTGAACTCCAGGATTCTCTGCTCACACAAAAAAAAACAAGAGACCGAAGAGTCCACTTAAGTTTCAAGAGCTCAAAGGATGAATGCTTACCTGCATCTTCTAGTGAGTTGCTGAAGAACTTACCTTGCTCAGATAAGGTCCCATCTTGTGCTGCTCTAGAGGAGGACCGTGACCATAGTTCCTCAGCTCTATCCTAACAGCAGACAGACGGATTTGAATCTGTTCTGTCAGGGATGGCAGTGATGCCTGCATGTGGGAAAGAGCAGCCAAAAGGAATTTGCCACATATTGCATATTCAGGAGATACTGTCTAAAACTCTTTTTAACCAGTGTGCTATGACTTGCCTTGATGTGTTCAACCAGCTCTTTGGTGAGTCTGTTGGCAAGGCACTGAGTTGTGACTCTTTGTTCTTCCAGAAGATAGCTGGAGATGATATATACATTTCAATGAGTTTGAACAATTATCTGTAGTCATACCGTACTTGTTGGCCAGTGGTCCACACAATAACCCCCAATAACAGGGCTTTTTAAATTAGTATTGTGCTTTGAAGGCTTCCAACAGTGCATTTTGAATGTGTGTAGAGGTCTGCCACTGTAGCTTAACTACTGGGGGGTCAAGGGGGTCAACCGTACTGGGTCCCATGGTACGGGAGGCCTGCAGTGACCAAGCCCCCTAAAATCTTTATTGAGCCTCCATATAATGACATATACTGACACAACTGTGGATTCCTGACTACTGGGGCAGGGTGGCTTTTAGCAGTGGGGCCTGTAAGATCCTTGTTATGCCACTGGTCTGCCATGAGTACCTGCTGTTCAGACACTGTAATTGAATATAGTATTTTTGTTTGTCTGCAGAGTGAGGATTTTTTAATCTAATACTGAGAAAAAAGTTATGATGCAATATAAAACTTCTCCATTGTGGCTGACCTTGTGGCATTTTTCCCTTTACTTAACTCTACCAACAAACCGTATTGTAGAAAAACAGATTTTCCTCTTTTATATATATATATATATATATATATCTATATATATGTATATATGTGGGGTATTCACTTCTGATCTTGAAGCATAGTTTGGTGATTTCTTTGCTCAAATACACCTACTAAACCTAGCTATTGAAAATTAAGGTTTGGGTTCCAGTTAGTTTTTTAATTCATAATATTAACAGAATATTTGTTCATTTTGATAAAAATGTTATTTATTTAAAAGCTAATTGATTAATCATTTTGATTCGATTAGATGAGGAGCATAAGTTACGGCTCCTGTACTCATTCTTATGGGCCACTGCTGCAGTTTTTCTGTGTGATAGAGTTCTGTTACCTGAAGTGGCTGTGGTTTCGAAAGAATTCCGTCTCCAATCTCGTGGCTTCAGCCAAGGAGAGGTTTTCATTGATGTCACTCTGGCCCCTACATCGTACGATGATATAACCCTTTTTCAGGGGGACAACCTTACCCTGCATAATCTGTAAGATGTCAGCTTCTGCTCCTTTATCCACCAAATCTGGTTTTGTTAGAATTGCTGAGTAAAGAGAACGATAAGGAAATGTATACAAATAAGCAGAATCCTGCTGCCTCCTTAAAGCGTACTGATTTGCAAGTCAAAGTACTTCTGCATCGATATAGCAGTGTTTCTTTGCAAATATGAATTTTTACCTAAAGTTCTTGTTCCATGAGTGTCCACACCCTGTGCCATCCTCAGCGCCTCAGTTGTTGCTATGTCAACATTGCAGGGTACAACAACCAAATTGATGGTTTCTTTCTTCTCAATAAATTTCAATATAAGGCGTCTAATCTAAAAACAATCATAAGAGGTCAGTGGTCTTTCAGTTCCCAAAGCTTCAGAATTGTTTTTGTAAGAATATTGCATCTACCTGATCTCCAATATCTTCAGGTTGGCCCTTTACAGGAACTCTTGTTATACCTGGCAGGTCAATCAGTGTGAGGTCGCACACATCGGGAGATGTGATCTCTAAACTGATGAGTTCATCACAGATTCCAACTCCATCTCCAGCAAGAACATTCTGGGCTACAAAAAGTTTTTGTTGGAGCAAAGTTTAAATCTGCAGTACTGTGCAAACATCCTAAGGCTGTGGATAACCAGCCCTGGTCCTGGAGATCTACCATCCAATAGTTCCAGTCACAGTCTGCCACACATATTCCAACTATTTAACTACTTCAGAAGTCCTTGATCGGTTGAAGGAGGAGCAGCTCGTTAGATACAAGCTGGAGCTAAACTGTGCAGGAAAGCAGGTCTCCAGGAAGAGGATTGGAGACCACTGTCCTAAGGCTAGCCAGGGAAATCACATGCATTATTTCTTCTGTAATATTTGGTTAAGTATCCGCTTGCCTTAATAACAGCACCAATCCCAGTCAGGTAATGATTATACCACTCTCTCTTGAGATCGTGTCCATTTAAGCCCACAATTCCTCTAACTGTGCTTCGTGTCCAAGCAGAACCCAACATTGACACTCCCATATTCCAGAATGACAACTGTAGGGTGTCTGTATGAGACTGGATCAACAGACACAATGGAACACAGGCAGTTTGAATAAACAACTGGACCACGTGTCGAGGTCCAGTCCTTGTGGACCAATACAGTGCAGACTTCAGCACACTACCACATTAAACACACCTAATTCAGCTTATCAGCTAATTAGCAAGGCCTTCATGAAATGAATTCAGAGCATTAGATGAGGGTAAACGCAGTTTGACATGCCTGCATTAGGGTGACCATACATCCTCTTTTTTCAGGACATGTCCTTTTTCTGGGGTCTAAAAATATCTCTGGCCAAGGTTTCTACATTGCCTAAAATCTTTCGCTTTGCTTTCTTGTTGACATTTGGTTTCTATACTCTGCCCTGTGCCACCCTCCTGCCATCAGTGTCCTCTTCTTTAAAAACCAAAATATGGTCATCCTACTGACCCTAAATTTGGAACAACAGGTGCAACTCTAGGTACACACTAACTGTGGCTGAAATGTGCAAACAGAGAGCTTTACCTGACAGGATTGTGTCTGTTGTTCTGTTGTGCTTATTTCATTAGGCAGTAAATATTTTTTGCCTTTTTAAATCACTATAATATATATATATATATATATATATATATATAATATATATATATATATATAGTGTAAGTATAGAACATATGTAGAATAAACACAAGTAAACATCTGTACAGCATAAAGGAACAAGAATTTCTTGTTTTTACTAAAGTTATTAATATATTGTGAGATAATGCCTATTTGTACTAATTCCACTGTTAAGATTTTGCAAGCAAAGAAACACTTACTATAGACCACTATTTAGAATATGTAATATAACATATACTATATAACACTATATACTACATAGACTACTTACTATAGAGTACTATTTACTAACTAATTTAAAATCAACCTAGAATAAAACAACACTTTTTTTACCTTGTTAGTTCATGACACTGTTCATATTAAACGTGATTAATCATATAGTATCATTTAAAAGGCAAAATTCTTGTTTTCCTGTGATCTTTGAATACAGTGTACTGACATTTACTTAAAAAACGTGTTATGATTTTTGGCTGTGACACCATCACTTGGGAACAATGATATTAACCAATGACATTGTGTTTTACCACCGCCTCTCAATACCCCCACTTATCAGTGAAACACTCAGAGAGCTCAGTGCTCCTCCTTGCCACTTTATTTCATTCAGAAATATGAAATTAGTGCAGAATTAAAGTTCAGTAGATTCCGTTTCACATTAATTTTAAATTTCATTTACTCAAGAAGCCTAAGAATTTTGCTAAACTGTGTGTACAGCAGCCTTTCTTCATTTCCTGCTCATTGTTCTAATGTCATACATGTACAGGTCTATCGAATATGCAAACTCATGATTAAAAGATTAAAAGCCTTTCTTACCTTTTCTGACATAACTCTCCACTTGTGCAGGGTTAGTGAACGTCTCCTGTACGTCTCGATAAGATATAACAGCCGTCCATTTTGCACCTGTATGCATCTTCCGTAATTTCAGCTCCAGTGGACAGCGAGTGACAATACCTGAAATACAAGCAAATTATTGGTCTTTTATTAGATTACTCAACTTAATCTTCAATTCTTTAATGTTTTAGTCTTTTACATCTCTTGAATCTCAGTAAAACATCTTGAGAAAGTTTTACTTTGGTGTTATAAAAAGCTAAAAACAATACGTACAGTGCTGTGCAAATGTCAGAAAGCATCCTTCATTTATTTAATGTCCTGTCAGAACTTGAGTGATTAAAATATGTAGAGAAAATGAGATCCTAACAACCGTACAAGACCTGGTAGACCTCCAAACCTGTCCCCATCGAGTAAACATAAGGCTGGGAGTCAATCCCAAAAAGAATCAGTTCTCCGATTCCAGGCATTTGTACAAACTCGATTCCACACAAGGATGTTCAGGTTTGCCTGCATCTCCGAATATCTCAGAGAGTCAATGTTTAGACAGCATGTCTAAAAATGCATCCGTCCACAACATACACATCAATAGATTGGCTATTTTAATTGAAAGCAAAGTAAAATGTAAAGTTTGTAAGAAAAAAATGGCTGACAGTCAATGTCGCCCATGCCGAAACACCTCCTCAACAGTAGGAGTTTAATGTAATTAGTCTAATTTTGCTAATGTTAAGTTAGGCCAAGTGTCCTTGCTAATTATAATTAATATAGCCCTCTTTATTTTTGCCGAATATTCTTTTCTGTATCTTGTTTTTTTTTCTGGAGATTATTGTGTGGAATCAACTCTATTGATTTACATTACTTGGAATCAGAAATGGAGTTGACTCCAAATTTTCTGCTGAACAGCTCTAAATAAACACTACTTCTAGTTATTATCTTAGAGAGTCTGGAGAAAAAGCCATTCCTGAGAAAAAAAATAGACAAAAAATTGCAAATCAAACAAAGAAGCTGCTGGTGTTCTCAGAACAATTGACTGACCATTCCAGAGTCCAGACCTTAACATCAGCGAATGTGTTGGATTACTCGGATTGTAAGAAACAGAAAATGTAACCAACTTATAAGACTGAACTTCGGAAGTGTGGAACAACATTCCTGCAGATTTCTTTAAACACTCACAGCAAGTCTGTCAAATATATATTCTCTGCTTTTATTCGGATTCTAAAAAAAAAGAATAACTTGAATGTACTGAATGGCTATATCTGATTTTTGCACAGTACTGCAGTAGGGCTGTGCAAAAATTATTTGTGTTAATTATGGTATTATTTACCTTTGCAGTACTGATGTTAACCAATCACATGTTGGTTGACCATGTTGTTGACCAATCATAGTTTCATGCAAGTGTTTCTGTTGATATTTTGATAAACCATGTAGTCCAACAAATGTAAATTATTTTGGCCGACCAATCTTGATCATATCACATTATTGATTTGTCAGTGGGTTTTTAATGTGTTATAATGTGTATAATATCATAATGTGCAGTACGTTGCAGTATGACCACAATGCTAGTATGTTGTCCCCATTGTGTAGCCCTGTGTAACAGACGGATCTCTCACCACTGCCTCTGGGTAACCCCACGCCAGACAGTGCCTCTAAAACCGAGCTCTTCCCAGAACTCTGGTCTCCAACAACAGCGATGGACGGCAGGGCAAACTCTTTCTCGATGCCTATACGCCGCAGGTAGTCGATCATTTCAATAAAGGGCCGCACCTGCGAGTCCCATTGTTTGAGGAATACTCCACTCCTCTCTTCAACTGGATGATTTTGTTGTCTTTTAAAATAGAAAACAAACATTACCACCAGCACTTATTTCACAGATGGTATGAAAAAACAAAAGTAGTTATATTCAAACTGGTGATCTTACTCATTCTCATCTGGAGAATCAAGCTCCGGTATTTCAGGTGAAGGTGAAGTCTCCATGTCTGTAATAAATGCTGAGATGTTTAACAAACTATATTGCATTACAACATGTAACATTTCATTAACATACAGAGAGTTCTAAGTCAGAATCAGAACTGTAAAAAAGACTGTTATTTTAAAGCGGGATTCCACTGATTTTTCAAAATCTCTACATAGTTCATGTGTTGAAATGTAAACAGAGTAATTGAGAGTGGTTTGATGTGAAATGATGCACTAGTGAGAAATGTATTGACTAGGATTTCTTTACAGTGGTGGTGTTAGGAACCACCTGTGTCTACAACAGAAATTTGCTATCCAAAACCATCAGTGAAGCTACATGTGCTTGAGTCTGAGTTTTTATATTTAATGTTGATGATGGTGAAATAGTGATAAATCTGAAAAAAAAGAAAGTTTTCTGTGCAGGGATCTATTTTGCCTCACAACACCCGGCACATGTTTTTCCCAAATATCACAGTCATCAAGCAGCATATTTGTTACCATTTCTTGTAAAAGATTTCTATAAGGTACGCTGTAAGCTAGTTTCTCGGTTCACTCTAAAAAAAATGTTCATGTGGTTTTATACAACTCAAACAATTATTTTGGCTAAAAGAATTGTTCATTCAAAGTTTTTTTTTAGCTTAAACTAAACTATTACCTTATACTACAGTGTACCTTATAGAGGCACTAAACTCTGGCTCATTTGGAATGACTGTTTACATCTCAACCATTTAATTATGCAAAAAATTTGAAAAAACGTCTGTAGAGTTTAATGCATCTAAAAACTCCCTCTCAGAAAGCTCTAGTTAAAAAATTAATTATACAAAATAACCGTTTTGGAAACCTGATTAACATGGAAATATAATGAAAAGAAATAAAAGAAAAGACAAGAAATTAAAGTCATCTAGGGAGAAGTAATAGGCCTCATTCACCAATCGGTCTTAAGAAGAAATTTCTTCTTAAAACCCAATTACGCAGTTTTTATGAAGATTCTGACATTCACCAGTGTTTTCTTATTTGGGATTTGTTCTTAGGTAAGAACAGAATCTACACACACTCAAGAGCACAAAGGTGCGAACAATTCTGCAGTTTAAAAGCACATCATGAATCTGACTTTTTCTTAGGACATTTCTCAAGAACAAATTTAAGAACAAACTTAGGAAGACATTGGTGAATGAGGCCCAGTGTTCCAAAGACTGCAATCAAAAGTCATTTAGCCTCAAATACTATTAGGGTCACTTTTCTATCATTTTTGTTGAGGTACCTACCGATGATGCCGGATTTGCAGACAGAATACACCCTCCTGTAGTTTCCAGCTGTACTGATTTAAGAGAACTGAACATTTAATGTGCCTATATATAGTATTTTAAGTGGCTCGTGTTAATCAGGGAAGTTCCATCTGGGACAGTAAAGTCCTTTGTTAAGCATTATGTACTGCATTCATTCAAACACGGTCAGCATCACATTGTCTTTGATTTGAATAAAAATGAAGGAAGTCTAGGATGAAAATATTATGGTTTACCACAAGATGCTTGCGTGTAACTTTGACTGAGCTGTTTATGGTCATTGTATTTGGGAAGTGAAGTGGAAGTGGTGCTTTAGTGTGCATTTGTGTCTGTTCTGCTTCCAAATACAGCAACAGATTATGCAAAGGACCCCAAGACCAAAGCAATGACTAAAGCAATAAAGTTGCTGCAGTTATGCAGTTATTGTGCCACTAATTCATCTTTTTAAAAGCTTTCATTCAAATTAATTTTGAAGGGCCTTAAATTTCCCTCACTTTTTTAAATAAAAGAGTTCGCTAAAATGTAATTAATTAATGTTCACTCCCCAGTCCATGTATAGTTCATATAGAACTCATATCAATATGAATTTATTGTTTTTGTGATGTCATGAAAATCAACACATAAAATCAACACATAAATCCACCTATTCAGTCTACAGCAATTATCTCTGCCCATTCACACTAAGTTAAAAAGAATGTTTCAGCCTGAATTACTTTTTGAATGAAGCACAATACAGCACAGTTTTCCTTGTGTTTTCATTTTTCTCCCCATGATATTTTTCATTGTCATAATTCATTTCTACATGGCCATTTTCCAACCTCTTAGAATTAAAAACGTTGTTTGGTTCTCTCGTATTGAGGCTGAAACACTCCTTATAACTTTAGTGTGAGTGGCTGTGGGTGAACTGCTGTAGGCTGAATAGGTAGATGCATGTAAATGTATTGGTTTTCATGACGTCACAAAAACAGTGGATTCAAAATGGGCTGTTTTTGCAGCTTAGTTTTCATATTTGGAGTGTATAGACTGGGCTGTGACTGAAACTTTAGCATAGCTTACAGACCACATTAACCCCTTGTGTGGTGTTCATGTTTTTGCTACTCAGTGGTCTGGTGGACCCACCACATTATTGTTTTTTTAAATCAATACAGCCATAACCACTTATGTAAAAATACAAGATATATATCATTATCAGATTATCAGAGAAATTATCACAAGTGGTCAGTGCAGGTTCTCCTTTAGCAGCTGTAGCCAGTCAGCAGCCTGTCCTTGTCCATCCACACACACACACACATAAATATACAAACACATGAACACACAGACACACACACACACACACTAACAGCAGGTCATGTAGGAGGAGAACAGAGTAAAGGTGTACTGTGTGAAGTCACTGAAAATGTGTTATTTTATATGTTCTTCACAGAAAATGGGCAAAGGCCAAGGAATCTGAGGTTGAAGTAATAATAAATCGCATCATTTTTTCTTTTGGAAAACATTGAAAATGGGTCCCACAGAGCCCAACACCACACAAGGGTTAAACTTTTATTTCAAGAAAATTATTTTTCATAATATGAGCCCATGAGCAATGATCATGTAAATATAAATATATAGCTGTTTTTTGGCATGTAAAACCATACAAATATCATACGTGGAGCTAATGGAAAACGGAAAAAAGAAAATGAGATAGGATAGGATAAAGACCCCCTAATCAAAAATCACAATGCTGTTTGTCATTTACCACAAACCTCAACACATTTGGACAAATAGTTACTCTCCTTTATTACAGCATTTTTTCAGTTCCTCATTTTTCTCTAAAAGAAAAACAAAATTAATGCACAGTTTTAAAGATCAGCCTCACTGGTGTTATTAGTGGCAATCATGTGGTTTCGTTTAATGATAATAGCTTGAAAAAGTGCACATTCTTCCAGACTTATACACTGAACAGCAACATTAAAACCACCTCCTTGTTTCTACACTCATTGCCCATTTTATCAGCTCCACTTACTATATAGGAGGAGTTTGTAGTTCTACAATTACAAACTGTAGTTCATCTGTTTCTCTGCATACTTTGTTATCCCCCTTTCACCCTGTTCTTCAATGGTCAGATCCCCCATAAGACCACCACAGAGAAGGTATTATTTGGGTGGTGGATCATTCTCAACACTGCACTGAGGCTGGCATGGTGGTGGTGTGTTGGTGTGTTGTGCTGGTACGAGTAGATCAGACACAGCAGTTTTTAAACACTGTGTCCACTCACTGACCACTCTGTCAGACACTCCTACCTTGTTGGTTCACCTTGTAGATGTAAAGTCAGAGACAGTAGCTCATCTGTTGTTGCCCAGTTTGTGTTGGTCATCCTCTAGTCCTTCATCAGTGGTCACAGGACGCTGCCCACAGGACGCTGTTGGCTGGATATTTTTGTTTGGTGGACTATTTTCAGTCCAGCAGCAACACTGAGGTGTTTAAAAACTCCAGCAGCACTGCTGTGTCTGATCCACTCGTACCAGCACAACACACACTAACACACCACCACCACGTCAGTGTTACTGCACTGCTGAGAATGATCCACCACCCAAAGACTATTTCTCCAAATGTTTTTTTTTTTCTTTCAGATTTACCATCAACAATTCATACAGAAATTTAGGAGGCACTTGCAGGTTCACTGATCATTTTGGATAGTAAATAAAGTGGCTATATGTGTGTCAGACATTGTGACCCCTGGTTCCTGTCACAACTATACAGTCGGTATGTTGCTCTACAATGTGCCATTCCACTTTAACACTCTAAATGATTTTGTTAACATCTCAACAACTTAAATTGTTACAGAGTTGCTCTGGATAAGAGTGTCTGCCAAATACATAAATGTAAATAAATTAAAAGAATTTTAGAATAACTGCTCAAATGTAGAGTTTGTTTAGTGTCATGTGATCAGAGTCAATTGTTGATATATCGCTGCTGTCTGATCAAAACCTTGTATCTCCATTTTTTTCAGTTTTTGACAGAATTTGAAAATGCCTGTTGGCCCTTTACATTTTGTGTAAATTTTGTGATGAATGAGCCAAAAGAAATCACCAAAATCACTTAAAATTACTAAAAAAAAGTCTGGTTTCATTGACTTACTATAAAAGCATGTTTTCCTTCTTTTGTAAAGTTACCATTTTGGAGATATGAGGTTTTGTTCAGACTGCAGCGATATATTAAATAACACCGTGTACTGTTGTGCTACTAAGGCGTGCACATTTGCTTTGACAAGTGAGGGAACCAATGATGGGAGGCTAAAGCTTACATACTGCAATTCAATCGTAAAAGTGAGTGAAAAACAACATCTGCAGTTAGAGTTAGTGTACTGTCATATATCTAATGTCTTGTAAAAATCACTATTGAAAAAACCCAATACTATTAACAGGAATAATGTCATGTGTTTTCTGATGCATATTCAGCACATTAGTTTCTTGCCCTTAATCATGACAGGTTTTATTCTACTGTCATTCAAATAGAATACATTTCAAAGGCATCTATATATTTTGGGTTTTGTTTCACAATGGCATTAAAACCACCTCCTTGTTTCTACACTCATTGTCCATTTTATCAAGTGAGGCAGAAATATGTTCTGATGTGAGATAACTGAAGGGTCTGCTTTAAGTGGTAGGCCTTTTCTGACAAACCAGTTCTCAGAACTAAAAGACATAATGAAGTCAGAGGTCATACAAAAGAGTGGTAAACGTTTTATTAAAGATGTTGTGCGTTCTTTCTGGATGTTCAGCTACAATCACAATTATCACAGCTATCTTCTGCATCATCTTCCTCCAGGTTTGGTGAAATCACTTATCAGTGTGTTTGATTTCTATTTAATTACTTCATTTTAAAATTTGTCAATTGCATTACCTCAATACAACAAACAGATTTTCCTCATTTTATCTCCTATCTAATGATCAATGTCATCAATGTCTCAGTCCCTCGATTCCCCATCCATATTTCCAATCTGCAGTGCCATCCAAAACTTTGAAATCACTTGTGATATTGATCATGTTTATACAGTAATGTCTAATGCACTAGGCACCAAAGGGTATTTTAAGATGTTTTGTTCATTATTTTAAGTATTTTGTGTTATTGTAAGTAATATACTGGAATTCTCTGTTTACAGCAATTTTTGTCAGGTTTTCTGCCTTGAGATTTGATCACTCATACTTTTGAAAGGCGAGGCATTCTGGATATTCATTTTATTGATTTCATTCTCAATGCTACATCTTTTTCAAATAACAAAAAGCTCTTACAGTGTGCCATAGATTTTGGCTTGAGCTTCTTTCAGTCGTTCTAGACGCTGCAGCAAGTCGGCCCTCTTGCGTCCTCTTTCGGTACCTTCGCTGAGTAGTTTGGTCACATCTGCACCATCCCTCAAGTCCATCATCTGATCACGCAAGATTTTAGCTGCATCTTTCAGCATGAAGAGCAGGAGCAACATTGGAATGTAGTCCGACAGTCTCTGGTAGACAATCTGGCAAAACCAAGTCATCATATTTGAATAATATGATGGTCACTGACTGCTTTGACTCACTTAGACCAGAAACACTGATGGTGCTCTTGCCACTAGGTGGAGTAGTAAGACCCCCTTTTTTTTACAGTACATTACAGCTATTGAATAAGAAGGGAATAAAGTATGACAAGAGTCAAGGACAAAAGCTCACTTGCTCAGCCTGTCTCAAAGTCCACACTTTGTTGTTTTGTGTGCTCATGTATGTGCTTTGCAGTAAGTGTCTAAGTATGTCCCACTTCTCAAATGTGCACTCCTGATTCAACTCATTGGATAGTTGCCTGATTAGTAGGTGGGGTAGAGCAGAAAAATCGGCCTGTGCTGGAGTCCCTCGATTCCCCATCCATATTTCCAATCTGCAGTGCCATCCAAAACTTTGAAATCACTTGTGATATTGATCATGTTTATACAGTAATGTCTAATGCACTAGGCACCAAAGGGTATTTTAAGATGTTTTGTTCATTATTTTAAGTATTTTGTGTTATTGTAAGTAATATACTGGGATTCTCTGTTTACAGCCATTTTTGTCAGGTTTTCTGCCTTGAGATTTGATCACTCATACTTTTGAAAGGCGAGGCATTCTGGATATTCATTTTATTGATTTCATTCTCAATGCTACATCTTTTTCTCTGTCATTTTAGAAATGTTCTACAACTCTGTTCATGTTTCTGGACAAAATCTAACATCTTGATTTTCTAACAGCTTTTTATTAAATGGATAGCTCTGGTCCTAAAATCTGATTGGTTGACCTGCTTTCAAAGCCGTTGTAAAATCCACAATATACGCACACTTATTTCCGCCTTACAGCAACAGAACTGTATATTACTGCGCCACAGTACGGAAAACCCTTCTGCTGTTAATGGAATAATCTTTGACTCATGCTGCTCACATGGAGCACTGAGTATACTGATGAAGTAAGAATCCATTTTTTTGTTTAAACTGAGGGGCTGACAACTAATGTTCTTAACTACAACTAGGCTGGCCAGCTAGCTAACAGGCCAAAAGATTTGAAGAATGTCACCTGAATGGGTTGCATGCTTCAAATGTCCATGTTTCAGTCAGAAGTAGCATTAAACCCAGACTGAATCCCAAATGGCTCCATATTCCCTAAATAGTGTGCTAGCTATGAAAGTTTAGAAATTCTAGCTTCTATAGCCAAATAATGCATCATTTGTCGAGTATGGATGAGTCTGAGTCCCAAAAAACTATGAATTAAGAACACCCTTCCCGTGATAAAATCGCGGTAACGCACAGCCTCAAGTGGCTTATTGCTTCATTAACTTTGTACTATTTGAAAGCTGCACTGAACAAGCATATTAACGATCATTTTATACATTTTTCTGCAATGATATTAGTTTGATATCATTGAATACATTGAACATTTCTGACATATTTCTGAATGATTTTAGAAATTAGCAATACTTTCTTTCTCCACCCACAGACTATTTGCATTCAGCATCAGTATTTCACAGTTAATAGTTCAATATATGACATCAGACCAACCTCATAGTAAAGGACAATCTTTTCTGGGCTAAGCTTTCTGGTATCAAGCACTGCACAGCCACTTGATGAATAAATGCCGTCATCATCGTAGAAGGCCTCATCTCTTAAATCCTCCTGAACTGAAAGTTTGGAGTTGCTGAGTTTCTGCTGTAAGATACTGTCCTGAGTGAAAACCAGCTGCTCCATCTGAATGAACTCTTTGATCCTGGTCTCCACTTTGGATTCTTGCTTTGACTGAATATCATCAATCATTGTCTGTGGAATACATTTGAACAGTAGAAGTTAATGAAGGCCATGTTGTTTAGGCTGTATGAATGAACATTAATCTTTGATCTCTAATTATAGCTAATTTGTGGCAGAATTTGAAGTTTCAGAATTTATGATAGTTTCAAAATAAGATTTTGGCCTAAAATATACAAAACATTTACAACAGTTAAGATGAAAATTGATAAAACACAATCAAAAAATGTCAGGTCTCTCTGGTCTGGGTTTCAGACCTAGGGCTCAGCAATATGACAATAGATAGCATTATTATAGTAGTTTACATCACATTACATCAAAATATAGTTTTTAGATAGTAATATGGATATCATCAGTACATATTTCATTACAAAGAGAGAATAATTAGTCCTGTATAGTTATATTTGGTGCAGCTCAGTATGTGAAGCATTAAATAAAACCACTGTATTCAAAGTTTTTAATAGTTTTTAAATGTGGCACTGCGGTTCTTTTCTGTCTGTATCAACTCATCAAAATGAAAAACTACATATGGTGATGCATACTGTCTATTGTGAAAATGTCTGAAATGTCTCATGATGTGATATTTTTGCCATATCTTCCATCCCATCTGCAATTTGATTACATTACAGCATCTTACTGTAGAGAATACTTACCATGGCTATGTATCTCAGATGAGGGTAGTTTTCAAATGAGATGTCACACACATTCTTAAACTCATCTTGAATGATCTCTGAAAATGAAAGTGGTTTACACTAATTTCTGAAATCTTCTTGCACAGAATTCTCTCAAAATACAGTTTCAATTCAGAATCCTGACCAAAGTGAACAGTACAATCATTATTATATCATTACAAATGGATCATTTTCACACAGTTAGGCAAAGGACTCTTATTGGTATAGTGTAGGGATTGAACCCCAGTCTACAGCATAGAAGGAAGAGGTGTTACCCACTGCACTATACCAACCATTGCTACATCTCTTGTAAATATACTTATTTGCATCCTACGGTGGTGCTGCAGTAGTCTCTAGAGTGAGACTTTCTGGTTTGAAGACTAGAAACCTCCTTCTCATGATGTTTTTTGAAGGTAAGAGAAGCTTGTAAAGAACAATTACACCTTTTAGCCAGTGAATCCAGAAGGAAGGCAGAGGTTCTTGCTAGGAAGCTGAATATCTTCTTACAGTCAGATAACTGTAGTAACTGCCTTCAAACCATTTTTTGCAATGGATTACTCAAAGGACAAAAAACATGTTCTCCATCAATCTGAAGAACTCTTTCACAATGCGAAGAACCCTTTAATCATGCAAAGGGTTCTTTGAGTGTTCATGGTTCTGTATAGAACCATTTTCTTTACTAAAGAACCCTTGACGAATCATCATTTTTAAGTGTGTAGATATTATACCACAGTTTGGCGGCTTGCCTCTAATATCCAGTCACAAAGTGTTGAATAAAGATATAGTTTCTGTTTTGTTTATGATTTTGTTTGCCAACTGAGGTGTGAGTTACACTATTGCTTGGTTATTTATATAGGTTAATATTCATTAACCTATAATTCGTGGCTAGACTAGCAGTCAGGATTATAGGAAAGGTTTTATGATGTATTTGGGTAATGCATGCTGGGTGTTGTAGTTAAGTAATTAAGACATGAAAACAATAAAAATTTGTGAATTCTGTCAAACTGATGAGGCTGTGACATGACAGAACATGACAAATAACATAAACTCTAGTTTAAATTTAGGCTGGAAATGCCAATTTAACATATGCTTAAGTTGCTCACCTCTGATGATCTTCAGTGTTTCCATTGCTGGCTCTTCAAGAACATTCACCTGCTTTTTGACTAAAGACTCCAAAGACGAATAGTCACTAAATGTTAGCAGTTCTCGGCCACGGTGAAGGTCATCATATTTATTGATCATTCCCTCAACGGCTTCTTTGACTGAATTCAGGACCCAAAAGAGAGCAGGTACAAGTGATCAGGCTGAGTCATATGGCTGAGACGCAAAATATGTAGTGTAGTAGAGTAAAAAATCTGTCACTCTTTGCTGCTCTTACATGATAACTGGCTGGTCTTTAAGTATCCATCCCATTGTTTGAAGACTGGACGTAGGAGTCCATATATGTTTTTGTGCTTTGAATCCCCTGTTCTAGCCAAGTCATTGATGCGGTCACTGAACTCAATTATAATCTGGATGCATGGAGGACAAGAAGAAAGAAAATGTAGCACACCACAGAGGTTAAGCTGTCTTAGATCTTTAATTGACAATTTGCAAAATTATCATCATGCCTATCAGCCATTCACAGTCTGCTCTAAATGTTCTTTCCTCTGTCAAGTGTAGAAAAACTCCAACAAAACTCCTCAAACAAACCTGCAGTGAGAATGGCACTGGTAGCAAATTAGCCTGAATTATTAGACTAAGAAATGGAGGAAAGATGTTACTGATCGGCGTGTAATGCCCGACATAGCCTACCCTGATCATTTGTAGTGTGGTGCTGTTTTTATTTCATTCCTGTTATCTGGGTTACTATATTTTCTAAAATCATTTTAATACGTCTAATGATACATAATGTTACAGAACACTGTTAGTTAACTTGTTAGCTTTTCTTAGATTTAGCTGCTGACAGCTTGATAAATCAGTTGGATTAAACAGGATTGTACAGCGCTGACATTTGTGATTAAAACATCCTCCTCAGCATCTAACATTGATCTGACTAATGTTAGCTTTAGCATTAGCCCATCTGTACAGGTAGCTGCAGTCACTAGAAACTTTTGTTCTTATTAGACATAAACACTTGTTACTTTAACAACTAAATTAATTCCCTGGTTTGATTGATATAAACACGGTTTACAATTTTTTTGTGTTTGCTTTAAATCCACCGACAAGCGTATTTTTAAATGTTTTAAATGCACTCATCTGTATGCTCCTAAATTTTTCTTTGTACTACTGAACTTTTTCATCTGTGTTACAGATACTACCAGGCAGCCTAATATGAAAGATTTACAGACATAGCAACAATAACTAAGGGAGGCAGGACCTTCTCTGAGTTTCGCAAACGATCAGTTTATCAGCTACTGAATTGGGCCTTTGGCGTGAGAAGGAAAACAAGTTCAGTAACTTTCTATGAAGCCAATATTCATAAATAGTTATAAATGTGCACTTTGTAACTTTGTAACAGTGCTTTGTAAGCAAACTTATAAACTCTAATAATGCATCATAAGGCTGAGATAATGTACTATAACTAATTCTTTGATGATTTATACATTTAAAAGTATCACTATCCATTATAATGCCTTCTACATAGATATTGGCCTGTACATAAATATAAAGCACCTATAATACTTATTTACAATTATAAAAACATATAAACATTTAAAATTCCCTGCTTCAAGTGAAGCAATTAATGAAATTTATTTTTATTTGATTGTTAAATAAGACATCAGCTGGTAATGTGTCTGTCAGAGTAAGCTCTGTTTATGTCTTTTATTATGGCAGGCAAAGTTGCAAAAGCTTCTGTCCTACTTAATAAATTAGGTGCTAGCTAGAAGAAAACCCTCTTATGATAATGCATCTTGAAGGTGGGAGGGACTACAAATTTTTTTACACAGAATATTTTGTCTGTTCACAGAATTTGTGGCTGAATATTTTGTTTGTATTTTTTAGCATCTACATCAGGCTAGTGTTTTGAATGAGGTGGATTCCCAATGCTATTTGTGTAATGCATGCTGGGTATTGTAGTGAGAGAATGTTGATGGTGACGAAAACAATAAAAGGATACAAAACTGTGAATTCAGCCAAAAATTAAGAGGTTGAGGGATACAAAGCTGCACTCAAGAATACTACATTTCATTACAATAACATATTAAATAAAATATTAGTTGTAGGCTCGAATGCCCCTTTAAGAGTGCCCTCTTTGAAACTAACTATACGTTGTTTTCTAAGTAATAAGTGTGTAAGATAATTGAATCTTGTAATGTTTGGAAATGTACTGGTTTTATTTCAGATGTTGGCTACCTGACTCAGAAAAGGTCCCATCATTTTGTGGTCTAGTGGAGGGCCTTCATGATATGTCTTCAGCTCCGCCTGCAGCTGAGATAGAAGGCTTTGGACCTGATCTGTCAAATGTGGAAGTGATTTCTATCAGGGAGACAAATTTTTGTTTAGAATACATCTTTCAAAGTTTTTTGAGCCTTTTTTTCAGTTAACAATAACCAGCACTGTACTAACCTTAATGTGGTCAACCAACTCTCTCGTAAGCTTTCTCCCCAAGCACTCTGTAGTAGCTTTATCTTCATTCAAAAGCGAGCTGAGAAATAAGTGTTTAGTTTGGTAACACTGTAATTTTTATTTAATTTAATCTTGTTTATTAATCAAGGTACATAGCATGTCACCCAGTGTAACACCTAAAATATAAAAACCTCTGTACCTAAAATATGTGTGGCTCTTAAAGAAATCTCTCTCAACCTGCATGGCCTCAATCAGAGAGAGCTTATCGTTGATGTCCTTTTGGCCACGGCATCGTACAATGATGTAGCCTTTACTGAGGGGAATTACTTTACCCTGGACGATCTTTAAAACATCATCTTCTGCTCCTTTGTCAATCAAATCTGGTTTTGTGAGGATCGCTGTAAGAGGATAGCAGAAACATCACATTTCATGAGTGAATGTAGAGTGAATACATCACAACAATGTATATTAAACTACATCATAGCTCCAGATTAGAAAAGATATTCAAAGTACCTAGAGTCCTGCTCCCATGAGGATCCACTTCCTGTGCCATTCTCAGTACTTCTGTGGTGGCTATATCAACATTACAAGGGACCACGACTAAATTGATTGTTTCCTTTTTCCTGATGTATTTCAAAATGAGACTGCGGATCTAGAAATGTGAAAATGAAAGGTAGAGTTCTTTTCTGAGAAGGATTGTTATTTTATTCAGATTTCCTGTGGATAAAGTTCACATGAAAAAGACTATCAGAGAAACTAAGACCACACAACTACAATCTTTAGCTCAGAGTCTTAAAGGGGAATTCCAGAATTTTTAAATGTTGGCATATTTACATGGTTAAGAGTGGTTTGACGTGATTGTGCCATTCTACAGAAACCTGTTGAATTGTTCACAGTGGTAGTGATAGGAACCAGACATCTGAGTTGAGAGTTTAATGCCTTTAAAAGCTACATCACAGAAAATTATTGCATGAAAAAGTAATACATTTGCTGCCAGATACCTGAGACATTGTTTTTTGATAGCTTTGCAAAGATTTTGGCCTATTATTTTAACAAGGCGGAGAGGTACATGCCAAAGAAAACATTCAGATTTACCACTGTTTTACTCTCAACATTACATATAAAGACTCACTGTATTTGCATTATAGACATTGGTTCCTATCAGCACTACTGTAAAGAAATCGGAGTCAGCAAGTTTCTCTACAACGAACCTTTTCACACCAAACCACTCTGAATGACTGTTTACATCTCAACCACTGAATTATACAGCAGTTTTGAAAAAAAGTGGATCATTAAAAATAAAGCTACCAAGAGGAACCACAATGGATTTTTTTGAAGGGATGCCATAGAAGAACCATTTTTTGATCCCTAAAGACTTTCAATGGATGGCTCTTTAAAGAACCATTTTATAAACTAGATGTAAATGAATGTGAAGAACCTTTTACAGCTTATAGAACTGAACTTCTGCATAATGTAAAGATTCTACAACAGCTGTATTTCCAAGCCAGAACTATTCCATATGCAAAGGAAACATATCCAACAAATCTCCACATACATTTCAAAATGTCAAATTTGTTATTTTGGACTAATTTAAATGTGAAAAATGTTCACTATTACATACATTTCATCTGCATATGTGTATATATTTAAATGTATTTCCATACAGATGCCCATATTTGCAAATATTTAAATATTCAAAAAGTTAAATATATTTAGCACTGATGTTTTAAAACATTACATTATTGCACATATATTTCACAAATATTTTTAATACGAGCAAACACATATACATATATTTTCTTCCCTATGGGATTAAGGTCCTTCCTTGTCCTTCTGCTCACCTGGTCTCCAATGTCATCTGGCTGACCCTTCACAGGGACTCTGGTTATGCCAGGGAGATCAATCAGAGTGAGGTCACACACATCAGGGGAGGATATTTCTAAAGTGATCAGATCATGGCAGATCCCCACCCCATCTCCAGCCAGAGCTTTCTGAGCTGTTTAGCAAATTACACAAAACTGCATAAGGAACCTATGTACATTAATAAGACTGTGGGACTGCTTTGGGTATAAGTTGTTACAGTGAATATAGATTCTTGCCTTCTCTGACCATTTTCTCCACCTGTGATGGATCATAAAATGTTTCGGAATGACCTGCATATGAGATTTTCCCCTCCCATTTCCCTTTTTTCTTCCTCAGTTTTAGCTCCAGAGGACAGCGAGTGACGATACCTAAAAGGTATCAAAGTGAAAATGAAACCAGACATCTATAATTTCACTTAAATATAGATTATTCAAATAGTGGGAAAAGAGACACTGCACTGATGGGGTCAGTTCCTTCAAACATAATAGATTCAAGACATTTAGCTATTGGAGTGAGCTGAATTTGTTGCGTCGGGCAGGGTTTCACAGTTGCAATCAGCCTAAATTGGAATAGGCAGATTTTTTCTTCAGAATTGCTAGTTAAATAGATTATTTTGGCTGATGTACACATAAGGGAGGTATTTTAGTGCTGCTGCTACACTAGTTCCAAAATGTCATAGCATAATAATAATTCTGCTAAATGACAGTTGCCTGTTACTTTAAATGTAGCACTTTTTTTGATTCATATTATTTAAATAGGCAACTATCAAAATGGCTTCCATCAGCCAAATCTAGCAGATTTTAAAAACCTTTTTTCTATGTGAGGTTATGAGAAAGTAAATTTACCACTGCCTCTCGGAAGGCCCACCCCAGAGAGCGCCTCCAGAACAGAGCTTTTTCCAGAACTCTGATCTCCTACTACAGCGATGGAGGGCAGATTCAGATCATTGTCAATGCCAAGCAGCCTCAGAGAGTCAATTAACTCAATAAAAGGCTGAACTTCATTTTGGAAGTAGCACTGGAATGTGACATTATTTTCTGAAGATGCATATTTGCTGACAAACAGAAAAACCAAAGTTATTACCAGCAATGGAAAAAAACATGAATTTTAATCTAAAGCCCAAAACCACCACTAACCTTTCCTCTGAATCTTGATGTGAGTCCATTACTTTACCTACAAAAGAATGAATGAGTACAATATTATGGATGCATCCATAAAAAATCTGTCACCTACTTCTGTTGCTAATGAGAGTTCTTATTTTATAAAATCAACGGAACAAAAGAGACTTAGCAGAAAGAGCCTTTCAATGATCGTCTCACAATGATTGAAATGTTTACAAAACACATCTAAGTCATGATCATAAAGGATATATGCTAAATGTTGAGAAAAAGAAGGCTCACTATTACTTACTGTATCAAGTAATTTGTAGAGCCCCAGTTTAGGTCAGCATACAACATTGGCATAGAAGACAAAGCAATAAAATGTGTCTTTTCTTGTCTACCAGTGAAATACTATCCACAGTGATTTGCATGTGACACCAAGAAGGCCAAGGTTCTTTCAGTATGTACATTTTATTATAGCTGTATCAAGCATATCTAAATTGCAATGGAATGTCCCTAGTTAAACATTGATATTGATATGATAGAGAATAGAAAGAACCGTTTCCCGACAGTCCAGGCCCACCAGTGTTTGACCTAGTTTCCTGTCTAGATAGCACCAAGCTCGAGAAGTTTCCACTTCTCTTATCTTTAATTGGGTAAAGTAATTAGCCTATACAGTTCTTTTGTTTATAACACTTAGTTTATATTATTGTAGTTGTGCCATTTTGTTTTGTAACTACAAAATAAAAGACATCATACATTCAATCGTCTGTATTACTTCATCATAGCTTTGTGGATTCTATTGGGGAATAGGGCTGGGTCTTGTCACTTTGCACCATGAGCTCCTCCCTTGATTAGTCTGTCATGCTGATTAAGATCAGTGTGAAGTTTAGTCTTATCTATTAAAGAAGCTCTCACTGTACATTTGTGCTTAGCTAGAATTGGTCTCGCAGGGCCAGAGTACTGAAAATACACATCTGGGGAAAAGCATGAGAATTGTTTTTGCTAAATGCGGGTTAGAATGAAGACTTTTAGAGTGAGAACAAACTGAGAGTGAAATTTCGAAATGAGTCTGATCATTTGTGTAGGCGGAGCTCGAAGTAGGGGGCGATGATGCGCTCGTCAACATTGTCCGACAGACAACAAACCTGTCGATAGCCCATGGATGTAATGTAAGTTAGCATTGCTGAAAAGTCCCCAGAAAAACTCCAATGAAGCAGACAGGTCTTGTGTTTGTGGAGACACATTACATGTGATACAAATAAATACCACCTCTGAAATTGGCCTTAATCCAATTTAAGAAATCAGAGTATGTTATATACATGACAACCTAAATAATCAGATAACTGTCAAAATCTGATCATTGGATTATTAAGTTCGTGTAAATGCACTCAGTCCACTATAGTTGGTATGAGATCATGTCTGGCTCTGAGAGACCAAGTGGGTGGAAGTTTAGGCCTAGACATACATAAAGAGAATATATGCATGGTACACAAGGTATTTCATTAGTTTCTTTAGGACAGCCCTACCAAAAGCATTCAAAGTATGTCATTAAAGGAAAACAAGAACATGTGGCGATCAGTGTGAACTCCCTGACCTGCCTCCATAGCCACAGTGCTCTGCCACACCGGCCTGCCACCTGCAGGTTTTTATTTGAGTCAAGCATAAGGACACCTCATATACACTGTTTGTCCAAAAGAATCCAGACATCTTTTCTAGTCAGTGAAGTTGCCATATGATGCCCCCAGTGCTTTCCCAGAAGAGTAGAGGCTGTTACTGCAGCAAAGGATGACAAACTCCCTATTAATACCCTTCATTTCACAAGATGTGGATCTGCTTGATTAGAATGAAAACCTGCTGTTACACCAGCACTTTGTGGGTAAGACTGGCAATCCCTGGTGTAAATCATCATTTACTAACCTCAAATCAACTTGGATTGCTACATAAACTCAGATAGGCTTGCTTAGGCCATTTTTTTAAAGGCAAACAGTCCTCTGAGGCTTTAAAGTGCTGTATTCAGGCACTTCCACTTTAACTACCTTTTTCAAAATAGGAAATTCTTATTATTGCTTGCTGTATTTTTAATTGTTTGCATTTATGGTCATGATATATGATGTTTTTACAAGCACAAACACACTTATTACCAATATAGATGGTTTTAAACTATGTGTGAAGGTGCACAGTACTGTAACGCTACACATCATGCCAATATTGTCGTATTCACAGATTCATTTTTTTCTGAGGTACATATTTAATTTGTTTTTTTTTATATTTTATGTATCAAAAAGTGTTTTGATTATACACACCTCTAATTTCCTTGTCTCTGGAAAAATACAATTCTTGTTACAAAACGAAAGATCACAAAGTAGCATGTACTTCTGCTGCATAGGGTTAGCTTTAACTCTGAACTGCCACATATTTAAGCCTACAACTTCATTTTCAACCCTACACAGTGCACAGAAGTAGTCTTGGGACACTCTCTGAATGCAGCTCATGTCTTGTTTATTTTGTACTCTTGCAAGTAAAAGTCATTCATATCCATCAGAAAAGTCGTAGCAGCCAGCGTTAACAACTAGGTTTACTAATTGAGATTCAAAGTGATAAATTAAAACTTAAGGCAAAGAAAAGTGCTCAAACATTAGCGGGACAAACATTAGCGGGACAAACATTAGCGGGACAAACATTTGCGTCTCTTTCTTTTGTGTGGGTTGGTATTTTGCAGCCTGTGTCTTCTTTTGAGTGATAGATTAGGTGTTCTAGTCATGGAGTGCATGAGTTTGCACAATTGATGCTCAACCAGGCTTTTAAGTTTTTCACTTTTGGATGGCCAGGTTGGCAGGTTTTCCAGCATATGCCATCTCTTTCTATGACCTCAGTACATTTTTCACCTTTGAATTTGTGAACTATCACCAGTTTTTCTCACAGACATTTTATTGCCAAGAGAAAATATTTTCTGACAGATTAATTCAACACAAATATTTTAAGTGTTGGAATGTGGCTTTCCAGGACCAGGATTAGCATTTAATATTCGTTTGAACATGACGTTGACATTTGGGCACTTCGATTGGTGTCCCGACATATATTTTTTTAAGCTTAAAAAAGAGTTAGATTAAAGTTTGGATTGATTGATAAGCGGTAATATTGAAATTATGTAATTTGGAATACGGTAAAGCACAATTTGTTGGTCCTTGGGCCAATTCTGAGGGGGGTGTCAGTGGTTCATAGTGGGCCGGTGATGGCACACAAATACAAAATAATTGACAAATCTGCTGATATTTTATATTCAATGGTACATGTTGTGAGGGTAGGCACCTAAACTTAGTCATGTTAATAATTCACCTAAAATATATTTTTTTTTCATAAAAAAAAAAGCGTTTGTTTTCTTGTGGGCTTCATGCTCTGTAGTGATAAACAGGAGGGCCTTGAAATGGAAAAAGGTTGAGAACCCCGGCTGTAGAGGAAGTGAAGTGCTTATCTTCACTTAGAAAATCAACAAAACGTGTCATTTGACCCGAGGTGCCTCAACTTTTGCACATTCCTGTATAGACTGGGCTTGACTCGGCAGTCCGTGAGTCGATACTTAGGCCGTCCGATTCACTGAGACGGACAGTCGGAAAGAATAGACGCCGTCTGCGGACGCGTCATTGCATATCGGCTGTGAGGTAGCGAATTCGTTCATATCTTGAAAGCTGATAGGTCAGAAAACAGCCCTAGATCCCGCCCACTCGGCTGTGATTGGCTGCCCAGGCGTCATTCATGACAGTCAGGAAGTACTGATGTACGAGGTTATTTTGCTGGACAATTTAATAGACGCCGCGTCCAATAATGTGTTTGATCATCCGGCGCTTTGTTCAATAACGCCAGTAACCTCACAGCCCAGATAGCTAGCTGACTCTCTAATAAGCAGAGGAGGCGGCATCCCCATCCTGAACTTTGTTTCATATTAAACACAGCGGGCTGTCTCTGTTATCTTCACGGTGTTATGCAATGTGATCTGTGAGGTAACTCTGAACTCTGCGCCGAGCTAACAGCCCTTAGCACTGCTAGCACCGCTCAGCTCGGGCAGTAAGGAGCCAGGCGAGCACTTCCTACGGATACAGCCGGTTGAAGCAGATTCACCAGGCTTTACTGCAGAGGACAGCTGCTCATCATCGCACCGAACGGGTCCGTAACGCTTGTTTACGACGATGTCTCTTTCAGCGGCGGCGCGGAGGTTAACGTTGGTCGGTTGGAGTCTTTCGCGGCGGAGCTCCTCCATAGTCAGCAAAACTTCTTCGAGGACTTTACCTTCACTGAGCAGAGACCGCACTCAGAGGAGAGAAATCACCTCCTCCAGTGTCGTGCAGCCTCTCAGGTAAGTCAGGGAAGGGGGCATTTCTCTGGCCCGATGCCCACTCGCCCTGCTAACTTAGCGAGCCAGCAGGTTAGTAGCTTAGCTAACTTAGCCGGCTAAGCTAACCGGTACTTGACTTTGACATGCAAGTTAGTTGTTGAGCGTTAGCTGGTATAGCTATAGTATTTAGCTGTGGCTAAACCGGCTAGAAAATGTGAACCCACTAGACAATAGGTTTGTGTAACTTTAGTGCTCAGTTCAAGGTCAGCTGTATTACAGAAGCTTAGAGCTGGAATATAAACAGAAAACGGACAGGTTGTGTTTTTGAGTTTCTCAGAGTGCAACAGTGAACAGGGCTCTAGCTGCTCTCATTCATTTGGGACTTCGTACTGGGCAGCTGTCTGAGAGAAGAATTTTCTTTTTAAATTAATTATTATAATATATAATAATAATAATATATAATAGTATAATTAATGAATGAATTAACTAAAAAACAAAACAGATGTGTCATTGTTTCTTTATCAGATAGCTGCACAGTGCCAAGTAAAAAGCCTTATCTTCACTAAGAAGAAGCCCTGTCTTCACTAAGAGTGAAGGTAACATAGCTTATCGTGGCTGGAATCTTTTGTCATATTAGGCTGCGTTCAGAGATTGGAGAGGAATTTGTGCCGTACTGAAAAGCAATCACTACAGTGTAAAAGCATGAAATACAACACAAACTTTTCCATAGTGACATACAGAATACATGCCAAAATGAAAAGCAAATCCTCTGTCGCATTGCTTTCATGTCACCTCTTTACTGAAAACAACACATGAGGATGTGCACTTCAAAAATAAAATGCTGAATTTGTGTCAGAATTGAATACAGTCCACCTTGAAATGTGGTGAATGCACGGCTATGCTGCTTTCCACCATGCAGTACTTTAAACAGATTTGCCTCGTTGAAATGCAGTTATAACAGGAAAACAGTGAAATACAATGCACACATAACATCACTTTTCTGTAGGTGACATGCAGAATACATGCCAAGAGGAAAAGCAAAACCTGTGTTACGTTGTTTTCATGTCGCTTGACCTCTGTTTGTACTTCAAACATGTTGAAATGCAGTGCACACACGAGGTTGTGTTAAAACTGTAACATGCGAAAAACATGGCAAAGTGAAAAGATCCATTACATTGATTTAACGTTGTTTTAAGTACTGCACTGTGAAAGGCAATAGCATTACATTTTAAGGTGGATTGAATCTAGCGTTTCATTTAAAATGCAAATCCTGCTGTATAGCTTTTCAGTAAAGCGTTCAAGGGACGTGAAAGCAAGTAATAGAGGGTTTGTTTTTCATTTTGGCACATATTCTGCATGCCACTGTAGAAAAGATATGGCATTGCATTTCTTGTTTGTCCACTGTAGTGACTGGTTTTCAATTTGGCACAAATTCTTCTCCACATGAGTTGCAGCTGATAGTGTGAAGGAATAGATTTCCAAGACTTTCTCATGACCCTAGTCACCCTGGTCATGCCACAGAACTGGTTGACCTCCTCATGTTGTTGTTGGGGGTGGTTTCATGTATTTTTACTTTGATGTTTTCGTAGTTCTTATATACAGCAGAATAGCAACAGACAAACAGGCACATCTAGCAATAGTGCTTCAAGAAGACTAGACATGAAATAATTCCGTAGTATCAGTGGGTGATGTTGAAAAAATATATGATGATACTTCAAGACATTTTCATGACACGCTATATGTTATGATACTTAATTTGTTCAGTGCATGCAGTAGTTCAGTGTTCTTTAAGTATGAGAACCACAACATACTCAGAAAGACACATTGAGACCAATTGTGGCATCCTTACAGAAACAAAATAGTTCACAGGTACACGTCAGTTGAGTTTGAGCAGTTTTTGTTTTACATTTCAAAGAGTAATTTGCATTATGGCTTAAAAGAAAAGGACCCTCGTTTCAGTGATGCATTTCCCAGTAAAATAATTGTTCATTGCAGTTAAAGCTGGTGTTTCTACTAGTGCAGAAAATGAAGTATTTTTAGCTAATACTGTTACTAATGATATCTGTGGTTGTGTGACCTAGAATCGTTAGTCACATTAAAAAAGTTTTTTACCAAATTCCTGTTTCACACCCCTTTACATTTCATTTCTGGCGTTATGTTTAAGGTGTAGTAGAATAGCCTGCGTAAGGCCCCATACCAGCCACATTCCTTGTGGCGTTTTACAGTCCCGTTTCCAAAAAAGTTGCGTCACTGTGCAAAATGTAAATAAAAACATAATGCAGTGATGTGCAAATCACTTAAACCCTATATGTAATAGAAAATAGTACAAAGACAACGTTAATTTTCTTGGTTTTTTAAAAAAATTAATTTGAATTTAATGCCAGCAGCACATTTCTACACATTATTTACATTTGTTTTCCAATTTGTTAAATCAGTTAAAGTTCATTCTCCCATAATGTAACCGCTTTGTGTCTTATTTGGCAGTTGTAATAAGTTACATTGGAATGAAGGCCAGATCAGATCAAACTATATTTGTCTGAATAAATCAGGCAGGTGATTTATTTCAAACCAAAAGGATATTTTCTTTAACAAAAAGGAAATATTGCATATTGGCCTGGCCATCATAGATATAATAATAATAATAATAATAATAATAATAGTAATAAGCAGCTTTATTGTGTAGCAAATAAACATACACTGTACATAAATGTAGCTCAATGCAGCTTTACAGAAGATTAAAAGACAAAAAGAGAGAGAAATCTACACAAACAAGATTACGTGAACATAAAAGCAGGGAATGTGGTAGTGGTGTTGTAGCAAAGTAATGATAATATCAAATAAATAAATAACATAATAAAAATATCAATCACTTATTAAAAAATAAATGCAGTAAAACAAGTAATGAAAGAACGTAAAAACAGCAGACTCATGAGAAACAAAGTTGGTCAAAATATTCAGCTGCTTCTTTAAATTACGTACTGATATAAAAATTGTGGTTAATCTGTTCTGAGAGACTTTGAAGAATAAAAAAACAGGTGGAACTTTGTAATGTGATATAGTAGTGTGTACTTTCGTCCACTAGAGGGCAGCATGCTCTCAATCTTAGCGATGCAGAATTTTGGCACAGTCTGTCACTTTTTCTTGTTTGTGGATTATAACAGGGGTGTCCAGTCTTATCTGTGATGAATCTAATTGTTTGATAACTGAGACTAATTGATCAGGCATGATGCAGCTTGTTTGGAATGAAAACCTGCAGCCACACTGACCCCTTGAACACTGGATTATTTATAAAGTAGTCAAGTTACACATATTGACCAATTGTTTAACATATTTTATTTCTCTTTCACCAGGTCAGAAAACAAGGTGACTGTTAATTTCATCAATCGAGATGGAGAGAAAATTACTGTCAAGGCCTCCCCTGGTGAATCCCTGTTAGATGTCGTCGTTGATCAAGACCTTGACTTCGATGGGTTTGGTGAGTGCATACATTTTCTCCCTTAACTTGTCCATATCATCAAAAAGAGTTTGATGTAGTATGTAAACATTGCCAAAGTTTTAAAACATGCACTCACTACACAGTACACAGTCTGTATATGTAAACTAGCAAAATAGCCCATTTTACATGAAAACCAACACATTTATATAAATTCAGTCTACAGCAGTTTAGTCCCACCCATTCACACTAAAGGAGTGTTTCAGCCTGGACTGCTTTTAAAATGAGACACAATACAGGACAGCCAATCAGAACAGAGGTCATGTACATATGTTAGTGTTACAGGCACAGTATTAATAAAGTTTATTTAATACTAAATTTGGTCAAATAAAAATAAATTAGGACTGTTTTGATGCATATAGCCACATAAACGTTAATAAGTGGACCTCTAAGTAAAAATAGTAAAATATGAAAAAATGTAGAATATGTGCCCATTAATATCTGTCTGAAGTGTCAGTATGAATTAGCCCAATGCTATTAACGCTCCTATATCTATAACTAAATAAGCTGTGTGTAATACATTGAGGGTATTTTACTTCATTCATTCATTTTTATTTAAAGCAATCTTGTGCATAATTTGTAAAAACAGTGAAGTCACATGACCAGTACAGTAAGTCTCCATTTAGAAAAGCACAAATAACTGGTGTAGCGTTTTACAACTTTAAAGTCGGAGAAAGCTTTTACATTTTCTTCTTTAATGACTATTCTGTTCTTTATCAGGTGCATGTGAGGGAACTCTAGCTTGCTCCACCTGTCACATCATCTTTGAGGAAGAGACTTACAAACAGTTAGGACCTATTAGTGATGAGGAGATGGATATGCTGGATCTTGCCTATGGTCTCACAGACACGTAAGTTGCTTTTTCTGCTGATCTGACAGTTATGTTTATCTCAGTGTTCATGGATGGGATTGGGAAAGGGGGAGCTGATTTGAGAGCAGCACAAAATGACAAATTTAACCAACGTTAGTGGCACGATGTGGGTGGGCAATGATGGTATCGCTAGCATGAAAAATTACACACTTTTCTGAGTTTGTCATGGGCGTCATCAGTATCTCTAGAATGCAGAACAACTACATGTATCATAAAACAGATTTAGACCAATTATAGACCTGTTTTATTAGGCACTGTCCCTTTTAAACCAGTATGGGTACCTATATTGAATCCAGTTAATTTTTTTTCCTTTTGATATCCGATACAGCATTTTCTGCTGATATTGGCCTGCTTCTGATACCTGAATTTGAATAAGTATTGTCTCTTCTTACCAATTTTTAGTAAGTTATATATTTTTTTATCCTATTTCTTCTAAAATAGTTAAAAATTTTGCAAGCGTTGAACTTGAAGTCATTGTAAATGATAGTTTTTTTAAATGTGCACTGCTTTTTTTGTCTGTTCTAACTTATTGGTGAACTTGGTGAACTTGGTGAACTGAAATATCCCCAAGATTCACAAGGACCTCCTCCTGTGAATTCAAAGATTAGAACTTTTGTCCGCAAGTTCTTACTTCCTCAAACGTCAGAAAGCACAACCAAAAACAAAGAACTTTTATTTTGACATGTTTTACGAAAGTGGGGCCAGGGGATCGCATCATAAAGAAGACCCCAAGTTTTTATTATAATTACGTGTATTTATTTTTTAAAAATGTAAGTAATCTCAAATTCAAGAATAAAGGTTTCTACGGGTGTCTAAGTAGATGCCTGCAACCAGACCATCAAAGTTTAATAATGGAAACAGGCAATTAAAAGCTTTGATGACACTAACTGTATTTAAGAAGTTTAAAGTGCACATAGATATAAATGTAAATATCTGTGCAGATAGAACAATGCACATTATATCCTTTTTAATAAGATTTTTAAAAATTGTCATTTTGAAAATCTTAATTGTCACTGGTCCCTATTACAGGAAAGGTAAATTAAAACAACCAGTCAGTTCCTGCGCAAATCATTGTAGGGTTTTATAACATTAGTGCTGTTACCTCTGTTATGCTGAAATGATGTGGTATTAGTGCTGTAACATACTAATTCACTTATTTCTTTATTTCTTACCTGATATGTCTGTAAACGGTCAGGCAAAGTATGATATACAGTCTTTGTTACAGGCTGTAATAACAGTGAAACTAAATGGTATTAGAACTGTCAAATACCAGAAGGAAATAAGTAAGTTTGTGTCTCAGTTACTGCATCTCACACCAGGTGAAAACATTAGTCTTTCCAAAAAACAATGTGGATAATTGTGCTGAAATGATTACTGAGTTACTGCATTATAATCACTCATGGCTGTTCTGTTATGTTTACATGTTGGCTGACTTCCAGACAAGTGTAGGTAGCCAGAAACAGATGAGGTAAATATACTGAGATTGTACAGAATCAGGGCTGGAAAATGCAGCATTGCATATTCCTTTTGTGTTACCTGTTAACAAAACACTATTACTCTGTTATAAAGCACAGATCTGGCAAAATGCTCAGAAATCAAGACTCAAACCACACCACATATATCTTTATACAACATGTTAAGCTTTCTTTATCTCATCTTAACTTATTAATTATTTATATCTAGAAAATTAGCATGTTACCATTAACCATAACCATATTATTACTGGCTTCTGACCAATACAATTCTAAGCTAATTCTTTAGTAACAACTTTAAAATCAGCATGTAATTTTTTTTAGGCTGTAAAGTGCTACTGGGATTACTTATTATGTTTCACTCCAGATGTTACCTTTTAATTTAAACCTAACTTTAAGCCTTATTAAAAGAATGCCACTGTGTGAATGACCCCTAGTACTCCCATAACAGCAGAATTCAGGGGAAATAATTAGGTCAGGGTAGTGGGACTAACGTGAAAGGATATTAAATCTAACAGGTCTGTGGCATGGATAAGATTTAGATCATTACATTCTCAGAATTCATTCATTCAAGGGAATTAATGTAGAGAAATGCCAAAAATTAGGAAGAAAGTAAATGGATCTTACAAGACCTTAAGTCTCACCTATCCAGACTTTGAGTTTGTGTCCGCCTGAGCCGATCTGTAATGTCACAAGAAGATTACTAATGAAGCAGATTGTTAATCACCGTCAGTAGAACAGTCGGATTAGAGCCTAATGCCTTATTGGTTGCACTGGGGATTGTGTATGGACAGAGCTGTGCTTGTTGTTGCTGTTCATTTATTGTGTTGACAATGTGTCTATTAGCCTAGTTTCCTCATGAAAGTGTTCATTGATCAGATTTTGGTAATGCGGTCAAATTAAAAGATTTCTGTCCGGTTTTTATTGTGTAATGGTGTAGTTTAATTTTTTTTTGTTCTTTCAGTTCTAGGACGGAGCTTTTAATGGTTAAGGCCGAGCTGATTAGTCAATAGCTTTCACTCTGCAGGTCTGTTTTCATGAAGAATTGGCCTTGAACTTTGTCTCAGATTTAAACCTTGTCTCAGTTGATAAATGAGCCATCTAGTAGTATGTCCTTCTTTGCTTAGTGAACATGGAGGATATTTCTTTATTTGTTATTCAGAAGTTTCATCTTTTTCCCCCTAAAATTGTAACATAAACTACCATACATTTCATCTGCAAATGCCTGTAGGCAGAACTGTGATTGTTAATTGTTAAGATGTGTAAAGTGTTAAATATGAATAAATTATAGCTGGTCTCTGCCAAGCTGCACTTTCAAACTTAATTATTCTCTCAACAAGGACTTGAACTCATTGTACTTGTGTTTTTCCAATTTCTTAAACACCACATAATCACTTGATTTCAGTGTATGTGCGATCTACTTTTTACTGCAGCTTTTTCACTTTTCACTCAGATTGTCTCAACCCACTTATGCACCGGTTGAATGAAACCGGGTCACATGAAAGCAACAGATATTTCAGTAATTGACTGAACTGTTAATTACATGTTTGATAAGGGCTTGCATGAATAATTTAAGTATTCAGAATATTTGTTTGTTACATTCGTATTTGTTTCTACAATAATGTTCATCAGCAAAGGCCTTTAGAGAGAGCTGCTATTGTTAATATATGGTAAATGTTAATAAAAGAGTAGTAAATAAAATAGTATCTGGTTTATTTGCATCATAAATCCATGCCAGGCAACTGTGTCACAACAAACTACACTCTCTTTCCATGAAGCCTCTAAAACTAAAGGAACACACATGCCTGAGAAATCATGTGTGGCAGGCCTAAATTATCAGGTGATAAGACAAATGGTCAAAATTAAGAGAATCATCTCAAATATGTACAATATTGTGCAAAAGTCAGAAACCACCCATTTGTTTTTTTAATTCAAGTCAAAATGGCCATTTAATATGAACAAACAGAAAATGTGTATGTTCAGAAAAAAGCCTCAACAACTAAATGTAATACCTTTATTGTGGCTTCCACTCTTTTTGGGAGTCTTGCTTTCCGTTTTTTTGTTTTTTTTTAATCTGCAGGGATTTTTCCATACCTTCTAAATTCAGTATGAGAGTTTGGTTGCATTTAAGTGGTATTTTAATATTTCATATTGAATTAGAGAAGATTGCAAAATGTAAGGATATTCACTGGTACTTTGAAACCTCACTGTAAGTAACGCCCTAAAACAGTCTCTTGTTTCTAGGGAATTTCTCCAAGCTAAATAGCTTATTCGTTATACAAAGTACAGGCTGATTGAACTCTTAGAATGTGTTTATAAAATTCAAGGTAATTTACCTTGTTAAGCCAGTTACCTTAAAACAGTGGTCACCAGCCCTGCTCTTGTAGATCTGCCTTCCTCTTGAGTCTTATTCCTACCACAATCTGACATGCCTTTCAGAAGTCCCTGATTGGTTGAATCAGATGCTATAGTGTTAGGTAAACGGTGGCAGCAAGTTAGATTCAAGCTGGAACTAAACTTTGCTGCAAAGTAGATCTCCAGTAGGAAGATTGGTGACCACTGCTTTAGCACTGCATTTAATGCACGTAGCATTTGGTGACGTCTGTCTGATGCATGATGTTAGTAAAAGGCCTGCTAATTGCAGCCATACCGAACCCAACACCGCTGCAAGCTTTTAGAGACTGGCATTGCAATAAATGATTGCACAGAACGGTTGCAAATTGACAGCCAAAGACACGCGTAAGGTCTGAAACAAGGGCTTTAATAATGCACCACGTTAAGACTTGAGTCTGAGTCACTGTTCAAGATTCTGTGTCTAGAATGTCATCAGCATATGAAGAATGAACCTCAAGGAACGTTCATAGATGTGTCTGAATGGCATTTGATCATAGTGTGTTTAGTTTTAAAATCTGGCAGTCATTTATTTAAACATTAAAGAGGAATTCAATCGATTTTTCAAAATTTGCCCATAATTCAGTCTTTAAGATGTAAACAAAGTCATACAGAGTGTGAAGTGAAATGCTCTGTTCTATAGAAACTTGCTGAGTGGTGGTGATGGGAACCAGATGCCAGAAGTGTTTAAAACCTCCCTCCTAGAAGATTATTATGTGAAGTGGTTATGATGACGTTGCCTGATGTCTAAGACATTGTTTGTCAATAGTTTTGAGATACGTTTTGGACCTAAAATGTGTTTCTTAAAAAAATCACGAGGGTACATGCAGGGAGTTGTAAACTAAAATAGAATCCAAAGAAAACATTTTTCAGATTTTTCTTTATTTTGCAATCATTAACATTACATATTAACACTCAGAAAACACATGTAAGGTTGGATAGTAAATAAAATGACTCTTTTTGCGTTGTAGATGTCACCGTCTCTGGTTTGTATCTTCACTACTGTTGAAGTTTCTCTGAATGACTTGGTTTACATCTCAATGACTGAATTATGCAGCAGTGTAGATTTATTTAAAATAATTTAGAATGAAGTCCATGGAATTCACCTTTAACTTCTCATGTTTTTTGAAAATAATAATTTGGCTAAGTGGAATTTTTTTTTAAAACAACACATTTATCATGAAAGTTGTCATCATTGCACTCCTACAGGAAAGCATGGGGCAAGATGCTTTGCATTAGAACATGTTATACATATTGTCTTTCTTATTATAAGTTCCATTTAAATTCAGTATTGTCACACTAGATAGAATTTCCCCTGAATTAAACTGAATTAAAGTGTATTTCTTCTCTTTTTGTCTTCTGTCCATAGGTCCCGACTGGGTTGCCAGATTTGTCTCACAAAATCCCTTGATGGTGTCACGGTGCGTCTGCCTGAGAGTGTGGCGGATATCAGACAGTCAGATGGCTCTGCCTAGTTCCACTTTCATCTGCCTACAACTACTACGTCCATGTAATTAGCATATACCAATGTAAATTGAGGGATTCAAAGAGAACGCAAATAATGGATGTGCAATGGTATTAATCCATTGCCTTATGGCTACAGTGTCTGGGATGTAGTGTAAGGGCCCACACGAAGATCTCCATGCAGCTTATAATCTGTTTACCAGACAGTAGTGAGAGATCGTAAAAAGTACATCTTAACGATCCACTGGATTTTAATTATGTTCATTATGTTAACATGCAGTAAAGTTTTGGCGATATGAGATATTGATGCAACAGCAACAATAATGTTGATTATGAAATTGCCATAGAGTGCTTAATAGAAGTCCCCGACACATCATCCACTAAAAAGGCAACAAGAAAACAAGATCTTTACAATCCCGAAATGTGAGACGTTTATTATTCATAGGTTTTAATAATGAGAAGTTACTTTTAAGATACAACATACAAGGGATATTCTGAGCACATTAATCAACCATATTATGGTGTATTAGACTGTGTAAGTAGTATACTAATAATGCAGAACAGCCTTTATATAATCTTCTATTGAGCATCACTTGCAGCTGTTTATTAACTAAATATAAAATAAATGACTTTGTCTTTATAATTACACCAGTGTTGTCATATTTGAATTTACCTCCACTGAACCACAGTATTCTACTGAATGCTATATTATGGCTGTAATTGTTGCTCTCACAACAACTTAATTTGATTACAATTCTTGAGTAAATGATTTAGAGCACCATCAAACAGGATTTCCAAAAACTTGGAAATTTATTGACTAGATTCTGGTGCTCCTGATACACCAATTCTTTCAAACTCTTTCTTTTAATTAACTGAATGTACGATTTAATTGATTCCTTTTCGTGTCGTTGCTTGGTAGCATTCTCTGTGAACACGGCTACGCGAGAAAGTAAATCAAAGCCAATGTACAAAAATTCATTTAGAGTTTATGCTGCCAAAGTTAACCAAATCCATCTTAACAGCCTCTCTTTTCTGTTCTGTTAAAGTTGGCTGACTAATAGCTAATTGTCATTGGCTGATATGTTCTTGGAAAACATAGGGATATTGGCATCTGCCCAGAGTTTTGATATTGGTGCACCCCTACTGTTCACTACTAAAAATTTAGTAGAACTTGTCATCAAATGATGATTGGCTGAGGAATGGATTGTGTGGTTTTGTCTCAGTTAGAGGTTGTATCATTGACTTTAGTTATTAGGGATGTTGGCTGTTGTGCATCATTAAGATGGCCATTATGAGCAACAGGTGCCGTGTTTGTCATGGAGCCCTTTAGTGGGACTGTATAAACCATATAAAACCAACTTAAGCCCTGTAGTGGGACTGATTAAACCATATAAAACCAACTTTATCTCTATGGTGGGACTGTTTAAACCATATAAAACCAACTTTAGCTCTATAGTGGGACTGTATAAGCCATATAAAACCAACTTTATCTCTATAGTGGGACTGTATAAGCCATATAAAACCAACTTAAGCCATACTGTGGGACTGTTTAAACCATTAAGAACCAGTGTCTCTTTGTGAGTTTATTTGCTTTTGCCTGAATTTGAATTCCAAGCCTACGTCACTCCTTTTGCTTTGACAAGTTTTATATGAATGACTTCTGGTCTCGGGTCAGAAGATGAAAGGCTATGAAGAGTGATTCAATGGGTAGTGGGGGAAGCCCTAGCTAGTATGATCATCCTCTATTCCCCACTGTCCCTATAGGTCACTCACCCAATGCCGACATTCACATAAAAGAGGAGGTGGCTCTGTGTGAGGAGGAAATGTCAGCTTTGAAGGCCATCTCAAATTTGAATAGGAAAACACAGGCAGGTGAATTCCACGTGGACAGGAGTGAAGGGGACACTTTTGAACAGATGGGGGCTGGCGATGGACTGGAAAAAGGGTTTACTGAGAGAAATGACATCTTTTTTTGCCCTCTTTTAGGGGATAAAAATTAAATTAGTAAATTAGTCAGTAACAGGCTGTGTTATTAATATGGGAGATTTTTTCTAAATTACTTTTCATCTTATTTTTCAGTACCTGACTTTTGCAAGCATTCCATATAATAACTTTCTGTGAGGAAGCTTTTAGAGGCACTGAACTCTTCAGACATCTGGTTCCTATCACCACCACTAGAGCAGAGCATTTCACATCAAACCACTCTAAATGACTCTGTTTACATTTTAACCTTTAACTATGCAAATATTTTCAAATGCAGAAAAATCAAAGAAAGTAAAGCAAGTATTGGTTCTACTTTGTTTTTGCTCGATGAACAGACTTCATTTTACAGCCAGGTCATGTCAGTTTTCTCTATTAGTAAAATATTAGAGCTTAACCTAATAATCGTGTCAACAGGTTGCTATTATTGAAAGCAAATAGCAGTTGTTGATTCAGCCAACCCTGTTCAACTCACTGTACAAGCAAACTGTTTAAACTTTACAAAAATACCTGTGCTGCATAACTACAAATATTTTGACAAAGGATGGCGGTGGATGTTTGTACTCATCTGTCCGGTTCAAAGGTTCAGCTGCGGGTGACTTAGATAGGATGGAATTTGGCGGAGTGTCAAGTAGATGAGAGGGTTTGTTGTGGAAGAATAATTCTGTTCATTTTTCACAAATTCACAGACGTGTTACCAGTTTGTGATGTAAACTGTAATCTGGAAGTTCTGGAAAAACACCTGTTTTTTTATACTATTTCTTGGATTTAACGTTGAAGGACAGCTCTTTACCAAAAGAGACTGATTTTTCATTTTGAATGTAGTGATAAAAACATACTTTCATATACAGTTTTTAAAAGTTTGTGCACCCCTGGTCAAAATAAGTGTAAAAATAAGTGAAAACATCCTCTACAGAGAACATACTTCTGCACATTTTAATGCAAAATAACTGTTTACTTGCTGAGTTTAACACATTGGGGGAAAAAACACATAAAATATTCACATTTTAATTTTTCTAAAATGTGAAACTCATTAAATAAATACAAATTGTGCATTAAAAACGCCATATTTAAGCGTGTTCTCCATAAAGGAGTGTTTAACTTATTTTCACTTAGAAAATCAACAAAACATAATTTGAGCAGGTGCAGCCAAACTTTTGCATATGACTCTATATTGGTTCACATATGTGATGTGAGAAACTAATATTTTGTTAACTTCATTTCTAGCCTATTAATCATAATGTGGCATTCATATTGCTTGTATATGTAAAGTTCACTCCCAACAAAAAGGAAAAAAAAAGCCTTTCATATATTTATTATTTAAATTACACAAAAGCCTCCAACACTATGTATAACATCAAATCCGTCAGTATCAGTATTTAATTTGTGCACACTTTTATTTTTGTGCACTCTGCTGCCACTTTAACACTTCTATCCTTCCAAACTTAAAAACAACCAGTTCCAGCTGTGTCATCTTAACAAAAGCTGTTCCCAAAGCACTCACTGACATTATAACTGCGATCCAAAAGCTCGCCTGTGGTCCAGGTGGGCTGCATTTCTAGACCACTACATCATCCAAGGCTGTTCCAATCAGAAGGATCCTTCGAATACAGCAGAGAACTGCAGCACACATTCTATTTCTTCTGTCACCCATAATTCTTTGCGTACGCGTCTGACCCGATAAAAGATCAGCAGATGAAACCAGCTACTACACTTTATTAAGAAGGCCTGTAAAATGTATAGTAAAATATACAGTATGTCATTTCTGTAGTTGTGTATCTGTTTAGAGGGTGTAAACTGAATACAGGGTGTAAAATCCACCTACTTTCAGTGAGTTTAACAGTTTTGCTTTGCTTGCCAGTTCATAATTCACATCAAGTGAATTTTCTCCATCAAGTTTTCCTCTCTGATGACAGGACAACATCTTGGGAGACCATTCCATTTTGCACTATGTAACACAAACAAGGCACCTGCAGTCTGGCCTTTGGAATGCAGCTTATGTTCCCCTTCAAAGAGACACTAACATTCACACAAGCAACTACACAAACAGACTTTAACTCCATGCAGATTTTGTTCTCATGTGCATCTAAAATAGCTTTTACTGATTTTAGATATATTTCACTTGCATAAAGAAGATGAATGTCAAAGGAAAAGTGAATAAAAGTTCAAAAAATGAAAGAATTGAAAGTCAAAATGGGACTCCTAGCAACCATACAAGATCTGGTAGGCCACCAAACTTGTCATCATCAGATTAAGGCATTTATTGAGAGAATTCCTTTTAATAAGCTATATATACACTCACTGAGCACTCCATTACATACACTTCCTTATATCTACACTCATGGTCCATTTTATCAGCTCCACTTACTATATAGGTGCACTTTGTAGTTCTACAATTACAGACTGTAGTCCATCTGTTTCTCTGCATACTTTGTTAGCCCCCTTTTACCCTGTTCTTTAATGTTCAGGACCCCCACAGAGCAGTTCACTTCTGTCTGATCCACTCGTACCAGCACAACATCAGTGTCACTGCAGTGCTGAGAATGACCCACCACCCTAATAATAACTGCTATTAATAATCATATAATCAACTATATATATATATATATATATATATATATATATTTATACTTTCTATTGGGAAGTGTTCATGCCAATCCCTAACCCCTAAATTTTAACTTGTAAAGAAAGCAATACTTACATACTTTTAGCAATGTTATTGTTTAAGATCTTTTTCATTTCATTTAAAGTGAAGTTGAAACATTTAGATTTATCATGAATTTAATTGTTAAATAAAAATCCTGTTCCACGTTTTTCATGTCACTCCTGAAACACAAAGAGCTTTAGTTCATAGGTGGTGCCTTATTTTAGCCACACCCCTGTAGAAGTGAGACTGCATCCCTGTCCCTCATGGCCACATGGTGAGCAGTTAGATCCAACTGTTTTGAAGTAAATGTGTCCCAAAGTCTGAAAATCAATCTGTAACTTTAAGGATTGTCACTACCAAAACACATTTCCAGCAATTTAGAAATCTTTTTTTGTTTTAATGAAAAATATTACGATTTTGTGCGTGTACAACTGTTCAAAGCTGTGTTTGATAGTCATGTACTGGCTAGCATTTTTGAGTTCTTCTCAAAATTAGATAAAATTGTCTCAAAACAGTCAGTACCGAAACAATTGGTTAAGTTTCTGTAGTGTTACAATTGTTCATTCATGTTTGTTCATTTATTTTCAGAAAATAAACATAATTAAGGTGTAGTGTCACTCAGAAGGAAAGTCCAAGTCAGTTAAAAGTTTTCAACTCTGAACCAGTTTGGTAGAATGATCCCTATACCATGATCACACTTTATGAAGTAACACTGTAAAGTGTATAAATGTGTAAAGGCTAATATTCATATATTCTCGAGGTGATATTTTTCATAAATGTGACATTTTATTATGATCGTTACAAACCACAAGATACAAATGACCAGTCGTCTGTTGCAATTGCAAATACCTTCTTAAGACAGCAGCTGCAAAGGCTTGTTCATAAATGCATTATAGCCTTAAGACACTATTTGAAGCTTTACATAAATATAAATAAAAGCATCATATGAACACAGACACAAACGTCATATAAACATAGACAGGCAGAGGTGCAGTATTTTATATCGATATGCAATTGGTACCATGTTACACATAATCACCCTATAAGGTAAAACATGTACAAAGGATTGGCAGCAATGTTACTGAAAAAATATGAAATATCTCAATATATCATTTTGAAAAACAAAATACTCTGCACATTAAGACATTTTAGATTTGGCTCTGCTTTCTATGCACACCAGCATTCATTCACACTCATACCATAACTATTCATAGTCTTAGATTCTTGAAAAATATATGTCTAAAGCATAAATACACTACTTACAGATGTGATATTCTCTTACTGCACACAAACTTAGGATTGGCTTATTTGTTTTCATACGAGCATCTATCAGGTAGGAAATTTACATCATATATTTGACAAACTGCCCTTCGTCTTAATTGTATAATGTTAGCCATAAAGTTCTCATCAAAACCTACTGAAAATGCGCTAGTTGATTATTTACACTTGAAGGAAAAGTTTGGCAAAAAAAAAACATGATTTTTCACTCAGTTGATCAGTCAAGACGTTTTGGTGTGTTAACTTTGCTTTTTTGGATTAGCACTGGAGCTGCTAGGCTAACAGTGATAAACACAGGAAGTCAATAATCACCCAAACCGATTCCACAAATACATGATCATACATGGATAATCTACGTAAACTTTTTTAAAAAAAATTACGAGTTAGTCATAATAAGTCATACTGTATTCTAAACCACAACAGCTTATCTGTGCAACCAGCATCAAGACCTCGATGTGGTTTGAGCTGACTGATTTTTTGGGCATGTATTGACAGCGATAGTTTGGGTGATTATTAATTTCCAGTGCTCTGGAAATTTGGACACCAATCATGTCTTGGCGGATTGAACTGCGTTTAGAGTAAGTAGAAAGTCATGTAAATGTGTTTTCTCACCAAACTGTTCTTTTAATAATGCAGGAAACTTTAGTGGTCACAAAAATTGCACAAGAAAATACAGAACTAATTACATATCTACACACTGTAATGTTTTGCAACACCAAGCATTATATTAATCCTTTTAATATACTAAAGCTAACCATTCTAAAACCAGTTTTGTTTTGATGTAACAGTAAGAATGGATCTAGAGTAAGCTAAACTACATCTACACTTACACTGCAAGGGCTACTGAAAATAGAGTATCAATTAAGGATCCAAGTGGTTTTGGAAACATAAACATCAGAGAAGTCAATCTATCATAAACGTCAACGTCTATGTTTATGTTCGGTCTATATTTTTATTTTACTTAGCACAGCGTTTAGTTATTTAATCAGTAAGATAATGCAAACACCTAGTCTAGTGTGGCATCGCGTTCCACTTCAGTACATTTGATCGGATTGATAATTAAGATAATCCAGACGCTTATAAGAAGTGCAGCAGATAATCACAGTTGCCTTTAAAGACTGGACACTCCAAAATTACAAATAAGATGATCAAAAGAATTACATTTACATTTACAAGGACATGGCAGAGGAAAGTAAGTATACACCAGACCACACCTGCTTCCAATCATAATATTTACAGCTGTATTTCTCTTAATTCCACAGTCCTAGAGAACCTAGCATATTCTGTGATTTCCTGATCATCAAGAACCTATTAATTAATCGAACACACCAAATACACCGATCAGGCATAACACTATGACCCCATCCTTGTTTCTACGCTCATTGTCCATTTTTATCAGCTCCACTTACTATATAGATGCACTTTGTACATCTACAATTACAGACTGTAGTTCATCTGTTTTTACTATTTGGGTGGTGGATCATTCTCAGCACTGTGTTAGTGTGTGTTGTGCTGGTCTGAGTGGATCAGACACAGCGGTGCTGCTGGAGTTTTTAAATACCTCTGTGTCACTGCTGGACTGAGAATAGTCCACCAACCAAAAATATCCAGCCAACAGTGTCCTGTGGGCAGCGTCTTATGACCACTGATGAACGACTAGAGGATGACCAACACAAACTGTGCAGCAGCAGATGAGCTACTGTCTCTGACTTTACATCTACAAGGTGGACTGACAAGGTAGGAGTGTCTAACAGAGTGGACAGTGAGTGGACATAGTGTTTAAAAACTCCAGCAGCACTGCCGTGTCTGATCCACTCATACCAGCACAACACACACTAACACACCACCACCACGTCAGTGTTACTGCAGTGCTGAGAATGATCCACCACCCAAATAGTACCTGCTCTGTGAGGGTCCATGGGGGTCCTGACCACTGAAGAACAGGGTGAAAGGGGGCTAACAAAGTATGCAGGGAAACAGATGGACTACAGTCTGTAATTGTAGAACTACAAAGTGCTTCTATATAGTAAGTGGAGCTGATAAAATGGACAATGAGCGTAGAAACAAGGAGGTGGTTTAATGTTATGCCTGATTGGTGTACAATTAAAAATTAACAGATGTATTCAGGTGTGATCAAAGCAGGGAGAAACACTCCAGGACTGAATCTGGGAAACGGCCAGTCACTTAAACGTAAGACTCCTCCGCAAAAAGCATTTTTTCGAAGTCCTCCAGCCGTGGGTCACTGCACCTTCTCATCCATTCCCGTTTGCCATGGACAACAGCCAGTGCCACTTCCTGACTCTTCTTTAGATTACTCTGGGGGTCTTCACCTCCGTGGAAAGAGAAATAGTCCCTTACAGCCTTTGTTGCAGCAGGGGACAAGCAAAACCGGGGTTCACTAGCCTTGTCATGAGGTTCCACATCGGACACCTTGAGTCCATGAGGGTGAGAGAGTGAACTTCCATCTTGTCTTCCTATAGCCTGCCTATGGAGATGCTCCAGATTCTTTGCAGCTTCTCTGTCCAGCCCTAGGCAAGTCCCTCCGGGTTCAGATGCTCGTCGCTGACTGGAAGGACATCCATTAGACTTCTCTTCGACAGGAATGAGGGAGTATGATTTCTGCCTGTGCATTGCCAAACATCGACCACTCTGCCCATAGAACAACGACTTCGGCAGGTTGCTGTTCTCACCTGCTGTCGGGTTATATGTGCTCTTTTGAAAACACCTTGTCGTCTTGCGCACTGAACAGGCCTGGTTGTGAAGCTCTCTCAGTTCTTTGACTGTCAGTGGTTTCTCTGAGGCAGGGTAATAAACTGACCTGCTGTGCTGTGTCTGTAGCATGGCTTCTTCATAGGAAGGAGGGCTGTTTGACCCTTTCATAGAAGTTGAAATGCTCGACTCTTGACCTCTCTTTTCCTTGCTGTGGCCCATCTTGGAGGAAACCTCAGATTGGAGATGTGGATCCCCAGTTTCCTCGTCTTCCAGGCCAATTCTGTCCTTCGACAAGGAGAGTCTGTGGTCTTTCTTGAGCCAGGTATTTGGGTGTAGCCCATGACTGCTCCTCAGTTGGCTCCAATCAAATTTCTCTTTAGGTGGAGATTCCTTTGGAGAAGGAAGTGTTGGGCCAGGTGAAGGTGTGGACACAATGCCAGGAGATCGGGGAGAAGAACTCACTATTGCCTTGAAGCTGCCTACAGGTTGGGAGCAAGGTTTGGCAAAGTCGGCCGAGTGCTGAGAGAAAGCACTATCCAGGGAGCTCATTGAAGATCGTGTTGGGGAAGCCGCGGGAGAATAAAGACTTGAGCAGCTGGCGTCTAGATGCAGAGGCGGAGGTTTAAGTTGCTCTTTTCGTCGTCGGGGGACAACCCTCTCACTCTGACCCCTCTGACTGGAGCTGTCCTGCTTGTCCAACCTCAGATTTTTCAAATGTTTGGCAAACATCTCGGCTGCATCGCTTTTGCCTTGGCTTGTTGCACCGTCATAGCTGCCCTTTCGGTTCCCCCTCTGTTCCAGGTATTTGCTCAAAGATGAGGTTGCGTTCCAGATGGCGGGCTCAGAACAACGTCTCAGCTGACGAATTCCCTGTGACAAAACAGGTACCTCACATGGGGAATGGGGGCGAGGAGAGGACGGGCTCACTGCTGGGCTAGTTTTTACAGGATGGGTTAGTGGGGGAAGCAAGAGGTGAGTGGAAAGGGTGTTGTCTGGGTCAGTTTCAGGTTGGTCCAGGTCACAGTCACTGAGGGTGAGCACTGAGTCACAGCTGCGACTGTCTGGCTTCCCTCGCGACCTCTGCATGGGCTGGAAGGGTGATCCAGAGTCATCATTCAGTTCATTCTCAAGACTGTCATACGAAGAGTCTGTCATCTGGTAAGAGGACACATCTGTACAGAAAGGAAAACAGGGTCAGTTTGTGAAAAATATGTGTAGCATATGATTTAAATCTTTTGGGAATATAAATAAAGAGTCTGGGAAAGTTTCTTTACCTGAACCATGACCATCTATACTGCATCTTTGAGGAAACCCATCAAACAGTGTGGTCACATCTTCTCCCATTACTGCCTTGCAATTTTCAATCATTAACCGTGCCAAGTCACAGACCTGAGAAGAGACAAGAATGTTTATAATAGATATGTTTTATTATTAATAAAATGATCATTTTGTGGAACTGTACAGCACTGCAAGCTTATTTTGCTAGAACACGTACACCCCTAAAAAAGGGAGATTCTATAGAAAAGGCAATGGTTATGCAGTTGTATACAAAAGTTTGGGCGCCCCTGCTCAAATGACATCTTTTCTTGATTTTCTAAGTGTGAATAAGTTAAGAGATCCTCTACAGAGAACACACTTCTGCATATTTTAGTGTTCGATTACTGTTTATTTACTGAATTGAACGTATGGGGAAAAAAAACAACATGTGGCCTGTTAAGAAGTTATGGCACATTTTATATTTTTGTTTTATTTGTTTTCCTAAATTTGAGCCCAGCAAATAAATAGGAATTGTGCACTAACATTTGCAGAGAAATGCCATATTTATATTTGTTTTCTCTAGAGGATGTGTGAACTTATTTTGACTTAGAAAATCAACAAAACATATCATTTATGTAGAACCTTGACAACTCAAAGAACCACTTGAGTCCTTAATTAGTTATTTGCATGATTAAATAGTCATTCACCATGATTAAGTACCTGCTGTAGATGATTATTTTTAGAACCTTTTGGAAACTGGTTCTATATAGCAAAAAGGAACCCTTTTTGCTTAGAATGTAGATAATGGAATTAAATGCAAATTAATCCCAGGAAAAAAAATCGGGGCGAAATTCTCAAGAATTCATTGTTCCAGTTTGAGATCTCAAAGGTTAATTCTTGTCAGAAATGCAGAGAAATTCAGATCTGGAGGCCAGCTTTGTTTGTAAATCTCGTTTACTAATCCTTCTAGACGAGGAAAAAATGAAACACACATTGAGCAGCAAGATGATGTCAACAGGGGATGCTTAGGCTAGCTTTATCCTGGTTTGATTTCTGTTTAAACCCAACAGATGTGCATCAACATTCTGTTTTGATTTCTTAGTTGTTTACCGAAAAGTGTTTGCAGTCCGTGTCTCTTGGGGGAAAAAAGAAGTGCCAACCATAAAAATGTCAAGGACGGATGATGCTTGGAAAAACATTCATTCAAAAACAAATTGTTTCAGTCTTTGTTAGCACACATGTATACAAATTTTGGAACACAGAGTAATTAAAAATCTGCCAATCACAATGTGATGCACTCTTATCATTCACTTCTTCCCCAGAACTGCAGCATGTACACTATCTTCTGAAAAATTAGGATATTTCATAAAACAGCCCTCAGTTTAAAAAAGTTAGTCAGATGGCACTGGTCAACAGCCTAGACAAAAAGCCTTTAGTTTATAGCACAGTGTGTAATTGTACACCAACACATTACAAAAGCTGGTGAAAGAGATGAATTGGGGGGCAGGATCCCAGGCTTTTACGATTTCCTCAAAGAAAAATAACTGTGCTATTGCAGTAAAAAAGAACTCACACATAAATTCAGTCAGAGATTAGAGTGTGCTTGCAATGGTTTACTTAGGCGGTGCTGAAGCCAAGATCAGTGTCGTTGGGGAATGTTGAAATCTAAAAATTTCTGGGCTGAACGGCAACACACAGGCCACCACACGCATATCCAAACAAACCGCAAGAGGCGAGAGCTCCATCATAACGGATACTGTGAGAATGGCACTGACCTCAAGAATCTGAAGGAAATGCTTGAAATATTTCCCAGTGAGCTGCTGCTTCCAGCAACTAGCTCAAAAACATCTCCAAAACAAAAACAAAATGTGTAAAATGAGAGCCTTATACAAGAAAGCGGATATATGGAGGACAGTGGGTGACAGCTTTCACAGCGTATGAAATTAGTTTTTGAAAGCATAAACCAACACAGAAGACGCCGCAAGCTGTCTTGTCTTTTGTCCAAAAGGAAAATGATGAAAATTTACTAGATCACAACTCATTTTTTAACACAATACTGGACATAGTCTAGTGTCCTTTACAGCTGGCCTTCAAGCAACAATAAGGCAAAATTATCTTTACTATGCTCTTTGTTAAGACCTAAAGACAAAGAGGAGAATTCTCTCTTTCCTGCCTTAAATTTCTATTCATTTTCTTGTTCACAACTATGGAAGTCTCATGTTTTTCTATATGTAATACTTCTTTTCTTTAGGTAATACTGTAATGTAAACTTCCATCACGTTTCAGAAGTGATGGGATGCTCGATACCACCATATCGTATAGTATATATCATATACTGTTTTTGATGCTGTTTCTGGAGCTTTCAAAGCAAAGCTGTTTCCAAGCACTGCTTCCAAGTGTGGTTCAAATGCAATTGTCATGTGATCATAGATAACAGAACATGTCAGTGAGCCACTGAATCCTGGAGCTTCAACCTATGATTGACGCACTGGCAGAGTAAATCATCTGATGCCAGATGCAAAAAGGGCTCACCTACATATTCCCAGATTGTAGTTCAAACACATCTTTGTTTGAGGTGTTGATAAGAGAGAAAGCAACAAATATTCATAAGCCAACACAAGTTCCCTGTGAAGCCTGGGGAGGTGATAATCAGTAAAAGAAGTCGTCTTGACTCCAGCACAGCAGAAAAAAAATTGTAGAACAATAAGGATGTAAAGACGGAGTGGTTCGGCTTACATATAGCCAACCTTCAGATAACTGTTAATTATTATAACCGGTCTAGTAATTTGTTACTTTAATAACAGCTGAATCCTCCTGTCAATATTTCTTTTTTCTTGTCAAATACTTGAAACAAGACAATCCTTCTTCCCGTCTATTTACTTTAAACATTTTTCATAATGATTAGTAAAAGAAGATGGACTTTGGTAAGGTTTAATATTTTGTATTCTTGAACCTAAAGAAACAGGGTCATATGAGCTGTATTTGGATAAACAAAGCTAGTGCCTGGTAACCTGGACGAAAGACCACCTCACCTTTTTGGCACCTTCTCCCTCCATCTCAGGGCTGCTGGGTGCAGGAGAAGAGAGCATGCTGGGAGCAATGCAAACGGCAAGGTTGAAGGCATTCATCTGGTTGTCTTGGGCACGGAGCTGGATGCTATACAGCACTGCCAAAACATGCTTTAGAAGCAGGATATTCTCAGGGGGAAGAGACGCCACCAAACTGAAAGACAGAAATAAAGATCAATGATTAACAATTTATAGCTCTGGATTTCTGAGATTCTGAAGTCCTGATTGAAAGGTCATTTTAAAGTACCTTTGAATGGCCTTCAGTTGGTTGTCATCTGCTTCATCAGACATATCCATGGTGGCCATCCACTTCTCATAGAACTCTGACAGTAACAGGCTGCCTGGAATGCTCCGCAGGAAGTCCTGCATTATGTACACATAGATAATAGATAATATCCATTTAAAGTGAATCCTATCCACACTGATTATAAGTGATGCTATTCATTATTAACTTTGGAGTGAATTACTTGTGCTAAAGTCAGAGACTACCCTTCATTTAATTAATTTCCAGTTAATAGCCAATAAGTTCAAGCGAGATAAAATAGATAAAAGATAAAAAAAGAGAGAATCAAGCTCCACTCCTGATTCAGATATGAAAAAAATCCACAGGTTGGACTGGATTGTGAGAATCAGTAAATACAACCAACTTCTAAGACATTTCTGCCCTTAGATCTGCTCCTGTCAACTGTAAGTGCTACTATTAGAAGGGGCTGGGGCTGTTTTTCAGGGTTTAGGCTTTGTTCCTTAGTTCCAGTGAAAGGTAATGTTAATGTTACAGCTTACAAAGACAATTATATGCTTCCAATTTTGTGGCAACAGTTTGGGGAAGGTTGTCTCCTGTTCTCGCACGACTGAGCCCCTGTGTATAAAGTGAGATACATTAAGAGTTTGATGGGTGGAGGAACTCTAGTGGCTTGCGCAGAACGCTGATCTAAACTCCACTGAACAGTAACTGTGATAGGTGCTCATAAATGCTCATAAACCTTGTTTTTTTTGTAATAACTTGTATTTAATATATTTAATAATATATATATTTATATAAGCGCAGGTAATGAAACCATGAAATATTTTGATATTTGCTTACGATGATCCATGTGAAGTTACATGTGCCACCTGTTTAGATCTGATCATGTGCCACTTACTGAGCACTTCTTAATTTGACTGACAGTTTCTCAGAACAGCTTAAGGGTATTTAACTGGAGAGAGGATTAAATGTATCACTACCTTTCAGATAACACGATCACACCACATGACTCATGTAACCTTGCTAAAGTAATATCAGTACAGTACATATACAGGATGCAACACTGGCATCAGTGACAGGTGAGTTTTACTTGGTATATTTTTCCTTTTACTCATGGGATGACATTAAATATTTAATTATACATAGTTGGCCGGTTTAGTATTTACACCTACAATACATATCCAAATGTATCATCACTTTTAATTACTGACCTTGTAGGCATTACATAGCTCAGAAATCTTCAAATCCGAACCTTGAATCTAGTTTATGGAAGGGGATCCCCGCTGACCTGAGATTATTTGGGTGGTGGGCCATTCTTGCCACAGCGGTGATTTCAACATGGTACTGACATGGTAGTGCATGATGCCCCGGCTACTAGCTACAGGAGCACTGTTGTGCACAGTTGTGGTTGGCAGACACCTCTCAAGCCAGCAGTGACACTGAGGTGTTTAAAACACCTTTTACATTCAGCAGCAATGCATAAAAATGCAATTTATTGGAACAACAAATAAAAGGACTTCCTGCATTACTGCTTACCTATTTCTTTGGGACAGATTTTAAGTTGTTTTTAAAGCTGTTAGTGGCCTAGCACTTGTGTAACTCACTAAATGTCTGTCTGTTTATGTTCCACCACGTAATCTTACATCTACAGATACTGTCTTTCTGTAAAAACCCTGGGTGATTTACAGAAATAGCTGAGAGGCCTTGTTCTGTTATTGACTTTCTAAACTGAAACTTGTGACCTTTCACAATTAGACAGTCAGGTTTGGTACATTTAATGTTAAGGAACATCTGACAGCATATCTTTTTAGTCTACACACAACACACAAAGTTTATCTTTTCTCCTGTTATTTTACTTCTTTTATATTACCAGGTATAAAATAAATACATTTGATTATTATTATTAAACATTTGTAAATACCAGTGGCGAGCTGTGACTATTATTTCTGTTAGTGAAATATGTTAGCGATTGTAGTAGTATGTTAACACTAAGCTAACAGCAATTCACATAAACTATTTTTAGCTGTTCTAGATTGAACACAAACATCTGAAGACTGTAACAGTCATATTAACATATATTTTAACTTGTAGCAGTTTTACAGTAGAGCTGAAAGATTAATAGTTTTTATACCAAAATCGCAATTTAAGAGTGCAATTTTCAAATCGCAGGAGCTGCAATTTTTTTTTTAATTATAGCTTACATTATCAAAAATGTTTTCTTAAGTTTTAAGAGGGGAAATTAAACCTAATAACACAGAGTTGTACACTGCCTGTAGAGTGAGGCCACTCAGAGGCAACCAAACCTCCATGTGTTCACAATTTATTGGCTTTCTGGCACACTACTTTAAAGGGTCAGGCCTCAAACCAGAAAAGAGTGGATATTCTAGTTTTCTTGGTAAAACAAAAACATGTCAGAACCTTAATTTATAGAAAACAATTGCAATATAAAACGCACTCACAATATTACTCAGAAAAATCGCAATTAGATATTTTCCTCAAATAGTTCAGCCCTATTTTACAGTGACCCTTTCAGTACAGCCTTCTGGTAAAGAGCCTTTCCTGTTTTCCATTGCTAACACCTGATTAAAATGCAATCAGGCTACCACTTGTGTTCACAGTCTATGACATATCTACAACTTCTAAAAAAAAAGCATAAAGTAAGGTTTTTTCTCACAATTGATCCCACCCAGCACAAATCAAAATCCAACTGGCTGATTCTACTGTCACTTCCTAATTATGTTGGTGGTTGATCTGACACATTAGGTCTTCAGTCCAGCTACTGAAGTCCTAACCAATGGTATTGGCTGTATCAACCTAGATGCCATGGAAAAAAAATTGACAATTTTCTGTCGGCCTTTTCGAGATCTTAAGTTTCCAAACAAAACTTAATAAAGAATTTAGAGCAGTACTACAATACTTTCAGCATTTAATTACAAAAGGCATGCTGAATATATTAACTTATATATATTATGTTATATTATATTATATTATATTATAATATTTAATTTCACAGAAGGCCCTGAGGGTTTCGCACTAGTCAGTATACTCTGAGAAAATTCGATTAATGATACTCATGCATATCCAAGGAACTTAATTCAGTTACCAGCACTAATAAATGCTTCTAAGATATTTAATTAAGAAGATTATGTACGTAATAACCAAGTTAGAAATCATCATCTGCCTAGTATTATGTAAGTGCTTTTCCAGTAAAAACTGGAACTAGCGTCAACATGTGGGACACATATGCCACCTTTTCTGACGCATACAAAAACACAAACAGAGGTTTATTCTGGGAAAATCCTCGCACAGATACACAGATACACAGACTAACAGCAAGCACACACACACAAGCCAATACCACAACCTTGGACAGATCAGGAGCCACTATGCAAAATAAGGTTTCCATGTTACTTTGTACCGTTAATATATTCTGCAGTTCTAGTCATATATCACAGGATAAAACTTGCCTTGAAGACAGCAGCAATCACAAAGATGGATTGACGGGTCAGCTGAATGTCCTGGATTCCAGAGTCCAGTATGTCTCTCAACTCCCTGCAGGCCTTGGCCCCGGCAGAGCGCCGGAAGATTCCCCTTGTGAACGGCCCCTCTTGGAACAGAAACACCAACATGTCCTAGAGACAGAAAATAAAGCCAGATATATATTTTACAGTAGGACTGCATGAGAGGGACAAAACACTGTACTGTATTTATAGCAACAACATTTTTGCCATTTTGGAGATTCAAGGTTTTGTTCCAACATCTGACATTGTTCAAGATGCTCACCACACGTACATTTCCATTTTTTTGTAATTTATTAAAGGGCTCATTTGCAAATTCCAGACTTTTGTTGTATCAGTATTGCAAAAGTACTGTGCTAAGATTTAACAAACACTGTGTAGCCCTATTTTACAGTACAATCTTTAATAAAAATTGGTCCAAAGGGAAGCACTTTAACTGAAAAAAAAGTAGGAAACTGAAACCGAAAACTTTTCATCTTTTAATTTGCAGTGTGAACCGCCACTCCAGCAACTATACATAAAATTTTCACCACTGTGCAGGTTCAAAAATGCCTACCACTACAAAAAGCCTACCACTACAAATCAATGGAGGCATGAGTCAGACGAACCACCTCTGAGATGAAAGAGTCAACCAGAGAGAGGATACATGACCATATTAAAAAAATCATCTTTCTAAGGAAGTAGAAAGCTACATGTGTTCAAGGCTTCTATGAGAGCCTATCAGCACTAGGGTGGAATATGGACAAACTACTCCCTTAAAAAAAGTGGCTCTTTAAGGATTCTTTAGAAATCAATTGTCAGAAACAAAACCATGATGACTCAAATGAACATTTTAATGCATAAGTAGTTCTTTACAAGGTTATGAGGTTCTTCTATATGATGGAAAACCTGCTAACACTGTACTGAATGGCAGCCTCCATAAGGCTACATGACACCTACATAAGCCTTAAATGACAACTGACACAGACCTAAACCTTTATAAAAGCTTATTCCAACAAGTGTGAGTGGCATAAAGGCTGCTTTTCGTCATTTTGATCTCGTTTCGTCTCAACATGTTCTATGACAACTGCACTTATTGGAATAAACCTTTATAAATGTCTCAGCGGGTTTATGTCATTTATGTTGTGTAGCCTTATAAACACTGCCCTTCAGTAGTTACAGAAAACCTGTAAATGGTCCTTTAAAGAACATTTTTAAATGGTTAATTTTTTTTTTTTTTGCACAATTAGCTTATTATTGTCTCGATTAATGTCTCGGATTTAAATAAAACACCAATTGAACTATTTCTGTACATTGGTCTATAAAGAACCCTTTTTGCTAAGAGTGTCCCTTATCATGATTCTTTGTGACATCTTGTGATTAAGATATACGTCAGGATGTAAGAAAACTTTCTGGTGAATCCTTGATGTGGTTAAAGACTAGCTGCATTATTTTGATAAAAAATGATTGAGGTTTGTTGGATTACGTGCACACTTTTGTTTGTCAAAATGTCGACAGCATATATATCTGTGTTTGGTCAGGATGTTCACAGCACATAAACAATTTTGTGATTGGTTAGAGTTTTAATCAGCATATTGCAGCCTTTGGCCACCCCAACCGTCATTAATTCGAACATTTCCAGCTCGTCTGTGCTGGTAAAATTGGAGGAAAACATGCAAAGTGTCCCGCGCTTAAATTAGACACTGTGAATTTGTCGCCTCATGGTTTACCACTGACTCTTCAGCGTGTTTGTTTTTTTTTTTATAAACACGACTGTGAATACGATTCCCACACTCACCATGATGGGCCTGGGGAGGCTGTTTTCCATGCACACCACACTGAGCGGCAGGCCAAAGAGCCTACCAGTGGTGGGAAGAAGCGGTGATGGAGGTGAGTCATCCAGCTGAGTGGTAGAGCCACGCCAAAAAGCCCAGTTGATGAGCGAGCGCCGTCTCTTGAACGGCTTCTGGTCTGGATCGACTTAGAATGAAAGAAGATGAAAAGCACATTGAATGCCAAATAAAAAAGAAACATGAATCTTTTGCTAAGGTTGCAGATTTTTAACAGGAAACATTAAGGCATTTACCCACAAAGGAGTGGCCCACAGCCACTCTGCTTGGCTTCAGGATGAATTGGCACTGACTGTCTGACTGTAACTGATCGAAAAGGAACTCCACGTCTTTGTCAGGCGGACTAACTGCATCACTCTTGTCACCTGTTTGACCCAGTGGCTCTCGAATATGGCTCATCTGTATACTGAAAGGAAACTCATGACCTGTGCAGAGTCAAAATGAAAGAGAAACATACAAACTCACTAATACAGTATATAAATATATATTAGTGTAGATACACTATGTGTCCAAAAGTTTGTAGACACCTGCTCACTCAGTGTTTCTTCTGAATTCATGGATTAAAAGGGAGTTTGTGGCCTGTTTGCTGCAGAAACAGCCTTCATTCTTCTGTTAAGGCCAGATGTTGGAACATTGCTGTGAGGATTTGTTTGCATTCAGCCACAAGAGCATTAGTGAGGTCAAATGTCGAATGAGTAATAAAATGTTGCTGTGTCTTGCTATAATCATTGAAAAAAGTCATTATGTAAGCTGTAAAGTTTCCAGTTTCAGCCTTGGGTTAAAATATACAACACAAACATTAAGACCACGCAAATTCACTACTGCCACAGTACCACAGCGTCTTTCTTTTAAACGTTTTCAGTTGCCATAGTTATGCTGTATGGTAACTGTTCTCAATAGGAGGCTAGCAGTAGGTGCATATGGGTATTCACATGTATTCTTAGCCTACCAGAAATGCAAAAAAGGCATTTTTAAGTTAGGTTAGCCACTTATGTGGATAGTAACTTAGGTAGCCTAATTGAATAATATTGTATCATATTTTTAAATACTAGGAACACTGTGCAGTAAATAACTTGTCATTTGGCAAGCTTGTGTTATATATGTAGTTTTTTTCTACAGAATGCAGAATGTGCCCCTGCACAATTAGAATGAGTGTCTGGACACTTTTGGACATATAGTGTAGATAAATAGATGGATAAACCTTATTGATCTTTAAGGAGAAATACTATAGCAAAATGTTACACTGGATAATATGTACAGATAATAAGCACACATAATTATACATATTCACACATACAAACATGACAAAGAAGACAATCATTTGCTGAGATCCCTTAGATTACAAAATTAAAAGTGAATTTATCGCCCAGTGAGTAAACTGAATACTGCAATGGACTCTTCATGCCTACAGAATGACAGTATGACCTCCTGAAAAAAAATTTTTAGGCATGAAGGCGAGCTCACCAATGAGAGGGTACGGAGCGTTGTCTTTTCTGGAACTCACCCACAGCTGGTAGTCTTTCACACAACCCTGCATTCCAGAGACAATAAAACACATTCAAGGAATTGTTGTGTGCCAGGATGAAAAGCTGACCTGTATGAAGAGGCCTATGGGGGCATGTCTAGTCTTGGAACAGATATTTTGTGTTAGGCTATACATATACACAAAGGTAACTAAAATACACTGGAATTCTATGTACTGTGAGCTGTACTATTTCTGTGCAGTCATTGCTGCTTTGACTCATGTTTTTCACTGTAGACCTTTAAACATAACTGAGCCATCAGAGAACTCATAAACATACTCATATAAGAATATTTATAAATTAGAGCTTGAAATGTTTATCGAACCCGACGGGACCCGGCTGCTCACAACATTTCTCAGATATACAGTGGTATGCAAACACCCCTGGTCAAATTACAAGTTTTGGTTGATTTACTACGCGAAAATAAGTTAACACATCCTCTACAGAGAACACACTTCTGCACAATTACTGTTTGTTTGCTGAATTTAATGTATTGGGGAAAAAAACTAAATGTGGCTTGTGCAAAAGTTATGGTACATTTTGGTTTTTCCATGTTAAACTCAGCAAATAGAAATTGTGCACTGAAATCTGCAGAAAAATGCCATATTTCAGTTCCTTGTAGAGGATGTCTCAACATATTTTCACTTAGAAGATCAACAAAACATGTAATTTGACCAGTAGTGTTCAAACTTTTGCCTAAAACAGCCTACCACTTTTTTGTCTTGGGGATCCAAATGGTAATGTTTGTGGTGGCCAAAAAGACCAAACAATATATAAATAAAAAAGTAGTAAGGTTTCAAATCATGTTTGTAAAAGTGCATTTTGTAACATTACACTATAACTTTCTGGAGGGCCAAATTAAATGTCCTGACAGGCCAAAGTTGGCCCGACCTTAACACCATATTTAATCTGGCATGCTGGAGTCACCCACTTATTTTGTTGACAGTTAGCACCGAGGTCCATGACCCTGAGGCCTATGCTTATGAGAAAATTGATGAGTGGGGGAAAAAAAAACAACAATTGGATACAGAAGAGTGGCCTAGTTTGGGTTTGTTTCAGGGGTCTGGTCTAGTTGAGCTTGGACAGAAAGATCTTGGCCTGTATTTGAGTATGGACAAAATTTCAGGCACAAATAACACAGACTCTCCTCTAAATAGTCAAATGCAAAAGCCTAGAGCAGAAGAAACTGTGTAGAGAAACTCACCACAATGCCAAACTGTTGCAGAGCTAGACGAGTAACTTCATTGGCGCTGTCAGTGTTACTCACAGCAATGGTTTTCTAGGCAACGAGAGCAGATTCAATTAGATTTTAATATGCTTAATATTTCAATACGCTTAAGACAGATACTTGCTTGAGCGTAAGAACACCTACATGTGAAAAGTTCCCCAAGTCCTTGGCATGCACTTTAAGAGGGATTGTTTTTGGATGATCTTTTTCTTTCTCTTCTTTTATCCGACTGCCGAAAATAAGAACAGAGACAGAATAAAATTCAACAGAAAACAATCAGTAATGTACGCATACTTAGTCATGTTTTCTCAGACACTATTACTGACAAAATATGGACAGCATGTCATTGGCTTAATACACAGAAAGAATTATCTGGCAACTTTGTGTCCTTTTTTTAAGAAAAACATTCTTTTCATGGTCTTACTGTACCTTTTCATAAGGGAGAGCCACTTCTCCTTCTGTTCTACTGAGCTGTCGGGGGAAAAGCATAAAAAAGTTTCATCAATAAAGCCCACTGTTTAAGGACTATCATCTGAGCAGCGTTATCACTCTTTGGAAGCTATTAATAGAATACAGTCATGCTCTTCGGTGGCTTGTTAAATGTGGTTCAGAGTGCACCATGTTAATACAGTATTAATGTCAGGGTTTGTTTTAGTAAGTGCTGTTCACAAAGGCAAAGTCAGCATGAAAAACAGGTCAGTTCTCATTACTAAAGCCATCTTCAAGAAACAGCTCAGCAAATTAGCAATATCATCCCTATGCCAAACTGTAGTTGGTCATGTTTGGCGCCTGACGTTCACTTCTGGTTTTGTACTTGAGCTACGAGGCTCTACGAGCTAAGCTTATGCCACACTAATTAGCATCATGCAAGCTCCATGCACTACATAAATCTACATAATCTACATAATCTACAGAAATATACAAAATTGCGGATGGCTGCTGCTATTATTTTTAGTCAAGTGGTGTACAGTTTTACATTTTTATAGATAAAAATATGTCACGCAGTGTCAGAAACCCCATAAGCAACACTATTTGATATTATCTAAAAACTTGACATGGCTTGATGCAGGGCATGCAGTTTGCACAATGCTAATTTGTGGCTTCTGTTAATTGTTATCTTTAATAGCCTTGTACTGCACTACAAAACTAAAGAAGCAAACTGGTCTTTGCTGTCTGAGGGTCTTTTTATCCAAAACTTCCTTTATTTGTTATCTAGCTAACCAGTTATCTTGGTAAGTAGCCTTGTACTCCAGTACAGAACTAAAGAGGCTAATTAGCTAGCCTTGTGCTAAAGTTAATATACTAGCCTTGTACTCCAGTACAGAACTAAAGAGGCTAATTAGCTAGCCTTGTGCTAAAGCTAATTAACTAGCCTTGTACTCCAGTACAGAACTAAAGAGGCTAATTAGCTAGCCTTGTGCTAAAGCTAATTAACTAGCCTTGTACTCCAGTACAGAACTAAAGAGGCTAATTAGCTAGCCTTGTGCTAAAGCTAATTAACTAGCCTTGTACTCCATTACAGAACTAAAGAGGCTAATTAGCTAGCCTTGTGCTAAAGCTAATTAACTAGCCTTGTACTCCAGGACAAAACTAAAGAGGCTAATTAGCTAGCCTTGTGCTAAAGCTAATTAACTAGCCTTGTACTCCAGGACAAAACTAAAAAAGCAAACTGGTCTTTGCTGTTTGAGGGTCTTTTTTATTCCAAGCTTCCCATTTGTTATCTAGCTAAGTAGTTATCTTGGTAACTAGCCGGTGCTCCTGCCCAAAACTAAAGAAGCTAACTAATTAACTAGCCTCGTACTGCAGCATTAAATTACAGAAGATAATTTCACATATCAAACATCTTGGTTGATCGACTACATTTGGAATAATAGATAAATTGTGTAAATTTTATTCATATAAAACATGTTTTATGCTGAGAGTGACAAGCCATGGTAGGCAGAGGGTCGAGAGTATTCTGTACCTGAATGTGGCCACACAGTTGCAAGTGGGCCATCCCATGACAAAGCTTTTTTCAGGACTGGTACTTCCCTCATAGACTTCTTCCATACAGTTCGCTATCCACATCTCACAAACACGTGCCTGTGCCTTCAGCTTGAAGTTTGTAGAAGATCTGTTCACAAAAACACGTGTTTAAAGAGTGAAAACCTTCATGGTTAACAGCTAGTGATGTGTACAGTAACATGTTAGCCCTATCAAAGCCCTATCACAATGATGCTGTAAGTGCTGTATATAACATTACCAGGAATTGCTTTAGTCTTAGGTGTTGGGCAAGACTGAAATCTAACCACACTATAGGCATGGCCAATAGAGTGATGTTCCCAGTGCCCACAGATAAACGCACATTCATAACACACTTTCGGTTCCTGTTCCACATCTGTTCTAACCATCTTTATCGAGAATCTCGCTCAGTCATTTCACTGTTTCACTGTCTATAATAGAAAATGAAAGCCAGATCAATCTGCATGCTGTCTCATGGCCTTGTTTACAGACACTCTCATAAGCAGGCGGCCCCGTCTCCTGCACTTTGTAGTTTTAAAACTGTCATACAGAACCAATTTGGGATTCTTTTGTTTTTGCTGTAGGACAGTGACAGGGAAAATGATCTTCTTTTTATAAGGCCACAGGGTATAAAGTTTTTGGTTACACAGAATTGTAATGATCCACCAAAAAAATGCTTATTATTGGCTCAAAAGTGCTCTTCAAAGTCTAAGCCAAAAGTGGTAGGTCTTGGTTATATCAGCTATAGGGTGGGTTGGGTGATATGATGAAATGATGTTATTTACATCACAGAAAAGCTTTTATGATTATAATATAGGTAGTTTCAGTACTTCCACAACACTGATGAATGTTTCATTAAAAACAAAGTTTAAAGTGACTCCTATGTTGTTCCACCCTGTTGTAGGGAGACAATGAATTTGAATCCTAATCATGCCAGAAGTCCAATTTTCCTGCTTAACCCTATCCAACGAAGCATCTCGTCAGCTTACTTTTAATTTATTTCTACTAAAACAATCATTACAGTACCGGTAGTGATGTTTCGGTAGTGATGATTTTAGCTAATTTTGAGCATAACTCAAAGACGCTAGCCAGTATGCAACTACCAAACACCGTTGTCAGCAGCTATACACACATTAAATCAAAATATTTTCATTAACCATGTGTTTCGGTGTGACAATTCTTAATGTTGGATCACATTATTAACATGTCAAATAAATGCAGCCACAGCACCGAGATACCACATTATTAACAGTGAACAGCAGATTAAACAGCAGAAAAAGTTACATTTTTGCTTTGCTCTTAATGGATGTAGTGTGGTACAGTATGTAAAGTGCTTTCATAGATTTTAACAGCATTTTTTTAAATATGTCACTTCTGATGCATTTGTCTGTTCCAACTTATCAAACCTCAGGGAAACCAAATATTGTGAAAATATGGTATCATATTTTTGCCTTCATCACGTTATTTATTCAACAGGGCAGTGAAAGAATTCAGTAGAACAGCAAACACATCAAAACCAGCTGGTCTTTGACATGTAATCCATAAATCATTGGTGTGCCATGAAAGGATCTCAGCCCGCACCCTGTTATTACAGATTTGAGGCAACCTTCTTCTGCGCAGTAACACAGTTTCTTGACTTCTCTAAATATTATTAATACAACTGCCATCTTATTATGGTTATCTTGGGTTGCAAAAGGGCCTAAAGAGCCAATCGTGAGGCAATAAGATCATATTTAAATAGCTGCATTCAGCAGTTCAGAATCCCATCAAGAACCCTTTAAAAGAATGCTTTCTCGGTCTAATCTGTCTGCTGCATTTGCAACATACAGTTGATTACGACAGCCAGTAATTTCCAATAAATTTCAAATGGGGACAGCATTATAGAGGAAGACCTTGTAGAGTTTTTACAGTTTATGACCTGGTCATGTACATGAAAACATTCAGGAAAGTGAAAGTAAGCATAATTGCTCTTTTACTGTTGTGCTCAAATGTTCAAAACTTTAGCTTCGGTAAGACTTTTTGTCATGTCTGTCTCATCCTAGGATCACCACTGTTAGACTGTAACTGTAGTTTTGTATTCATGAAACAATCGTATGCAAAACCTTTAACACCCCCGGTCAAACAACGTTTTGTTGATTTTTTAGGTTAAAATAAGTGAACAAATCCTCTACAGGGAACACACATATGCATTTTATGCATATCTGTACAATGTACTATTTCTATATATTTGTTTAACATACTGGAAAAAATGAAACATAAATATAAACATTTAAGTCAGAACAGTGGGATCTAACTGCTCACGATGTGGCCATGAGGGACAGGGATGCGGTCTTACTTCCTGCTCTAAAATGCAGGGGTGTGGCTAAAATAAAGCCCACTGACTAAAACTCTTTGTTTCAGTAGTGACAGGAAAACACAGGACAGCGTTTTATAAATACATTTGGAAAGTATCCTGTAAATGATGACTTTGTGTATATTAGCTTATTACTTTCTCAATTATTGTCTTGGATTTAAATAGATCATATAATATTCACTGTAAATATCTAAGGTCTGAATGCTCACTTTTTTTGAAATATTTTCTTTATGTAGTTTAAACTAATTTGGTACATATGGCCACATATTTCAAACGTTAATTGACATAGTTCAGCAACTGTCCATTGACTTCTAATAAGAGTGAATTCGACTCAAAGGTTTCAGTTCTTTTGTAAGTATAAGGGAAAACAAAAAAGCATCAAAATTATTGTCAGTGGTGAACAACGGTATGGTACAAATGTGTCAGATAGAGATTACATAGTAAAACGTATTCCTTTAAAGTCCCTATTATCCCATCAGCACGTGAAAGTGGGACTGAGCTACAGTATTTGACTGCATGTGATACCAAATATAGGTCAGCGTAGGAAGCCCCGCTTCCTTTCATGACTCGGCAGCGCCAGTCTTAACGTGGTGATAACGCAAAATCAACATTAAGAGAACGTTCGGTGTGATAAGCTCACTACTGCAGGCCCCACAGACTTCACAGAGGCTGCCAGTGGCTTTGATCCTGAGGCTGGCCTCAGATTGAGTTAATTGGCCCTCTGGGTGGTAATTATGGAGAAGGGCCCCTTGGCTGCTCAGGGCACCCAGAGAAAGGAAGGGGATGTGGGCCACAAGATCCTATGAGACTAAATAAAAAGAGGAAAAGAAAGGGTGGAGGAATGTCGCCAGTCATCCCACCGCTAGCACTCACCCGTGCCCTCCCATACATAGCTGTTACTATAATTGATGCTACTGCCGTTGCTCTTGTGGTTCACTACTCGCTGTCATATTTCTGGATCGCAGCTGGAGGTTGTTCTCTTATGATCTAGCACATTTTTGCAAGCTAAGGAAAAAAAAACCTCTGTGAGAACAACTAATGACATTTGCCAGACTAACAGTGCACTGTTCAGAGACAGTACTAAAGTTCTGCAGTTCAAAATGTAGGTCATTTTGTCCTTATTAAAAAGGAATTCCCCCAAATCTTCAAAATTTCAGCATAGCTAAATGGCAGAGATGTAAACAAAGTCGTTCATAGAGGTCTGGTGTGAAATGCTCCGTTCTAGAGAAACTCAGAACTGTTCACAATGGTGGTGATAGGAACAAGACATCTGAAGAGTTTAGTACCTCCTGCATAAAAAGTTATTACATGAAACGATTACAAATATGTTGCCTGATGTCTAAGACATTGTTTTGTGATAGGTTAGACATAAGCTGCTTAGTCAAACCAGACATTAGACCATAACTACAGTTAATACTGGGCTTCCACAAGGAGAAGTTTGGAAAAAGTTTTAAGCACATTAACATGTCAAATCACTAATTATTTTATCAAAGTTATTTGTATGGTATTGTACTATTAGTGTTTTTCTATTAGTGTTACTATTAGTGTTTTTTTATACAGAATTTTCCCAGCTGTCCAAAACCTTTGTAAATAACAGAGAGCAGAAAACATGTATATTGAGAGACGTCATGGGTTTAATGAAAACAATAAAAGTTCTAACCTCTGGCTGGTGCTGTAACACCTTTAGAGGCTAAGCATTGACGGCTAGACAGCTAATCAGCCAGCTCAGGTTTGGACTTTTGTAGTTACATACAAATTTATATGACAATTAATTGTCAGCTAAAATTTCATGGTTGTACAAGGCTTAATCACATCCTCAGTTTTGTCAGTGATTTCAGAATGTTGGAAGGTCTAGGATTAAACTCTATCACCGCAGAACAATTTGTGATTTTTTTTTATGAAAATGTATGTATTATGAAATTTAAACACAATTTCACCTCAGTTTTGAATTATTTTTAAAAGTACACTGAATGCACAGATGTGACAGCAGAAACTGCTTACATTTTTGGATTTTTACATTTACAAATACCCTGAGAATTTTATTTTGACCATTATATTTTACTGAATATTGTTATAATTGAATATAATCCATTCTTACATTTCATGAACAATGCAGATGAATTGCCACCTTCATACTGATGCATCACAATGCATCAACGCATTTTATACAGCTAGTTAGAAGAGACTGGAAACAGCCTAGCTGTCCAGACTGCACAAACTGAATAGAAGTTTCACAGAAATTTATGTCCATGAAACATATTCCTGTATATACATTCCTGCTTTGTCTCTGTCCTAGAACATACAACATTGTCCTAAAGCTAATATCTCCCATTCCCATTCCTTCACCCACCCCGCTCCCCTGCAGACATACTTGGCTTTGCTGATGAGCAGGATGTCGGTGAAGAGGAACATGTGTCTCTCCTGCGTCTGCAGGCCAGTCTTCAGCTGGGCATAGGCATGAGAGATAAACATCCGTGACGGGGCCATATAGGACTGCACAAGGAGGCAGGTCTCTGGGCTGACCGGAGAGAGGCAGTTCTCCCTGGAAAGTGAGAACAAATGAAAACCACCTGTTAATGGTCTTTGAAGAAGAAACATGCAAGTGATGCAATACTTTTTCATGCAAGTGATGCAATACTTTTTCCAGAGTACACTCCCTAAAATGCCATATGTGAGCCAACACATATGACGAGTACATAACTTACGTATTAATTTCATCTGTTTCTGCATAATTAATATCATTTACTGAATAATAAGTCTTAAGATTAATAACTGCACTATTAGTTCAAAAGCTTAAATGAAATAACGTACCGGTTGTCTTGAAAATAATCCCAAATCGCACTGTCCATCTTTGGACACACCCTACAGGCAATTGTCTGCTTTCCCGCTTTGTTAGGTCATATCTGAGACCAACCTGCAAGTCATCTTGGTGCATGACTCATATTTAGCAAAAACCAAAACAAAACGCTCACTAAGCTGCAGTCATCTTACTCTGAACTCACACTCTGTACTGTGAAGCGGGGCTCCAATGTGGCATGCAGGCTGCGTTCAAAACATATTTTCATTTACAACAAGCAAAAAGCCTAATAAGGGTAGCACTGTGCAATACATTTCAGTACAGTTTCTTAACCCCTTAAAATCCCAGGCTTCTTAAGGCTTATTTTTCAGTAACTACATTGACTATAATGCAAACTGGCATTGCTGAGTTGTTCCTATGTTAGTTTATGTAGGTTTTGACCCATTGGTAGGCCATTTAAAGTGTTGATCAATATTGCAATATTGGCTTTTGCAACATGTTGCAAAAATGCTTCAGTATGAAAACAAGCCTTGTCAGCAGTCAAAATGCTTACTGTGAGGATCTTGACCAATCTTAGTTCCATATAAATGTTTGCGTGGATGACTCTCAATCAATGAAAGTCATTTATTTTGGTCACCAAAGTGTTTTCTCCACATATTGCAATCACAATGCTCAGTAACAGAATCACAAGGCTGGGATTTTGCCCATATAGTGAGTCTCTAAATATGGAGTTGCAATCTCGTCAACATCATAAATCCACATTACAGCCCATTGTATAACAGTTGGTAACATACCACATACAAGAACTGGGTCATTCTAAACCAGCGGTCACTAACCTCTCTCTTGGACCTCCATCCATTTCCAACACTCATTTACCACACCTGATCCAACTAATTAATGTCTGGAGAAGACCACGATTAGCCGGATTAAGTGTGAAAGATATGGGTTGGAATTAAGTGCTGGCAGGTAAATATTAAGCAAAGGGTTAGTGATCACTGTGTAAACATGTGGAAGCCCTGACAAGTGACATACTTACTTAACTCTCTTGAACAGGGCTGCACAATATATTGTTTGAGGATACTGGCCTTTCATGATACTGGCTTTAGCTATACATACAGTGCAAGAGGCCTCAATATGGAAGTGAGGACAATCTGTAACTATTTCACATTATTGATTCATCGATTTGTAATAATATATAATATAAAAAATATAATAATATATAATTTAATAACATTTTTTTTATTTTGTTTATTTCCTTTTCTCAGTAAGGGCTTCTTCACAGCTGCACATCCTTTCAGACTCATAGTGTGGAGTTCTCACAGTGGAAGGATGAACAGAAACACCTGTGGATTATTTCAGATTTGAATCAAGAGTGGAGCTTGATTTTCTCCTCTCCCTCAAAGATGAAAGCCTTAAGTACTGTTTATCTGATGGTGACAGGTTTGGTGGTCTGCCAGGTCTTGCAAGATTGTTAGCAGGCCCATTTTCTCTTTATCTTTTGATCATTTTTTTTTCAGTTTTTTCACTTATTTTTCTTTGACTTTCCTCTTCCGTAGAATATTTTATATCCAATCTCCTCAGAAATATCTCCTGCAAAATGAATAACTAATAATAAAATAATCGAAGGGTGGTCTCTTACTTTTGGACAGTATTATGTATATTATGTATACAACAAAAAATACATGATGCTGATGTACATAAAATCCATTTCCATCAGGCTCCTCCTCTTACTGTAAGAGAGAGCAGTAAAGGTATTTAAAATAAATAATAATAATATTATCTGGCAAACTGTAAACTAATCACTGCAGATTCACTGGAAAGAAAAATTAAGAATAAAACTAGAAAATTTGCAAGTCATACTTGGCAATATGCAGCAATATAATCACACATCATACAGCCCAATCTCAATGGATTAACAAAAGAACAAACACACAAATAGTTTAATGGGCATCTCACTAAGTGGCCGTCTACAGGGTCACCAGTACGTGGGAAAAAGTGAACCTCCAGTGCTGCTTTAACAAGGTTATTCTCTTGCAGAGTGTCTCGGGTCAAAGCCCAAGGCCTATATTTAGCCTCTATATCCCCCCCCTCCCAGCATTATCCTTCTGAGAAGCTTAGCAACTCCTGCAAATGCTGATAGAGTTACTCTAGGTCTCCGAGCCACTGTGAGAATGCGACTCAGTTCCTTGATTGCAAGTTTCAAGTTCATTGTCAAAGCAGTGTTGCGCGCGGAGGGACCTTCTTCACAAGCAAAAAGATAAGAGTTGATGCAGGTTCAGCAGGCCCCTAGAGACACATCTGAATGCGAGCTATGCAATTGCTTATTATGCTTATTAGGTGTATTGCAACTCTCAGTCAAGAGTCGATTTCCCCACTCTACTGGTTTACAGACGTGTTCACATCTGCTAAGGATGTCAAAACGAACCACTGTATCAACCACAGTCGCCACAATATTACCCAAACATCCTCTGCCTTTCTTCCCTAGAAACACAGAGACACAAAAATACACATGCACAAGCACGCACACATACATGCAGGTGCACACACACACAAACACAAACAGAGCGCACATGGAGGGCTAATGTCTTAACAAAATCAAGCGCTCAGATCTAAAGACTGATATATTTCTACGAAAGTTCAGATCTCATACAAGATTTACATGATAGGGCTGAAAAGTGAGATGACACTTCGAAAAGTGTCATCGAACATATCAAACCTTACATAACAGTCCAAGCTCAGCTGTAGCCAAGCACTGTGTAACAGAACTATCTGAATCTTCAGATTAAATTCCAAAGCATAACCATAGAGCTGTAACCTAGAATAACATCAGTTTGATCAGGATGAGCTGCGGGTTGTGGTGGTGATGGTGGGGGACTGACATTCGCTACTCTTAGCGAAATCACTAGCATCACCCTGTCAGACAGAACAAAGTGAAACACAATTGGTACATGCACTCTCACTCAATCACACTTTTACTTACAAGTTACTTACTTTCATTTTCATGTAGACCTTTAACCCTCTAAAAACAGCTATTTCTGTCACTCAAGCTACACTTCTACTGCTAGATGTGATATCACAATAATGTGATTTCTCAAAGCTGTTACTGCCTTTTTTTATGTATAGAATGTGATCTAATAAACTCGAAAATGCATCGATTTTTATTTTATTCTGTGACTTTTTTGGACAAGAAAACATTTGAATAAGGAATGTAAGTCACACATTTGTTGCATTTTATTGTTACTCTTTTCAAACAAAAACAATAATAAGTCAGTAATAAGACCAAACAGAATAGGGCTCTGAATCGGCTTGTGCGACCGTTCACAGTGCAACCAACAGCAAAGGAATACTTGTGCATATTTTATAGTGAGAGAAAACAGAGATACAGAAAACTCTGATTGTACACTGTAAAAAAAAAAGTGCTGCCTTAAAATTTTTAGTTAATTACATCTCAAATACTGTTTACTTACTATTAGAAATTTTTAAGGCAGCCCTGTAACTTACTTTGGAAGTTAAAACAGTGCACACACTGATGCATTAAACTAAGCCACGTACCATGCATTTATTTATTTGTCTTCCAAATGTCCAATCTAATTCAAATTAATGTAAAATGAAACTGTTCACGACTACACTTGTACTTCTCCATGCAAGGACCACTAATTGCCACTCTACACCTCACCTGCTAGCAGAACACTTTCCCTACATCTGACTGCTCAGCAAATTAACTAGTCATTTGGCTGCTCAGGAGCAGTAGTGCTGAGAAAGATGAGGATCTGCACTGCTGGAGAAGATGAAGTAGCATGTTGCTGCTGGATGGAGATTGAGTGAGACTTAATGCTGTGCAGTGCAATGATTATGACAATATGCATGCAAGTATTTAAGTGTTCTTAAAGACCATAAGACTAGGTAGACTTGCGTAGATGTGTCATCAGCATGTAGCCAGCTTTAATGTTACTTATTGATGTCAAGTGATACTTTCACTTTCCATACACTTTTTTCATAAATGCCTAGTGTATCACATGAACACTACAGGGCACTGTTGTTTTTAAGGAAGGTTTAACTCCTTAAAATCCCCGTGAGAGTGGCTTCTCTTGATTGGGATTTGTGGTAGGCTCAAAAGAAGGCACTCTCCTCCTTTTGATGTGGTTTTGCCTACTTTTTTAGTTAAATACATGAGAAATAAAACTTAAAAGACTTGCTATGTACTTCATAGACAACTTCTTAAGTCCTTATTAACATGTTGGTGATCTGCATTTCCAGGCACTGGACTTTTGATTTTAGTTTGTTCTTTGTCTTTCAGGAGTGAGGAAGTTTATTTCATGAGAAATGAGAGAAAGTCGAATTTCCAACAAAATGTCCAATACAAAACCATCTGCATTGTCTCAGATAGAGCCATAAAAATGCTGCATCTCAGGTTCAGCTCAATACTTCAGTACTTGCCAGATTAGCCTGAACGTTGTCTTGTACCAGTCAGTCTTTAACCCCTTAAAATCCCTGACTTATTACACACTGATTACAAGGCCTATTATTCAGTACCTACAGGGACTTCAATGCAAACTCGTTGAGCTATTCTTAGGTTATAGAAGTGTGTAGTGAAACATCTGGCCTGCCGGCAGGCTTTGGCCATTTAAGGTGTTAAGATGCATCAAGTAGACTGTCGACTACTCGCTACCACCCTACTTTTACCACTGTCTTACCTGAACTCATTCAAAGAGCGTGCTGGACGGCCTTATTCTTGTATTGAGGAAATGCTGTTATGGACATATTCACACTGTCTGTGAGGACAGACTAGGAAAACAACATTCACTGCAACAGGGCATAAGCCTTCTCATAAATCTTCTCTCCAGCAGTGGACGAATTCAGCTGACATTCCTATAACTGGACAAAACAACCCAATGGTCTACCAGACCCGATCACTGGTTTTTCTCTGTATGATCAGAGTAAACTTATACTACTTATATAATGATTCCAATATCCGGTCTTGTGCACAGGACAGTGGGTTCCCCTTTCTTGGTTCCTCTCAGGGTTTCTTCCTCTCTCTGCTCTTCAAAAGAATTTCCTGCCACTGTCAGCTTGGAGTTCTGGAAAAAACTGCTTTCTGACAAGCACTGTAAAAAGTGCCAGCTGCACTGGATTACTTTAACAAAGACTGGATTTTCTTTTAATTGGAAAGGTTCTTTTAATTGCTCAAGTCCAACTCAACTTTAACCATGAATGAATACAAATGGTGACAGTAAATGGAAGACAGAGCAGGTCTGGACCATGTAAATATTCACTCTTTCATTGTATTTTCACCACCAGGAGAAAAGCAAAGATTTAATCTTGTATATGACAGCAGTGGTCAAATGTACATAGGCTCAAGCTCATTCCATACCTGGACATTGTTCTGGATCTGGTCAGTGCTTTGCTGATGACCAGAGAAGGAGCAGACTGCCTGCGGTAAGACAGGGCCTTTATCCTCTGCTAGAAAACAGAAGAGAACAGAAACCAAATTATTACTTACAGCGCAGTTTACATGACGAAATCAGCACAACCTGAATAATCATTTACAACCACAAACCATCAAGTTTATTAAAAAGGCTGTTCTTAAATATTTAATAAGCCAACTGATGTGCAAAAGGAAAGCAGTTGCAATTGTAAGCTAGACTTCCGTGGGCTACAAGCTTAGGGACCAGTCCAAAATTTTCTACACGAGATCTTGACTTCATACTTTTTATACTTTTTTCGATACCTCCTTTTAATTATAAACTTAAAGAGGATGTGGCATAAACCAGAAAGTTACAGGAAGATGTTAAAATTTACCCACTATTTATACTATTTATAATATGTATAATATAAAGCATTTGATGATGCTTTTATTGTATTTTATTTATTGTGCATGTATGAAATGTTGTGACTCTAGTAAATCAGTTGGTCAGTCTTCAAACTGCTGATCAGGTGATCTCCTGCTTTGTTGGAATGAAAACCTGCAGCCACACCGGCCCTTTGCGAGCAAGACTGGACACCCCTGTATTAAATCAATGTAAATGCATTGTTCTCCCCTTTTTAACACTTTACCTGATGGAGGTATAAACAAGGCCACGTAGCTTGTGTGGAGTTAGTCTAACGCAATAATGTAAACTCAGTCAGTTCTAAAGCTCCAACCACTGACACTGATTTACTGGGCCAGTGACATTTGAGCAAATTGATTTTAAATGAGCAGCTTTCCATTGTGTAATTATGGCACAGCTTCTGACACATTAGTTTATTTACTCCAATGCTGAAGAGGCCAAATGAGACCATGGCACTCAAGGGGAACATTTTTTAGAGTAAATAAAAATGGATCCCAATTAGTCTTCAGTCTGCGTTAAGAAAACGTTGCAGTTACATAGTAGAGTAGACATCATTATCCTACTGTTGCTGATACTGGCTGACTTTCTGTTGAGTAGAACAGGAGTAGAGTAGGAGCGTGTAAACTAATTAGCAGGACTTTGGAAACTACTGTATTAACCACATGAGGACACTAAGTAATGGGACACCATGTGGACTCCATGCATTTCACATCAACTCGCAGAGACAACTTAAAGCAACAGTTGGTCAATAAATCAAATTTGCACAATTTCAACCTTTCCCTAAATGCAATTGATCAGTTCAGACACGTTGGATGTCCAAATTTTCCTTCTTTAGTTTTGTACTGGAGCTACAAGACTAATGTAGCTAAAAAGCAATATACGCTTCTATGCCACCAAACACGCCAAAGACGTGCATAAAAAATGACTTGCTCATGTGTTATCGGCAGAAATTTGCTGAGCTAAAAATGGTATTAGCAACTGTCTTAAAGCATGAATTTTGTCTGTAGTTTGGCCATCATTTGTTCAAATATATTCATCATATCATATATATTGTGGTCAGAAACCACGTAAATACACAGAAGAAGCCACATGAAGCGCAACTGTCTAAGTGTTGGCCCTACTGTCAGGATGCCACAGCCATCCATGGCCTGAAGTCCAAAACAACACAACTTTCTTCACTCTTTCACCGTGGGTGGATTCTCCCCACATCACTTAGCGCATTGCTAGCCCAATGCAGGTGCCTGTTAGCTAACACACAGAACTGGGAGTAAGCATTCTCGTTCAAGTGTGTTGAGCTGTCCAGTGATGTTTCGTTAAAAAAGATGCATGTGCTTCATGTGTCTCTGGGGCATCAGGAGGAATGAGGTTGAACCATAGCGATGGCATGGCCACCCATAACTGGGGGCCCAAGAGCAGAAAAAACTTGACAGGACTGTGTAATGGACAGCGTCCCAGCTTGTGGGGAAATTGGGTAAAACACAAATTCTGTATTATTTACCTAACTGAGCTGCAGAGCTGAAAATGTGAGCTCGGAAAACTTTTGACTAATTAAGAGGTTTAAGTTTGGTAAACTCTAGTTTTCTCAAGTTGAGTTAACGCAAGGAAAGCTGTGTAATAAGTTAGAATTTAAAGATGAGCTGAGGTTTCATTTTTTTACAAAGGGGCTAGTGGGTGCGAATCAGCCATGACTAAATTGGGTAAAAATCAAACAACCAAATAATCAAAAACCATGTAAACATGTCTATCTGAGATTAACAGTTTGTGGCATAGGTGTGATGATTTATGCATGCAGTTTGCATGACCCTAATTGGTGGCTCTAGGCATCCACTACTTGTTAGCTACATTGGCCTTGTCACTCCAGTGTGAGACTAAGGAAGCAATCTGTAGACACCAAACATGTCTTATCTGATCAACTACATTTTGGGTATAGGGGAAAACTGCATAAAAGCAATGTCTCTATCTATGTATCTAGATCTTTATGTTAAACTATCACTTCAATACTGCAAGGTTTCTGGAGGACCCCACAAGTTAGCACAGGATAGGAAAGGAGCAGTTACAGTGCTAAGTATTGGCAAAACTACAGAGTGTTCCTGATGGTGAGGAAGAGATAACGCAACACTGTGGTAAGTGAGGAGCTTTAATCAGCTTAGCCAATCAAGGCCTGCTGGCTAGGGAGGACACGGCCTGGCAGAGAAAGAATACATACACATAAAAGTTGCCGACAGCAGTTAAAGTCTAAGAAAATAAAAAAGGTCAGACACTTCCCTGTTTCAGTTGTTTTTTTTCTTGTAAATCCAGTTGCATCATTCATGTTTTAAAACCTTATTCCCATTAGTTGGATTAACAAATCACATGCAATATGCACAATTTCAAGTAGCCTGCATATTCTGAACAGACAGACTGTAAAGGATATTAGCGACAATATTCAGTATTATACAATATCTAAGCTACTATTTTAAAACTGTGATATGTTAAAGAAGATGAGTATCGGCACTCGAGGTTTCAATATTGGCACTGGTTTCAAAAACTCTACTTTTATATTAAGGGTCCATATCATGGAAAACCTTCCCTCCGTTTTTTGAAAATGTACCGTTCACTTTCCATTCCATACGACCCATTTATAGAAACTAAACTGCAAAAACAAACACATTTACATATACAGTCACATACAGTTGGAACACATGTCAAATTACATGTTTCACTGAATTTCTATAAAATATGGCATAACTTTTGCACAGGCCACATTTAATGTTTTACCTCCTCCCCCTTCTCAATATATTAAATTCAGCAAATAACCAGTTATTGTGCATTAACCCATTAAACTCCCAGGATTATTACATATCATGGCTTATTATTCAGTAACTACAGGGACTTCAATGCAAACTGGCTGAGCTGTTCTTAGATTAAAGAAGTGTGTAATAAAACTTTGGGCCTGCCAGTGGGCCCTGGCCATTTAAGGGGTTAAAATGCGCAAAGTGTGTTCTCTGTAGAGGATGTGTAAACTTATTTTCACTTAGAAAGTCAATATTCAAGTCATTTGGCCCAGGGGCACCAAACTTACAGCAATTTAGCTTCACCCGTTCACACTGAAGTTATAAGGACCATTTCAGCCTGGACTGCTTTTTTGGACGAGGCGCAACTCAAGGCAGCCAATCAGAAGAGAGCTCATTAACATATATCATTCTTAAATGCACAGTAATAAAAACAGCCTGATTAATTCTAAGGGATAAAGAGAGGCTGGAAAATGGTAAAGTAAACATGGGATATGGGCTCTTAAATGAGAGCGAACATAATCTGGAATAGGTGGGTTGAAATTCTATTGCAATTAGAGGTTCAAACATTCAGAAATCTATGCACTGATAAGGTGCAGTCACACTGGGGTGTCTGATTAAGAAAGAAACTTGACTGCCAGTAATTCCAAGTGTAAGGGGCTTACCCAGTGGACAATATTTGCTCACTGGGTTTCGAGCTGCTTCTAGTTCAGCTGTTGCAGTCTTTTGGGTTATAATGGCCAATATGAAACTGTCAGTAACTGACATTGAGCGCAGTCTGTTTTATTCTGTTTCATTTTGTAGTAAGTGTTGTACCAACACTTCTCCACTTCCCCTGTAGCTGCAAACTATGTCAGCATGGCCAGTGTGTCACACATTGAATGGATCAGTGCAGGTGAATGAAAGCGGCTTACAACAGCTGTCAATCAAAAATGTACCTTCCACACAGAGTCTGTTGTGCCTACTTTAGGCACTGCAATGCAGAAAATGCTCTAGTACTATCCTTACATTGTAAGAGTCTTCGGGAAAGTTCCTATTAAAGCTGCTATCTGACATAAAATCTACATTATAAGACACCAAGATAATGAGATTCATTTATTAAGACTAAGCAATTCTATTTTTGTCTTATATGTTGCTCTTATTTTCTCTCAGTTCAGTAAAAATGACAATGAAATGTTCTTTCAGGCCTCTAACACTATTCAGTGATAGTAACTGTCACTATAACAGTAACACTGTTACTTGTCCAATCACAGGCTTATTTTTTTTCTATATTTACTGTTATTTATTCACTGTCAAATCTTATTCTTTATTAATTTTTTTTTGGTTTTATTGTTTTGTTTCCAGTGAAGGAGGATGGGCTCCCTTTTCATTCTTGATTCCTCTAAAGGTTTCTTCTACTTGCTCTTAAGGGGTTTTTCCTTGCCACCGTCGCTCTTGCTCATCTGCGGCCTGGACCTGGATGTTTTGTAATACTGCTTTGTGACAATACGCTCTGTATAAAGCGCTACATAAATAAATCTTGAACTGAACGGAACTACTTTAAAAGCTCTGAGCTTCATGGCGGTCATCCACAGCACATTTTAGCCTAATGCTCTTACAAAGGACCTGTATCCAGTATTGCAAAAGAAGAAAACAACCTCACAGTGTGCCACCTCGAGTCCTCATTAAGAGGAAGTACACAATGATCTTTCATTCACAATTATGTAGACAACAATGAGAAGCATTTCTCAGGATGTCTTCTAATTCACGGAAAGGTCTCCAAGCGTGGGAAGAACATGTACAGTTCTGTGACTTTCTCAGAAATGTTGCCATGTTTTCTTCTTCTTCGTTTTTTTTAAATTGATAAACACATGCAAGACACGTTTTTTTTCACCCTCCGACACCATCAAAGGAGGGCAGGAGGGAGGAGGACAGTCAGGAAGTGCCCTGCGTTCCACCGGCTGATTTTGAGAAACAAACAATTTCCAGTTTCCACAGGGAGCCTGCAGCAGGCAGTGTTTGTGAGAGACACCAGCCAGTGCACAACGTGTCCTTAAATCACTCACGAAAAAAAAAAAAAAAATCCACTCTTCTGGAGGTGGAGGGTAAATGACCAGAATTAAAGGCTCACAGAAAGTTTCTTTTGAACAAAAGCCTTTGAGTTGAAGTAACTGAACTAAATTCTTTGTTCGTTCTTGGACAAAGATGTGTTCGATACTTCTAATCAATATTAGATGACATATTACTTGCTCTGAAGAACAGCAGAATGTTTAGGCACCATTGGCAGCTCTGCTACAACATCTGCATTTTATTTAATTTGCTGCATTTTTAAGCCTCTAAAAAAAGTGCCATATTCTCTGTAACGCTGATCCAGGAGGACTTAATACCAGTTATGTATGTGTGGGTATCAGCATCAGCACTGACAGATATATATGAAAAATATCACATATTAGCACTGGCCCACACCCTTCATAGGTTCTTCACAGGTTCTTTAGAAAAGGCAATGGTTATATATAAAACCCTGACCATAACATCTGAATGCATAAATGGTTCTTTGCATGGTTAAATGGCTCTTCTCTATGATGGAGAAACTGTTGTTTATGGTTCTTCAAACCTTTCAAAAATGGTTCTATATAGCACACAAAAGTGTAAAAAACAAGTATAAAACTGTCTAAGAGTGCAGTATTTACATATTGGTGCATCTCTAATAACTATATTTAATATCCTCATCATTTTTGGCTAACTATAGCTATTTTAAATTGTAAAAGCACCATGAAATCATCCTAAAATTTTTGGTTTATTGTGTTTTGTGGCTACATTACACTATGACTAGTTCCTCCAGTCACTGATGTCTGTGTTCTGTGTATTTCTTTTAAATAATTCAGAATCATATTGAAATTAATCAAATTGAGTTGTGATAAAATCTGAGATTTCATGATGTACTGAATCTTTTACCGAAGAACCGTTATTGATTCACGGAAGAGGTGGCCAATATAACATTATCACAATACATTTTGTGATTGTGATAAATAAGATCTATCTATCTCGTAAAAAGGCCTTTAAGCATCGTGATATGATATTTTTGCCATATCACCAATTCATCATGAGGTCAGAGACTTACACCCCTATTTAAAGCCATGTAAATGGTATATAAATGGTCTTGAGAGGAAGCAACACGATCAAATCTACCCTGTCCTGCAATGCTTTAAGATATGAATGATAACAACTGATTGTAAACCTGCACTGTTATTCTCTTTACTCAGCAGCAGCATGTTAGCCTTGTGTTTGTCCACTAGGCAGGAGAAGGCCTGTCACATCAGACCATTAGAGTCCATTTCTGAGTGACCCCATTCTGTCGCCTGTCAAGGCAGACTAACCCGTGCCGGGTTTCCCAAAAGCATCGCATCACAAAGATGATTCTTACAGTGCCCTCCACAAATATTGGCACCCCTGGTAAACATGAGCAAAACAGGCTGTAAAAACATTCATTATTGTTGATCCTTTTGATCTTTCCTTCAAAATATTACGAAAATCTAAGATTTTGTGAAGTACAATGTTTGAAAAAGAACTGAATCTTATCAGGAAATAATTTTCTTTTTCAAATCTATGTGTGCCACAATTATTGGCACCCCTGCATTTAATACTCTGTACAGCCTCCCTTTGCAAAGATAAAGGGTAATGCTTAATGAGACTGAACAACACATGGCAAAGGATCTGAGACCATTCCTCCATACAGAATCTCTCAAGATCTTTCAAATTAACACTTTCTGGGGTGGCCATGGCAGAACCTTGATTCTGTGGTCAGTGAAGCATTTTTCTGTTGATTTTGAGGTGCGCTGTGGATCATTGTCCTGTTGGAAGATCCAAACTATGGCCCAGTTTAAGCTTCGTGCCTGAGACAGTCAGGTTTTGATTTCATTTCTGCTGGTACTTGATGGAGTCTGTGGTACTACATATCCGAATAAACTGTCCAGGGCCTTTGTAAGAAAAACAGCCCCACAATATCACAGATGCAGCACCACACTTCACAGTGGGTGAGGTGCTTTTCTGCATGGCTAACTCTGTGTCTACACCAAACTCACCTCTGTTGTTTGTTGCGAAAAACCTCTATTTTGGTCTCATCTGACCATAGAACACAGCAAACCCCAAGAACAAACTAATGTCTGCTATTCCCCATTTGTGATTCTTGAAGATTCTTTGTCCACTCGAACCATCCTCCTCACTGTGCGTGGTGTCACTATAGACATATGTCCTCTTCCTGGCAGATTCTTAACATCTCCAGTTATTAATTATTGCTCTGATAGTGAAAATGGGCATTTTCAACCGTTTTGTTATTTTGTTATTTTCTTTTAGCCATTTCCTGATTTGTGCAGCTCAACAATCTTTTGTCACACATCACTGCTGTATTTTCTGGTCTTTCTCATAACGATGGGTGACTGAAGGAATTTGGCCTGTATTTCATCTCTAACTTATACTTATCAGGAAGTCATGGCTGACCATTTAAGTGTTCCTAATTGTCCAGGTGAACTTGAAAACAAAAATTTTAATGGGAATATACTTCAGTTACATTTCACTCTTAATAATTTCTAATGGTGCCAGTAATTGTGGCACACAAAGATTTAAGAAAAAAATGTATTTCATGGCAAGATTTAGTTTTTTCTTTTAATCATTATACCTTAAATAAAGTATGGATTTTTGCTAACAAAAATCAGCTCATTTTGCTCATGATTACCAGGGGTGCCAATATTTGTGGAGGGCCCTGTATAAACATTCTCTCTACCAGTTAAGATAATCTTAACACTAAGATGCTTTTGGGGTCATTGTTCTCCAGTAACTGTAGTCCTCAGACACTAGCTCTCTCTATTAAGATACTAAGTTACTATCATACTGAAAAAGAAAACATAAGAAAACATATCGATACCGTTATCGAGCTGATATTAGCAGAAAATGCTCGATTGGATATCAGAGGGGAAAAATCAGTTTGAGCGATCCTGTAATTGGTCTATCCTGAAAACCACACACTTTGTGTCATGTCATCTTGTTAAGCCTTGGGCTGATAATTGATACTATTAAATATCACGATAACTTCATTAAGTGCTGATATTATGCAAATTATAGTTCTCTTTTACATGCCATGTATTTTTTTAGGCTTTGCCTTTATTTAAACATTCTCCTCGTTCAATGGTTAGTTAAAAATCTATACGTTATAAAAACAGGCTTTACAAAAAGAACATCACCAACTAATTAACTACACACATACATGAACTGGTAGTTTTACCAGTCTTGCTAATTTTCTGCACAGCTGGCATTTAACATCTAGTGGTTATCTACATTTGTTTAGTTGAAAACCGAAACAAACGGGAGAGTTATAAATTAAGTAATATTAGAAGCTGGTCAAGATGGTAACTGTGTGAACTATGGGTATAACAATTGTTCTTTGTAACTGAATTGTGAACACAGTAATACTGTTTATCACGCTAATTCTACAGACCATAATCGTTTGTCTACATTTACATTATCGTCCAAGCTTAATGTTGCTAGCAGTGTCTCTATTATTAACTTCTGTATTAAGGTTAGGGCTGACAATGTCAACTGTATTAGTAATTGTGTAACTCTACTGATTATTTTGACAATTAATCAAGTAACTTGTTACCCTAACAATAAACCTGGACTTAACTGAACAGCGGCAGGTCATGCACAGCATGCATTTGCATCAGAAAACTATGCATCATCATCATCATGCAAACTGACAACTAATCACTGCTGATTCATAGAGAAAACAGACTTTAATCAATGACTTTTTTCATCAACTAATCAAGTTTAATTGAGCAATTGTGACAGCCCTGATTAAAGGGGAATTCCACCATTTTTTCAGAATTTCTGTATAACTACATCACTGAGATGTAAACAAAGTCAAAGGTTACATTTTTTTAAATACATTCATGGCACATGCAGGGGGCTGTGAGGCAAAAACAGCCTGCAAAGAAAACACATTTTCAGTCTTATCACTATTTTACTATCATTAACATTACATATAAAACTCAGAAGACTCATGTAGCTTCTCTGTTGGTTTTGGATAGTAAATAAAATGGCTATATCTGTGTTGTAGACACTGTGACCCCTGGTTCCCAACACCACCACTATAAAAAAATAAGAGTCTGTAAGTTTCTCTACTACGAACCACTTTACATCAAAGCGCTCTGCCTTTGTTTACATCTCAACAACTGAATTCTGCAGAAATGTTCAGTTCCTCATTATAACACTGACTTATGTATACAACAACCATTTGCTTTAAACACTTTTCCCGACGCTGCAACCTCCTCACAGCGTCGCCTGACTGTGAATGAAAAAAAGAGGAACAGGTAGACTTCTTGAGCAAGACAAACCAAACCGCAGCTCTTGACCAAACATTAAACCCTCATTCATTCTAAGGCAGCTGCTGAGCTTAAACAACCATTCTTTGCTGCAAAAGAAATCACGCAGAGGTATACTGAAGTGAGACAAATCACATAGGCAGTGAAAAGAAGAAGAAGAAAAAAAAAAAACCAAATGAAACCAGTGATGACAAACAGGACGGTCTGACCACTAGCATTCCAGGCCGGAGAGAGGGATCCCCGAAATAACTCGCCTCCATGTAAACATGGAATTACGTTAAATACAGCACGGGTCAGACGGGCCTTAGCAATCAGGGGCGCCAGGGCTAGCAGCTCCTGACCACGAAGCCAGAGACACGCTGTTGACAAGAGTTTTCCACCTCCTTATTACATTACAAGGCATGGGATCTGAAAGCGGACGGCAGGGGAAAAAAAAAGAAAACAAAACAGAAAGAATACAATGTTATTAACAATGCTAAAGACCTTCCCAGTAGGTTTAGGAGCCTGACGTTCAACAGAATGTTCAACAGGGTGCGTTCAGCCGTACTACATGCTCAACGATCCCAACCAGAGTATCCAGGCTGTCCTTCCTCACACTTATAATTTAAGAATGACTCAGCCAGTGTGCACATGTTATTACTGAATAATAAGCCTTAGCTTGTAATAAGCCTGTGAAAGTAAGGAGTCAATGGACACTTCAGTGTCCGCTGCAGTTGATGCTTGCTAGTTCCTTCTATTCTTTCTGAATGAGCAAAAGAAAAAGGCTGTTAAATGGGCTCAGTACCACATATAATGCACAAACTCCACCTGATTCAAATGCGTACATGGGTTCCACATGAGGAAAATATATTACGTCAACCTTGTTATTGTCTTTCAGGTTATTACCGTCAATAATAGGTTATTACATTGAATGACACGGCTGTCCCATAACATCTGATGTCCCATAAGACCTTAATCCACCAGTGTTAGATAGACACAGAGTGATGTATTATGCGCAGAAAGGCTCTTAAAAATAAAGGTCCCACACTAGAGGAACCACTTCCAGTGGATGGTTCTTTGAAGAGCCATTTGTGCAAAAGAGATGTAAAGATCTTTCTTAAAGTTTTACGAACCTCCACATAATCGAGAGGTTCTAGAAAGAACCTTTCGATAAGTATGGAACATTTACATTATGCAGACCCTTAAAAAAGTGGTTCTTCAAAGGTTCTTAGGTAAAGGCAATGGTTACATGTAGAATCATTATGACTCAAAGAAAGCGTTGAATGTTAAAATGGTTCTTTGAATGGTTAAATAGTCCCTAAACATATGTACATATGTTTATACAATGTTGTATATGGTTCTTCTAAAGAACTCTTAAAATGGTTGTGTAGCACCAAAAAGTTCCACTATTCCAAGACAAAGAAATAATCTTTTTTATAGACGCCTTTTTGCTAAGAATGAATCTTCATCTTTACACACACAAATCTTCCCTGAAGAACCTTTCAACTGATGGTTCTTCAGAGAACCATTTTTTGCAAATGGGATGTGAGTGTGTAGAACTATTTTAAAGTTTAAAGAACCTCCACATAATTAAACTGGTATAGAACTTTTACACTATATGTACCCTTAAAAAGTGGTTCTTCAAAGGTTCTTTAGGAAAGGCAATAGTTCTAGAACCATGAGAACTCAAAGAAGCATTTGAATGTTTAAATGGTTCTTTGAACGGTTAAATAGTCCTTAAACTGTTTTAAAAAGTTGTATATGGTTCTTTAAAGAATCCCTTAAAATGCATCTATATAGCACCAAAAAGGGTTCCACTATATTATGTCAAAGAACCCCCACTTTTATAGACCCCTTTTGTGCTAAGAATCTTCCTTCACCTTACTGCTCACAAATTTTTCCCTTTTGGTTCCCTAAAAAAGCTTTCAAATGATGGGTCCTCGGAGAACCATTTTTGGATGTGAGCGTAAATAATTTAACTTTAAAAGTGTAAACAACCTCCATATGTAGAGGCTCTAGGAAGAACCTCATAAATGGCATAGAATTTTACAATATGTAGACCCTTAAAAGTGGTTCTTCAGAGGTTCTCTTGGAAAGGCAATAGTTATAGAACCATGAGAACTCAGAGAAGCATTTGAATGTTTAAATGTTTTTGTGAACAGTTAAATAGTCTGTAAACATGTCGCATATGGTTCTTCAAAGAATCCCACCACAAGGGGTTCTACTAGTCTTACAAGTCAAAGAACCCCATCTTTGGTAGCATATTAAACCCTTTTTGCTAAGAATGTACCTTAAAACGTTCTTCACACTCACAAATCTTTTTAACATGCACGATTCATTAGGGAAACAGAAGTGGTTCTTCTGTGGTATTGCTCAAAGAACCCTCGGTGGCACTTTTTTCTTTTTTTAAGAGTGAAGTTTGCATTTGCCTCTACAGTCACAGCAACAGAGGAACAGAGGTTTGCAGCCACACGGTAAAAAAAAAAGCGTTTCTGTTTGTTTCGGCTCATTGAGCAGCCTCAGGACGGAAAGATCCCGAGTGTGTCTGCACCGCATGCCGTCGCATTTAATGCATTTAGTCCATTATATCTTCATTTCGCTCATTTTTATTTGCACAAATCGATTCACCAGAGGCAGCTCATAAACCATGGGCACGCAGCCAAATCAGCTTGACAGCCTCCTCCAATACAGACACAACTGCAACCACAAGACCATCAGCAAACTCTCAGACAGGCAAACGAGCGGCATTAAAATCATCCACAGGAACATTAAACGCTGCATGTGGCCTGTTGAAAATATCAGCACTGAGAGCTCAGACCTCCACAGGATTTCTATTATATCCATATAAACCTGAACAAGAGGTACAAATGAACAGATAAGATCAGAATCATGTAAGGCATTTGTCTTGGTTTCTGATCTTATCACACCTTAACATTTCAACATTCGACACAAGTTACATATTGTTGTTGTCAAAACAAAACCATCTCCATATCTCTACAAACATTTCAGGAAGAACTGACTAATGAAAGTGGGCCAAATTATGTGCAGTGGGGGTAACGTTTTTTATTAGAGCTTATATTTTTAGCATAAAAATTGAGTGAAAAGTAGAAGCACTGAAACCTTACACGTCTAAATATTTGCTGCTGTCGGATCAAAACCTCATATCTCCAAAAAAATAACTTTACAGGAGAAGGAAAAACTTTCTTAACTTTCAATGGTAAATGGAGAATCAAGTAAATGGAGAAATATTTTTTCCAGTTCATTTTGGACCATTTCTGTTGGTCTGTTCATGATGAAATTTTGACACCACATAAACGGCAGCTGCTGTAAAGCAACTATGTAAAAAAAATGAAAAATGACAAAAACTGAGGTATGAGGTTTTGTCCTGACAGCAGCATTTTTTTTGCATTGACATAATTTTTCTTTAATTCTGTTCAAAATTCTAAAATCTTCTGTTGTTATTTCCAGGTTTAAATGAAAACGATCTCAGACGTTCAGTGCAAAGAACCCTTAAATCATGCAAAGGGTTCTTTGAGAGTTCATGGTTCTATACAAAACCATTTATTGACTAAAGAACCCTTGAAGAACCATCTTTTTAAGACTATAGTCTTATGCATGCGTATATGCTTATACCAATGTAAAAAATAACGTAATAATAAAGTAATAAAATCCTCAGTGCTGATTTGTGTCTAATCAGATCTATTAGCTCAGTCAGCAGTTGGGATTCTGCTGTACTCTATAAGTTATGAACACACATTATTCCCCCACAGTTCTCAGAGATGACACACACACACACACACACGCACACACACACACACACACACACAGAAAGCTGCAGTGAAGCTGAGAGAGAATGAACAGCAGCTCTTTCTCACTCACCCGTCTGTTTTCCATTTTGGCGTCCTCCGTCAGGGACGAGGAGCGACTCTGGCTGATGTTTATTTGCTGCTGAGGTGACATAGTTTCCATTCAGGCACGTTGAACAGGTGGTTGGACTGATCCAAGCAAAGAGACCCCCTCTACGCGCCCAACTTCAGCTTATCCCACCAGAGACACAAACACGAGGCTGAGGTGACCCCGGACTTCAGAACACATCTCGAATCCTCTTTAAACGGCGCGAATGAAGAGGAGCTGAGTGAACTCGGTCCATATCAGCGAACATCCACACAGACGGAGAGACTCCAGCGCCGCCAGCGCCTCCCTCGAGCTGCAGCGCTCTGATGAAGCGCGCAACTTTTCCTTCGCTTAACCAGCGGCTCCAGAAAGAATCGTTCGTCTGAGTCGACTCGATCGAACCGACTCACAGGCCTAACTGAATCAAACCTTTTCTGCAACGTTAACTCGAGTTTGGAAAGTTGTAAGACGGTTTGAATGATAACCTTTCACAGTCCAGCTCCATTAAATTATAACCAAAAGTCAAAATCAAAAAGAGCAAACTGTAAAATGTTTCGGTTCTTTACCTTATTTTCATCTCCTCCACTCTGTGGTGTTTGACCCTTCTGGTTTTTCAATTCTGACTCCATTACTGAGTAAAACTGCAGATTCACTTTCTGAACCGAATCCTGTGTTCGGAGATGATGAGGAGAAAGTAGAACTGGACGTGGAAATTGGTGAATTGTTGGAACGGACAAAGAATCGACTCGCCAAACTGAATCAAACTTCACAGGCTAATGGTAAATCCCGCTATAGGCTGTTTACACCAGCTACGCCGCTGGGCCCTAAAGCCCTCCATTCGGTGGTGTTCTAGTTTATTCAGCGGTAATCCTTAACCTCCTTTTCCACAACAGCTATAAAATAATATTTCCATCTGGTTTGGGAAAAAGTCTTAAAGGGAAATTCCACTGACTTTTTAAAATTTCTGCAAAGCTAAATGATTCAGATGTAAATAGAGTCATTCAGAGTGGTTTGGTGTGAACCTCTACAAGCTTCCTCACAGGAAGTTATTACATGGAAAAGTTTTGATTACGCTGCCTGATGCCGTAGACACTGTTTTACGATACTTTTGTGTTAAACTTTTTGCTTAATGTACTTTTTAAAAATCCATTCACAGGTACATGATATTATATTCAGAAGTTTTGAAAAATTGGTGGAATTCCCCTTTAACAATGCATTTTTCTTCAATAAAGTTAATACCTTTCAATGGGAACCTGAATGATTTACAAAACTGGAAGTAAGCATATAAATCAACATTTACATGTGTTTTTACTGTGTTTATGCTATTTTTATTGTGGCGGTCTGTACGTGTATGTTTTTTATATCAAGAAAGCTGTAATTGTCCGTTGTATCTCGTCTTCTTGGAGAGGTGTGAATTGTTTTTACAGTAGGAGGTTCTCACACTCCTCCCCTTTCACTCCTCATTGCTTGTGAACAGTGTCCAGTTAATCTGATAACAGAGTTACAAGGGAAAAATCTTCATTTGATTAATTTAATTAAACATTTCAGAGCCTTCAGTAAGTCCTGCAGAAAGAGGTTAATCTTGAGGCTGAAGTAATCTTGCCTTTGGTTTATTAACATGTTTAGTGTTGTACCCCATTCTACACTCATACCCCCAACAGCATTGTACATTATTCCCCTGCTAACTTAACTACAATATTCAGGTGAAAAGTGTGGGACTTTCCAGACACACCTGATCACAGCTAGTCTAAACTGTCAATGACGAACAAGCTGTGAGCATCTTGTATTATGTCATATCATACAAAAAAATATGATTTGGTAAATTGACATTGCATATCACATCATCTGTTATAAAGAATATCCATCAGGTCAAACTGAAATTAAAACTGACCTTTTTTATCCTGTTGTATCTCTATACCAGGGGTCGGCAACATGTGGCTCCAGAGTCGCATGTGACTATACTGTTTAATCTGCAACGAGAAACTGTCAAACACTAAAAAGTCACAAGGCTGAAGTCGGCTCGTCATTCACCAGCTTCTTATTTGAATTTTCCCGTTACATCTTAAATGGTGCAGCGGTTACATTCTGGCACCTCAGGCACCATTTAAGGTGGAACGGGAAAATTCGAAAAAGAAGCTTGTGAATGAGAAACGACTTCAGCCACGTAAAAAGTCTAACATTGAGAGACATTTTACAAGAAACTAATCTACTTTTGTAGAAAGGTTTCCTGTCGGAGATGCGAAAAAAAAGGGCTATAGCTGAGCTAAAGCTTAAAGCAAAGTAAGTCTGCCTTTTTGTACATATTATATTTTTAGCCCGTACTAACACATTAACACATTAGCACATACTATAATAATACATATTATCAAGTGAAAATGCTCAGGTAGCTCAGAGATCCTCCCTGATACTGTGTTTCAATGGGAAATAAATTATAGTACTGACTATAAGTAATGCGTTATGATTCCCAATTCATGCTGACTTGAAAGTCCTGACCAACTACCTCAGGGTAGTTGCCTCAATTTCTTCTTAAAATCCACTTATGCGTTTTTTTTTACAAAGATTCTGACACTCACCAGTGTTTTCTTATTTGGGATTTGTTCTTAGGTACGAACAGAATCTACACACACTCAAGAGCACAAAGGTATGAACGGTTCTGCGGTGTAAGAACACGTCATGAATCTGACGTAGCGTTTTTCTTAGGACTTTTCTCAAGAACATGTTTAAGAAAAAGCTTAAGAAGATATTAGTGAATGAGGCCCACTGTTCTGAAGTGTTCAGATCAACACATTAATCCACTGGAGATTGCTCATCTGACAGCGTAGGTCAGATGGGGCCAGGACTGACCACATCAGACTGTCCATGTGATCAGTCTGTTAATTCATGAAAGACTGTTACCCTGTGACCAACAGTAATGTAAATACTAAAGACCTGAGAAAACTGACCTGAGATGGCCTGTAATGTTTTAACATTTGAGTCTAATTTTGACTACCTATGTAGGCCTCAGTATGCAATATAGTGAAAATCAGTAAAATAAGGTTTTACAAGAATAGTGTAAAAGCTGGTGCTGGGGAGCATAACGCTAGGGGGGCATTGTTACAGCTCGGTCAAGTTTGGAGCAAATGTTATTAGCCTATTAGATTGTACACGTCATAACCTACACTGAAATAGCAGTTTTCAACATTACATACAGTTCATCATATTCTGAAAAAAAGATTATATTCTATATTTAAACAATTTACATTTTAAAGGACCTTATTTATAAGCACATTGATGTGCCCACTCATATAGATTTCTCTGTGCTGGGTTGTTAAAAGTGCAGTTAAAAGTTAAAAGAACCACGTTCCAGTTCTAGTTCCAGGTCCATTAATCTCTGTTTTAGTGTTCATCTAATCTAACCCCGTAATCTGAATCATGACTGCAGTCATTGAGGATGTTCCAAGATCCTCGTCCACTTTGCATTTGTCTCAAAAGACAAGCCACTGAATCCTGCCAGATACAGCAAGTCACAACAACTCTAGACTGCTTTGTCTTGGCTGAAAGCTCACAGTGCCCCGTCACTCTGTTAGACAGTGATCTAAGGGCTACTGAAAGCTGGAAACAAAAGGCTACGGACAGTACTGGAGAGGGCGCAAAAGCAAAGTGCAATAAACATTTTATTATACAGTGTCTCCGTCAGCGTAGGTCAGATGGGGCCTGTTAGGGCGACCCGCTTCACGTTGCGAGCAGAGAACAACTCCATAAAAAAGCAATTACTGGGTTAGCATAAAACTGAGTGAAAAAAAAGTGGGACGCATTGTAAATTGTGTTAAAAGTGAGAGAAAGTAGGCCATGAACTGTGCTACAGTTAGCAAAGGCAGACTATGAAGAGGGGGAGGGTCCTCTGCAACCTGAAATAATTAAGAAGACCAAGATAAACTTCTTCAAACAATTAGAGGACCATCGCAATGATGGCAGCGCAGCGCCTGGGGCAATAACAACCAGACTCTTCATAAAAAAGTTTGGAAAGTAGATGATAAATGGAAAAAAGTGACTTGTTCCCTTTGTGAAGTTGTAATTATGGCATCTCTCTTGAGGATGCAACTGACCTGTTAAAAACAGGCTCTAAGAAGATGTTTATATCCAGTTATCACTTTGGATATACACAAATGTTTGAAATGTATGACATTGTTGTTTATATGGTGGTCACATACTGGAAAAAACTGGCTCTCTTCTTGGTGCTAAATTCCACCCATGAGTTTCAGCTGACAGTGGCTGGAGCAGGAGAAAGTCTATTTGAGTTATCACTGCCAGTAGAGTGTCAGGATTTAAGTCCCAGCTATCAATTAATAGGCCAGAAACTGGCCAAGAAGGTTTATCCAGCTTATACATTACTCAATTAGAGACCACTCTGCATTTAGTGGATTTACAGTCAAAGTGACTATTAAGTACAAGTTATTCATTTTTCAGGAGAAGTTCTGAAGAAATTAGATATAAGATAGTCCACTTGCATTAGGTACACTCTCAGAAATAAAGGTCTGAAACTGTCACTGAGGCAGTACCCCTCTTGTCACTGGGGTGGTACTTTCAAGGGTACATCTCAGCACCTTTAGTCAGGGAACTTAATTGTACCATAATCAATTAAAATTATATTTTCTAAGTTGTATTGACTCCACACACCCCGTCTCGTCTCCAGGCTTTTTATTTTATTGTTCTGTTTTAAAACATTAGGATATGAAAAACAATATATAATACAATATGTACTTTTCACCTGGGAAAAACTTATTTAAGGTTAGTGCTTAAAAAAATTTGTCCTTAAAACCACTGCTGTACTTTTGAGGGTACATTTACATTATTTGTACTTTGATGCACGAAAGAAGTACCTTTATTCCTAACAGTGTGGGGAGGATTCAAAAGAAAATAAGTGAAAAAAACAGGTCAAACCTAGAGTTTGAAAATTGATCAAGAGAAAATGGGACTCCTATTAACCATGCAAGACCTGCTAGATCACCAAAACTCACCATCAGATAAACAGTATTTTCAGAACAATGGACTGACCACCCCAGAGTCCAGACCTCAACATCACTGAATGTGTTTGGGATTACTTGGATTATGATGAAGCAAAAAGTGCAACCAACTTCTAAGACTGAACTTTGGAGGTGTGGAAAAATATCCTAAGATTTCTTTGAAAAAGCAAGTCTCCTGAAAACAGTGGAAGATGTTAGAACTCCTTGTATTGGAGGTGGCACCAATCCGATATGAGGCTGACATCAGCAGAAAATGTTGGATCGGATTTCAGATGGAAAACAAGAATGAATCTGATCCAGTCCTGTAACAAATCTAGCCTGAAATATCACACTCACATTATGGGTTCCGATGTTGTTAGCTGTGTGTTTCTTCCTGTGGTTCGTAGAGTGACTGAGCAGTTTGAGTAAGATTTACTTTCAGATGATCATCTCAACATCAGAACGGTGTCGGTATTGAATAAGTAAACAAGTATCATGCTTTCTCTACTTGCACTTAAAATGACTGGAAATGGAACCAATACAAAGTATTGAGCCAAACCAGAATATGACAAAACATTTTGTATTCTTCCATAAATTCCCCAATTCTTTTTGGGAATCAAGAGTATATCGGAAACCAAACTATCCGATACTTTTTCCAAGGTAAGTGTAAACCTGGGGAATTAGAGCCAAATCAGGTTCCATTAAACTCAGCTGTATGTATCCTCCAACTTTTTCTGAGCATGAACCTCATTCCTTCAGAATCTCTTTCCCCTGAAGAAAAGCCTGTGAGGCTAATAAAAAAAGGGAAAAGGAAAAAAAAAAGGTTTTAGGAGTGTGTGCCGTCCCCACCCTCCACAACACGCTGGCAGAGGACAGAAATAGACAGAGATGAAGTCGTAACCAGCAGTCTGCGCTTCCCACCACACACTCCTCTCTGTAATTTGCTGTATCGGTCATGGAATGGAGCGAAGGGTTGGGGTTAGCGGCGAGAGCTCTCTTTGTTTTTTCTCTTTTTTGTCCATTCCAGATTTCTCTGTCATTACGTTTCTCTAGTGAGACTGATGGGGAGGGAAATCTGGTCACCACATGGGGCTTGAGGGCATGCCTTGTTCAGAATGAGAACCCCTTGTGATGGTATTTTCAACATGGCAGCCAAAGATGAACACACTAGTATCTCTTGGTAGCTACAAAATCCTGACGTAACCAACTATGGTAGGATGTTCCAGGCACAGACTGAGCATAGCCTTTGACTACATTACGCTGCCAGTGGGGACTTTCTGCTGAAAATCTGGACACTCTAGACTTGGCCTTGTCCAGAAAACCAATCCTAAAGGTTGGAATTCAGCAGATTTTGCTGAACCTAGAATACACACCAAATGCCTAATGTATTTTACCAACCAATCATAAACAGCGCCCTCACCAATCATAAGGCTGGTGTGGTTTGTCCCAATGGCACAGCTTTAACAAAACTTTCTTTCTCTGTGTTTGAGTCAGAGAAACTAACAGCGAAAGCTAATCTAGCACGCATAACTGAGCTATCAAGCTAGCTCATCTGTCTGCTTGTCATCTGTCTGTTTGTTCAACTGGGCACGGCAGCTTTCCCTGGATGCACGTTCAACGGGAAAGTGCATAATTACCTTACCTTCTTTAAGACGTCGTTATGGGTTTTGTATTTCAAAGTTGCTGAATGTCGTCCACCTATTTTTCTAATCTATTTAATAATTAACCCCTTAACAAGTAATGGGCCTGCCGCTGTGCCCATTATTACACACTTCTATAACCTAAGAATAGCTTCATTAGTTTGCTTTGAAGTCCCTGTAGCTACTAAATAATAAGCCTTTGTATAAAATAAGCCTGGTATGTTATGGAGTTAAATGGTTGAGATGTAAACAAAGTCATTCAGAGAGGTCTGGTGTGAAATTGTTCACAGTGGTGGTGATAGGAACCAGACATCCACCTCTAACAGCTCCCTCACAGAAAGTTCTTCCACAAAATGGTTGTGAATTCGCTGCCTGATGTCTGAGACATTTGTTACAATAGTTTTGAGAAGATGTTTGTCAACGATGCTTTTTTTAAAAAAATCTATTCATGGTGGAGGGATGCATGCAGAGCATTGTAAGGCAAAATAGTCCTCAAAGAAAACATTCCTATCAGCACCACTGTAAGGAAATCTGAACCAGTAATTTTCTCTATGATTAAGCATTTGATGTGAAAACACCCAGAATGACTGTATTTGCATGTCAGTGATGGAATTATGCAGAAACTTAAAAAAATCGGTGGAATTATCCTCTAATTTAGTATCATCAACATATTTAAAGTTGCATTAATTAAAAAAAACTCTTCTTTAAAGCAGTGTTTCCAGTCCTGGTCTGGAAGGCCCTCTGGTCTGTACATTTTAGTGTTTTTCTCAGCTCCTAACAAGGGAAAGCCTTCAGGAGCAAGGTTGGGAAACTTTAAAGAACCTTCCATTTTAAAGTTCTTTAGGGCTCTTCTATGGCATTACTCCAAAGACCCCTTAGTGTGCAAAAGACTTATGATTGTCCTTAACTAAAAAGGCAAATACTTGTTTTAGATCTGGGTAAGAGGTAGTTCAGTTAAAAGCGCATCCAAAGATAAACAGATTCACCAGTTAACAGAGAAATCAATGTTAATATGCAAAAAAAGAGAATTCTGACAAGCTGTATTAGAATGACCGCAGCGTTCACCCGTCACCTCTCTCGAAGGTCACTCCATACTGTAGAGTCCCTCCCTCTCAACAGCTTGTGCTGAGAAGCTGACTGAGAGGTTTGATGGAAGGCTGATACAGCTGTGGATGCTAATACTTCAGTGGAGTTACTTCATTATTGTAGTCCAGAAGCCTCTGTACTGTATGTTACGAGGTCTGGAGGCAATACTACCTGAAGGACGTCTGTCAAGCCAAATAAATGAGTGTGTGTGTGTGTGTGTGTGTGTGTGTGTGTGTGAGATGTAGAGTTTAATAAAGTGAGTGATACAGTGTGGGGGTGTGTGTCTGGGGGAGACAGAATCACACGTCCACAAAAATTACGCAAGCCACTGTTTCCAAAGCAGAGTAGCTCAACAGAGAAGCACAGCAATCACATCATTAAGTCAGACCCTCTCAGACTAAAAATACGACCAGGGGTGAGAAAGAGAAACCATGTGCGTTTGTGTGTATGTGAAGCACCAACCAGGTTTCAAAAGGAATTCTCTTTGTCTTCTCTAAAGAACAAGCTGCAAATGGGATAAAGCTGAAGTCTGGTGCTCAGGGAGAGAAATGCGTCTGAAATAAATTACGCTGAGAAAATATGGCCACTCTTTGTGGCCCGACTTACTGTAATGTTCAGCGTATACCAGATTACTAACATGCTGTGCTGTTTGCTAAATAATTATAAAAAAAGTATGAGAGCAAGACTGATCATTTTTTTTTATTAAAGCAACCTGTCTCTGCCACAGATAAAACATACACTCAGCCTAAAGCAGTGTGCAAATGTCACAACTTGCCCCATGAGCGAGTTAATCAGTTGTCAGAGGGCCTTTAAAGCCTGGAAAATTGGTGCAAACACAATCAATACAGTTCTGTGTTGTTTGAACCAGAAGAGGGTTTCAAATATATACCTGCTGTGTTCAAATTAAACAAATGGGGAAAAAAATATTAAGATACTAGTTTGGAAAGCAATATAAATATGACTACGATTGAAATAGATTTTATTCACATGACATCTATAGTACGTTTTTGATAAATCTGAGCATAAAAAATAGAATTTATATGGAAGGGTATGGACTTTACCTTTAACAAGGGTCAGCAACATGCGGCTCTTTTACTGCCCTGTTGTGGCTCCACAGCAGAATTAGATTTTTAAGTAGAAATAAAACAGTCCTCCTTTCCAGTAAAAGCTCTGTTAATTGTTCTAATAGTTTAAACAAAAAATAGTTTTAAATGCTGGAGTTATTGTACAACTGCTAATTCACCCTGGTTCACCTAAGGTTGGCACGCAGACTGCTAGTCACCATAGCGAAAATGGCAAAGAGAAAGCTGGTTTCCTGATATTCAAACCAGAAGGTGGCGAATGAGAAGCTGAATTCAGCCTTGTAAAAATTGAACGCTGAGAGACATTTTACAAGAAACTATTCTACTTTTGGAAAAGTTTCCTGCCAGAGATGCAAGAAAAGCGGCTATAGCTGATCTAAAGCTTAAAGCAGAGCAAAGTAAGTCTGTGTTTTTGTTTATATTATGTTTTTTATCCTATACTAGCACATCAGCACATACTGAGACACATTTACATCCAAGATAGTAAAATGGATAAAAAATGTTGTGGCTCCCAAGGTGGTTTGATTTTTGTTGAAACGGCAAAATGGCTCTTTTTAACATTTGGGTTGCCAACCCCTGTCCTACACCTACTCCTAACCTGGTGGCTACATTTATCAGTCATCAGATAAACCTACCATATAAGTTTATAATTACTGGCTGCAGCTCATCTGTTGCTTTGCACAATTGCTGTGCTGCTTGGTCTGGTCCTACACATATAATATCCGGCCAGTGGTGGTCCTGTGACCCCTCTCCATTGTTGTAGCTGGTAGACGGAGGGGATATCGTTATATAGTTAAATGCTTGACCACGGGACTGTTCCATTCTTCATTGAGCCAGATGACTATCATAAGCAGTGTCAGGAGAGCAACGTTTCCGGCAAGGTTTGAATCTTTAATTGCCAGCTTTTCTCCATTTAGAATCTGAGGCTAACTGGGGGTGACATCTTCTACAAGAGTTCAAACACCACTTTGTGAAGATGGGTAGGCTGAAAGTGGCGGATGATGGTGATAATCCCATTGGAAAAATCAAACTTGAAATGCAATGGGCGGACATCGTGGTCTCATGTGAAGAGGAAATCTTAAGCGGTTTTGGAAATCCTGTGAGTCAAGGCTATGCGTCCAGTACGTATTCAATTGGCTAATGTAATGCAATTACATGAGGTAGTAACTGCTTTAGGTAAGCCACAAATAACATACCCTCTTCATATGGCCACAACACTGCCCACGGGGTATTATTACAGTTTAGGATTAATCAGTCTATGAACAAATTTGTTCCCCTCACATTCTGCTTTGGAATCATAATGGGGAAAAACAGTGACCTCAACATATGAAATATTTTCCTCCAGAGCTACATTTTCCTCTGCCCTCCCGTCAGCATCATTACGCTGTAACAGTGAATATGATTCACTCACTGTAACCTGAGCAGAAAGCCAACAGGAACAATGGCTAATGCGCTGATTAAAATGATAGAGTGCGGGAGAGATGGACGGTGGCGTAAACAGGGGGAGAGTTATAAAATTGGATCTCCAGAGCATGGCAGATGTGTTGACCAAACTTCAGCTTTCTTGGGTGAACCTGCAGGGGCATCGGTCCAGCCAGGTTGCATAAGGCCACAGTTAAATGAATAACATGAGAGACAGGCAGCAAAGAGTAATGAGATTAGACACAGACTGTCTGGGCCTACAAGAGGGGAAAAGGAAAAACAGATGTGAGCCGTTTCATTCATTTTCTACTCCTACCGCTTGGCTATGCAACAGTAGTCGGAAAACTTCCTGGACTTACCTGGTTGTGCAAATGAATGAGCTCTATAAGAGTTAGGGTTAGGGAGGTACATGCAACCTGCACAGGTCTTCACCGAACTTTACAACTGCTGCAGTAATCATTTTGTATACAGCTTGTACTTAAAGGCTTCTGTATTTTCCACTGATTGTTCAAAATGTCTGCATAATTAAACAGTTAAGATGTAAACAAAGTCATTCAGAGTGTTTTGATGTTGCCAGAATTGGTCAGAGTGGTGGCGATAAGAACCAGACATCCGAAGCGTTTAGTGCCTCTAAAAGCTACATCACAGAAAGTTATTACATGAAATGGTTACTGCCTGATGTCTGAGACCTTGTTTTACATGGGTTTTGGCCTAAAAAGCACTGTGAGACAAAAACAATCCCCCCAAAAAACTTATTTTTTCAGATTTTCCAGTTTTTACCATCATCAGCTTTATATATAAACACTCAGAAGACACATGTAGGTTCACTGTTTGGTTCTGGATAGTAAATAAAACAACTATATTTGTGTTGTAGACAATGTGACCCCTGGTTCCTATCACCACCACTGTAAAGAAATTTTCTCTTTAATTAACAATTTCATATAAAACCACCCTGAATTACTTTTTTACATCTTAATGGCTGAATTATGCACACATTTGGAAAAATCAGCGGAACTTTGCTTTAAAGATTAGCAAATGCAAAAAAATTGCAAATGACTAGAACAGTAGTAGTGAATGGAGGCATTGTAGCATCTTCTCGATTGACACCCTGCTACTCATAGCCAAAGAAGAGGAAAGTCCAAAGTTTTCATAATGGTTGCATGCAATGGTTATGAGAAGCATGCTATAGTTGTTCACTTAGCATTGTGAAATATTTAGACCACAATCAGTTCTAATATTGGATACCATTTATAACAAGGACAAGATCAATGTCAAAGTTCCAATGTAAATTAAATCCCTGACTTACAGTTGATGGTACAATTTCTAATAACGAAAGCTACCAAAAGCTATCATAATATGTTCTAGTTGCCTGACAGGAAAGCAAATCTGCTATTTGACAAAGACCAACAGACAAAGGGGTGACGTTGCCCATCAAATTATTACTTCTCCCATGTATGTGGATGCTAGTTTTACATTATTTCATGAAAGAAGTGAGAAGAATTTAAGTTTTTCTCTTCTGTTCTTCTCCAGCCACAGGAGAGTACGAGTGTTTTGTAAGGTAGACTTGTTATTTCAGTTCATGTTTAAATATCTTTGCCTGTGTTTTTGATCTCCAGCTTGTGTTTGGTCAAAGTGATACAGCCTCATCCCTGAACCATGCCAAACAACATTATACAGTCACCCTGAGTTGGCTTTCCAAACATTTAGAGACCATAAATGAAGTTCTTTGTTTGCTAGGAAATGGGACAAGCATTTTGATTATCATGAATGGAGAACCACTTTATCTGACAATCTGCTCTGCCATTGTTTAAAAGTATATTTTTCTGTGTGGACTTACATTGGTTTGTCTCCTTCAAGCCTGGGAGAAATACTCTCTAAAACCCATCAAGCTTTAAGAAAGACAAAAATGAAGTATCTTGTCCTTTTAAGGCTATTCAACAACCTATGCAAGCTCTCCTTCCCATATTTGTTGAGTCTGTTTTCTTTTCATATGCCAACATAGTTCTCTAATACATAGTTTTTCCCACAAGAACTGGTGGTGTTGTCTGGTTTGGAGTACAGGAATGGTGCACACCATATGTTTCCATATGTGTCAAAGAATCATGCGCTCATATCTAAGAATTACCATATGCCTGGCTTGATGATGATCAGAAAAACATGAATGGCATAGAACAAACTGACTGGGTTGTGGTGGGATCTTCAGGCAGAAGATAATCAAGACAATACTTTCAAATCCACAGAAAATGGTTCACTGACCACAGAATCCAGCTTTTGTAGATATCATCTGTCTTTAATCCCATTAAAAACAAAGAACTCTGGATCTGAAGTGTTGCATGGGGGAAAGGTCTCATATGACTTTACATGTGCTCCCCTACTTCATACAACAATACAGAAGGAGAAGACTCTTACATGCTGTTACTTTGCAAAGCACTAAATGGTGACCTTTGACTATGAGACATTAGTCAGAACTTGAGGAAACTTGAGGGAAAAAAACAGCTATGATATTTCTCCTAGCACTCTTACGGGATTCTAAAGGTTTGTTAATGCTAAGCTAATGACGAGTTGTGTTAACTTTTTTGGACCTTTCTAGATTATACATAAAGTTTCTATAAGACATTCCATGTTTTTTTGAAGCTTAGGACAGATATATTAGTGTATGCTTTATCTTAGCAGCTTCACAGCAACTCTCCCAGTAGAGTGGCTGGTATTGAGCTGCTGCTGCTGCTGTTTTCCATTTCTAACCACCTACTCATTAAGCTGCCCTCCTACTCACAGTCAATAATGTATCTAGGACTTCTGGAAGGCCTAGAGTGATGTTTTCTCTGCACAGAATTGGCCAAAATACAGTTGGTTGATTCCTTTGTCACTTTGTAATTATGCTGATAGTTATTCTAACATGTTGAAACTTCTCTTCAGGCCTTTAAGTTCTAACCAATAGGAGAGCTTGCTTAGCTATATCTACCTAGACACCATGGAGAAAAACAATTCCTGATTGGCCACTCTTCACATTTTGTGCATTTGCTACTTCTGTGCTAGAAACTCAACCCTGTTACTTTCAACCTTATTACTCATTTAAGCCGCTGTCAGCAAAGAAATGGTACAGGATGATTGTTCCTGAGATGGGCTGATACATTTTTTTCTGAACAGCTAAATGCATGTTTTCCTAGAATTAATGTTGAAAAATGATTTAAAAATGAATTTTACTTTTTAACAGTTAAAAGGATTAAGTGGCATCTCATTATTAGACCTTCTCTGGAGGCCTGGAAGGCCCTGAGGGTTCCCCTTCGCTAAACAGCCTTTTTTAAAAGGTTTAGTGTATTCGCGATGTCAAGACTATGGAGACCTATGGGTTAAAAAGAAACTTACATTTGAAACCACAAGCTGAATCTTCCGGGAAAACAGCCCTCACAGCATGTCCCAAAAATAGAATTTCAGCTTAAGTCCTGTCTTCCTCAAAATACAGCACAATGTAAATACATAGTTAAGTGAAATGATTATGTAAACGCCAACCTTTTTTTGGGTCTTGATTTAAGATGTCAAAAGCTCTGACTGTAATGTCATTCCCCAGGATAAAATAACTAACCTTTATTTGGAACACACTCCCTTTCCCTAAATGGGGCGAGAGGGGTTGATTCCAGTTCCAGCCAAGTGCTGCAGTGTTCTGCTATTAGTGTAGCATTATGTTCCATAGTCAGATGCTGACGGACGGCCTGCCTCTTTGTTTTTATATCATATACAGTTATATATTAATGTCTTGATCTGAGAACTCTGATTAATTTGTAATAGACCACAGACCTTTACCACCTGCCTACTATTTGAGAATATGGAAAGGTCAGGTCTGTCAGTGGACATACCCAGGTTTGGTAATTGATGACATGGAATTCTTCTATTCATCCTCTGTTTGTTTTTAAAGACGTTTAGTTTCTTGCCAGTGAATACAGAATATCGATGCACGTGATAAATATTTACAGGGGCTGTTAGCCATTTTTTCACTCCACTCATACAATCATTGCTCTGTTTATGAAGAGATGATTTGATACTGTTAACTGTGAGTGAAGCAGCTTTGCTGTTTATTGAAAGAATTTTTGACAGCTTCAATCTGTTTCTTTTACAAGACTACTGTTTTGCAGGATCACCCAGGCTATCCACAAGAAAGCAGCAAGCAAATTAATTCACATGAGCAGACACTGAGTGCAGTTGCAGGGTCAAAAATGTGATGTGCGACATAATAAATAATTGCCTTTTTTTAAAATATTGAATTTTCTTGAAATATTGACTCAATACACTCTATGGCCAAAGGTATGTGGACACCTAAACATAGCGCTTTGTTGTACATCCCATTCTAAAATCATGGACACTGATATAGAGTTGGACCCCCTTTGTTTCTATACCCCCCCACTCTTCTGGCAAAGCTTTCCACTAAATTTTGGAGTGTGTCTGTGCCCATTCAGTCAGAGGGACACTTGTGTGGTCAGGCACTGATGTTGAACAAGGCTTGGCTCGCAGTTGACTTCTCAATTCATCCCAAAGGTGTTCAGTGGAGTTGAGGTCAGGGCTCTGTGCAGGCCATCAGAGGTCCTCCACACCACACTCGTCAAACCATGTGTTTAAGGAGCTCACTTTGTGCACAGGAACACAGTCAATGCTGGAACAGGAAAGGGCCTTATCCAAGATGTTGCCACAAAATTGAAAGCATATAATTGTCTAAATGTCCTTGTAAGCGTGCAGCTGCTTGGCCATGGAAACCCATTTCATGAAGCTCCCAACACACAGTCCTTGTGCTGATGTTGCATCCAGAGGCAGCGTGGTACTCTGTAGTGAGTGATGCAACAGAGAGTAGCCAATTTTTTTATGCCCCATTGTGAGTTTGTATAGTCTACTACTTCATTGCTGAACTGTTGTTGATCATAGATGCTTCCATTTAACAATAATAGCACTTTTATTAACACAGAAACAGCAGGGCATAATACTATTGCCCATATAGTGCATCTCAAATTAGTTCTTGGGGCTATGCTAAAGCAATTAAAAAGAATTATTACATTTCAAAGAAGTAAGTAATTTGGTGTTTATTATGAGATATCAAGTTATTATTATGCATAGTAAGTCAGTATTTTCAGAAAATGAGTAATTTTGGCATAGTGAGGATTTTGAGAAAGTCATTATTTTGGCATTGTAAGCCAGTTTTTTTGGTAATTCTTTTTGGAAATTAAGTCAATGAGCCTCATTCACAAACTGTTCTTAAGAAGAAATTTCTTAAAATCCACTTACCCAGTTTTCACAAAGATTCTGACATTCACCAATGTTTTCCTATTTTGGGATTTGTTCTTAGGTAAGAACAGAATCTACATGAGAGTACAAAGGACAAATTTAAACGTAGGAAGACATTGGTGAATGAGGCCCACTGTTTGGAGAAAATAAGTGATTATTTGCAAAAAAAGGTCAAAAATGTTTCATTCTTAATGCCAGAAACAGAGAAGTACATGTGTTGTCAGATAAACATTATTCCTAATTAAAAACCTTCTCACACATTATCAATTCACTGGTTTGCCATCACACCTGCATTACAGTTCAATGTTCACCTTTAACAATTTTTCAAACTTTAACATTTTTCTCTCCTTTTCTTTTATCTATTTAAAATAGGTATTGAAATAGTACAAACAATTTAAAATCAACTGAAGGTTAAAAAAGTATAGGGGTAGTGGACTGCCCGTATTAAGTGACCTTTTCCTTCTAACAAAGGGAACACTATTTGTTCAGTGGTGATAAACCCACTACAGTACTAAAGTAATTACATGTCTGGTGTCTTAATTTGAGACCACTGGATGTCTATTTTCAGTTACCACTTTAAAGAGAGTCAAAATGTCATAATCAGGACAGTGATTGTTTCTAACAACGGATCTTTTATCCACTTCAATCACTTATAATAGAATTTTAGTACCGAAATAGAACTTTAGACATCGCTCTGTCCGTACGCACTGTATCCAAAATGTGCTGTTCTGAAATGCTGAATGTCCCAGCAGGGTCTTTCTTTCCAACATCAATTTGCTAACAAGAGCTCCACTTCACATTGACTGTACAGATGGCCTTTTTTAACAAAGAAAAGCTTGGATGAGATTTAATGTTTTGAAATACTGATGACGCATTATCATTCATCTAAATTACAGCAATGCTAATGCCAAAGATTACTTATCCGCTGACGGTGGGCCATTTGTGGGTCATAAATGCACTAGCTGTATTAAAATAACTGATTATGCTCATTCATAAAGTGATGAATGTCTCTGCTCTGAGTATTTATCAGAGTGTGTATGGAAGAGCTGCACAATGTATCTTTTTAAACTGTTACCTCAATACTGGGCTTTGCAATACTGATATCACTGATATCACTGCAATATACAAATGAGCTGTCTAACCAGTCACATTTATTTGCTGTGTATTTGTGTAATACAATACAAAGTAAGTAAATTCTTTTGGTCAAAATAGTCCAGGCTAATCTTCGACCACGCTACATTACGAATTTGCCAAAGAGTCATTTCAATCCAACTAATCTAGGGCCCGTTCATTCAGGTCATGGGTAAAGTTTGTCCCATTAGCTCTAAATTGTATTTTAAAGGTGATATATACCACTATTTTTTTGTTTTGCCCTCCCCAGACAGTTACCGCCCACACAGCGTGCGTGCACAGTTACATGTGGAACGGGAAAATTTGAACAAGAAGTTGGTGAAAAAAAAACTGACTTTAACTTCATTGAGAGTTGAGAGGTATGAAAAAAAAATGAGGAAGTTGCTCCTGCTGGGTGGATAACATTTACTCATTTTTGCTGTTTTACAGAATCAACAGGTCAGTACTGTTTTGTCCCGTTTGGGAACCGGTTAGCAAACTCAGGAGTTTATATATGGAAAAACATGACATGGGGAGAAAGGGACTTTACAGAGAAGCTGCTTGATCAGCACAATAAATTTGGCCTGTTAACCTCACTATAAATCAAGGCTGTAAGGGACAGTATGAACGAGACTATATAGACCTGAAACAGCTGGGACAATGTCTGATCAATAATAAAGGAAGAAGCTTTGTTCCTGCTGTTGGTCTGGGCAGTGGAGGACCTTCCTATCTGTTGCCATGGAAGAAACCAGCTCATCATATATACCTATACATATGTTTATGACTTCTGTCAACAACAATGAGCAATATACGCTGGAGCATGTGGCAATTTAATAAGTGAACAAGGGCTCATAAAACAATGGATGGTGGGACTTTGTAATAAGTGTAAAAAAAAATAAAAAATAAGGAACTAATATTCAAACAAAACATTCAATTGGAAAACACTAAGCTCAGGAGACACATGCATCATGGGAACTGTGGGCCAATACTGATATACGGTATTTTTCATGTACTCACCCACGGATTCCGATACATAAACATTTATAAACTGTAGAAATCTACCTGGGTTAGCGTTACGGACATATGCAGACATTTTGGTGCAGTAGCCCAGTGTTGCCTACATATTCTGCTCTTCTGAAGCAGATATATATCAATCAATCACATCTAAACATCTGTCCAGTGCAGTTTTTTTAAAGCAAATATCTTTAGATACTGATAGGATTCAGATAGGTTTTGAAACTTTACTGCCTGAAGCATGTTGGAATTGGATAGGTCATCATGACCCACTTACTTTATTTGTTACATGATCTAAATTTCAAAATCCAATAACGAGAGGAAAATGGGGAAATCGGGGACGGCATTATCTGTGTTCTGAGCACCAACCTCATTTTTTGGCACCATTCTCGCCCTCACGTCGGCCTCGATTTGACTTAAATGATAAAACCTACAATAGAAGTGATACAACTGCTGGAAGCTTCTAAAAAAGGGGCATTCAGAATAAGTCACCAACCTTAGCAAAGTATAATATTTAGCATTCCAAATTTATTCTATACCAAAGATATCTAACATTGCCTGAAATTCTATCTATGACAGAGCTAGAAACACAGAATGGTCTCATCATAGAAATGACTGTAGGTTTCATGTGCACTAGATGTGAATACTTGGCTACGAGAAATGCTGAACTTCAGCAATGTTTGTATACTTTACAGCACTTATCAGTGAGCACAGCTAAAATGCTAAAGACCTTATCCTTGCAAGAATGTATGTCACTAAGGTTACAAAACCCTACAAAGCTTTCTGTGTAAACCAAGATATCATCCTCAGTCACTTAACCCAGCAGAGGTCAGAGGTCCAATAGGACAACAGTGAGGTAATTACAGTAAATGACAGCAAAACAGACTGTAAATACAAGCACTTGGGATGTCAGTGATGAACCATTAACTGAATTAACTGTTAACAGACAATACATAAATCTTTGGCCGATGCCTTTGTTAAAAAGTCCATTTAATTTACAATAAATAACTGATACGAGAATAGATATATTTTTCATTCAGCTTAATCTTGACTCCACTTAAATTTACCAGTAGCGCCAGAGCCGTACAGTGTGTCAAGTCCTGATCCTGAACATCAATCATTGTTAAAACTATGCTTACGAACTTCACGCTAAACCCGGTCTGGCTATGTGTTTGTTAAGTTGGCCTATAATATGTGGCAAATGTAAGTAAGACTGGGCTACATGACATTTCTGTCATCTCTCTTATGTTAGGCTAGATTTTTTTTTTTATTCAATAAGGCCTAAAACCTAAAACCGTTTATATAAAATACAGTTCTGTGTTTGTCGTTTTCATGAACCATGATTTTAGGCTTGTCAGTTAACAATTAAATCACTGACTAATAATGGTCAAAACAATGTTCCAAAATTTCCCAGCAAGCACATTTTGATAGACTGATGAATGCTAACGACTCAATATTAATGCATGCCAAATTATATGGTATTTTTTTTAAATATTTATGCTGCTTTATAATATATTATGTATTATTGCCCAGGAATGTTCCTTCATAAGAAGCCACTTGTACTGACTGTTAATGGAATTATTATGACTTGCATTCAGGGGTAAAAATCACCAGCACCAGCTTTTGAAGTCGAGTGCTTCTCCTCAGGAGTGATAAATTAATGCAACATTTGTTTTAAGGGACCAGAAATAACTCGCTTTAACGATTCTAGCAACAACAACTTGCCTCACCGATTTTGCCTCGACTTATTTGGAGAAACGGCTTTGTGCACTCTTAAAGAATTCTAAACAAAGGCTTTCCATGTAAGACCGAGGGATTGAGGATGCTGTACAAATGTTATTGTTTCCACAGAATGCACTGGACTCAGCTTATTGACCTACATTCAGAGCCACATCAATATTTACAGTCAAACTTGAAACTGGCCAAGGTCTAATGAGAAGTGTGAGGATTTTCACTGCCACTTCATTTAGTTTGATTCTAGAGCCGTGTCCATTTTAATCTCCCTCTTTCCACATCCTGATATCCTGGACCATGACCAGTAGAATCTTTCATCAGTAAAAAGCTACAAAACACTTTCCATGTTGACTTACATTAATCTGGGCGCTTTCCTCTTTTAGATGCCTTTCAGAAAATGTCTCCCATTACAACTTACAATGATTTTTATAGGGCTCTCGATATTGATTATACAGTTGTATACTAAAAATCATTTTGGTATTCAAGTAATAAACAGGACTTAACAACACCAAAACAAGCACAGCCTTTCAAAGATTTCAAAATACTTTATTTGGATCTACTTTATTAGGAAAGGTCTTTATAATAAATAAATAACAGTAGAAATAAGAAGCATACTGGCTTTTATTTCTAACTGTTAGAGACCAGTAGGACCAATCATCATGTAAATGATTCAAACAAATGCAAAGAAATCACTGTCAATTTATTCAGAAAGTGATTTTGTTTTTCCAGCAAGTAACCAAGTTCAACTCTCTTGCATAAGCACGGAACATTCTTTGTACCTGAGAAAATGCACCAATACTGCCTGAGTTGACTGACAGGTGTGAGGTGTGGGTTATACAGAGAAGTATTTGTAATTTAAACGTATTATGTCAGTGAAGTGCAGACATTCCACACAAAAGGCTCATTTAGGAAAGAAAAACAAAGGATATATGTCGAGGCAAAGTGGAATGTCTGATATGTACTTGTTGATAATGTCTGGGTATGAAACAGATCAATCAGTCTTAGGTCTCTGGGTAAACATCATACTCAAACCTGACTGCATAATACAAAAATAAAGGGCACACCACCATTTTATTTAATTAATTTATTATTTTATTGCAGACAACCAAAGATAGAAAGAGATCAGAATTTACTTTTCTGTATAATCTTTATCAAAAAGATTTTATGACTCACTAGACATTTAATGACTTACCAGAAACATCCAAGAATAGAAATTTGACCTTCACCACTGCTGATCATTGAAGTCCCTTTTTTGTTCTGCAGGAACTTTCAGGGATCATGTTCTTACTTCTACAGCACCATCTTGTGGACATTAATTCAGTTAATGGAATTTACTACAGAACTGCACACCGAAATACGTTTAAAGGCTCTGATGTGAAACTGTAACAAAATCAAAGAATCCTTGGGATATTACTTACCTGTTGGGTTGGTTGGGATATAAATCCCATGTTTCATATAAATACATTCATTCTGAACTGAAGCAAAAGGAAAAAACCCTGGCAATGCGAGTGTGGAAACAAGACTTTGTTTCAACTTCTGTTCCTGGTCTTTTCCCACCAAACAGTACACAGGCCTGGATAAATCTGGGGAGAGACAGAGAGAGAACACAAGAGCAATTATTTCAAAACAGCAACCAGATCAATTATTAGATTTCTTTTTGTGTTGCAAGGAATATTATACGTGTGGAAGTGGAGTGATTGTCATATGGCCAATTATGGTACAACTATGATCACAGTTTACAGTAAAGCAGAACAGTGTGATAACTTGGATCTTACAGGCTCCAAAGCCAGGGCTAACACTAGGCCAGTTTACTGGGACCCCCCAATACATTTATGTTATTAATTCATATCAGTGGTTTCTCTCATTCATTCTACAGCTGTGCCACTGTGTCTCCAAATTCATAAATAATTGTGATAGCAGGGCACAAACTAGGGGAGGTGCAGCTGCTGCTCTAATCTAGTTTTATAAGATATGAGACCCCAAGTGTAATGTCCAGCTCGGATAGGTCCCTGGCTACTTGCTTGGCAAAGTAATGAAAGAAACTGCTGATATGAAGTTGTGACAGGATGTAAAAGCTGACAAACATTAGGCCTTATTTGTCACATACAGAGTGAAACAGTAAGTAGTTTCGAAGTACAATACAAACTGGTGACAAATCAGTCATTATAGCTGCATGGAAATCAAGTTTTTACCTGGTGACTTGTTAGCTCTGTTAGCCAGCTTTAGGTTTATGTGAAATAAGGAAAAGGCAAGTCTTGAACACTAACGTTAGGTAGCTGAATTTTAAGAAATTTCACAGATGTTGAACATGGTTTTGACAGCCCTTCATATTCTTTTTTGTTATATTCTCTTCATGTTGTAAACAGTCACACCAGTAGCAGCCACAGACTGTTATTTACAGTAAGCTGATGTTAGGTCACATATTCTTGAACATAAGACAATTGTATAACCCTCAATCTGTAGATAGGCATGAAATTTCTTTAAGAGAGGCAACAACCCCCCTGAAGGCCAGTCAAATGAGAAGATTTTTGCCAGTTATATATATAAACTGATTGATCTCTCATTAATCCATGAATTTAATAAAAATAATGCAATACTAAACACATGCAAAAGAGAAAAAAGACAACGAGGCCGAAGGTGCAGGTCTGACCATGTACTAATCTACAGTCTGTGTATCTGAATAACATTTACAAACTGCACTTTGTCCAAGAGAGAAGATAGCAATTCTTGATCTCAGTACCTTTGCTTCACTTGTTCCTGTTAGGAGTGGATGTACAGTATTTAAATCATATTAGATCTGTGCCTTATGCAAATGATGAAGAGACTAATCTTGCATGTGCCAACTTTGCCAGTCATATTTTTGATCAATTTTATGCCAATTGCTACTCAAAGTTGATTATGATGAGACATTTTGAAGCAAAAAACCCCACCAAAAAGTACCCACCTGCCCCCTCCATATGAAAATTACTTTCAATGGTAAAAAATAAAATGTAATTTGCAAGGTTACTCTCTATTATTATGAATAATAAAGAAGTTGATTCACACAAGAAATGGCAAACATGGCAAATGTTTATATCAGACCTATTTAAGATTTTAGAATTATAAAAATTGAACATGTCAGGTTGCAGGTTGTTTTGCGTCTTCCTGAAAACTGCTGTCATGGATGAAATACTTTATGAAAAAGAGTGAGATAGACAGATACGACAATGTTCTCAACAGTGAATTCCCTGCACTTCACACTACAAAGCAGTGTCCTAACACATTCTGACCAATGATGTCTGTTTTAATAGGTGATTATAAATTCTGGCTGATTTTTGTTAGACAGCGAAGACAATAACATCGTTTAATTGCTCCTCACCTGAGGCTTACTCTTTGGAGGTTAAATGAACACACAGATATGAAGCGCATAGACTGCTGGGTGGGCCTAACATGTACAGACCTGCATGCATAGCATTCAGATGCAGTGTGTGTTTTTAAAGGGCTATCGAACACTATATCATTACATCATAACAGGGATTAGCCAAAATACAGATTCACCAATTGATTGCGTCTGGAGCAAATATCAGCCCATTTGGTTGAGTAGACCTTGTTTCCTTACGTTACAACAAATATGCCTTTACTGTTACCTGCATTGACTTATGTTAAAACATCTGTTACTGTTCCACTGATTGTACTCGTTCCACTGTTCCATTCATTTCTACAACAAATGCAGAAGGTGAGCACAAATTAGGACACTGTGACATGGTCCAATAGAACAACAGAAACACAGCACTACGCTCTTACTGCAGTAAAACACACTGCAGTCCTCACGTTCAGACATTGTCAAAACACTGTCAGGGTGTGACTAACACAAAATTTATGTCAACACTATTGATAGGACAGAAGGAATTTACCTCACTCCTGGCACCCTCCTACATGACAGCTCTGTATTTATCTTGACAGAATGATGTGTGTTTGTGTAAAAGTGACACATGATCGACTACTTATGTATCATCTTAAATACCTTACCTTGAAAACTGTTCACAATGCATATGGAAACAAAAAACTCCATGTCCAAAAGCATGCAGACACATGTTTGTTCAACATTTGTTCTGAATTCAAAGGTCATGGATGAAATGCTTTCATTCAGGAGTTTGTCCCTCCTTTACTTCTCTGAGAAGGCTTTACACTAGATGTTGGAAAGCTGCTGGGAGGATTCAATTGCATTCAGCCACAAGAGCATTAGTGAGGTCAGGTACTGATGTTGGATGATTGGTTGTGGATCCAATGCCACCCCAACAAAATCAATGGCACTCTAACACTCCAGAGGAAGCAGTTCCACAGCATAAGGTTCTTTTTCCTGAGTATATCCCAGGTATCGCCAGTACTTTGAGAACACTGAACAGCCATGTGTACTGTAGTAACACAGATACAGACCAATTACAGAGAGAGAGAGAGAATATCATGATAATGTATAGTAACTGCAAAAACTAATGGGATGTTGTTGCACTTGCCTCTGGAAAAATTAAAGGGGCACTCTGGCCAAACTGAAAAATGTAACCATATGCACCTCTTATAGAAGGTGCTGTAGCGGCCTCTTGAGCGTGGTTTTCCAGTTTAAAGACCAAGAAAACCTTCTGATTATGTAAGGTGGGAGGAACCTTTAAAAAAAATTATGAGCATTTTGTGTTAGGATTGGTAATGGTAATGAGTAGATTTACACCTAATAACTGCATGAGTAATCAGATAATGGGAAAACTCCAGGTCCACAGGAGTCAGGCAATAATGGGATTTCTACTTTCCAACCTGCCAATAAACTCACAGAAGAAGACTGACATGACAAAGTTTAAGCTTCATGCCAATGATGCATATATGAATATGCCTCATTTAGAAGATTAACATTAAAATTCTTTATCAAGCACATAGTTGGCTTTGGTATTGCTCCAAGTGTCTAGTTGCTGTTCTGCAAGTGTTAAATACAGCTTGCTGTTTGCACTTCCCAAAGAGACTTGACATTACCATTGTGATATCTATTGGTTTAGTGTCACTTTAGCCCTATCCTTCAAAATGCATACATTTATGGATACATTTACACATAAATCTACTTGTACTACATACAGTCATATGCACAACTTTGCATGATCCCTGTCTAACTGCACATTTTGCTGATTTTCTAAGAGGAAAAAAAAGTTAACATTCTCTACAGAGAACACACCTCTGCATATTTTACTTATTTTACTGCATATATTACTGTTGATTTGCTGATATTTACATACCAGAGGAAAAACATGGCCTGTGCAAAAGTTGTGGCACATTTTTTGTTTTTTACCCCAACTTGTTAAATAGAAATAAAATAAAATAGAAATCGTGCAATTACACTTGCAAAAAACTGTCATATTTAAGTTTCATAAAACCAACAAAACTTGCAATGTGACCAGTGGTGTTTAAACTTCAGATGACATTTAAACAAGGTGATAGGGGTGATCTAATTTAACAGGTGACACCTACAGTTAACATTTGTATCCCCCTTTATTTAACAAATGAACAGAAATTCAATTTTATTCTATCTACAAGTAGATCTATGAGTAGAGAAGATTTATAACCACTGCCAACTTGTCCAGGCCAGGCTGCCCCAGCACATACATCATTAAGAGCAAACTGCAGGATGCTAAAAGAAATCTTTCAGAACCCCAAAATTTCATCATAGGATCTGCAGGTAGCTGTTGCCACTGTGGATGTCAAAGTGCATCTACCTTTAGAACGAATCACACAAATTTTACCTACATCAGAGATGCACCAGGAGGAAGCCTTTGCTGTCTAAAAAGAACATCAGGGCAAGGCTAAAGTTTGCTAATGTATATCTAGGCAAGGACCAGGACTTCTGCAACAATGTTCTGTGGACAGGCAAGCCAAAGATAGTTGTCTGGCCGCAGTACCAGAAGCCATTGTTTGGCGAAAACCAACAGAAGAGTTTCACTCCAACTGTAAAGCTTGCTGGTGGAAATGTTATGGTTTAGGGCTGCCTTGGTGCCTCAGGGCCTGGCCAACTTATAATCACTGAATTGACTATGAATTCTCTTTCATACCAGAGAGTGCTTGAGGAGAATGTGCGGCCATCTGCCAAAAAGTTGAAGTTGACCTTCAAACAGGATAAACATCCCAAACATACAAGTAAATCCACCAACGAATGGCTCAAAAGGAAGATAGGAGGTTTGTGGAATGGCCTAGTCAAAGCCCACATCTGCATCCCAGCGAAAATGCTCTGGGGGGGATTTGAAATGGGCTGTACATGAGAGAAGCCTCTCAAATGTTGAACAGTTGAAATAATTCTGCATGAAGGAGTGGGTTAAAATATCTCCAAGTAGACTCCAGAAACTGTCACAGTTTAAGGAAACGCCTGCATTAAGGTGTTTCAGTCAAAAAGAGCAGTGCCAGTTACTGAAGCCAGGGGCGTACTTACTTTTTCCTCTGCATGTGATCAGGGGTTGGTAATTTTTGCAGTGGAGGTGTACACACTATATAGACAAAAGTATTGGGACACCATCAGGTGTTTCAGCAACACCTATTGCTAACAGGTCGAAAAAATAAGCACACAGTGCTTATCCTCTATTGAATCACTCACAAAAAAGTTCCAAATTGCTTCTGGACATCAGCAAAAGAACTGCGCATTAGGACCTGACACGAAACGGGTTTCCACGGCCGAGCAGCTACACACAAGCCTAAGATCAAAACGCACAATGCCAAGCGTTGGTGGGATTGGCGTAAAGCATGGGGACACTGGACTCTGGAGCAGTGCAAACATATTCTGTGGAGTGATGAATCCCACTTCTCTATCTGGCAGTCTGATGGACGAGTCTGGGTTTGGCAAATGCCAGGAGAACGTTACCTGCCTGACTACACAGTGCCAAGAGTAAAGTTTAGTGGAGAAGTGATAATGTTAAGGGTTTATTTTTCAGGGGTTGGCCTAGGCCCCTTAGTTCCAGTGAAGGGAAATGTTAATGCTTTATCCAAGAGATTTTGGACAATTGTACACTTCCACTTTGTGGAAACAATTTGGGGAAGACCCTTTTCTGTTCCAGCATGACTGTGTCCCAGTGCACAAAGCAAGGTCCATAAAGACATGTTTGGGTGAGTTTGGTGTGGAAGAACTTGACACAGAGCCCTCACCTTAACCCCACTGAACACCTTTGGGATGAACTAGAATGGAGATTGAGAGTTACACCCTCTCGTCTGACCTCACAAATCCTCTTCTGGATGATTGGGCAAAAATTCCCACAGACATACATCCAAAATCTTGTAGAAAGCCTTATCAGAACAGTGAAAGCAGTTATGGCTGCAAATGGTGTACCAACGCCATATTAATGCCTATGGATTTAGAAAGGGATGTCATAAAAGCTCCTGTAAGTCTAATGGATAGATGTCCCAATATTTTTGTCCATATAGTGTACATTATACATTACATTTCAACACAAACAATCCACATAAACACACAAAATACCACCGCCGTGATAGCAAACCTGACTTGTATCCTATACTATAAAGTATAGCATATAAAATATAACCCTGCGTTCACACTGGCAGCGACTGTTCGCTTTCCCAAATTGCTGATCACTCATCGCCTGTGGGAGATGGCTGCCATGGTTTCACTGATGGCAAGCGCAAATCAGATGTGCTCCAGCTAAAATTACAAATCCTGGTAAGATTGCTTGTGTGCTTTTTTTCCCATTTATCCCCTGTGCCTGCGCAGTCAGTTTGTGAGGAAAACAGTATTTGGTCTTTGCAATTACTGTCTATTTACAGTGAAAGCACCTCTGCCGTTATTACATCTCTAGTAGGAACAATTCTTAGGAACCAAAGGTTTCACAGTGGCGGAGATGTGCATACTATGCTGCTGAAAGCTCAATTCCTATTGGTAATCACCACGTCGCTTTGCTCCTCATATGCATAAAGTTAAACTTGGCTCAACTTTGTCGTGTTGTCAACATTCGCACTGCTTCCTGCCACCGGAAGTCGACAGCTCTCATTGAAATAAATGACCTCCAGCCGCCTTGTCACGTTGCGTCGCTGCCGGTCTGAACGCAGGGTTAGATAAAGTTTCTTGAAACCACAGTTAAAAATGCAAAAAAGTTGGTATAGAGTAAATGACTCACAAAACTACATTCGCATTGGAAGTATGCCAGACTAGTCTGTATTAACTAAACAATGCCTTCGACGGTTTTATTGCCCACAGTTTATAAATAGACTGAATTGTGTACATAAAGTATTTGCTTACCGAGCCTTTTTTCAGGATATATCCCATTTTGTAAGGCACCTGTAGTCCTTCAAGAGGTCCATCTCCTGCTCATTTCCTTGTAACATGATGGTGTGAACTATGAACCACGAAACTGTACAATTTTCAGCTAATTGGCCTGTCTCTTACTGTATGTAACTAATGAATGCTTAAATGGAATGAGAATTAGCATGCAGGCTAATATGTTGCTAGTATGTATTTTCATCTATGTAACATCTTACCAGAATTTTGTTCCCATTATTTACTCTTCTATTGAAGTGAAATCAGAAAAAACGTCTTGGAAATTTATATTGTACATAACACAGTAGACTCAGAGCGCAATCTATGCTTCGAATTTTAAACAGTTTTTGACATGGCACACTTTGTAACATATTTGTAAGATTTTGTGACACACTCACATCTCCACTGAGATATAAATAAAGAAAAAAAAGCAACTGATGAGTATGTATGTCTGGAATTGCAAGACAGAAGAGGTTGAAAAAAATGCAGCCCAGAAATACATTCAGGATGAGCACCTTAAAAGTTCTCATAAACCTCTAGAGGTGTAACTAAAATTCAACCATTTTGATATAAGAACACACAGAAAGGCATGTTAAATACGAATTCATGTAAAAGTGATCCAATGCCAAAATCTAATATTTTCCATGTACTTTTCTGCTGATGCCAATATTGATGCAGATACATAAACATTTCTAAAATGCAGAGATCAGCATTATGGAGAAATAACACATTTCTAAATTTGCAAAGTCAGTAAATTTAATACAATCCCATTTCTAAAAAAGTTGGGACGCTGTGCAGAACGTAAATAATAATAGAATGCAATAAATGTGAAAATCATGTAAACCATATTTTTTAAAGGAAAATACTACAAAGACAACATACCAAATGTTGAAACTGAGAAATGTTATTGTTTTTTGAAAAATATTTGCCCATTTTGAATTTGATGCCAACAACATATTCCAAAAAAAGTTGGGACGGGGGCATGTTTACCACTGTGTTTCATCACCAATTCTTTTAACAACACTCTGTACGCGTTTGGAAACTAAGGAGACACTGCTGTTGTTTTGAAAGTGAAATGTTTTCCCATTCTTGGTTGATATAGAATTTCAGCTGCTCAACAGTTCAGGGTCTCCCTAGCCGTATTTTTAATTTCATAATGCACCAAATGTTATCAGTAGTGACAGGTCTGGACTGCAGGCAGGCCAGTTTAGCACCCGGACTTTTAATACGGAGCAATGCTGTTGTAATGCATGCAAAATGTAGTTTTACATTGTCTTGCTGAAATAAGCAAAGACTTCCCTGAAAAAGACGTCACCTGAATGCCAGCATATGTTGCCAAAATATGTATATATATCGTTCAGCATTAATTGTGCCTTCACAGATGTGCTCGTCACCCATGCCATGTGCCTTAATGCACCCCTGTACCATCATGAATACTGGCTTTTGAACTGTGCACTGATAACAAGCTGGGTAGTCTTTAGCCCGGAGGACACAGTGTCCATGATTTCCAAAAAGAATTTCAAATGTTGATTTGTTGGACCACAGGACACTTTTCCACTTTGCCTCAGTCCATTTTAAATAAGCTCAGGCCCAGAGAAGGTAGCGTTTCTGGTTTCGTTATATATGGTTTCTTCTTTGTGGTTTAGAATTTTAACTTGCATTTGTTGATGCAGCAACAAACGGTTTTCATAGGCAGTGGTTTTTGGCCATGTCTCTTGCTTACAGAGATTTCTCCAGATTCTCTGAATCTTTTAATGATATTATGTACCGTAGATGTGATGAAAATTGCTATTTTATGATGTGAAATGTTATTCTTGAGTTGCTGCACCCACACAGAGTGGTGAACTCATCCCCATCTTTACTTCTGAGAGACTCAGCCTCTCTGGGATACCCAATCATGTTACTGACCTGTTGCCAATCAATCACCAGGTGTTTTTTAGCATTACATAAATTTACTAGCCTTTTAGTGGTAACGTTGTGTAATAACATCATCAAATATTGGTTTGAAACATAAATATGAATCTAAACATATGATATAAACATATGATATGGGTTTTTTTAAAGCAGTTATCTACCAATACCAACAGTAAATAACAGGCCTGAGCCTTAATTTTACAATACTCACAATTTAAAATCACAGTAATAACATTGGCCAGAAAAGTAGATAGATATTTTATTGTTAAGCCCTACTCACTAGAAATGCACTACTGCACTGCAAACAAAATAAAATTTACTAAATAAACTCTTTTTTTAAGTGTAATATTCATTTGTGGTGAGAGGTACATTCTAAGGCAAAATAGCCCCCAAAGAAAAATGACTGTCAGATTTATCACCATTTCTTCATAATCAACCTTACATAAAAACACTCAGAAGAGTGTAGGTTCACTGGTTGAATGCACAATTTCATTGCAAACCACTCTCAGTGACTAAGTATTCAACAGTTAACCTCTTAAATCACCAGTCTTTTCTTTTTTTTCTACTCAATACTACTGGAAAACAAACTGGAGCTACTGTAAAGTTATAGAAGTGAGCAATGGAAATGTGGACTATCCTGGTGGGTCCTGGGCATTTATATGGTATAAGTGATCAATGACAGACAGTGAACAATAACAGGAATTCGGTTTAAAATAAAAATGATATAGTGACGAGTGAGAGATTTCTGATAGAATTATCTAATAGTAACCATCTTACTACTATTACTCACATATAAGCCGTGTACAATCTGCTTTGTCTGCTTAGAGCCAAAATTTTAGAGGAATGGTTTGACAAAAAATCTAATTTACACAATTTTCCCCACTTATCTGATAATCAGCAAAGATCAAATTCTGCTTCTTTAGTTTTGCACTGAAACTATAAGGCTACCATGGTTATACGTCCTATTGTATTCCGGGTCATAATTGACCCTTTTCAGGTTTCAATGTCTCTAAAATGCCATTACACCTTTATAATTTTTTCATAAAACTTAATGACCAACCATTGATGACATGAACGAGTAAACATGTAAATGACCAATTTGATGTTTTTATAAAGTCTCTACACCATTTGGGTACAACGACACTGTTCAGGGTCAAATTTGACCCTGTAATTCAGAATGCAAATGTGGTTATTGAATATGTGGCAGACTGGGGAAACACCATGCAGAGAAATTTATTACAATTTGTAAGGTTTTACACACACACGCTTCATGCCTCCTCCTTGTACGTGTGTGCAGGATTTCTCTCTCTCTCTCTTTCACACACACACACACACACACACACACACACACACACACACACACAAATATTCAGTACAGTAAAGTATAATCCAGACCGAGTGGGGGAGGTGGGAAACTGGACAGAGCCCACGTTTCTCTCTTCTTTCTTCTCATATTTCAATCTGCTGCCACTATAACGGCTAAAAGGAGGTTCACAGATTATGAAGATGATGACTATGATTTATTAGATGCTGATAGTGAAAAAGCAGAAGTCATCTACAGTGAACAATGCTGAAATCAATTAAGAGCATGAGGAATTATCATTTGATGGGGAAACTGATGTGCAGCAAAATGCTGAAAAGGAGGCCTTCATGTCAAAAAATGCCCAAATACCATGGTCCTCATCCCCCTCTGAAACTCGGGGCAGAACCGTATCTCAAAATAATCTGATTGACACCAGGGCCAACAACATCTTCAGGAAAATGAACAAAACTCTCTTGGTTTCATTTGTTAAGGGTTAACCGAAACCCATTACAAAAAAAGTTGTGAATTTATCCATAATGCAATGCCAGCAACACAAATTAAATATCTAAAGTACATAGTAAAAGAAATAAACCAGTGGAATATATGGTTTCTGTCCAAAATAGCAATTTAAATCCTTAAAATGCTCTAAAATGTGTTTCATAATAAAAACAGAAGTCATATTGTAAGGTAAATATGGTAATCATGAACAGCAAAAACAATAAAATGAGTTTATGTTCAAGTTCCTGATGGGTACATAGTTGGCAAGTAAGGTGAAATGAAATTATATTGCTGCTGTCAGGACAAAACCCTGTTTCATTTTTTGACATGATATGAAAAAGGCTGTTGATCTTTTGTGAAGAATGTTTTTCCTTGTCCTGTAAAGTTAACTTTTTGGAGATATGAGGTTTTGTTCCAACAGCAGCGTTATGTTCTAGGACTGTTTCAAGGAGATTTAACAATACAGGGTCAAAAGTGACCTGCAAACATCAACAATGTAATGTTATGTGCAAACATAATAGGAGTGTTAACAAACAAGTCTATGTCACCTTAAATCTTTTCCATAAATGCATGCACATAATTTCACATAAAATAAATTTGCTTTTGGCTGACTATGTTTGAGGTGTAGCTGTGTTGTTGTAGGTGACTAATATTACGTGGCCAATCGAAAAAAAGATTTGAGGGGTTGCACAAAAATGGTCAAATGATATTGTCAAATCACCCGAGCCTAGCCCTACAAGTGACAGTCTTTTGTCCACATAATTGAGATGACCGCAATGCCCATTCGCCCTATAATAACAGCATGTCATCACTAAAGCAACAGCACTGGTATATGGCAATTATTAAGAAGCTTTAAACAACTGGAGTTATCCAGGGAATCTGCCTGGAAAAGGTGTGTACTGTGACCCCACACAGTGAAGAAGTTTCATCAGAAGGGTCTGATGTTCTAGAGCTGTTTTGTTTTTTTTCATAGCACCTCAGAACCTTGTTCACATTTTCTCCCCTCATACCTTCAGTGAGATTGATATTATTAATACTTTTTTTAAAACACCACTTTACCAAGGACAAGGTGCTAGTAATAATGGAGCTGACTGTATAAGCTGGTTTACACCTTGCATTAACATGTATTTTGTATCCGGAACATATCTGGATAAACTTTGGCTGAATTCCGTTTTCCATTCCACTATTCACTAAAATACGGCTCCAGTTTGACCAGATGAGAGCCGCATGCACTTTATCCACATAAAAATCACATCAACACATAAGTCGCATCCGTTTACTTTTGTTTACTCTTTTCCCTGTTTTGTCACAAGTGGACAAGCTCGTCATGTCAACCATAACAAGCAATACCTTTTAGCTCAGTTTTTTCCAGATAATCATCCTGGAAATGTGTGGAAATGAACTTCCTGTTGCAGCTGCCAGATTACAGCAAACTGGCACCTAGACTGGGCTTACCGCTATGGGAAGCTTACACCAATTATGAATTTGAAAAAGTAATTTCAGAATCCTATGGAAATTGGTACTTTTAGCAAAATGAAAACAGGTCTAACTAACTGAAAACTTTTAAGACAAAAATTCTAGACTGTAATAGGATACTAAACCCAAGAACTAATTCATAATTCTGGAACAATCAAGGAAATTGGCAAGCAGCACTATTAAACTTCTCAGGATTGTAGAAAAAAACTAGAACATTTTCAGTGAAGAAGAAGACAGAATGCCATAAACAACTGTCCGGTTGATAGTTACTTGTAATTTCAACCATCCACAACTCAGGCTTACACAGGTTGAATCCTCTGTGCCTGTGCTTTTGTCTGTGTCCTTCAGGCTTAGCATTAAAGTGGTAGTGAATGCTAGCACTAATTAGCTATTTGGCATTCAAGTCAAATGTTTTTTTCAAAAGAACAAAACTAGAACATTCAATGCAATGGAAAAATCTGTTGTTTTCCAGAGAGAAAAACGGTGGAAAAATCAATGTGGATGAAATGGCCCAAGGGATGAATACAACTTCAGTGTCAAGTTAGGAGATATGTTGATGCATTTAATCTGGTCTTAGTGATTGTAAACTAATATTTATTCTCTAGCCTGATTAGCTGACTATGGTTACACAGTTGGTTGTAGATTATACAGTTTTAATAACATCTCTATATTCCTGAAAATGTTTCTTGTAAATGTGGTCTAATAGAATCTAACAAAACAATTTACCTTTCATGCCTACATGTTGCTCAGACATAATTGGCCTGAAGTGATCCAAAAAGGCTTTGCATTGTCTCAGAAGGAACTTTCTTCCAACAGGTAACTACTCACCTTTGAGAGCTGGAAGCTCACTTACTTTTAGCTAACAAATAGCTGAACATTATACACAAAGATTCTGACTATGTTAGGAAGATGGCTTTACTTTTAGGGACTTCATGTGAACCAGGTGAACTGTCAATTTCAAAGTCTGATGATTTTTTTTCTGTTAGAGGCACAAATGCACAAATCTAAATTTGTAAGGATTTTTATTCAAAGATCTGCCATTTAGGAGAAAGCAGAACAACTCAGGACATTCAAAACATTCACTGGAACAAAAATGACTGCTAGCAGGCATGCACGTTCTACATGACATACACAATCACTATTCATTTCACTATCCATTTCAAACACAAGACATGTAAAAGAATAATAAAAAAAAAGTATGAAACACATTACCATAGTAACTGCAAGTGTTGTGCAAACGGTATTGTTAAAATGGTGCGCTCTTGCTGATTTGCAACACTGTCTCTGCGTACCATAAACATTTACCTGATTACCTGGGGCTTGCCTATAAAGAATACAAAAGTAAAAATATCTGCCTGTAATGAACACAAAATGTAAAATGCATGAGAAACCTCACGGTTTAATACTCATCGAGAATAAAACACCATCACCAATTAACCTATTCAGCTAAATGAATATAAAGAAGTCCTAACATGGTGACCAAACAATAACCACCATGACTAGCTTTAGAAAAACTCTGCCAAAAACAGACCTTATTTTTTTTTTACACATTTTTGCAAAATATCTTCTAATACAAAGATATTTACCCAAGTATTAGTCATTGATAAATCCCAACCATTATCTATATTTCCCCTATAGTTCAACAGCTAGGTCAGAGAGGTGGGTTAAGAAATCCTTCCAACTTGATGACCACAACAGTACGCAAACACCTGCACTTTTTCTTGACGCATTTCACTGTGTTGGATCCCTCAGCCAGGGGGCATTTCTATGTCTTTTTTTCCCCTTCAGTCATTCACACAAGTTCGAACGTTAGCTTGCTCAGTCTCAAGCAAACTAGCTAGAATAGTAAGTAATCTTCAAACTATAATTTCGGTTTTAATCTTATCACGTCTTTCTTTCAAATCTTAATTGTCAATAGTTACAAAACTGTATATTTTCATTGTTATACCATTGTGGATTCAAAGAAGAGAAAGGGAGCCACTGTCCCCTCTCTACCCTTTGTGTTTATCATTTGAGATGAAGGCCTGTCTACCTTTGCCCGATTTGCTAAACGCAATGCGGTTGCTCTCCTCTAAATAAATTTGAACTTTGCTAAACTTTTCTGCCGTGCAGTGAGGTTTCCCCATCATGCACCAATGAATAGGATGTGGCAAGGCAAACTGCAAGGTCAAATGCATAAAAGGCATTAAAATGAGCGATAGCATGCAAACTTAGTCAACATCGCCAATTTAGAGGCCATATAGCCCCACATAATCAGGTAAATTTTAATAGGACAACAAATGACATGGTGTTGCAGCTCATCAAAGAGATGCTCCATAAGCAACTGATGACCTATAGAAGAGGTGTCACATTCTAGTTCTGCAGTGTAGTACTTCCCCAGCTTCATCACAGCTTATAGAACTGATCAACTAATTATTCAAGCCGCTCAGCAAGAATCAGGTATGTGAAGGAAAGGAAAAGCACTGTACCTATGCACTGTGAGAGTCTGACACCTTCAACTTATATGCTACCACAATTAAGGCAGTTTCAAAACAGATTTATGGTTTCACATTATCACTAATCCTGGCTCATGCTATGTGTCAAGGTTGTGGGTCACAGGACGAAAGCTGCCGCTGGTCAGGAAGCAGTGCCACTGAGAACATGAGTGAGAGTGTATAAGCTGGTATCACAAGAGCTAGATGTGGGATACTCCGGGTCAAAAACTGTTATACACAATCATGGAAGAAAATAAAAGCTTAGTATCTACGACGTTTGTTGTTAGGCCCATCAAAGTTGCCCCCAACAGGGTTTCCTCGCCCAAAGCCACCTGGACCACCCATACCGGGAACAGGTCCCGCACCACCAACCACAGGTGACTGTTGCTGCTGAGGAGAGTCAACACCAGGTCGACCACCTATGGGAGAACCCATCTGAGGAGGTCCTCCCTGAGAAAACCTCTCATTACGCTACAGTGCAACAACAAGAAGTAGAGGTGTAAAATGTATGCAAGGAAGTCCGTCAAGAAAAGGTCATTTTTGTTTTGTGGTTTTGGAGTTGCAAATTTCAGGTGTTGCAGTGGCAAAGTCCAAAAAGATCATCGTAATTAATGCCAAAATTTTGAACGTCACAACGCAGAAGTTCCCAAGAGTTGACATGATGAAAAGCAGGAGTCCAGGTACCAACAAAGAAGGAAACAAATTTCATTAGTGTGCACAAGAAGAAAAATGTCTGATCAAATCTGCAGATTCACAACTACCTGATAATAGTAACTGCTGAACGGCCAAAAACATGCCAGAAAAATGAATAGAGCAAAATAAATAGTAACAATTCATCTATCATTTACAAGCTTTTGAATAAATTATACTTATAACTTGAATAACATTCGTTACGAGTCTTTTCTGGAATGTTTGCTGACCAGTGAAGATAAAAACGGTCATTTCTACATCACATGCAATAAACCTACAGATTGGGTGGGGGCAGGTACAAGGAAATGGGGAGGGGTACTCAGGTATCTACAATTTTATAATTTTTTAGTACATCTGTGATCTCCACAGACAGAGAAAAACATCTAGTAATCATGCCCCTTCCATGTAAATGACATAACCTGGTCAAGTAGTCTACTGTTGCAAAGCAACTTATGTTCGCATTCTTTAAAGACAGACGAATCCAAACAGTGCAATAATTGTATAATGGTGAATTAAATGGAAAGGAATGAAATAAATGGAATAGGAAATTTCACTACTGTATGTGATCTCCACAGAGATAAGCTGTTACAAAACACAGTACAACCCTACCGCAAAGTCAAATGAAATACAATGAAAAATACGGTTATTATTTTATCTTCTGCTTAAGGTTTAGGTTTTTATGATACTGAAGGTTTAGCAATAACATTGGTCTATTTGCCCTGGGAAAAAAAATAAATAAATAGTCCAATTTGAAAGGCACATTTTGACTTGGCAAATCAATTCATTAATGTTAATAGGTAAAAATAAATAAATAAATAAAGCATTAAGTCACTAACATACAATGTGCTGTAACAGTTAAGCGGTGATAACACATGCAAACACAAGTAACACACATTGCACAACATGTTAACATTAGGGATGTGCATTTGGGCAAAAATGTTTTCAACAGATAACAGATCATTTTTAGTCAGTGATAAATTGTTAAGACAAACCTAAATTGGAATTGGCGGAAAACTCAGAACTGTGCATTCTAAAGTAGGGCTGTGCTCTTAAAACCTCATTACAATTAAAAAACTCACCTATTCAAATGTGAGTTGCTCATCAGAAATGAAATTAACTTTTTAACTGAAAGCACTGGTTGAACCTTTTGTGTTTGCCCATTCGGAATGAATCGTTTAATCAACAATCCCCAGTTAACACAGAACCTGTTTTAAAGTGAACCAAGATGACTCTTTATTATGTAAGCATGTTTTACACCTAAGGACTGACTTCAAATGAAATGTTAAACAAAGGCTAGAACAGATGTCTTTATATCCAGACCCTGATTCCAGTTTCTGGTTCTGTATACTGGTAGTGTGCACAAAATTCTAATAAGGAAACAGATTCAAAGTCTAGCTTTGAAGACCTCTGCTCTAGTCTAGGACCTTGAGGACCAGTTTGGGAACCACTGACCAATATAGTCTGGTGGAGTCAGCCATTAAGTCCAAATTTACTGAGTTTAACCAAGTTAGGCAGTATGTAAAGCAAAAGGCTTCAGAACATCACAAAGGGAAAAGCACTTCAGCTCAAATGCTAACAGTTACCCGTCTTACTTCAAAGTCTGCTCTTCCCAGTGTTATACTGAGCTAATATTATTGCTGCAATAAATATACATCAGCAGCACAAGCATCTTTACAAATTATGCTAATTATTAGTATAATTACCCTTGAGAACCTTCCAGTTCTGGTGGAACACAACTCAGTCAAAGCATCAACTAATTAGCAAGGCCTTCGTACGCCGCATTAAGGGAATTAAAAGAGGGAGAATGCTTATCTCTGCAGAGCTGTGGGCTACCACAAACGCCGTTCATCATTCCTGTACTAATGGAACATTTCAACCAAAGAACCAAGTGGACGATTAAACCCTAAAACATGTTTGAACAGCCTATACTTGACTGAATTCTATATAAATGTAGTCTGAGGTATTTAAGGGTTATTCCTACTGTAGGAGGGGAACAATTTGTGACCAAGTAATGTTCTCAAAAAGCTGAATGTTGGAGTGAAGATAGTAGTTGAATACCTGAGTATTACATTCTGCTGGAAACCTAGAAAATCATGCACTCATTTCATATTCAAAGTGAATGACAAGCTGAACAGTAGCCTACTTGACCCACAATTTAAAGCAACAAATTCTAATCCTAAAATAGAAGCTTTAGAGTTTTAATACTTCAATGATAAGTTTAGAGTAAATGTTATAAAAGTTGACAGTACACATAAAACACTATATTATTTTGAAGAAATTTTTGGCATAACTACAGTTGACTAACATAAATGACAGATCCGCGAACTCAAAAAGTCAAAATGACTGATTCTTTAGGCTTGGATAAGGTACATGTAAGAATTTAGAAGGACCACATAATGAACTGTTCATGCACAGAAAGCATTAATACAAAATGAAATTTTAAAAGGCATTTTATGGACAAGGGTCAACGTTAAGCTAATTTTATCTATGTCAGCATCCACAATTCAACAGATCCAAGCGAAAAAGGGGCTTTATCTGATGGCGGCCCAACAACGTGTAAGTCATGCATCAACAGATGTGCACAGCAGGAATAAGCCATTAGGTCCCATGGCAACATTATTAATCAGAACATAAACGAATGAGGTTTCAAATAATCACTCAATAAATATTAAACCATCAATCTAACAGTTTTAACTAGGACTGTAGTTTAGCTGGCTGTGGTAACAGCACCAGCTTAGCTTGCAGGCTAAAAGCTCCACACACCACAGAAAGGATTAAATTCTAGCTGACCATCACCCCAAAACCTGTCGCTTCACTCAGAATCAGTTAGCTGGAAAATAATCTGTCCAGTGGTGGGCGGATCTATGAACCTGATAGCTAAGGTAACACTGGTGCTACAACCAATACCACTCTACTGCCCTAGTTACTGAAATCTGGATAATGACTTAATTTTAATGCTCATTTATATGAAAGTTTGAACGCCACTGGTTAAAGTACGTGTTCTGTTGCTTTTCTAAGTGAAAGTAAGTTATCAAATCCCCTACAGTAAACATACTTAAATATATTACATTAAACACAGCGCTGTTAAATATGGCACAATTTCTATTTATTTGCTGAGTAACATACTAAAGAAAAATATTTCAATTTACATGTTAACTTCAACAAATAAACAGTAACTGTGCATTAAAATGCGCAGAAGTGTGTTCTCTGTAGAAGACGTGTTATTTTCACTTAAATCTACAAAACACGTAATTTGCCCAGAAGTGGCCAAACCCTGGCATATGAGCGTATGAATAGAAAAGCACAAACGAATGTAATAATTTCATGAATTGAAAGTTGCAATTCTGAAAAACAATTCATCACTTATGCTAGTCATAATTTTCATATACCGTGGGATACCCTATTACCGTTATACCACCCAACCTGGTGGGGATTTCCATCACTAATTTAATGTAAAGCTTTACATTTTAAATTGTGATGTTTTATATAATTTCTATAAACAGGTCATTTACATTACTAATTTGATTTGAAACAGTAAAAATAATTTGAAATTGTGTCAAACTAGCAGTTTCAAAAACTTGTTTCAAAACTTAGTTTGCATTATAAACTCATTTATATACTTATATTAATTACCTGCCTCATACCATGAACGATCAAAACAGACTAAGCAACTAGGCAGGCACATTTATGGTTTGTTATATTACACCAAGCAATTATGTTACCCAAAAACACTCTTTGCATTTATTTACTACAGAACCTAGTTCTGTTAAATGCTGAAGAACACTAACTAAGGTTCAACTGATAATGCAGCAGCACAACCTTACTCAACAGAAAGATACAGACTCACAAAACAGCACATATTACATGATTATGTAGCAAACAATTGAGCAGAGATACATTACCATAGCTCCGTTATCAGGTATGAGGGGTGCCCCCATATTTGATGATCCCTCAGGCCCCATGGCTCCACCCCGGCCTGACATGCCCATGCCCATCATTTGAGAAGGGCCCTGGTTACCACTAACAGCAGCAGCAGGATTAAATGAATCTACACAAGACAATGTATGACCGATATTAACTAAGACAAGCCTCTTACCACCCTTGCACTAATTATAGCAAACAAGACTAAACTTTCTACACAGTGTAGTGTTTGATCATGCTACGTGAAACACAATGCTAATAACTAATCAAATGTTTAAAACTGAAAAGGTAACTGCTATCACTTCATCTACCAAAGGAAGAAAAATGGACCAGTTTAAAATGAATTGATAACTATCAATTAATTTATATTCCACCATGCACATAACGTTTGAGTTTGTAAATTACTGAAGTTACAAATATTACATGACTGCTTTAAAAAATAGTGTTCTAAACTGTACAGTGGAAATGAAAAATACTCAAGTTTAATTTTCCTGAATACTTTGGATTTTTGTAAGAAAGCACATCCTAACAATCATGTTTCATAGGGAACAAATGGGTATCTTTAACATAAGTATCTTTAACCTCATTTCTAAGGGACAAAAGAATAAAAAAATTCTTTACAGTATGAAAGAGTTTCACTCACACAAATGCAAATGCAATACACTCACACACAAGCAACCCACAAGTCACAATATAGACTGTGTAATACAGAATGCTATTCATGGTTATGCAAAATTATGCTTTATCACTGTTACAAAATCATATACAGTATTCTGTGTACCCTTCATTTATTTAATTGCCAGTCAAAACAACCATTAAGTACAAACTATTTATTTTTCAGGAGACCTTTTGGATGAAATTAGATGTAAAATATTCCACTTACATAAGAAACTGGAAAGACAAAGGAAAATAAGCGAAAAAACAGGAGTTTGCAAAACTGTCACTATCATAGCTTTTATCTTTGAGAGACAGGAGAAAATGACGCTCCAGGCTTGCTTCAGATCTGAAAGCATCTTTCCACTATAAGAATACAGCTCAACGCTATGGATCAGAAAGGATGTGTAGCTGTCAAGAAGCCATTACTGAGGGGGGAAAAAAAAAAAAAGGGGTTGCTTGTGTTTTTGGAACAATGGACTGGCCAACCCAGAGTTCAGACCTCACCATCTCTGTGTTTGGGATTATTTGGATTAATAAAAACAAAAAATAAAACCAACTTCCAAGACTGAACTTCAGAGATGTGAAAAAACGTCCCTGCAGATTTCTTTAAAAAATTGAAAGCATGTCTCCCAAAAAGAACAGGAGCTGTAATAAAAGCAAAGGGTGGACTCACTAAATACCCAAAAGGAGGCTTGTTGTTGAGGCTTCTCTGAATGTTTGAATTTTCTGTTTAATTTGTTTTTTGCTTTTTTCCCCCCGATACTGGAAAATGAATAACTTGTAATTAGAGGCCATTCCGACTGGACATTAAACAAATGAAGGGTGCAGTACTGTACAGCCTCAAAACAAACAAATTCTCATATAATACTAGTATAATACTAGCAGATGGTTTGAGCTTAGGTGGAGACTTATGACCATACCTCCCATATTAATGGCTCCACGGGCACCCATTTCACTCATTCTCATATCCTGTTCTCTCTGGAAGTAAAGAAAAGGTATGCAACTGTAAACTGCAAGTAAATAAAGCGTTAGTTAGCGGAAACGTCAGGAGTTTTAATTCAGGGTGTTCAGACTGTGGACATCAATCCATTTGACTGTTGGGACAGCAATCCATTTGATGCACACCAGCAAATGGCTTTAGCTGTGACAATTCTTCAACTGTCAAAACTGAAATGTTTGAATTATGTTCATATTTTATATATGCTATGGGAAACACTTTTTTCATTTAATTTTTTAGTAAGAGCTTGATTTTACAACTATGTACTATGTAAGAAGCAAACCAAGCATGAACAAGTGAACAAACTACCCTTTTTTTTTTTTAGGAATATTTACATTTAACTTAGCATTACGCTTAATGAGCAATGTGTAACGCTACGTTTTACTTTTGAATTTCAATGTAATTTCAATAGTTACACCCCCTACCAAACAAGCACCTATTTTCAGCTACAGATTCTGCAAGTGTGTTTTAATTTTCCAACTGAACTTACTGGCAGTAAAAGAAAGCATGCCAAATAAATGACTGAAAATGTTTTCCCCCTTAAAGTGTACAGACTAGACTCCAATAAATAAAAAAAATGAAATGAAAATATGAACATGCAATTTAATCAGAATAAACCCCTTAAAAAGACAAAAACAATCACCTAGTCACCCTGCTTCAAAAGTTTCCTACAACTAAATCAAAATTATATATATATATATATATATATATATATATATATATATATATATATATATATATATATATATATATATATATATATATATACACACACACACACACACACACACACACACACACAGAGTTGTGCTCTTAGATCAACTCTCAGAAAATGAAAAGACATCTGTTTGGGAATGAAAAGAGCAAGTATGCAAATAAACAAATAAATCAATAAACGAAAAAAGACGTTTAAAGAGTGTGATATAGAGCCAACAACCCTTCTCCTGGAGATATACATTTACACCAGCAAATTAAGGACTTCTGAAAAGGATGACTGGCTAGATCAGGTGAAATACATTCAAACTAAACTTTGCAGGAAGGCAGAGCTCAGGGAGTAGGGTTGGTGACTACTGGTTTTTCAGCTTAGACAAAAAAATCTGAAATGACAGATAAAACTATAAAACACCTCAGTCACATTCCCACACAGATCTGCACATAGACCTTCACAAAACACTGATCACACTCAAACCTAAGTCGTTCTGACCTATGAGTGACAGGCAATTTTATATAAGCAGAAGCAAATTGGAAATGTCTACTGTTTTTTGCACAATTATCAGAAAATGTGCAAACTGCTAGAATGTGGCTCCAGAATGCATCTTCACTCATGCAATTAAAAAAGAAGTACATTCTCATCAACACATCACTGAAGATTGAAATTAGATTAAAGCATTTGAAATTCAATGGCTAAGTACTTCCAACAACTGTGCAATGTACTTGCAATGTATTTTCAAGGATTTGAAATCTATTCATGCTCTGATCATGCTTTCAAGCAATTTCAGAGAGAATCCATGAATATTGAGATATACAGTGTTTATCACCAAAGTGCTGAAAAACACTGAGGTAAATTTTTTAAATATTCTAATTCTTACTCCTATTCTTAGTGCTTGGTTTCAAATACAGCAAGTGAAGAACACAATGTAAGACTGCAGCTGAGTCTCAAAGCCACAGACTTTTTGGCCATTACGTCATTGAAAGTTGTCCCTCTTGTAGGATCCTTCAGTCAAGAATTTGACCCTTCTTTTCTGAGATTTCCAAGGACATAGCTGGTTTATCTTTTTGAGACCTCTGAGCACCCTCAATGCTTCAAGCTCAGTGCAAAATTACTCGAACACAGGCGTGAGTTCGGAGATGCTGTGGCACCAGGATTTTGTAGTGAAATGTGAAAAATTGCAATTTTTATATAATATTTCAAATGTCAGATTTAAATACGTTGCACAGCTTATGTTCAAACTCCTTAACTAAGAGTCAGAACCAGGTAGCGCACTGCAAATTCAGAAATGATTTTCTGTAATAAATGCAGGTATTCTGATTTACATGACTGAGTTGCAAAAATGTACCATGATAGTAACAAAATAAAAATCCTCACATAGAATGAAAAACTGCATCCAAATAAAACTTACCTTGTTATCATTTAAAGATTAGACATGCCAAAAAAATGAATAAACACACACACACACCTTGCTCACACCAAAACAGAACAAGAAGTAATAATATAAAATAAAAAATATAAAAAAAAATAAATCAACCAAAACAAACCAAAATCTAAAAATAAATAAATAAATAAATAAAAATGAAAAAAAAATAACCACCCCACACACACACTCAACATTTGTTAGCTCTCCTGTTTTCCACTGAGATTAACCAATTCCATGGTTAAGCGTGAACAGTGGGCTTTACAATAGCAGTTTTAGGACTGTTCTCACACATTCTCTATGAATCCGATTTATGACGATTAAAACAAACTCAACGAGCAGAAAAACCTGAAAAGGCAGTGGGTCTATACCATATCTCACTTTACCAAAACAATATTGATTCTGTTTTCAAAAAAAAAAAAATCAAATAAGTTTTTGCATAATTTACACATGTAAACAGAATTTAGAGTGCAGAATTCGCATTGGCAAAATCTCAATCACTGAATGTGATGTCGTCACACACAAATCTGTTTGTCAAAATACCTGCAGAGTGTGTTTCTATTCTGTAATCGCACCCTGCCTTACAGCTACAATAACCATCTTTTGACCCTACAGACACAGTCGATATCGCTGTCACTGAGTAGCTTGACTTGATGCACTGAGGCAACAGCACATTTTCTGTTTTTGCTCTAATGTGAACACATTGATTCTGAAGTGTTAACTGATATTAATCTTGATAAATTCACTAAATAATGAAAGTTTTATGCTATTAAATCCATACAAGACATATTTCTGCAGTGCTTTTTATGTGATACAGCCATGCTCTGTACTATCTAGTACATTGCATGTCTTGTCTTGAGGTGGCTACCGTAGTCTTTTTTGAGCTTCCTTCTTTGGAATAAAAATAAGCTCTGATCAAAATACAAGATGCAGGCTCTTTACTGCTCTCTGGTGAAGTATATGAGAATATATAATGCTAGAGAGAAACTTATTTGCTAATAAACATTTTCCTTTTTTTATACTGAAGAACAAAAATCTGAAAAATGTAATTGCGTATTTTTAAAACTCCATTGTCTGAACTATTAACAAATGTTACTAGTGGTAGACTGACTGATTATAACAGCATTGTACCCAGCACAGTCTTTTTTCAGTATGAATAAGAGAAGAATAATGTATAAGACTGAAAGCATGATCATGAGAGATCTTGACACATGTAAAAGGCAGTGGAGTAGGGGTGGGGAGAGAGAGAGCGCAAGAGAGAGAGAGCAAGAGAGCGAGAGCGAGAGAGAGCGAGAGAGAGAGCGAGAGAGAGAGAGGATTCCCAGCTGATTTTCTGCCTCTTGGGAATTCAACAGGGGAAAAGAATCACATTATTTATAGACATCAACATTAAGAAAGTGTACAATGTAATACTAAAAAATTAAACCCAACATTCAAGACTGTGTGTCCTCATAGGTCAACCCACTTCAGATTGTCTCTTTACAACACACCTGATTCAACTCATCAGCTAACTACAAACATGGACTGTCTGGAAGACAAAGGGACTAGTTTTGTGAAACACTGTTCTAGACTATATACCTTCATTCAGTGCTCATTCTTCTTTCTGTTGTAGGAAAAATTCACATCAAAATTCCATGTTGGAATATTTTTTGACCCTTCAGTCAAAAAGCTGTATATGCCCCTGTTCACACCTGGTATTAAAAGCTCAGCACAGTATTTTTCCTCCTTACTCAAAATGAGCTCTCTGGATAAAAAATTAACTTGCATGATTGAAGTGGTAATAACGTCAGGCTCCTGCATATGGCGTTGCAGGAGGATGATAAATACCTGCGGGGTGTGCGACGCACCAATTTCTGAAAGAACACTCCACAGGGAACTGCATATCATGAATATTTGGATATATGGAGCAGAGTGGCATACAAGAGGCCTTTGCTCACTTCTGCTCACAAAGTTACGTAGTTACAGTGGGCGAAGAGACACAAAAATTGGAATGTTCATTACTGGAAACGTGTTATTTGGTCAGATGAATCTTGTTTCTGCCAGTGTGTGAATGATGCTAGGTGTCATGTTCATTGTAGACCTCAGGAAGCCTTCAATGAGGACTGCGTGCAAGGTGTGGTTCAAGTTGGAAGAGGCTCTGTGATGTTCTGGGGGTGTTATAATTTGCGGAAATGGGTCCTTTGGTTGAGGTGACAGTACATTTGAACCACAGTGCCTATATTGAGCTGCTGGATCTTGCCAAGGAACATAACATTCCTATCCCTGTATTCCAAGAAGGCAATTATCGCAATCACAAGGCTGCAAATGTGACTAACTGGCATGAGGAACATTCAGGAGCATTCACACATCTGGACTGGCCTGCAAAATCCTCTTGAAAGTCTGTGGGACTACCTGGAACAAGAAGTAAGACACCAGGGAAGGCATCCACAAAATCTGGCCCAACTGCGCAATTCTTTGATGCAAGAGTGGCTGAACATTGATGTTGCCTACATCCAGAAACTTGTCCAGTCCATGCCAAACTGAATCGCAGCTGTGCTTGTGGAGGTATTACACACTATTAGGTACGTTTCAGTCACTTTTTATCCGGTGTGCTTATTATATTAGTAAGAAATATGTAATTATCTTCATACTTCTGCCTCTGGGCTACATTTATTGGGCCCTGCAGAGTGCATAAAATGACCTCTAAATTGGTAATTGT